>NC_139391.1:83057500-84257500 GCF_054392235.1 Sus scrofa | reverse complement strand
CTCAAGAATCGACCACATATTGGGACACAAAGCGAATCTCAATAAATTTAGGAGCGTAGAAATTATCTCAAGTATCTTCTCTGACCACAATGCCATCAAATTAGAAACCAACCATGGGAAAAGGAAAGAGAAAAAACCTACTACATGGAGACTCAACAACATGCTACTAAAAAACCAATGGGTCAATGAGGAAATCAAGAAGGAAATTAAAAACTACCTTGAAACAAATGATAATGAAGACACAACCTCTCAAAATCTATGGGATGCTGCGAAAGCAGTGCTCAGAGGGAAATTTATAGCAATCCAGGCCTTTCTCAAAAAAGAAGAAAGATCCCAAATTGACAACTTAACCCTCCACCTAAACGAATTAGAAAAAGAACAAAGAAGTCCTAAAGTCAGCAGAAGGAAGGAAATTATAAAGATCAAAGAAGAAATCAATAAAATAGAGACTCAAAAAACAATAGAGAAAATTAATAAAACCAAGAGCTGGTTCTTTGAAAAGGTAAACAAAATTGACAAACCCCTGGCCAGACTCACTAAAAAGAGGAGAGAAAGAACCCAAATCACCAAAATTAGAAATGAAAAAGGAGAAATCACAACGGATACAGCAGAAGTACAAAAAACCATAAGAGAATACTATGAACAACTGTATGGCAACAAGTTTGACAATCTGGAAGAAATGGACAATTTTCTAGAATCTTACAGCCTGCCAAAACTGAATCAAGCAGAAACAGACCAACTGAACAGACCGATCACTAGAAATGAAATTGAAGAGGTCATAAAATCACTCCCTACAAATAAAAGTCCAGGACCAGATGGCTTCACAGGAGAATTCTATCAAACATATAAAGAGGAATTGGTGCCCATCCTCCTTAAACTCTTTCAAAAGGTTGAAGAAGAAGGAATACTCCCAAAGACATTCTATGAGGCCACCATCACCCTCATTCCAAAACCAGACAGAGATACCACCAAAAAAGAAAACTATCGCCCAATATCATTGATGAATATAGATGCAAAAATTCTCAACAAAATCTTAGCCAACCGAATCCAACAACATACCAAAAAAATTATACACCATGACCAGGTTGGGTTCATCCCAGGTTCACAAGGATGGTTCAACATACGCAAATCAATCAACATCATACACCAAATTAACAAAAAAAAAAGTCAAAAATCATATGATCATCTCAATAGACGCAGAAAAAGCATTTGACAAAGTTCAACATCCATTCATGATCAAGACCCTCGCCAAAGTGAGTATAGAGGGAACATTCCTGAATATAATCAAAGCTGTTTATGATAAACCCACAGCAAATATAATACTCAATGGGGAAAAACTGAAAGCCTTCTCACTCAAATCTGGAACAAGACAGGGATGCCCACTCTCGCCACTGCTCTTCAACATAGTTTTGGAAGTCTTAGCCACAGCAATTAGACAAACAAAAGAAATAAAAGGCATCCATATAGGAAGAGAAGAGATCAAACTGTCACTGTATGCAGATGACATGATACTATACCTAGAAAACCCTAAGGACTCAACCCCAAAACTCCTTGAACTGATTAATAAATTCAGCAAAGTAGCAGGCTATAAGATTAACATTCAGAAGTCAGTTGCATTTCTGTATACCAGCAATGAAACATTAGAAAAGGAATACAAAAATATGATACCTTTTTAAAATTGGACCTCACAAAATCAAATACCTCGGAATACACCTGACCAAGGAGGTATAGACCTATATGCCGAGAACTATAAAACTTTAATCAAAGAAATCAAAGAAGATGTAAAGAAATGGAAAGATAGTCCATGTTCCTGGATTGGGAAAATCAATATTGTAAAATTGGCCATACTACCCAAAGCAATCTACAGAGTCAATGCAATCCCTATCAAATTACCCATGACATTTTTCACAGAACTAGAACAAACAATCCAAACATTTATATGGAACCACAAAAGACCCAGAATCGCCAAAGCAATCCTGAGAAACAAAAACCAAGCAGGAGGCACAACTCTCCCAGACTTCAAGAAATACTACAAAGCCACAGTCATCAAAACAGTGTGGTACTGGTATCAAAACAGACAGACAGACCAATGGAACAGAACAGAGAATCCGGAAATAAACCCTGACGCCTCTGGTCAATTAATCTTTGACAAGGGAGGCAAGGACATAAAATGGGAAAAGGAAAGTCTATTCAGCAAGCATTGCTGGGAAACCTGGACAGCTGCATGCAAAGCAATGAAACTAGAACACACCCTCACACCATGCACGAAAATAAACTCAAAATGGCTGAAAGACTTAAATATACGACAGGACACCATCAAACTCCTAGAAGAAAACATAGGCAAAACACTCTCTGACATCAACATCATGAATATTTTCTCAGGGCAGTCTCCCAAAGCAATAGAAATTAGAGCAAAAATAAACCCATGGGACCTCATCAAACTGAAAAGCTTTTGCACAGCAAAGGAAACCAAAAAGAAAACAAAAAGACAACTTTCAGAATGGGAGAAAATAGTTTCAAATGATGCAACCGACAAGGGCTTAATCTCTAGAATATATAAGCAACTTCTACAACCCAACAGCAAAAAAGCCAATCAATCAATGGAAAAATGGGCAAAAGACCTGAATAGACATTTCTCCAAAGAAGATATACAGATGGCCAGCAAACACATGAAAAAATGCTCAACATCGCTGATTATGAGAGAAATGCAAATCAAAACTACCATGAGATACCACCTCACACCAGTCAGAATGGCCATCATTAATAAATCCACAAATAACAAGTGCTGGAGGGATTGTGGAG
Source organism: Sus scrofa (assembly GCF_054392235.1). Classification (NCBI taxonomy): domain Eukaryota; kingdom Metazoa; phylum Chordata; class Mammalia; order Artiodactyla; family Suidae; genus Sus; species Sus scrofa. The sequence continues at coordinate 84,254,698 of NC_139391.1, read as the reverse complement.
AAAAGGGAACCCTCCTCCACTGCTGGTGGGAATGTAAACTGGTACAGCCACTATGGGAACAGTTTGGAGACACCTTAGAAATCTATACATAGAACTTCCATATGACCACACAATCCCACTCTTGGGCACATACCCAGACAAAACTCTACTTAAAAGAGACACATGCACCCGCATGTTCATTGCAGCACTATTCACAATAGCCAGGACGTGGAAACAACCCAAATGTCCATCGACAGATGATTGGATTCGGAAGTGGTATATATACACAATGGAATACTACTCAGCCATAAAAAAGAATGACATAATGCCATTTGGAGCAACATGGATGGAACTAGAGAATCTCATCCTGAGTGAAATGAGCCAGAAAGACAAAGACAAATACCATATGATATCACTTATAACTGGAATCTAATATCCAGCACAAAGGAACATCTCCTCAGAAAAGAAAATCATGGACTTGGAGAAGAGACTTGTGGCTGCCTGATGGGAGGGGGAGGGAGTGGGAGGGATTGGGAGCTTGGGCTTATCAGACACAACCTAGAATAGATTTACAAGGAGATCCTGCTGAATAGCATTGAGAACTATGTCTAGATACTCATGTCGCAACAGAATAAAGGGTGGGGGAAAAAACTGTAACTGCAATGTATACATCTAAGGATAACCTGACCCCCTTGCTGTACAGTGGGAAAATTAAAAAAAAAAATAATAATAAAAATAAATATCAAAGAAATTAAAAAAAAAAAAACTACAATGAGGTAACACCTCATACTGGTCAGAATGTTCATTATTAACAAGTCAACAAATAACAAATGCTGGAGAGATTATGGAGAAAAGTGTACCCTTTCTTACTGCTGGTGGGAATGTAACTTGGTACAACTGATATGGAAAATAGTATGGAGATACCTCAGAAAACTAAATATAGTACTTCCATATGACCCAGCAATCCCACTCTTGGGCATCTATTTGGCCAAAACTTTCATTGAAAAAGACACATGAACCCCTATGTTCATTGCAACACAATTCACAATAGCCAAGACAACCTAAATGTCCATCAACAGATGAATGAAGAATATGCGGCATATATAAACAATGGAATACTGCTCAGCCATAAAAAAGAAGAAAATAATGCTATTTGCAGCAACATGGATGGAACTAGAGATTCTCATACTAACTGAAAAACAAATACCACATGATATCACATATCTGGAATCTAACATATGGCATAAAAAAATCTATCTACAGAAAAGAAACAAAGTCATGGACTTGGACAACAGATTTGTGGTTGCCAAGGGGGATGGGAAGGAGTAGGATGGCCTGGGAATTTGGGGTTAGTGGAGAGAAACTATTGAGTTTAGAGTGGATGAGCAATGAGATCCTGCTGTATATCGCTTTGGGAAATATGTCTAGTCACTTGTAATAGAGCATGGTGGAGGATACTGTGAGAAAAAGAAGGTGTATGTATATATGTGTTACTAGGTCACTTTGCTGTATGGCAGAAATTGACAAAACATTATAAATCAACCATAATAGAAAAAATAAAAATCTTAAAAAATAAAGATATTGGAGATCCCGTCGTGGCTCAGTGGTTAACGAATCCGACTAGGAACCATGAGGTTGCGGGTTTGATCCCTGGCCTTGCTGAGTGGGTTAAGGATCCAGCGTTGCCATGAGCTGTGGTGTAGGTTGCAGACTTGGATCAGATCCCAAGTTGCTGTGCCTCTGGCTTAGGCCAGCGGCTATAGCTCCAATTAGACCCCTAGCCTGAGAACCTCCATATGCTGCAGGAGCGGCCCAAGAAATGGCAAAATAAATAAATAAATAAATAAATATATTGACATAATAATAAAATACCTAATTTATTTATGCACATAATAACCATTTACAGATTTACAGTGTTCTTTTATTGGTATAGTACCATATTATCATGCAATATATTTTTTCTTCTCCCTGACAAATTCATTATTCTTTCTTATAATGTGGGTCTGCTAGTGAGTAATTCTTTCCTCTTCAATATGTCTCTGTTTTTGCTTTATTTTTGCTTTGGAAAAATAGTTTTGCTGAATATGGAATTCTAAGTTGACAGTTTTGTTTCATTATTTTTAAAATTTTGGTCACCTGCTTTTTCACTTGCATCATTTTACTAACTAATCTGCTATTACACTTATTTTGTCTATGCTTTAAGATTTTCCCTTCATTTATGCTTTTGGGCATTTAGACTATGATCTGTCTCAATGAAATTTTCTTCATGTATCTTATCCTGAGTTGTACTGACCTTCTTCAATTTGTGGGTTTATGGTTTTCATTATATTTAGAAATTTTTTTTAACACTAGTTGTTCAAATTTTTTTTTCTCTTTTTTCTACCTTCTTTCAGGCTTCCAGATGGACACATATTAGGTTATCTGTTCATTTTTTTAATATATATTTAATTTAGATAGTTTGCATTGCTATATTGTCAATTTTACTATCACTTTCTCTTGTAATATCAAATCTGCAAATAATCCCATCCAGTGTATTTTTTCAGATCAAAGATTTTAGTTTTCATTTCTGAATGTTTAATTTGAATATTTGTCTTTCTAATCTGCAACTTATCTACTTATCTCTTTGATAATATAGAATACAGTTAAGCTACTTAATGTCCTTTTCTGCTAATTCAGTTCTAGTTTGGTTTCAATAAATCATTTCTTCACATTATGCTGTATTTTTCTGTTTCTTTGGATGCTGCTATTCTGTGGCTATCAGGTATTCTAAACTGAAACTTGCTGTGAGCTAGATATTGATGTATTCCTAGTTTATGTATACTTCTGGTATATTATCCTTAGATTAGCTATATATTACCTTTGTTCAGGGATGCACTTAATTCACTTGTTTAAAAAAAAGTCGATTTGTTAGGCAGAACCAGAGAATTATTTAATCTAGGTCTTACTACTCCTTACTACTGCAGCAAGAGTCTTCTCAGTATTCTAGCCAATTCTCTGTAAGTTTTGACATGTTCTAGTTTGGTTGGGTGAAACAGGTATTATTACAATTGCTATGTGAGTGCTGAGAATTCTTTCTCATTATCCTTTCAGATGATTCGTTCCACAGCTTCAGACAGTTGCTTTGTTTACATGCTTTGATCACTCCTATCCTGAATGCTACATTTGGACTCTGCAGTTCTCTGAGATTCTCTTCCTGTGTAGTTATTTTCACAGCTACTTTGTTTTAGAAATTTTAGCCACCTTAATCCTTCATTTTCTGTCTCTCAGGGATTACTTTCTTTTACTGTTTTATGTCTACTGTGTTGAATATTACCATTTTATATTTTATCTATTTATTGTATGTTTGTTCCTGATGAGAAGATAAATCCAGTTCTTATTTCATCTTAATTGAAAGCAGAAGTCTATTCTATTGTATTTTAATATGTCTAAAATACAGGTTTTGATTTAGCTTCTATCTGATGAGAAAAGTATATAACAAAAACTCTAAGCTCTTGAAAACAATGGGAGGTAAGTTTAGAAACACAACTAAGTACATGCTATCTTAAAAAAATATTTGTGCAAAATGCCTTAGACTAGGGGAGGACAAAAATAAATTCCCATAAACACATAATTTAAAAATTGATTAGATCTAGTGTGTGAATTGACAAATAGTAGTGTTTATCTTTTTGACACTGAATTTACAAGAATCAGGAGCATGCATTGAATTGAAAGCCACTCTTCTCCCTTACCACTTTAGTGAATAGACTGGCAAATTCTTAGGTGGTGATACAGCAAGTTGTACTAGAAAATGCAAACAGCTCAGTATTGCTGAAAACAATGTGTAAAGTAAGGAACGGTAGAATATTAGACTGATGTCATGGTCAGGTCAAGACCAAAGACAGTGCCACACTGAAGCGTTTAGTACACAGGAGGAGAATCCTGTGAAATTGTATTGTTGAACATTTTATTGAAATATAATATGCATACAAAAGAGTATGCAAAATATACACCTCAATACATTTTCACAAAGTCTACATGCACAGGCAACCCCTCCCCAGATCAAGAAGCCACAACAGTGCCAGGCCCTAGAAGCAGCCCTTAGGCCACTTCTAGTCATTAGCAGGGCAGCCAATTCAAAAAGTTATCTAATAAACTCCTCAGGGGCAATATGTCTAGTTGGAGCCCAGGAAGATTGAAACAAGTAGTTATTTTCTTTCTTGCATTGTCTTTAACAAAGAGGAAAAAGGGAAACATCACTGAAAGAGAAACAAATCATAGGACATAGCAAATGAGTGGAAACTGAGACAACTCAAATGTATATCTTTTTGTGCTAAGCTAAATTATTCCAAGCAAAAGATTCCTTGGAACCCTCTGAGACATTAAAAAAAAACAAAACAAAACAAAACAGCAAAAACAAGGAGGGTAATAAAGAGTTCTTACGTTATTGTGTTATAAATACTGAAAACATGTTTCCGGATGTGACAAGAAATATTATGAGAAATTGCAGATGCATAAATGGAGCAAGTGTAATACTCTTTCCTCAGAGGCACTGATAAAAAAAGACTATTATAAACCACTACAAAATAATTTCTTTATCCAAAAGCTCTGAAGCAGTTATTAAACCAGCTGTTTTCAAAAGTACACAAATCTGCTAAGTTGCAGTTGGGTAACTGTTAAATGTTAAAGCAGTGAATGATCAGCATGGAGCAGATGGTCTGGGAATGGGTGAGAAAATGGCAATGTTAATACCACCAGACTGAGATGTTCATTTGTGCTGTGGTATGCACAGGCTGGGTGAATAATGAAGGTTCTGTAATAATTGTGTAAATCCCAACATTATTAAATCGATTCAGCTGGGGTTTCTTAATATATGTGAAGCACTTGATGTACTTGGAGAAATACCTCCGCTTTGGCTAAAGCTGTTCTCATTAACTCATACTGCTTTATTTGCAGTGACCTCGGTGTTCCAGTTAAGTAATGAGTGGAATAAGAATTAGAAATCCACTTTCAGTCTAAGTATTAGAAAGGAGGGAAAATGTTAAGAAAAGTGTCAAAGCGTGAGTGTTGCAAGAGATTGGCCCACGGCGTTAATTTACCCATCAAGTTCAGTTAGTGTTTGTTTTAGACTATTTAAGAGTTTATAATTAGCCTTGCACTTTTGGGATTTGAGAAAGTTGCCTTTTCCCAGTCAATGCTTGTTTTACCTGAAAGGGGAGAAATCCATATTAACATATCTTCTGGTTTTTAGTTTAACGTGGGCATACTCCGATTTTTACCACAATAAAACTTTAGAGATTTGTGAAAAGGGTTTGTGGAAAGCACAGCCAACAGCAGCAATTTTTCCCAACCTGGGATCTCCTGATAACTCTTTTGGGGCTGTCTTTTGCAGGAGAGTGCATATAACAGCACCTCTGACCTTGGCCCAGTAGATGCCAGTAGCAGTCTTTCCCCCCAAAATGTGATGACCAAGAATACACCTAGACATCTCCTATTCCTCACCAAGTACCACTGGTCTGTAAGAAAGCCAGAGGAGCATGTGGATGCTTACCTCAGGTGGAAGAGAGAAAGAAAGTAAAAATGCCTTGAAAGTGTCAACAAGAGTGGGAATTTTTAATTGAACCTGGCTTTAAGTATAATACCAGTATATAGAATCCCATAAGACTAAAATTCCAAATATAATACTCCAGTTATGAATGTGAGCTATGTGGTGTTCCCAATAGTTGGGAATGAAATGAGATTCATAAATAAGTGAGAATACAGAAGATGTAAGCTAGGTTTATCAAAATAGTCTCTGATGGTAGTCCATTGAGATATCATTAAAAAATCATCTGAAACCAATTAGATTCTGAGATATGTTACATATTACATCTTAACATTGAAGAGTAATTTTGCTCAAAAGCATGTTAAAGACTAAAATATCTTGTAGGAGTTCCCTGGTGGCCTAGTGGTTAAGGACCCACTTTGTCACTGTCGTGACTTGAGTCACTGCTGTGGCACAGGTTCAATTCCTGGCCCAGGAACTTCTGCATGTTGCAGGCATGACCAAAAAAAATTTTAATTTCCTGCAATTTAAAAAAAGAAACTTCCAATATTAACCCTTGGACTATATGTGTGTGCATGTATGAGTGTGTATTGTGTGAAACTTTTTATAGAAGTAGTATTCTCCAGATATATTTTAAGCAGTCAAACTGAAGTCACAAAATCTACAGGATCTGATACTACAGCTTATACTACTTACAAGATAGCCCATTATGTCTTTGTCTAGAGCTTACCTTTTGTAATTTTAGACATCATTAAAAAAAATGGAAAGTGGAGGAATGTGTTTGTACTGGGAAATGGGGTATCAGAGCTAGGGCAGGCAGGGAAGTTGCTTCTAGTCTGCTCCTAAAATAAGACAGTCTTCCTAGAAAGAAGAAATAAGATCTCAGGAACAGCAGCTCAAACATTAGAAGGAGGTGAAGGAGATTCCCAGAATAATATTGAAGGAAAGTCCCAGAATGCTAGACATACATGCGACCTAGAGATATAGAAATTCCAAGGGAGTCACAAAGCCAGGGCTCCTCATGAGATGCTGAAAAGAGAACCCAAATAAGCAATCGGAGGAACAGAGAGACAATTTGCTTAGCCACACAGAGAGTTTTATACCTGAGAGATTGTATTGTATCAGAAATTTGGCCCAGGGATAGACACAAACAGAGAAAAACCAAGCAAAAGTACAGTAGAAAAAAAAGTGTATTGGGGAAATAACAATTGATTACAATTAAGACTACTTGAAAAAAAAATAAAATAAGTAAAAAAAAAGCTAATAAAAGAAACTCTAAGGTAAACACAGATTTTTTATAAGAAAAGTGATCTTAGTATGTTGTCAGTTGTATGGGAAAAGAATGTTGTTAAACATTCATGGAGGAAAAATAAATTACTAAGGAATTTATTGAGAACAATTTATTTAATAATCATCAAAATATAAAACAAAGAATCCCTGTCCTAGAAATTCCTCTTCTAAGGAATATAACATAAAGAAATATTCTTCAGAAATTTCTGGAGAATAGCCACAAAGATTTTCATGGTAACCAATTAATAAGAGTGAGAGAAAGATAAATTTAAATATTCAAATATATTTTGGAATACTATACATCAGAAAGAGAAATTTTTATATACAAATATGGAATTATGTTAATGCCACACTACAAGTAGAAAAATTATAGACAATTTGATTGTCTTATTTCATATTTTTAAAATAAATATACATACACATATATTAGTGTGTAAGAGTGAGCTTCTTTTCATAGATGTGTGATCCAGATGTATATACTATCAACTTACTTTCAGTGATTATCTCTGGGGCTTAAAAATGGGGAATGGGGCAAATTTCATTTATAATATTTTTTTATAAAGTATGTTCTATTTCATAATAAAATTAAAATACAGAAAACAATGACAAGAAGAAAAGATAAGTGTCTTTTCTTTAGTCAAACATTTTTTTATTATATGTTTGTTCTTATATAATCATCTTCCACAAAGTATAGGAGGGTGTATGGTAAAATATTTATGTGTAAGATTCATGCAATCTGTTATTTAAAAACTAGTTTTCTGGGTATATACATGTCTTCAGTATATAGAGAAGGGATATACAATTAAGGTCCCTGATATTTTCACATGTGTTAAAAAGGCACATTAAGATACTTAAAATAGCATGATTGGCTATTTAGAGTCCAGATGATTATATGTTGGAAAACATGAGCATGTCCCACTTCCTAACTAATGGACGTTACCATCCAGATGGATCTGGCTATAGATAGAAATGTTCTCCTAAGTGGTAATCAGTGCCTTTTGATAAAACATAAAATTACTTCTTAGTTGAAATAGTTACCCCAATTCTGGGCAGCTTCAGTCTCTTTCTAAAATATCTTAGCAAAAGCATAGAGTAAGAAATATGTAAGAAAATTATGTATTTCTTTTAAGGGAAGCATCTTTGGAATGTAGACTCCAGTGGCAAAAGAAAAGAATTACCTAAACTGGCTATAAAGCCAACTGTCTGGGGCACCTTTGTTGCTTTCTATGATAGGTGCTGGCATATAAATATAGACACATGTGAGATATATATAAACTGTAAATATATATATATTTAACATAAATATATAGCATATATGTTATATATAACACATATTTTAATATATATATTATATTATAAAAGTAAATATATATATATATAACCAGTTATATATAAACTGGTAATGAGGGATACCACATTAGTTACACATATGTATCTACATATGACACTAATTCTATTTTGCCATATAATTTAACACAGTTTTCTGGGGCTTAAAACATGGAAACCTTTGGGAGAACTTATTCTGTTTACCATAGAAGTTTTCTCCAATAATGTGATATTTGAACAATGAACAAGAGGAAGTAAGGGGGTAGGTCATGTGTTATTAACGGAAGAACATACCAGGCAAAAGGGAGAAAAAAATGCAAGAGATCTGAGGTGGGAGTGTGCTTGGCCTGTTCAAGGAATAGCAAAGAGGTCAGTGTGGCCGGACTTAGGAAACGAAGGGAGAGTTACAACTGTGGGATCAGACAGGTGGCTTTGCGGAAGTGCAGTCACTGGAGCTGTAAGAGCTTTGAATTTTACTCCAAGTGAGATGGGAAGTAATTAAAAATTTGTGATCAGAAGAATATCATAAACTTATTTTCATTTTACATGATAAAAAGGTTTATGAGACAAATCAATGTTAATATATGAAAAAGTAGCAAATTTAAAAAGTAGAATTTAAGGAAAATTATAAATATAACCAAAATAAGAGACTAAAGTATATTCATAAAATAAAACCCTTTAAGATAATTTAATAGTCATAAAACTATGTATCATACAAATAAACACATATACATACATATGTATATAGCATACATACAAAATTCATAGGGTGAAAGAAAAACATACAATACACAATAATTGTGAAAGACAAATTTTAGATAAAAACAATAAAAATTAAAAATTTAAGATACTTAGGCATTAATTAATGTAATACAAATGCATGGAAATTGATAATAGCGTGTTATGATCAATAAATAAGGAATGAATATTTATTTCAAACATACACACACACGTAAACACATTAGTTATTCAGGATCCGGATCCGGGTCTGTTCACTTTCCAAGAGTACCTTTTCTGTCACCTGGATGTGAACAGTTTTTAGAAGCAAGCCTCCTTAAAAACCCAAGACCTTTTTTTGCTTTGTGCAATCTTAGTGAAGTATGAAAAAAGCTGCCATATAAGTTTGCCTTATCACATGTAATTAGGGCTGATTCTTAAAAGAAAAACACTATTAAGATGCTTTTAATATGGGAAGCATAGATCTCAATTATATTCTGATATGCCACATACACAGCCAAACTTCTAGATTCTTCATGAAGCACAGAAGCAAGTGGGAAAAATTTGTCCTCATGGAGAATGTTAGTTTGAGAGTTAAGCCACAGTCACAAAGAACTAAACAAACTATGGGGCATGTGAATGTCCTACAGAAGTGATTAGATACAAGTACTTAGTGGTTCCTCTGTGAAAATTCTTTAATAGATAAACCAACTAAGTGTTCCCACTTCCCTATATCCAGGTTTTCATGAAGAATGCTAGCTCTTTATCTTCCCTCCCATATTATTCTTCACAGCCTCAATGAAGCACCAAGCAGGTAGTTTCTTCTCAGACACTGAGAAGATACACAAACTTGTATCTTTACAGCATGTTTTTGACCAAATAGTTCTGTTTCTATTCAACAAGCTGCCTCAGAGGTGGAAGTATCAATATCCTAGTATCTCTTAGCAGTCATATATATAGTGTCTGAACTTCATTTCTGAATAGAGAAGTAAGTCTCAAACTCCCTTTTCTGTCATTATCTTTTGGTAAAAGACATAAATCATAATGGGGAAATAATTTTAATGAAGAAGATGATTAAAATAATGTGGTAGATTAATCAGAAAGTGCCTGCATATAATAAATCAATGTCTAACTATAAAGATCTGCCATTGTGAAAATACTCAGATTCTTCTAAAACAGACAACACCTTATATATTTGAGAATTCCCAAATTGGTATACAGTCCTAAAAATTTCAAAAGGGAGTATTGCCTTCTCAAGATATTAATTATATTTTTTAAGTTGTATTAATATAAGTTGATTTTTTTGCACATTTCTCTTTCCTTCCTAATGTGTGGGTCCAGCTGGATCTGAAAGATTATAGTTTTTAGGAATTTGAATAACATTTTCTTACTGTATAAAAGAATGTGGGAGGTTAGAATCTGTACCTTAAAAAAGTTGTGAGAATATTTTGTGGTATTCTAAAATAGTGGTTGTTTTTATATTTGATTTATATAATTCTAGTCTGAATATAAATGACAGAGAAAGAATTTCAATAAGCATAAAGTTTTCAGATTATAGTAGGAGGGAGATTTACTTAAAAACCTTATTAAAAACATGTATGTGTAACTGAGTCACCATGCTGTACAGTAAGAAAAAAAATTATATTGGGGAAATAACAATTCTAAAAAATTTAAAAAAATAAAAAAGAGAAAGACACTGTAAAAGGGAAAAAAACAATAATTAATAAAAAATAACTTAAAAACATGACATCTAGTCATAAAAGATTAACAAAATTTTAATATGCCCTGGATACTCTAGTAAAAAATAAAATTGAAACAAAAATGAGGTATTTTTTCTCCCTATAAGCGTCACTGCCATTAAAAATATAATACTTAAACTTAATAAATATATGAGTAAATATACCTTATTTTATATCTAGTAGCATCATAGACAGGTAAAAATTCTCTATAATAAAATGTGGTTAAGGATATTGAATGTCATAAGTAATTTCAATTCTAGAAATTCATTAAAATGAATTATTCAAAATTTTTTCAATAAAAACTGGCAGAAAGATGTTAATGAAAAATGGAGATTAATTTAAATCCTCAATATAAAAGGCTGTTAAAGAACATTCATTCATGGAATTATATGAAGCCATAAAAATACTATTTTGGAAGGATATTTATTTCCAATATAAAATGTCTATAAATGTATGGCCACTAGCATATGTTTAATACACATAATTTTAATGATGATATAAACTTAACAGACAGAGTAGATTTCTCTATAGGAACTTTTTTTTTTCTTTTAAACAAATGGAAAGATATATCATGCTCTTGAATTAGAAGATACAATATAGTCAAAATGTATATACTATCCAAGGTGATCTATAGATTCAGTGCAATCCCTATCAAATTACCAAGGACATCCTTCATAGAACTAAAAGAAAATATTTTAAAATTTGGACAGATGCAAAGGACCCTGAATAGCCAAAGCAATACTGAACAATAAAAACAGAAATGGAGGAATCAAGCTCCCTGACTTACTGCAATACTACAAAACTACAGTTATAAAAACAATATGGTACTGCCACAAAAAGAGAAATATAGATCAACAGAATAGGATAGAAAGCTCAGAAATAAATCAAAGCACCTGTGGTCAACTAATCTATGAAAAGGAGGCAAGAATATACAGTGGAAGAAAGTCTCTTCAATAAATGGTGCTGGGAAAACTGGAAAGCTACATGTAAAAGAATGAAATTAGAACATTCTCTAATATCATACACAAAAATAAACTCAAAATGGATTAAAGGCCTGAATATAAGGCCAAATACCATAAAAATCCTAGAGGAAAACATAGACAGAATATTCTTCCATGTAAATCACAGCAACATCTTGTTTGATCCACCTTCTAGAATAAGGTCAATAAAAACAAAAATAAACCCACGGGACCTAATTAAGCTCAAAAGTATTTGCACAGCAAAGGAAACTATTTAAATAAAACCAAAAATACAACCCAGAAAAAAGATTTGGGAGAAAATCTTTACAAATGATGCAACAAACAAGGGCCTAATTTCCAAAATATGCAAACAACTCATACAACTCAACGTCGGAAAAAGAAACAACCCAATCAAAAAACGGGCAGAAGACCTAAATAGACATTTCTCCAAAGAAGACATATGAATGACCAACAGGCACATGAAAAAATGTTCAACATCACTAATTATTAGAGAAATGCAAATCAAAACTACAATGAGATACTTCCTCAAACCCGTGAGAATGGTCATCAGCAAGTCTACAAATAACAAATGATGGATCATGGTTACCAAGGGGGACATGTTGTGGGGTAAGAAGGATGGCCAAGGAGAGCAGACTTGTAGTTGCCAGGGAGGTATGGGGAGGCAGTGGGATGGATGGGGAGTTTGGCTTTGGTGGATGCAAACTGCTACATTTGGAATAGATGGGCAATTTGGTCCTACTGTACAGCACAGGGAATTGTGTGTGATTGGGTCACTTTGCTGTACAATAGAAATCAAAGAAACATTGTAAATGTTAACATAGAATAAAAAATATGTTTTTTCTTTGCATATTTACTAAAAAATAATGTATTAATTTATCAGGAAGATATCTTTTAAGTCTGGCCTTGATATTTCAGACCTTGTGATATTAATATCTTTGGACCTGATAGCAAATGCAAACATTTCTTATTATTTTCTACATATCAGAACACATCTATAGTTTTGTATTAACATTTCTATATATTAGGAATACTGATAAACTTTTTATTTACCCATATTGACAGGGAGATAGTGCATAGATTTCTCAAATCATTTAAACTATATGTAAAACATTTTTGTTTCCTTTGGCTTAATAAACAAAACCTCCAGCAATACATATATATGTTGCATCTTAACGTCCATGCCTATGAATAGACCCTTTAAAATCTGTTTCCAATAATCCTTCAAGGAACATTGTGCCACTGGAAGGTCTATCCCTCTGCAACTTGGTTTCACACCATATGAAACTCCTCCTGCTTTCTCACAGAGAGCCATCTACTGAAGTTTATTTCTCTTGGTTATAACAAAAGTGTGGTAAGCCAACGTCAGCAGCAGACAGACCAATCAAACCATGACAGTAAAGAGGATGGTGGGTGAGCATTAGCAGTCTTACTAAATAACAACTTTGTTGTCAAATGACAATTTAAAAAGTCAATGTCTGCATATACTTAGAACTATAAAACATTAATAAAGGAGATTAAAGACAATTCTAATAAATAGAAAGCTATCCCATGCTCCTGGTTTGGAAGAATTAATATTGTTAAAGTGGCCATACTACCCAAAGCAATCTACCGATTCGATGCAATCCCTATCAAATCACCCAGAACATTTTTCACAGAACTAGAGCAAATAATCCAAAAAATTATATGGAGCCATAAAGGACAGGGAATTGCCAAAGCAATCTTGAAGATAAAAGCAAAACAGGAGGCATAACTTTCCAAGACTTCAGACAAAGCTACAAAGCTAAAGCAATCAAAACAGTGTGGTACTGGTTTAAAACAAAACAAAACAAAACAAAACAAAAACAGAAATATGGATCAATGAAACAGAACAGAGAACCCAAAAATAAACCCAGACACTTATGCTCCATCACTCTTCAACCAACAAAGGAGGCAGTAATATAAAATAAGAAAAAGTCTCTTCAGGAAGTGGTGCTGGGAATATTAGACAGCTGCATGTAAATCAATGAAATTAGAACACACCCTCACATCATGCACAAAAATAAACTCAAAATGGCTTTAATATAAGACATAACACAATAAAACTCCTAGATAAGAACATAGGCAAAACATTATCTGATATAAATTGTACAAATGTTTTATTAGTTCAGTCTCCCAAGGCAATAGAAATGAAAACAAAAATAAACAAATGAGACCAAATCACACTTACAAGCTTTGGAACAACAAAGAAAACCATAAAAATATGAAAAGACAACCTACAAAATGGAAGAAAATACTTTCCAACAATCCAACTAACAAGGGCTTAATCTCCAAAACATAACAGTAACTCACACAATTGAAAAACAAAAAAACAAACAACCCAATTGAATAATCGGTGGACAAAGCAGACGAGATGGCCAGTAAGCACATGAAAAGATTCTCAACATTGTTAATTATTAGAGAAATGAAAATTAAAACTATAATGAGGTATTACCTCAAACTGGTCAGAATGGCCATCATTAATAAGTCTATACATAAATTCTGGAGAGGGTATGGAGAAAAGAGAACCCTCTTACACTGTTGATGGGAATGTTAAAGAAGCAGCCACTATGGAAAAGAGTATGGAAGTTACTCAAAAAACTAGAGTTGCCATGTGATACAGCAATCTCACTCCTAAGCATATACCCAGGCAAAACTACAATTCAAAAAGATATGCACCCCAATGTTCACAGCAGTACAGTTCACAATAGCCAAGACACGGAAACAATCTAAACATCCACTGACAGAATGATGGACAAAGAAGATATGGTATATATACACACACATACACAATGGAATCTCACTCAGCCATTAAAAAGAACAAAATAACACCATTTCCAGCAACATAGATAGAACTAGAGATTATTATAACAAGGAAATAAGTCAGTAATATAAATACCATCACTTATATGTGGGGTCTAAAACATAACACAAATGAAGCTATCTCCCAAAACAGAAATAGACTCAAAAGACATAGGTCATAATTGTAGTTGCAAAGGAGGAAGAGGGAGGGAATGAGACAGATGAGGGGTTTGAGGTTGGTAGATGAAAACCATTACATTTAGAATGAAAAAAAAAGTTTCTACTGTATAGCACAAGGAACTATATCCAATCTCCTGGGATAGATCATGACTGAAAATAATATTAAAAAGAATATATATATATCAATGACTAAGTCACTTTGCTGTGGAGCAGAAACTAGCATGACATTGTAAACCAAATGTTAACCAAAAAGAGTCAATTTTGATGTTAACCTGATTTGTCATGATCATTTTCAATGTACAGAAATATTAAATCATAATATTGTGCACCTGAAACTAACATCATATTGTAGAACAATTACACATCATTTAAAAATATTTTTAAAAATCAGTTTCTTATACTTAAAGACAGTCATGTTTTTGAATATGTAAAACCATTTGAGCTTAAAATTATCATATTAATGTATAATCAAAACCTGTTTTTAACATAACTATAACTTAGGAAGCATAGCATTATTCTGTTTCTCCAACATGTCAATCTGATTTTTCTTCTAATCAAAGGACTTCCTTTAAAAAAAAAATTAAACATTTTCTAATGATATTTCTGTGACTATGTCTCATTTACTCTTTTGTTTTAGAGTCTAACTTAGACTGTTCTACATATTTTGTTGACTGGAATTCTGTTTTGTCTTGTAAACTGAGGAGGGATGAGGCCTTTTGCAAATGTTATGCCAATACACAACAAACAATAATATTGGGGGAGAAAAGAATAGAGCACCATTTGGTCTTGTAGTGATTATCATAAATGTGCATGTGCAACACAGCACACTCCAAATCTATTTAAAATGAGAAACATGATGAAATTCTCTAGTATTTTTGGCTAAATTTTGAAAGAAAAACTACTGTCAGCTGCGGTATCATTTCTCTTTTTCCTCAGAATTCTGGTATAAATAAATGTACAAAATAAATACGGAATTATCACTTTTCTTTAGTAGTGGTTCTGCTCTTTTCATCCCAAATGGTAAATGGAAGCTGGTTTAAAACCTTCTAATGATTCACTATTTTAAGTCTCCCTAAAAAGATGTATAGCATTGGTACCAAATAAAACATGAAGAAAAGAATATAGACACATATAATCTTAAATATCAGTGGAAAAATTAATTAACAAAGAGCAGCAAGCAGAGTATGGATATTAATTAAAGAATCATGCCCCATGAATAACCAAGAACTCTGTAAATATTAAACATAAAAATCATTAATAAAATTAATTGTATTCAATGTATATTTCTCTGAAGAAAAATAATATAGTCCCCTCCACAAAGATATATAAAACATATGAGAAATTTATTCTTAGTAGATAAAAAATAATTAAATATATCTTTAAAAAACTCGACTAGATTGTTTATTCCTTTACATTCCATTTAAAAATAGGAAAGATGGTGGGGGGTGGGGGGATGTGCCTGGGCTGTGGGATGGAAATCCTGTGAAATTAGATTGTTATGATCATTAAAAAAAATAAATAAATAAAAATAAAAATAGGAAAGATGGAATAAATATGATAAATGATTGTATATAAAAATATATTTGAAATAAATATTACAAGTAAAAAAGATTAACAATGCAGATATTATCGAAGGAAAGCTTGTGTTTTATATCAAACAAAGTAAATGTTTCATGGCCAATAAATTATTAAGGAAAAAAAGAACCAAAGATTAATGATCATTGAAATTTTAAAAACGGGTATTTCTGTCAAAGAAGTCACTATCAAATTTATAGGAATTAGTTAGTCAATACTCAGTGGGAAATATATTACCTTGAGTAAATATGTAGAAAGAATATCGAAAATTATATGTTGGTTCAATCCCTGCCCTCGCTTAGTGGATTAAAGGATCTGAAATTCTCTGAGCTGTGGTGTAGGTCACAGACATGGCTTGGATCCCACATTGCTGTGGGTGTGGCATAGGATGGCAGCTGGAGATCTGATTCGACCCCTAGCCTGGAAACTTCCATATGTCAAGGCGTGGCTTAAAAAACAATAAAGTAAAATAAAATAAAATAAAATAAAATAAAATATATTTAGATGTGTGAATATATACATCTATATTCAATAAAAGAGATTAGAAAAGAAAAATATCAAAATATAAGAACAAACTTAATGAAGTATAAAGGAGTAAATAGAATATAGCAAAAGTTACTTTTAAAATAGTAATAAAATAGACAAACCTCTGGATATTTGACCAATAAGAACTTGAAAGAGAAGTTGCTAATGAAAATTAGGAGAATGAACATTATATAATTAGAATATTAGAGACAGTAAAAATTAGCTATATAACATATCAAATTTGTAACAAGTTGAAATAGAACTGACAATTGAAAATACAATTATAGACATTGAGAAAACTGAAAATGTTTTACAGATCTAAAAGCATTAAATAAATTTAGCCAACACTCAAAAAATTACCTAACTATAGGTTTACAGCAGATTTTATTCAAACTTCAAGCAGCATTAGGTCCTAAGTTTAAAACATTCTTACAGCAAAATGGGTTAAAAAAGGGAAATTTCCATAACTGTATTCCAATATTAGTATAAACTTAGCAGAATCAGGCATAAATGGCTTTAAAAAGAAAATTAATAATTATTCTTATTAACAGAACTGTAAAAATCATGCTATAAAAAATTCATATAAACAGTACTCATAACAAGTTATATCTTTCATATGTGTTCATCCTCATTCATTTGGTGAACTGCTACCCATCTCCTCACTAAAGATTCAGGTCACTGAAGCAATCATCTCAAAACTTCCCATTGACCACGGAAGAAGAAAAATAAAAGATTTTACAGAGTCTAACATTACAATTAGGTATGAATGCCAATCTAAACATCACTTCTCCTTACAACTGGATTTCCAGAAGAAACAATATGAATAAAAGTGGATTCAGAAATACAGTTAGGAAACACATATATACACACAGAGAGTTAAGAATACTCAATAAAATAAAGCTGTTATTTCTTCTCCACCAAGATTCAATCTAATCACTTGCAGAGAATACTGAGAGTAATTAAAAAAAAAAAAAACAACTTAGCAGTGGATTACTCTTACAACTTATTTGAATATATTATTAATTTCCAGAAACATCTAGTAAATAATATATAGCATGATACAAATTCAGATAAGCAGGAAAATAAGTAGACTGGAATATGGTCCAGAAGTAGGTACAGCAAACAAAAGGAAATATTTGAGAAAATAAAGTTGACATTTCAAAACTGTGGGAAAAAAATTGGAGCTTTTCAATGGTGATCAGCTTGCCATTTGAAAACAAAGATGAATGCTTTATCATTCCTTAAAAAATAGACTTCAGATGAAACAGAAGTATATCCTTAATTAAATGAAATCATAAAATCATAGAAAAGTAGAAAGTAAACATTTTAATAAAAAGTATTACAGTGAGATATAATGTTTCAAGTTCCCGTACAGTCAACAAATAGCCAAGTGATCTGCTGCTGAATCTCTCTAGAATTAATTCATAAAAAAAAAAAAGTAGAAAACTCAATGGACATTTCCTTTACCATAACATCTGCCACAAAGTGTTCAAACAAGAATGATGCTGTTATTAATGTTGTTATTATTGTTATAATTATTAATGTTATAGTAACAATTATTATTGTTATAATAATAACTGCATTATTAAAAAGCCATTTATCACAGGTGGTTGAGAGTTGAGTTGAGAAATTGAATTTGGCACAAATTCCATGACACCTTTCTTGTCAAATTAAAGGTAACTGAGTGGAATTACTAGAAGTTCTATTTTTAAATGTAAAGATCTTCAATTTTATCAAATCATGATGTTCTAAATTAAGCAATTACACATCATTGAATCAGTATTTATGAGATTCAATTAATAATTCATCTCCAACATATTTACTTAAAGTTCTTTGGAACCACTGTATTTATTCAGTAAAGAGTGAAATAATTTAATTTGCTAAGCATTTACAATAAGGGTAATATCACTTCATTAGAAAGAAGCATTACACGCAAGCAAATTGAGGTCACTCTGGAGGAAGGAACCTCTTCTCTGTGGAAATGTGTGAGAGTTGGGGATTATTTTTTCTACTTCCTCAGCTACATATTGTTTATCTAAGAAAAAGGGCATCAACCTGCCAGTTTTCCTTGAAAAAAAGAGGATGGAGTCTTAAATAGCAACGCCTAGACTCCAGTAATATTTCAAATATTTTTCCCTGATGATGACTTTCTCTGTGATTAACTATTAAAAAGGAAACAAAAAAATAGAAGCTTTATTTTATTGAAATCTTTTTTCACAAAGTTCTGTTAGTCATCAGCCTTTATACTTAAAAGAACCAGCTGTATGCCACTGAATCACGTTGCATATTTAGAAACAGAGAATTACCAAATTGGTACACTTAAGATCTACTGAGATTGATTTTTATTCTCTTGTGTAAGAGGTATCTTAAAAAAATTGAAGATACACAGTTGAAGACATGCCCTATGTCAGTGAATGATTTTAGAAATCCCTTCGAGATTGGTCTTTATTAAATGGACAGAATTAAATTATGCTTTAATACTTCTTTCATATAACTTTCAGAAAACACAGCAAGTGATGACAGGTCATGGTTTTCTCTTCAGAAAGCAAAGTGCTCAAGGGAATTAAAGGGAGTTATACTTTGAGTGAGATGGAATTTAGTGTAGCAAGATTGGGTGAGAAGGATATACTACAGCATAGAACCAGTTCTCTCTGGAGGATTTAGTAGGCACTTGGGGGAAAACGTTGTTAATTTAGGCAAGAAAAAACATAATGAAAAGAAGTATAGGGCAACAATAAACAAGAAGTAATTAGTGATAAGAGCAGAGGGGATTTAGGGTGTAGAACGACCAGAGAACTCACTTTCCAGAGAAAGCCCAGAAGATGTGAATTAGACACTGATTTATGAAGGTCTTAGCTTAAGGTTTCCAGTGTGGCAATTTGGACATAAAAAATAAGTGTGAGGCATAATTATTAACATCAGAATTCATCACATTTAGATGAGAAGCCCGAGAGACACAGCAGAGACCTTTGAATCTCCCAAGCCTACATTTTCATTAATTAGCTATGTTTTTACGCATACCTATTACTTGGAAATTTTAGACACTTTGGGAAATGCAATGAGGTGTGATTACTATATCATACTTACAACAATAGGCTTTTATGATATTTTTATACATTTCTGATGCAAATGAGTGTGGAGAAATGCAAACGAACAAACAAACAAACAAAAAAACCCAAAACAAACAAACAAACAACAAAAAACTGAGTTAGAAAAGCCAGGGATTTAGGTAAGACAAGATAATGACCAAAGAAGAAAGGCTAATTTCAACAGAAAGACTTGTTTTATTTCATCTTAATGAAATATATTAATGGTAAGATAGTTTACATGACTTGACAACTACGAACACATTTTTGAGGCTAAAGAATGGAACGTTTCTCTTTTTAGTATGTATCTAATTTGCCATCCCAGAAATGTATACATATATTTAAGGAGAGAACATTTTCTTTAGGATGTGTGCACTTGATTTTCTTTCAAGTCCACTTATGCTTCTTTTATCTGAGAAGAAAATTACCTAAAGAATCTGGATTTCTCATATTCTCAATTTTGATTTTCTCTTTCCAGATCAAAGAGGCAATCTCTAGTTTCACAAAGATTTCTTGGTTTATCACCTTGATGGACTTAACATTTATTAAATGCTAATCCTCACAAGCTTACAAATAGCCGAACACGTAATTACCACCATTACACCTCATTCAGCAGCCTGCACAGTTGGTGTTTGATGTAGCCAATGCTGCTAAGGGCAGAGCAGTCAGCACTTTGCAACAAGACTGGATTCTCCTGATTGAATTCTGAAAATGAGATACTGCACTACACAGACTCCATTTCATAACCCTTCCCATGTCATATCATCCAGTACTAAGCAAATGATGTGCATCCTGATTCGAATTTTAAAACTCTGATCTTTATAAACAACACCACTTTCAAAGTGATGTAAGAAAGAAAGGGAGAGGGTAGTAGGCATACTTTGATTGATGCTTTGAATTAAAGTAGTGGTTAAATAAGTAAAAATGTGGGGATTTGAAGGTATTCCTTTTCTGACATGTCAGATAAATCTCTTTATTAGCTGGGTTGTATTTTTATGTGCATAATCCATTTCCAGTCTATGCAAATGCATGATTCTTTTACAACAGTGCTGTCTCTTTCTGAGGAGGAGGAAGAGAAGGAGGGGAAGGGGAAAGGGAGAAGAGGTAAGTTGATTTTTATTGTTTTCCCTTGATGAAAGGTTAAGTTGGAGGCTTTAAAAAAGTCCAGCTCTGGGAAATAAACCCACCATCTCCCAGTGGCCCGCCTTTTATTCATTAAAATTAAACTATTTATGCGAAGAAGAATGGTGCTTCCTTTGTGACCACTGTACAAACCAAATTCCATATATACTTTGAAAGTTGAAATTTTTTTTTACATAAATCAAAGCTCAGAAAGCAATTCATAAGTGAGTCTAAATTGCTCAAATAATCTTTAATTGTCTAGGAGAATCTAGCTCAATATAAAATCCTATGTGCTGTTCAACATCACTGATTATTAGAGAAATGCAAAACAAAATTGCAGTAAGGTACCACCTCACACCAGTCAAAATGGTCATCATTAATAAGTCTGCAAATAACAAATGCTGGAGAGGGTATAGAAAAAAGGAACCCTCCTATACTGTCATTGGGAATGTAAATGGGTACAACCACTATGGACAACAGTATGGAGATTCCTCAGAAAACTAAATCTGGAAGTACTATATGATCCAGCAATCCCACTCCTGGGCATGTATCCAGACAAAACTACAATTCAAAAAGATGCATCCAGCCCTATGTTCATAGCAGCACTATTTACAATAGCCAAGGCATAGAGGCAACCTAAATGTCCACTGACAGATGAACAGATAAAGAAGATATGTTACATATATACAATGCCATATCACTCAGCCATTAAAAAGAACAAAATAGTGTCATTTGTAGCAACATGAATGGAACTAGAGATTCTGATACTAAGTGAAGTCATAAAGAGAAAGACAAATACCATATGATATCACTTATATCTGGAATCTAAAATATGGCACACATGAACTTATCTACACAACAGAAACAGACTCACAGGCATAGAGAACAGACTTGACATTGCCAAGGGGGAGATGGAAGAGACTGGGATAGGCTGAGAGTTTGGAGTTAGTAGATGCAAACTATTATATTTAGAATGGATAAGAAATGAGGTACTGCTGGATGGCATAGGGAACTATATCCAGTCTCTTTGGATAGACCATGATGGAACATAATATAAGAAAGAAATGTAGGTATGTGTATAACTGGGTTACTCTGGGGTACAGAAGAAATTGGCACAACATTGTAAATCAACTATTTTTTAATAAAATTTTAAAAATACTGTATGCATAACTAAATGTTCTCTTTTTTAGTCCACCTTACTCTTTCTTGACTGTCACAATTTTAACCTCTCAAAGCTTGCCTAGTTATTTTTCCTTTAATAACATCTTTGAGTTATTGAAATTGTAATTTAGTTTTAAAAATAAGGAAAAAATATATGTAAACTAGTAATAACATGTAGCCCTATCTATCTCCCACCCCAGGCTAGTTTTAGTTTTGTTAATATTTTGGTATATTTATAGATGTTTTAATGGCTGCAAAATATTTTACCCCATGGATACATTGCATTTATTTAACAGTTTACCCATTGTTACCCTTCAGGATTTTATGTTTTTACTAGCATAGAAAATCAGTATCTTTAGTTTTTCCTATTTCTGTATGTTAGATTTCTTAGAGAGTTATCACTAGGACGAAGCCTGTGAACTTTTTAAAAAAACTGAAGTCTAACTTGCATACAATAAGATAAACAAAGCTACTTAGGCAGTTCAATAATTTCTATTGTTGTACATCAATAGAAGCAACTTTCAGGTCAAGATATATATTTTGAACTCCCTGAAAACTTCTTTGTACCCCATTTAATTGATAACACAGCAAAAGATAACTATTTTAACTAAATTCTAAAACCATTTATCGGTCAGTTCTAATTTTGAACTTCATACACACTATGCATGCAAAATCACTAGATATTTTTTTTCAATCTGGCTTCTTTCATTCAGTATTTTGAAATTTGTCCACATTATTGGATATATCAGTTTGTCATCCACTTTTAATGCTGTGTAGTATTCCTTCGTGTGAACATACACTAGTTTATCAGCCTACTCTTGACAGACATTTTGGGTTATTTCTAGTGGGGGTTATCAGGAATAAAGTTGCTATGGATATTCTTGTAAGTCTTTTGCCAGTTAGAAACATTCTTTCTGTTTCTAAATGCCCCCAAATGGAGTTACTAGTTCATAAGGTAGGCTAATATTTAGTTTTAGTAGACATTGCAAACAGTGTTTATACCAAGGCTTTACAATCCCTCTAGCAGTAAATGAGATGTCCAGTCACTTGACTTCCTAATCGGCATGTATTTTTTTACATATGCCATAGTGGTGCGGCACACTGGTATCTTGTTACCATTTGAATTAGCTTTTCCCTGATTAAAAAAAAATGTTGAGAACCCTTTCACATATACATTAGCCATTTAGACATCTCCTTTGTGAACTGCCTGATAATGATTTTCACCTACTTTTAAAAGGTGGATATTTTATCTTTTACATTTTCCCCTTAATCTTTAGATTAATGGGGTGTAAGACACTTGTCAAATATAGATGTTGAAAGAACTTCTTCAGATATACAGATGGCCAGCAAACACATGAGAAAATGCTCAACATCGCTGATCATAAGAGAAATGCAAATCAAAACAACCGTGAGATACCACCTCACACCAGTCAGAATGGCCATCATTAATAACTCCACAAATAACAAGTGCTGGAGGGATTGTGGAGAAAAGAGAACCCTCCTGCACTGTTGGTGGGAATGTAAACTGGTACAGCCACTATGGAGAACAGTTTGGAGACACCTTAGAAATCTATACATAGAACTTCCATATGACCCCGCAATCCCACTCCTGGGCATCTATCTGGACAAAACTCTACTTAAAAGAGACACATGCACCCGCATGTTCATTGCAGCACTATTCACAATAGCCAGGACGTGGAAACAACCCAAATGTCCATCGACAGATGATTGGATTCGGAAGTGGTATATATACACAATGGAATACTACTCAGCCATAAAAAAGAATGACATAATGCCATTTGCAGCAACATGGGTGGAACTAGAAAATCTCATACTGAGTGAAATGAGCCAGAAAGACAAAGACAAATGCCATATGATATCACTTATAACTGGAATCTAACATCCAGCACAAATGAACATCTCCACAGAAAAGAAAATCATGGACTTGGAGAAGAGACTTGTGGCTGCCTGATGGGAGAGGGAGGGAGTGGGAGGGATCGGGAGCTTGGGGTTATCAGACACAACTTAGAATAGATTTACAAGGAGATCCTGCTGAGTAGCATTGAGAACTTTGTCTAGATACTCATGTTGCAACAGAACAAAGGGTGGGGGAAAAATGTATACATGTAAGGATAACTTGATCCCCTTGCTGTACAGTTGGAAAAAAATAAATTAAAAAAAAAAAAGAAAACTACAATTGAACACATCAGTCAAAAGGCTGACAACCAAAGACAAAAGAATTTCAAAAAAATCCGAAAAAAGATATTGTCTTCAAAGTAGGAGGGAAAAACGAAAGGGAAAGATAAGGAGTGACTTGTAACTGATTTCCAACTAGAAATCATGGTACTTGAACGTCAATGGGCAAATATTTAGAGTGCAAAATGAAAAGCAACTTCCAACTCAGAATTTTGTACCCCCCAAAAAAATCCTTGAAAAATGGTATTGAAATAAAGATGTAAACTAGTTTTCAGACAAACTGATAAAAAGTTGTTACCAGCAGGCCTGCAATAAAAGAAAAAATGTAAAATAAAATAAAATAAAATAAAATAAAATAAAATAAAATAAAATAAAATAAAATAAAATAAAATAAAATAAAATAAAATAAAAATAAAACAAAAAAGAAAGAACTTCTCCCAGTTTGTAGCTTTTAGTGACTGAGAAGTGTCTGGTTCTCTATCTTCAGAACCCTAAAAATTGTAAGATAGTCAGTCTGCCTTTGGAGATTTTCAGTGTTGATCTTTGACCAGGGGCTCTATGACATCTCCTAATTTGGCAAAGTCTTGGGCAAAATACCAGACATTCTCAAAGTGAGACTTTATAAAAACTGGTGAGACAACATAATACATTCTCCTACCTCTTGTATATTATCATTTTATTAAATTCCTTTTGTGGAGTTCCCGTCGTGGTTCAGCAGAAACGAATCCAACTAGGAACCACAAGGTTGTGGTTCGATCCTTGGCCTTGCTCAGTGGGCTGGGGATCCAGCATTGCCATGGGCTGTGGTGTGGGTCGCAGACGCAGCTAGGATCCTGTGTCGCTGTGGCTCTGGCTAGGCCAGCAGCTACAGCTCCAATTGGACTCCCTAGCCTGGGAACCTCCATATGTCATGGGTGCGACCCTAAAAAGACCAAAAAAAAAAAAAAAATCCTGTTATTCAACACTATTATAGTTGAGTTGGTTGGTTCTACTAGGCAAATAATTGTATTTTGTAAGCAACTAAATTATTGTCTGTCTGTTTTTAAAAGCCATAACTTTTATTTTTTCATGTACTATTAAATTTGCTAGAACTTACACATAAATGTTAAACAATAGTGGCCAGTAGGTGTTCTTGTTTTCAAGTTAGAGGACATAATTTTATAGTTTTTTCTTTAAGGAAATATTTGGTATTTATACTATGTCAAATAAAGTATCTTTTAATATTTTTGATAGAGATTTGTAAAAGATAATATTTTACAATGTTTTGTACAAAGTTTTTTTAAATATGTGCTCCATATAGACTGAGTTGAATATTATAAAAATATGAAAATGAAAAGAACAAAATCACCCAATAGTATATATAGAAAATAACTCTTATACAACTGGTAGATATATTTCTATATATCTATATTTCCACATATTTCTATATGAATAAATACAAATTGAAAATTAAATATAGATAAAAAAGTATTTTAGAAAAAATTGATTCTTTATAATCCATTTAAATAAAATTAATTGCAAATTATTAGGTTTAATTAAAAAAATGAATGAGAGAAAATAAGGTTGCTGAAAGTCAATTTTTTAGCAAGAATAGTAGTTCTGAAACAAAAAACCTTACCAACAATGTTTAGTAAAAAATCCTGCTAATTTACTAATTATAATATCTAAAGTTTAGTTTTAATTTTAAACTAAAATAAAGCTTAGAAATGCAAAGGAAACATGATACTTTAGGTGTTTTGTGTTCACTGTATATACACAATTGATATGCATGTACTGCTCTATAATTTTCTTGATTCAATTCACCTTAGGGTTCAGTCTGTCTTACTTTACACTGATTTGTCATTCTTTTAAATTGTTGACTGATATTCAATAGTATATAGTATATTTATAATAATTTACTATATGATAAAATATAGGTTTATTTGGGTAGTACTGGCCAAGTACTACTGATGACAATAACATATATTGAGTGGTAACCAATTACTAGGTTTCATCCAAAAAAATTTAAATGTATTAAGTTGTTTAATCTTTACAAAATTCCATTGAGATAGTACTGTCATTTCCAATTTACGTATAATGAGTTTATTAACAAAAATAGAACTCATGGGAGTGCAAATTTTAAAACTTCTTTTTGACTATCTCATACTTTATATCAAAGATTTCATTCTTCTCCATCTTCAGAGATAAACTTTAGGATAAATATTACTGCTTTTCTTTGTTACCATTGGTAATAATTCCTAAGGTCATTTCTACTAATCTGAATCATTTTACAAATGTTTTGTTTATTTCTATGTAATAAACAAAACTTCATTTGCTATCACAGACTGGGTTGCATACACCCAGAAACTTACTTTCTCACATTTCTGGAGGCTAGAAGTATGAGATATTGGCAGGACTGGTCCCTTCTGAGGCCTCTGGGGAAGACCTTGTTTCATGGCTCTCTCATAGCTTCTATTTGGCAATTTTGGCTTTGGCTTCTAATGGCATGACCTTGATATCTTCCTTAATCTCAGCATGGTGTTCTTTCTGTGAGTGTGTCTTTGCTCCTTTTTTATAAGAGCACTAGTCATATCGAATGAGAGGTCCATCCTGCTCCAGTATAATCTCATCTTAACTTGACTAATTATATATGGAAAGAATCTATTTCCTTATAAGATTATTTGGTGAGGTATTACTAGTTAGGATATCACCATATTAATGTGGTGTAATTCAACCTGCAATTCTTCCTCATCCCACTACCCACACACACCACTTGCTACATTCCCTAAGCTCTGCCCTGCTCCAGGCTAGCCTTCTGCTGTTAAGGGAGTGTTGTGTCTTGATTCTACTCATCCACTTTGCAATTTTACTTACCCGCTCTTCTCTACTACCCACTAACTTGCACATCTAGGACTGAAAGTGGCAGCAAAGGGAGAGAGGACAGGAGGCAAGAATGTTCTTACTTAACTACTCTTATAGTTGACAGTTTCATCCTTAGGTTTGGGAGGTAATTAAAAATAATGCATCATTTAATTGGATGTTTTTAAGGAACTCTTGGAGATCTACCATTTCCTCCTGTGTCCTCTATTATTATGAAACTTACCCTAATAGCAGTTTATCCCAAGAGCAGAGTGGTAGACAGAAATGGTCAAGGAACATGCTATCTAGAAAGAGAGTCAAATAATATTAAAACCAATTAAAGACTCTCTGCTTTTCATTATCATCATCATCAGGCACCAGCCATTCTAAACAATGTGTTTGGTAAAGTATTTCTTTCTTTTCTCTCCATCTAAGTTCTAAATAATTGCTGCCATTATTGTAAATTTTAATAACGCATATGAAAATTCAAATTAGAATATTTTGGTTATTTTTGCCTTAAAAAACATTGCATTTTACATGGAAGTTTAATTTGCAGTAATCCCAATTAGACAGTCTTCTCTAACACATAGGCCCATATATTCTCCATGAATATATCTTGAGGAAAAACTTCATAAAATTTATGAATTACTCAAGTTCTCATTGGATACAATTTTTGTCTTCTACTCCTTTGGTACTGTGTTTCAACAGCATAATCAAAATTAAAATGATACCGCAGTGATTACAAACATGAGCTTTTATAATTTTGACATTCTATGTGCCAACTTGGAATTTTTATTTTTATCAACCTTTCTCTGCAGAGACATTTAAAAGCTCTTAGATTGAAAAAATACCACAATTCCCATTTTTTTTTGGTATTGCTAACTGAATTTTTGGATATGTCAAGCTCATTATTATCTTTCAGACACTTCCTAACTATTGGCATGCTGTTTCTTCATAGGAAAAACAATATTTTGGAAAAAATAAAAGCGACTTGAATTAACTGTGAATAAAAATAAACTGATAAATATTGATATATATACTATTTAACTTAAGATACATTTTCTTGAAATCAGTGACAAATTTGCAGAAATTAAAGCTAAAAAACTACAATGTCACATTTATTATAATCAAGTCAATCTATTAAAAATGCATTAATGTAATTAAATGTATTAATCCACACAGTAATTAAAATGTATTAATCCATTACACTTTCCCTTTCCATTATGTAATATTTACTTTTTTGTCATTCTTATGTTTTAAGGTTTTTATAGATGTGAATAGATATACAAACTAATTGAAATATACATTTTCACTGGCAATTTTTCTGAACTTTATTATAATTTGTATAATTTCATGATTTTTTACTGAAAGAAATTTTTTTTCATATGGAGATTGGAATTTTAAAATATGATCCATTCCAAGTGTCCAATATACTGGGCAAATCATTGAACTCCACTTTACTTTAAACAGGTAATGCACTTCTTTAAGACTTCACAGCAGCTTCTAGATACCTGGGGCTATTATATTTTTTTCTTTTGTTTACTAGAGAAACATTATTCCTTCAGGTGGTCTTCTCTGACAAAATCTGCAATAAAACCAGGCAAACTTCATTGCTGTGTGCATCTGTCTCATGATTATATTGGATCTACAGAAATACTCATGTTTTTCTTTGTTTCATTTATTTTATCATCAAGAGTGTCCAGTTTTAGGGTAATACCATGCAGAATTCTTGGTACACCTATGCACAAGATACACATACACAGACACACACACTCACACACACACACATATATACATGCCAGTAAAAAACAAACAAACAAAAAAACACTCTTTCAATATGAAAATGATCCTATACCATCATCTGCTCCCCTCTATCAGGTTGTTTCATTAAGTATGGTACCATATTAAGATCTAAATGTTTCTTTGTTATGGGTAAATCAGTGAAATTATTGGCTCAAACTTAATGTTGATCCATAGGACCCATACATAACCTCTATGCCTGTCCTCATAACCTAATCCACTTAAGGGCTCATTGTAGAAGCATTGGGGTGGCCAAGGAAAGAGATTAACTCCCAACAATTGGGTGAGGAACCAAATGAAACCCATAATTTGAAAAGATACATGCACCCCAATGTTTATTCCAGCTCTATTTACAATAGCCAAGATATGGAAGAAACTTAAATGTCCATTGATAGATGAATGGATAAAGGAATGTGGTACATGTATAGAATGGCATATTAGCCATGAAAAGAATAATGCCATTTGCAGCAACATGGATGGACATAAAAATTATCGCACTAAGTGAAGTCAGAAAGAGATCAGAAAGAGAAAGACACATAGCATGAGATTATAATATGTGGAATCTAATAAAAATTATACAAAATAACTTATTCACAAAACACAAACAAACTCAAAGACTTTGAGCCAAACTTACGGTTACCAAAGGGGAAACATCAAGAGGAGAGATAAATGAGGTGTTTGGGATTAACATATACACAGTGCTATGTACAAAATAGGTAAATAACAACTTCTGTACAGTGCAGGCATATCTACTCAATACTGTAATAATCTATAGGAAAAGGAATCTGAAAAGGAATGGATATATCTAGAACTGATTCACTTTTCTATATAGCTGACACTAACACGACATTGTGAGTTAACTATACTTCAATAAAATTAAAAAAAACAGTTTATATATGACTTTGTTTATAGATGCAGAAAAACAACATGGTTATGCTAACTGAGAAAACATTATAAACATTCTTTAAAGTCAATAATAAAGCAACAAATCTGCTGTAAATATTTTGATTATAATAATTTCCAAAGGCATTAGCTCATGATATTGGGAAATACATTGGGGAATAAATTTAGAAACAAAAATTGGAAAGCAGTAAACAATAAAGAAACCAAATGAGAATGCCTCATCTGTAGTGATCCTCTCTGGTGGACCTAGGTCTAAGAAATATTCTCACTTATTTTTGCTCACTCCCATGGGTCTATTTACATGTCTTTTTCTCAGATGTTCATGCAGTGGATCTTCTAATCCTGTTCATTCGAGGTCCCTGAGAGAATAACTAAACTATACTCTGCATCCCAGAAATCGATGTATATCCTTTTTCAGACCATAACTCTGTCTAAATGAAATTAATGACCAGGTGTATTTCTTGAAGTTTTGCTCAAATAGTGGATTTTCCCTCACCACTGTGTGAAGGGGGATAGAACATCTGCCATCTATTTTTGCCTCACACAAACACATGGAGTTGGCATCCATGAATCAACTCAAGTATGATTTCTTTTTCATCAGCTGGCTGTGAAAGTTCTTCCCCCAGGTCATAAACATGAGATGAATGAAAGGTGACAGTACACTAAAGGGAGAAAACATGAGTATCTGGGCATCTGTTTGTAAAAATTAATAGCAATCTCTGGACTGCTGAGACTCAACCTCAAAATTACCATTCTATTGTGCACTGGATTGCTATTCTCAACTGAGCTTATGACTGGGTTGATCTAACCATGACCAGCTATTTGATAAGCACCACCAGTCTCATGACTATTTAACATCTATGGTCAGTCACTTGGTCTCCACTGTTGCCCACTAGCATGCTAGGATCTTCTTTATGAACAGTGGACAATTTTCTTCAAAGTAAAGTATGGTTGTGCTCCAGAACTACAAGGATATGCTCTAATATTTTGTTATTATGGTTTTGCAGTTTACACATCTTACTTTTAACAATGAATACCTTTAACAAATGAGATCTACCAGGTTATCTGACTCAATGGGTACGACTAACTGCATGACAACCTAAACATGCTTCATAGCTCTCTTTCGCATTAGGACCCACTGAAAACCAGAAAATTTAGTTGAAGTGATATCCCCAAGTATGTTACATATTTTATCTAAAACCCAAGAGACCTACTAAGTGTTGTGCCTCCTTCCTAGTAGTAGAAGATACAAGGTACAATAAACTTGCCATTTTCCTTGGAGGATTTGCTCTGGAATACCATAGTTCACAAGACCTCTAAATTATCCCCATTATTGGAAGCCACTAAATCTTTGTAGGGCTTATTTTCCACTCATGATACTCATGTGTCTTACTAGAACAATAAAAAAAAAGTGCACTTTACTCTTAACAGGGCACAAGTTACATGATGTCTTTAATTTAATGACTCCATTTGATATTCTTGAGAATGTCCAGACAATCAAGCTCTCTATGACTATACTACAAGAGAGACTAAGAAAATTAACCTAGCCGTGGGGTAAGATTACTAATGTATAATACTGATTGCATTAATTAAATGAGAATTACTTCCAATCCTCTTTCCTGAGAGACTGAAATGAGTACACTTACCAAATCAATAGTCAAATCCCAAAGTAGAGGCTGTATTGGATTTCTCAAGTGAAGAGGAAATCTGGCATAGCAGCTGCAATGGGAGCTACAACTTTGTTAACTTTATAAAAACACACTGCTTTCTGCTATAATCTATCTGGATTTTCAAGGGATTGGACTGGTAATTTAAAGTTGGGTGTGCTAAGGACCACTATTGCTGCACCTTCTAAGTCTTTGAAGGTAGCACCAACTCTGCTATTTCTCTCATGATGAACTATGGATTCTGATCTACTATCTTAGTCATGGTGAGGCACATGGTCAGCCCGTAGATTCTCTCACCTTATTAATGATCTATTTTAAAGCATCCATTATCTCTAAGCTCATCATAAGATGTCCTTCTCCACAGCAAGGATATCTCATTTATTATGAGCCATTGTATTTTCCAGCTTCAATGAGATATCCCAGAATCATAATAGGGAAAATTGCAGGCCAACTCACAAGGCTATTCAACTTCAAGAAAACAGAATGTTTTCATATCAATAAATTTTACTAAGTCATATTTTGCAACCCTTCCCTTCTATCCACCACTCTCAAGATCAATTCCTAAGCATGTTCACTAATGTGTTGATACATATTAGGCAAATCCTATAGCTCTTCTGATAATTAATTCCTTTTCTTCTAAACAAAGACAGCACTTGTTTGGTTAGCCTAGGTTGAGAATACATGAAAACCAAGCTTAAGACCTGCAAGTATTCTTTTGTAGGGAACTCCCTGGAAATAATCTGTTAATGTTTTTTGGGTAAGGGAGGCTACTACCTTCTGTCATGGAGGTACAAAGTGAAAATGGAACATTCAAAGCACCCAGGGAACTCTGGATGTTCCAGACTTGCTAACAGCTCCACTAAGGAGTTCTATATCTAGATGTCAAAATATCTTCATGTCAAGACCCTGATTCTGACACAGAAAACTTGCTGAAGCAATGATATATAAGCCTTCTCTGCAATATAGTTTCTCTCATAATCAGTTCTTGACCTCCAGTTGCAGACAATTGAGGTCCCTTTAAACACTGTTATGGAGGAAAGTAGGTTTTCACACCAAGCCCTGAGTTGATGGTTAGCTGATTTAAATATACCATTTTCATTCTTGAACACCATGAGGGCACTTAAATATTCAGCCTCCTGGTTCTTGTAATTATCATGGCCATCATATCTCTAAAATGCTCAGGGACTGCATAAGTCAGTTCATACAAGTCCTCCACTTGTATCACTTCCTAATTTACCACATGCAGTAAAATCTTAGTCATCATGATGCCGTGGAATCCAGGGTGTTATCCACCATGACGCTTATCCAAAGCAATCAGATCTTTGTTGCCACCTGCTGGGGAATTATCCAAATCTAGAATCTCATCCTGAGTGTCTGCTTCCTAGGAACTCTTCTGACATCAATTTTCTTAGCTTAGGTTTCCACAGGAGAAGATCATATGGAAAGAATTTGAGGGCAAGCAGTTTATTTGGGAGATGTAGGATACATCAGTAGGACAGTAGAGAAAAGATACAGAAAAGAGAAAGCAGCCAATAGTAAGGATGATATTAAGCCAGCTTCAATGAGACAGGTGCTTAATTCTAACAGGATATGGTGCAAAACACACTCCCCTGAATTATTCTACACAAGGGGAGAGGAAGCCTGGTTATTTATGTACCAGCACCTGAGACTCACTGGGCACCGTCTAATCCTGGGGGTTGTCAACTTCTAAGCACTTTGAGCCTGTCACAAGTGTACAAGACATACTCCCTTACACAACTGTGAAAAAGCCTTTCAACTGGCAGTTAAGCTGGAAAAAGCAAATTATTAGATCTGAAGAAAATTATTAGAGGATTAATATTGTCTACTACAAAAAACTTTATAGTTTGCCATTTACAATTTGAATTCTAATTCACTTGGGATTGATTTTTTTTTTTGGGGGGTTGTTACATTTGGAACATACTATAGTTTTTTTTTGTTGTATTTTTCTCTCCCTTTCCTTCATTTGTTCCTTCCTCCCTCCCTCACTCTCTTCCTTCCTTCCTCCCTTCCATGTTCTTTTAAATTTTATTCTCAAATGGACAGCTATTTGTCTCAGTAACATTTATTGAGAATTCTATATTTTC
Organism: Sus scrofa; assembly: GCF_054392235.1. Lineage (NCBI taxonomy): Eukaryota > Metazoa > Chordata > Mammalia > Artiodactyla > Suidae > Sus > Sus scrofa. The sequence continues at coordinate 84,221,171 of NC_139391.1, read as the reverse complement.
CCCACACATCTGCAATACCAACTTGACCATATACCAAATGTCCAACTAAGACATATATTTGATGCAAATATAAATAGTATCCTTTAAAAAAATTCATTTTCTAACTATTTGTTGCAGGCTAACAAAAACATCAACTGGTTCTGTAAAATAATAATTTAGTCTGACAGATTAATTTTACTAATTAATTTGTATACTCTTGAATTTTATGTATATAACAATGCTTTCCTTGAACAGAGAGATTTTTTTTTAATGCTTATTCTTTTTGCGTGTTTTTCTTGGCTTATAGTGCTGACGAGAACTTTCAGTACTAATGTTGAATAGAAATGGTGATAGTGACCATCATTTCCTTACTTCTGCTCTCAAGGAAAAACCTCTTGTGTTTCAAAATAACTATGGTATTTGCTATCTAGTCCCCATTTTTATTCTGGTTGTAACAGACATCTTTTTTTTACTATTTTTTTTAAAGAGTTTACACTTTTAAAATCATGATATACACATGTTGCATATTGTCAAGGATGTTTAATGATTCTCTTAAGATGCTCATGTGATTTTTTGTCTCTATTTTGTGATTCTTATAAAATGTAAGAAACGGAGTTTCTTATATTCATTCAGTCTTATTGGTCATGATGTATCATCATCATTATATGGTTGATATCATGTGATTCAGTTTGCCTTGGTTTTTAGTTAAGGATAAAGGGTTTCTCTCTATATCCTGGTGAGGATAACTTTTTTTACATTGTTCTTTTCAGAATTTGGAATCAAGGCAAAGGAAAATGAGAAGTGTGCTCTTTTTTTCCTTTTATCTGAAATTGTTTACATAAGTTTGGAACTACTTGTTCCCTCAAATTGAGAATTCATAGAAGAAATCATATTCATTTGAGTGTTTGTGGAAATTTTGTTTTACTAGTGATTGGATTTATTTAAAAGTTGCAGGCCTATGCAACTTTACTATTTCTCCTTGAGTTTATAAATATATTTTCTCTTTTTTTCTAATATGCAGTGCACAACTAGTAGGATGTGCTTACATGGAATAAGCAAGTGAAACTTCCCTTGCTTATTAGGGAAGCAAGTTTCCCTATTAGAGAAGACCATGAAGATAAACACCGAAAGGGAATTTGAAAAGCATTCTATAGGCAATATGGTGTTGTTAAAGCTAGATGAGCAGAGTTATAATTTACAAAGATATTTTTAGTTGAATTGGGGAAATACATATTAAAGTAAAAGTATGAGAAGTCAGATATAATTTAATCTCTCTACCTTGCTTTATTTTATAGGCTTTATAATCTTGATTACAAATACTTTCTAAAATTAAAAAACTGATTCTGGTATCTGATCTTCTACTCATTAAAACTAGGAAATGATTAACAGTTTAATTGAGCATATTCTATATTATTTCAAATTCATGTAACCTATTAACAATTATATTTGCTCTTGAAGATCATCAGCTCTAAGTCTGCAATATTCACTGTGTCCTTAAATAGATGGTACAGAATATTACTTACAAATTTGTGCCTTGTGTAAGAATTTTTTGGTTGTGGTGGTACTGATGATTGTTTTTTGCCTTTCTAGAATCAAAATTATGCCTAATTTTATTGGAAATTTAAAAATTAGAGCACTTACTGCATTTTCTGGTACAATTCTGGTACTACTTTAAGTCATTTGTTACTTGCAGTTTTGTTAGAAATATCCTCTATGGTTGGACCTATCACCTTATATAAAGGTTAAAATTTCATCCACCTTTTCGATTTTGTCTATGTACTTATATTAAAGTTTCTAGTATCATTTTTTGTGAGTTTTTAATAGGCTTGTATTCATGGAAATATCATACCATTCACTCAGACTATCAAATACAATTGGATGTAGCAATTCCCTCATCACTTATAGGTATATTCACTTTTTCTATTTGGCAAAGAAAAATAAATGCTATCAATTTATTGGTTACAGAACTTTTTCTCTCTGCCTCTCTGTCTTTCTGCCTCTGTCTCCTCAGTTTAATGGTGAAATTCCATAGGAAGAACATTTAAAGAAGTGGAGAGATAAGGTCATTTTGATTTGTTGTATGGAAGTGCTGATGGCTGCCCTCAAGAAGAAAATGGAGAGTCAGGTGAAAAGCTTAGAGAAAAGCTGGAGAAAGCTTTGAGAGGTGGGCTTCACTGCCAGAAAAATGTCATTGCGAGATACCTTGGCATAACAGGGAAGGAAAATAGAAGGACCAGTTCACAAATAAGAGACCAGTGGAATAACTTGAAAAGAATCTTGGAGTCCAGCCAGTGTAACTAAATTAGTCTTTTAAGAAGACACACTTTATCTTTTAAGATGTACTTTGTACCTGAGCTGTACACTAAGTAATATGGTATATAGGTTTATATAAAACAGTTTACATTTGATAAGTTTAGCTATGTCTAACTTAGGGTAGACTATCAGACTGCCAAGGCACTTTGGAATATTAAATCTTATTTAATTAATAGAATGTCATCCTCAATCTGCCCCTTGTGTTTACTAACAAGCTGAAGAGAGAACTTCCAAATAAATAACTTCCATTGCTAATGATACTGTCTGATTATTTTTTATTTAGTTAACATATAACACTTTCTGCTATTAACAATCTGTCTTCATTGTGGATGCCCTACTAATTCTAGGCAAAGAAGTGTAATGATAATTTTCAGAAGACTTAATGACAATACTATGGTTCAGTCAATGATGAGAATGATATTAAAGCATTTTTCATTTCTTGGTCATGATCGTTCTTTCACTTATATACTTAGTTTAGAGGCGTGAAATGTCTATTACTTTATTATAATATTCTAAATAACCCAGCAGGAGTCTAAAGGCCTATAGTTTCATGGGTGACACTAAATTTCCATTGAATAGCAATTTATTAAGTGTATCAAGAATTGAACTAGGCATTGTGGTACAAAGCAATCTGCCCAAAGTCACTGTCAATGTGTCAAACATAACTGATCAGAATTCCATTTCCTGTGGCCTGGAAGTAGAAATGGAAGAAAACAAACAGCCCGAGTGAAGAAATAGAGAGCAAAATAGGTGCAATTATATTTATCAGACTATATGAAATCACTGAATAATTTTCACTGCTTTCTCTAAGATTCTAAAATGAAACCGGAGTGGGGAAAAAGGAAAAGTTTTAAAAATGACTGTTATTGTAGTTAAACAAGTATAATTATCTTTATTCATTTCTAACTCCCTAAATATGCGCTCTTTCAAATATGAATATTCTTTATGAATATGTGTCTATTTTCTCCCCCACTTTACATTTGGATGTTTCTTATTGTGTTCTGACAGGATATTTATATTTCTCTTTGCATATTCAAACTTTGAAGATAAAAACAGATATGTATATTTCTGCATGCTTAAGATTCCAATCACCATAAACATGGTATTGTATATTTATTGAAAATAATGATTCAACTATATCTTACTCTTAGGATGGTTGTACATGAAATAATCATGTGTTTAAGAAAACAATTAAAAATAAATATCACCAACATATGTTTAAGTCACATCTAATTTTAGAAAAAATAATCTGATACTGAAAATAATTGGCTTGTAGTTTCATATCCTGAGCTATCACACTGTAACTCAGGACTGATAAACTCAGCCTTGGAACAAAGAGGGAATTTAAATTCATTTAATTTTTGTAGTCTAAATATAGATCTTAGGGGGAAGACTGCCAGCAGTTTCCTTGGGTCAAAGAAAGTAAATATTGCACTAGTCCCATCACAAAGACAAAATTCATAGCCAATATTTTCAATTCTGTATTTACTGGCTTTTATTCAAATATTCAAATAAGCAGTATCTTCTTCCTGTGGAGAATGAGTAAGCCCTCTAATCAGAATACAAAAATGTGATGTATATAATTCAAAATGTGACCATCTGCATTTCTCAGTCTTGTCTTTTCCAGTTAGAACTCGCAGGTGTCTTTTAAACAATGATGAATTAGATGGAAGGCTCTTTTTTTGCTCATTTGTCTGTTAACTACCTTTATGATAATAATGCATTTGCATTTTTAATTTCCTCAGTTGTAAATGAGCACCTCTGAACCACTTCCTAATTATTTTACAATTTTCTTGTATTGTTCATTATTCATGCTTTCTATTTACTAAATAAAAATGACTTTTCTTCTGAAGGACATTTGCAATTCTTATTATAGCAAACATAGATCATTTGGCTCCATGTAAGAAATAAGGAGTAAGAGAAAACATAGGGACATGGTAGTCAACAAAATCAATTAAGTGGACATTTTTGTTCACCTATACTTATAGAAAAGCACATAAGACAGGGTGTATAATCTAGTATAGTAGAAATCATGTTTATTAATTTTTAATTGATGATTTCACCGAATATAAGCTGGAAGCAATATGAGTCATGGTTCTCCTAAGTCAGTAGGAACTGGCTCCAACACAATGCTAGAGATTACCTGAGAATAAATCTTTACATTAACCAGGTAGCTAGTAAGCTCTTTTACAATGTCATTTACAGCATCACTGTGATTTTTCTAAAATTATGTATATAGTCTGTAGGAAAATATTTTACGTATGTTCCTATCTTCATTAACTGCTAGGAAGCAGTTTCTGCACATTTCTGTGGTGCTACTCTCTGAAATAAGATAAGTAGGAAACTTTATATAATCACAATGATGTTGTAAATGATACTGTAAAAGATCAAAGGGTTAAAATATATATTACATATATACATATGGCCTCTGGTGGGAAGATGAGTTACTATTTGTACGTAGTAGTTGTATGTACTTATTACATGTATTCTCCATGAAATTATTTTTTTTGAGCTTATCACTTACCTCTCAAGAGCCTATTCTTGCCAGCATCCACTTAGTACAGAGGGATGGATGGACCTAGGTTTGTGAAACCTGAAGCTTAAACAATATTAGGATTCCTTTTTAAGGAAAATGATAAAAAGCTAAGAAAATAAAATTAGATGTAAACTTGAATATTAGAATAAAAAAATAAAGTACAAAAATTATATATTTTAAAATACTAACAAATACCTGTAAAATCACAAAAGCCAGAAAATTATGATGAATACTTACAAAAATTAGCTTTTCCATAGAGGAAAAACAGAAGGAAATTTAGTTTTTTTAGGGCAACCACAAGCCAAAACCAAATATTGCATTCACAAAAAATGAAAAAAAAAAAAAAAAAAAAAGCTCAAACAGATAATAACCATAGACTATCCAACCAAAAAAAAAAAAAAAAAAAAAAAAAAAAACCAGAAAGGAAGAATGGAGAACCATACAATCAACTGGAACACGAGGTTCAAAATGGTTCAATAAATAATCATCTATCAATAATCACCTTAAATGTCAATGGACTGAATGCCCCAATCAAAACACACAGAGTGGCTGAGTGGATAAAAAGGCAAAAACCTTCAATATGCTGCCTATAAGAAACTCACCTTAGGACAAAGGATACATATAGATTGAAAGTGAAAAGGTAGGGAAAAATATTTCATGCCAGTAGACATGACAGAAAAGCAGGAGTTGCAACACTCATATCAGACAAAATAGACCTTAAAACAAAAGACATGAAGAAAGACAAAGAAGGACACTATTTAATGATTAAGTGATCCATCCAAGGAGAGGATGTTACTATCATCAACATATATGTCCCAAATACAGGAACACCCAGATACATACAACAAATATTAACAGACATAAAGGGAGAAAATGATGGGAATACAATCATAGTAGGAGATTTTAATACCCCATTCACACCAATGGACAGATCTTCTAGACAGAAAACCTATAAAGCAACAGAGATCCTCAAGGAAACAATAGAAAAGTTAGACTTAATTGATACCTTCAGGAGACTACATCCAAAAAAAGCAGAATACACATTCTTCTCAAATGCTCATGGAACATTCTCAAGAATCGACCACATATTGGGACACAAAGCTAATCTCAATAAATTTAGGAGCGTAGAAAGTATCTCAAGTATCTTCTCTGACCACAATGCCATGAAATTAGAAATCAACCATGGGAAAAGGAAAGAGAAAAAACCTACTACATGGAGACTCAACAACATGCTACTAAAAAACCAATGGGTCAATGAGGAAATCAAGAAGGAAATTAAAAAAATACCTTGAAACAAATGATGATGAAGACACAACCTCTCAAAATCTATGGGATGCTGTGAAAGCAATGCTCAGAGGGAAATTTATAGCAATACAGGCCTTTCTCAAAAAAGAAGAAAGATCCCAAATTGACAACTTAACCCTCCACCTAAACAAATTAGAAAAAGAACAAAAAAGACCTAAAGTCAGTAGAAGGAAGGAAATTATAAAGATCAAAGAGGAAATCAATAAAATAGAGATTCAAAAAACAATAGAGAAAATTAATAAAACCAAGAGCTGGTTCTTTGAAAAGGTAAACAAAATTGACAAACCCCTGGCCAGACTCACTAAAAGGAGGAGAGAAAGAACCCAAATAAACAAAATTAGAAATGAAAAAGAAGAAATCACAACGGATACTGCAGAAATACAAAAAACCATAAGAGAATACTATGAACAACTGTATGGCAACAAGTTTGACAATCTGGAAGAAATGGACAACTTTCTAGAATCTTACAGCCTGCCAAAACTGAATCAAGCAGAAACAGACCAACTAAACAGACTGATCACTAGAAATGAAATTGAACATGTCATAAAAACACTCCCTACAAATAAAAGTCCAGGACCAGATGGCTTCACAGGTGAATTCTATCAAACATATAAAGAGGAACTGATGCCAATCCTCCTTAAATTCTTTCAAAAGGTTGAAGAAAAAGGAATACTCCCAAAGACATTCTATGAGGCCACCATCACCCTCATTCCAAAACCAGACAGAGATACTACCAAAAAAGAAAACTATCGGCCAATATCATTGATGAATATAGATGCAAAAATTCTCAACAAAATCTTAGCCAACCGAATCCAACAACATATCAAAAAGGTCGTACAACATGACCAGGTCGAGTTCATCCCAGGTTCACAAGGATGGTTCAACATATGCAAATCAATCAACATCATATACCACATTCACAAAAGCAAAGTCAAAAATCATATGATCATCACAATAGACGCAGAAAAAGCATTTGACAAAGTCCAACATCCATTCATGATCAAGACCCTCGCCAAAGTGGGTATAGAGGGAACATTCCTGAACATAATCAAAGCCATTTATGATAAACCCACAGCAAATATAATCCACAATGGGGAAAAACTGAAAGCCTTCTCACTCAAATCTGGAACAAGACAGGGATGCCCACTCTCACCACTGCTCTTCAACATAGTTTTGGAAGTCTTAGCCACAGCAATTAGACAAACAAAAGAAATAAAAGGCATCCATATAGGAAGAGAAGAGATCAAACTGTCACTGTATGCAGATGAAATGCTACTATACATAGAAAACCCTAAGGACTCAACCCCAAAACTACTTGAACTGATTAATAAATTCAGCAAAGTAGCAGGATATAAGATTAACATTCAGAAGTCAGTTGCATTTCTGTATACCAGCAATGAAATATTGGAAAAGGAATACGAAAATACGATACCCTTTAAAATTGCACCTCACAAAAATCAAAAACCTTGGAATACACCTGACCAAAGAGGTAAAGGACCTCTATGCCGAGAACTATAAAACTTTAATCAAAGAAATCAAAGAAGATGTAAAGAAGTGGAAAGATATTCCATGTTCATGGATTGGGAAAATCAATATTGTAAAAATGGCCATACTACCCAAAGCAATCTACAGAGTCAATGCAATCCCTATCAAATTACCCATGATATTTTTCACAGAATTAGAACAAACAATCCAGACACGTGCACCCACATGTTCACTGCAGCACTTTTCACAATAGCCAGGACATGGAAACAACCCAAATGTGCATCAACAGATGGTTGGATTTGGAAGAAGTGGTATATATACACAATGGAATACTACTCAGCCATAAAAAAGAATGACATAATGGCATTTGCAGCAACATGGTTGGAACCAGAGACTCTCATACTGAGTGAAATGAGCCAGAAGTACAAAGACAAATGCCATATGATATCACTTATCACTGGAATCTAATATCCAGCACAAAGGAACATCTCCACAGAAAAGAAAATCATGGACTTGGAAAACAGACTTGTGGCTGCCTGATGGGAGAGGGAGTGAGTGGGAGGGATCGGGAGCTTGGGGTTATCAGACACAACTTAGAATAGATTTACAAGGAGATCCTGCTGAGTAGCATTGAGGACTTTGTCTAGGTACTCATGTTGCAACAGAACAAAGGGTGGGGACAAAAAAATGTAATGTATACATGTAAGGATAACTTGATCCCCTTGCTGTACAGTGGGAAAATAAAATAAAAATAAAAAAAGGAAAAAATGTCAAACATAAATAAAATGACCCATTTCGTGAAAATTTAGTGTTTTTTCAGTTTGATCAAAAAGTATTTATTATCACTGACATTTTGATGGATTTTTATGATAACTGAAGCCTCCATTTAGAGCTTTATGCACTGTATTATTAGAAGAATTTTCCACATTACCTTTTGGGTCCATATACCTCAAACCTCAACTCTTACCACCCTCATACTTCAGATAACATGTGCCAGAAAGGATGTTCATTCTCTAAGCGGGTCTTTATGATTGACAAGATCTGAAACTTAAGTTGCCTCCTTAATTACAAATTTGCCTCTGGAGATGGAGTAGGTATAGGGAGTAAGTTAAAATTTAAGTATCAAGACACACCTCAAATAGCAAGTACCCTAGAATACTTTTAACAATAAACAAGTACATCAGTTGTACATTTAGGCCCTCACTGTCCAGTAAAGAATTAAATGTTTGTAAGGTACATGGTACATGGTCTAGGACCCTTTTCTTTATCCCTCTCTCATTTTAACTTTGGACCACTAGCAGTAGGGTGTAACTAAAACCAGTTAAATACTAATAGGCAGACTCATCATGGGAACATGTTTAATGTAATCTAAACTTGATTATATTCATAAACCAAATCAATGATACACTTTTATTTTCCCATATTGCATATTGTTATTCTAGGTGTGTTATCATAATTAAGAAAGATATGTGATATCTCCTTTTTCATATTAATGTGTTAAGATTTCTGAACACACTTTGAAATGTTTCCTTACTAAATTTTTTAAGTTATAATTTTTATACATTGCATCAATTAGACATTTTTTTCATGGTCTCTCTCATATTTAAATGTTATGAGTAAACGTTTCAGAGGTGCTTATGTTATTTAAAAAGACAATTTTTTACTATTTAATTTTTCTGGTTTATACTATGCTTTTTTCCCTAACTACTAAAATTCTATACTTATCTAAATAGTTTATATTTGCATCAAGTAATTATAAAGCCTTCACTATAAAATATGTACTCTGCTACAATAAAGAATAAAATGATAAAAATAAATTCATAATGCTTTTGTTTTTTATATTAAGATCTATAATTATATTAAAATAATTGGTCTTTGAGCTTTTATTTTATATGATTCCTTATACATGATACATTTTTTTTTCTCAGAGTATCTACAGAACTTGGGGAATTAGTATTGTTTTAAAGGGAATGTAAAATATTAAAAGTAAGTTTTTAGTTTACTTGGATTATTATTATTATTATTATTATTATTATTATTATTACTTTTGGTCTTCTTGCCATTTTCTTGGGCTGCTCTCATGGCGTATGGAGGTTCCCAGGCTAGGGGTTGAATCGGAGCTGTAGCCGCCAGCCTAAGCCAGAGCCACAGCAACACGGGATCCGAGCCATGTCTGTAACCTACACCACAGCTCATGGCAAAGCCAGATCCTTAACCCACTCAGCAAGGCCAGGGATTGAACCCACAACCTCATGGTTCCTAGTCGGATTTGTTAACTACTGAGCCACCACGGGAACTCCGACTTGGATTATTTTTAATTTAACTTACAAAATAGATTCTTGGAGCTCAGTCAGAAATTATAATTTGGAGAGCAATAGCCTTTAACTTCTTTTAAGAAAGGAAACAAACAATAAATATGCAAAAAAAAATTGGAAAACTCAGTATTTATAAAGAATTTCCCTTGTCTCAGTTGAACCAAAGTAAGAAAATACAGTGGACATTAGCCATAAAGGGAGTTTTAAGTCCATGGAAGAGGGGCAAGGGAAGGCAGTGGAATGGTATTATCATTTATATGGAAACTTCTGTAGTGCCCATCCTCAAGAGCTGCAAAGGAGAGTTGTGATCAGGAGCCATATCAATTTTTCTTTTCTAATAACATCTTAGTAAAAGACTTAAGTTGAGAATGTAACATACCAGTAGCAGCTGTAGAAAAAAGTGATACCTATCCACATATGAAAATGTCTGTTTTGGATGATATTGTCTGCAACGGCTCAGGACACTTTCAAGCTCCAAAACAGAGAACGAAATTCTTAAGGAAAGGAAGAAGTGAAAAATAAAGACCCCAGTACCTATGCTTGGGAATGACTTGTAAATGGTGAAGCTCCTGCTGGTGCATGATCCAGTGTGGAAATTTTCACGATTATCATTGATTAAGGTCATTAGTTAAATTTGAGCTCAGAATCGGGGTGCATTAAATTACTTTCATTATATGCCTTACTGTATTATTACTATATAATTATAAGTTACTCAGTCAACAGAAATTATTGAACACTTTTGGGTACAAGGTGGAGTTATGAAACACATAGAAGTACAATTACAATCTCATTTAATCCAAAGACCAGGATTCAATCATCTTAATTATTAAAATTTCACCAGGAGGCACAAAAATAAGCAAAATTTATCTGTGCCACTTGAATGGAAGCATAAACTCATATACTCTCAAATTTAGAAAGTGTCTTAGGTGCCATGCTGGAAAACACATATTGAACATACAAATCTTTTAAATCAACCCAGACAATTAGTTCCTACTTCTTAGAGAAGCTTACTCAATTATTGATATGTTGTAATTATTAAAATTTTTCTTTTTTAATGAATAAAATATGCTTACTTATAACTTTAATATTCTGATACTTATTCTGTTTTCTAAAACTGCAAACCATAAGTAGAATTTGTCTTCTACATCTGTGGTCCTTTCTTTGTGTTTGCTGGGACATTCTGGACAAAATACATATCTGAAATAGTCCCATAAACTATTTTTTAATGTGCTGTAGCATAAGTGATATTGGCCACAACATTTCTAATATTACCCAAAAAAATAAATCCCTTTCCTTTCCAGCATGTCTTTATTTTCTACTGCTGTGGGGGACTATTACTCTGTGTGAGACATAATATTTCAAATATGTGAAGATGGATTTTATGCTACCAGCCCTAAAACTTTTTCTTTTATGTGAAATATAATAATACGGTAGGGCATATAATGAAAGTCATTTAATGTGCTTTGGTCCTGAGCTAGAATTTAACTGCATCGCTTTATTCAATTTTCACCATGTGCACATTTCCACACAAGACTATGTACCACATGAGCTTTACCGTTTGCACATCACTATTTACAATTATTCTCTTTCAAGACTGTGCAACTCAGATTCTTTCAATAACATCTCCTATCTCATGTAGCTAATTCATCATCCTTGTGGTTGTTCATCTTATTATGGCAAAGAATAATTATGAGATCTTATCTACAGTAAGAACTGATAGAGATGATAAAGATGAGCTAGATTCACTTCTTGGTCTCTAGGAAATTACAACTGAGTGAGAAGTAGGTAGATATAGGATACAGCAAGCTTCTATGATTAAATATGTTTAAGAGGAAGCTGATGGAAAGGAGGGAAGGGAGTTTGCTATGCACATGCCTGGAAGGAAGAACATTCAGGCAGAGGAACCACAGGTAAAAAGGCTCTAAAGCAGGAACTTTAGTGGGTCTGGAACTGAGTTATTAAGTTTGGTGGGGAGATGGGAGGAGCTAAGTTTAGACCTGTTTAAGTTAGAGAAGTAAAGTAACTTATGAAAGACCCACTCCTACATCTTTTAGCTATGACTTCCCAACTATATCCTATGGCTTCTCATTGTATGTGACAGGGAGTAGGGAACTGGGATAGTGGGATAGAGAATCAAAAATTACAGGCTAAAGAGAGTGTAACCTAGAGTGTTATTTGATTGAAAGTTTAGTTATTATAACATTACAATTATTTTTAAAAGCAAATATAATTATAGTGTTTATCACTACTTTTCAAATTTGATGTGCATTAAATCACCTGAAGAACTTATTAAATTACAGATTAGGATTCAATTTCTAACAAGCTCCTATAGAATGCTGATGCTGCAGGTTCAAAATCATATTTTGCATGTCAAAATATATAATAACACACTATACTATTTTTAGAATAGATGTTAAAATGCATTTTAGAATAACTTCACAAACCCCAAGCTGTGTGCATATTTATCTAGTTTTTTCTTTTTTTTTTTTTCCTTTAGAGGTCTTACACCTGAGATTTGGATTGTACCTACCAGACGGTAATAGTTCATTCAGGTACAGCACACAGATAACCAGTTAGACTTTATAACCAGGGCTTTAGGAGAAATATTAGGAAGTTCACCTGCCTTTTATGAGCTGTTTTTAATATGCAAAACTTGCAATCTTAATTTAAAAATAAGAGCTGCAAAACCAGTTCTTCACAAGATAAATTTCAGAAATTATATTAATATCTCTAATTAAATGAAAAGAACAAGGTACCTATTGATCAGTCTTCTATAGAAGCAATTACTCTCAACTCTAAAAACATCTTGGCTGGTAGAGGGTCTTTCACTATTGTCATAGTGTGAAACCTGCTCTATATTTCCTGGCATAGGTCTCCATTTAGAACAGCTCACGTATTCCAACCACCTGAGGGTCAATCATCCTTAATTAATTTATATGCCTCCATTTGATTTATTAATAGGTCTCCAGAGAGCAAATTAGCTTCCCTGGCAGTTCCTGACATGCTTTGAATCACAGTACAAACAGAAATTTCTCTTGCTAGCACTCTATCTGGCTTTGATAAACAAACTCCTTTAAAGCCAAGAAAAGATTTACACAATAGCCTGGGTTTGGTGATAACTACAGATCTGTAGAAAGTTTAGCTATAATCGAACTCAACATCAGTGGAGTTTCTATTGAGGAAGTAGCAGCTGAGATAATTTAAGTGACCTACAAGCATTTTCACTGCTGGCTAATAGTAAAACTAATTATGACACCCAGATTTCTAGACTCACCATTCTAAGAGAGACACACTCACTCCTCTCATCACTATTCTAAGCTAGGTTCTCTTAACAAAGTTGACTTGTGACATGGCCCCTTATATATCTCAAGTATATGTGTCTACTCACTTAACAGTATAATATATATATATATGTATATATATATGTATATATATATATATATGTACACATATGCCATGTAAACTGCATGAATTCAAGAAAAAATATAACATAGTATAAATAATTATTACTATTATTTATAACAATCATGACATCTTTTATGTCCTTATTCTTCTAAAGAAAATTATGGTAAAAAAAAGTATGCTCATGAAAATTGATTCAGTGTATTTTACTAACTGAAAATGGTATATGTATTTACACAGTCCCCCCCATTTACATTAACCTTGTAAGAGAAGAGATGGTGACACTTTAGTAGTAGTATATTTCTGGTTACACGACAGCTACATAAAGTGCTATATCAGGAAAATGGTTCACTCTTGACTTCTGAGCCTCTAAGAAAAAGTTAATCAGAATTCCATGTCTGACAAGGATCAGACACTTAAAAAGGCATTCTATGGGGTGAAACAAATGATGAAACTGTAACTGTGGCAGAGTAAAGCAAAGGTATGTGTGGGGTTTCCGTGGTAAAGCAGAACAATGGAAGAACAGTGGACTCTGGCTCAACCAGCATTAGATAAACTGGAGAGGCAGTTCACCACCACATAGGGAAACCCATCTATATGCAACAGTGTCCTTCCTTCTAATCTAATGAAAGCTCACAGGTTAATTTTTTCATGTCCAGTTGACATACCCCCCCCCCCCCCACTGGATTTAGTCACACAGCAATGGGGCTTAATTTTCTCCCAGCAAATTACAAAGTTATTTTTAGGAATTTTAAAGTTCATTTTCAAAATAATGAAACACAGGCACATAGACAGTAAGTTTCTTGCCCAAGGCCATGCAGTGAATTTGTTGTAGTATAGCTACTAGACTAGGATCTCATTATGCACAGATTATGTAACTGGAATATATCCGAAAATCCATGAGTGAGTTTTGGAGTTTTCTAACTTCAACGGACAAGACCAGTGGTCTAACTAGCACACATAGGATTTAAGATTTTTTTGTTTTTATTTTTAAAAGAACAAACTCAATTCCAATTATATAGTCCATTGTGGTTATAAGTAAATAAAACATGTCCTGTGCTGTCCACAGCTTAATATTTATTAAGTACTTATTCTCTCAATATCCTCAAACTGTAAGTAATAATGAGGAGATACATCTGTTTTGTTTACTTTGTAACCAGTATCTAGCCCTAACATGAGATGGTACGTATTAGGAACTCAATACATTTTCAATAAATTCAAAAACAGTAATGAATATTTTTGAATACAGTGAACCTATCACCTGTTAGAATGGTTAAAATTAAAAAAAAAGGCAACAGCAAAGGATAACAAATGTTGACAAAGATGTGAAGTAAAGGAACTTTTGTGGGAATACAAATTGGTACAGCCATTGTAGAAAACAATGTAGAAGTTTCTGAAAAAATTAAAATTAGAACGACTATGGAAGTTCCCTGGAAGCTCAATAGGTTAAGGACCTGGTGCTGTCAGTGCTATGGCTAAAGGTGCTGGTTTGGCATGGTTTTGAACCCTAGCCTCCGGGAACTTGCACATGCCACAGGTGTGGCTAATAAAAGAACAAAACCCAAAACAACTACCAATGATCCAACATTTCTTCTTCTTGGTATAAGAAGATAAGGAAATTAAATCAGTATCTCAAAGTGACATTTGCAATCTCATGTTCATTTCACTTTTATTCACAATAACCTAAGATACTGAAACAACTTAAGTGTCTGTCAACAGATGGGTAGATACAGAAGATGTGAGATACATATTCATGCAAATTATTCAGCCATAAGTAAGAAATCATCCTTGACCTTTGCAGTAACATAGATGGATCTTGAGGACATTTTGCTAAATAAGAAAAGTCAGAGAAAGGCAAACTCTGCATGATATCACATGTATATGTACCCAAAGAAAGCCCAACTCATAAAAACACAGAGTAAAATGGTGATTACCAGGCATGAGGGTGGGGGAACAGATATTGTTTAAGGGTACAAAATTGCTGCTAGTAATAAATAAGTCTTAGAGATTTAACGTACAGTGTAGAATATAGAGAACCATATTGTATTAAAATCATCAAATTTTCTGAGACTAGATCTTAATTATCCCAACCACTAAAAAGAAATGACAAGTTTGTGACATGATAGAGATGCTAATCATTGCTACAAAGGCAACATATCACAATATATAAAAGTATCAAGTCAAAATATTTTATACCTTAAATTTAAACAGTGTTATATGTCAAATATATTCACTAAAATAAATAGAGAATTATTTCTCAAGGGAAGAAAAAGCAGTGAATCTAGACCGTGTTTTAGATTTTTTTTTTCTTTTTAGGGTTGTACCTACAGCATATGGAAGTTTCCAGGGTAGGGGTCGAATCAGAGTTGCAGCTGCCAGCTTACACCACAGCCCAGAGCAATGCTGGATCTTTAACCCACTAAGCGAGGCCAGGGATAGACCCACATCCTCATGGATACTAGCTGGGTTCTTAACCTGCTGAGCCGCAAGAGGAATTCCATGTTTTATATTTTTAAGTGACCCTTTCAACCTTTATCTCAGTGGAACTGAAAACTGACTTTAAAAACATGAGGTCCTACTGTACAGCAGAGGGAACTATATCCAATCTCTTGGGATGGAACATGATAGAAGATAGTATGAGAAAAAAATGTATATTAGTGTATGATTGGTTCACTGCACTTTCATCAGAAATTGACAAAACACTGTAAATCAACTATATTCTAATAAAAAAAATTAAAATCCAAATACAAATGACATGGCTTATATATTTCAGTTATTTTGATTACTAAATGGTTTATAACCCAGATGACTCATTCAACAAAACTTTATTTTACTTCTACATGTATTACTTCATTTATATGGTTTCCACATAAATTTTTAATTACTGAAAGTGCTACCTTAAACTGTTATAAGAAATTCCACCTTCAAAATATGTGAACTCATGCTCCTATTTAAAAAGTAAGGGAGCGTCCCTGAGATAAGGTTTCACTGATTATTAGTCAGTTGAAATAGCCTCCTTCTCCATTACTAGTACTAATGAAAATACTAGAAATATAATCAATTACCTTTTCACATGAAATCTGAGATTTTATTTTAAAATGTTACATATTAATTACTCTATGAAGATTTAATCTGCATATGAAGAATTATAGGTTATTTTTGTCTGTAAATCCATCAATTTGCCTCTAAGTGTAAAACATTTTCCATTCCTTAAGTTGGCATCTGAGCCTTATAAGAGCAATAGTTTCTCTCCTCAGTCTCCTGTTTCTCAGCGGTCCTTAATCCACTGAGCGAGGCCAGGGATAGAACCCACAAACCTGTGCCGACCTCACTGTCCTTTACTAGGTAATACACATTACCCTTCTAGTGCTGACCCCAAAATGTAACCTGCATGGGTTAGCAGGAATACCTTCTCTGTTCAGTGCCACTAAACTACCATTCTGACATCTGTTTCATACTCTCCAAATTACTTAATCTGTATCCTGCTTTGTTTTTGGTTTTCTGAGAATACAGAGGCCAAAGCATATTTGCTGCCTGCTCATCCTAAATGATGCAAAATTCTCACCATATTTTTTTCCAATCATAGGACTTGAGTCTCTTGATTTTATGGGTGACTTTTGTTTCTCTCTCTTTGCGATTTTCCTTTATCTCCCCCGAAAATTACCACCAGTTTCTCATTATCTTCCTTTCTCTTTGATTGGTTTTCCAAGCTTCATGAGACTCATTTCCTCCTTCCCCTTTACAGGCTTTAAACTTTTTTCTATTATTACCGTTGTTTCAACCATTACTGAAAGTGCTACCTTAAACTGTTATAAGAAATTCCACCTTCAAAATATGTGAACTCATGCTCCTATTTAATAAGTAAGGGAGCTAAAGTAAGGCAGAGAACATTTGCAAGAAAAAATAGTTCTATATTTCTGAAATTATTTTTGTCAGGAGAGAGGTACAGTATGTGCTGTAAACACTTTCCTATAATACAATATACCTGAATTGCCACTTTTATTGCTCACAAATGGAAGAAAGAAATAATAGTGAGGGGATGAAAATTACTGACCGATTGTGTTGATTATATACATTTGCTATAGGGTATTCCACATAGTGCCTGATGGGGAATCCACCCAGCCATTTCATTCGATGAAGAGAAAACAAAATTATAAAGCCACCATTCCCAGGATCCTCTAAACTTTTAAAATAGAAATAAATAGATTTTATAAATGTTTTTCTTAAACCTGATAAAATAAAATGTTCATAGCAGGGTGTCTGGTAACAAACTGTCTTCTGAAATTGCGACAGGACATTCTACATGCCTACTGGCCATTTAATTTAATGGGATTTTTATTAGTGTACACACACTGGTTATTTAAACCACAGGGGTCTTTGCAGGTATAGGCACGAAGAAAACGGAAAAGAAAAACTAAAAGCTGCAATTCCAGTTTTTAAAATTAAATACTTACATTTTGTATTCATTTATTTAAATTATATTCCTACCAACTTGTTTTTGTAAAGCACTAGGCAGAATATCACTTTTAAACAGGTGCAAATATACAATATAAGGGATTTGTCTTTAAGTTATTCATTTCTTTCAACTCTCAAAGCTGGTACTATTACAAACAATTTGCACCTATGTTTTCTTTAAACCTGGTAACAGACAACTTCAGGTAAAGAGAAATAAACCCATGCTTCTAAAACAAGCTTATTCTATAAATGTTATTGTATTTTTTCTTATGAATTTTAAAATGCCAAAAATGTGTATTATGGCTTAATATCACACATGTAATTATATGTTTAATATTCAGATGTCTTCTGATGAGAATTTCAGAATTTCTAAATCTATGCAGTTAGATTCCATTTAACTTAGTTTGAATATATATGTTCAGTGAGTGGCCTAAGGTCTACCAAAATAGTATGATCCACAAGGGATTATAATCAGAATAGGTAAAAATAGAAATTTACCCAATAATATGTGATAATACACTGCTAACATAGTTAAAAAAATCTGTAAAAGATATGATATGAACTTGGTTTGAATAATACAGAGGTTTTATACAAAGTAAAAGGAGAAAGAGTGATGGAAAAAGTAAAAGAGTTGAGACTTTAAAACAGGAAAAAATGCAACTGATTTCTGAATCTTAATCTTATATACTTCTACTTTGCTGAATTTGTTGATCAGTTCAAGTAGTTTTGGGGTTGAGCCCTTAGGGATTTCTATATATAGTATCATGTCATCTGCATACAGTGACAGCTTTACCTCTTCTCTTCCTATTTGGATGCCTTTTATTTTATTTTTTTTGTTTGTCTGACTGCTGTGGCTAGGACTTCCAGTACCATGTTGAATAACAGGGGTGATAGTGGTTATCCTTGTCTTGTTCTAGATTTTAGGGGGAAGGCTTTCAGCTTTTCTCAATTCAGTATTATATTTGCTATTGGTTTGTCATACATGGCTTTGATTATGTTAAGGTATGTTCCCTCTATACCCACTTTGGTAAGAGTTCTCTTTTTTTTTAAACAAGTGGCCACACCTGAGGCACATGGAAGTTCCTGAGCTAGGGGTTAAGCCACAGCCACTGTAGAAGGAACGCTGAGTAGTTATGTTGTGAGCCACATGGGAAGTCCTGGTAAGAGTTTTGATCATGAGTGGATCCTGGACTGAAGATGTAAAGAAATGGAAAGATATTCCCTGCTCCTGGGTTAGAAAAATTAATACTAAAAATGGCTATACTACCCAAAGCAATCTACAGATTCAATGCAATTCCTATCAAATTACCCAGGACATTTTTCACAGAACTAGAACAAACTATCCAAAAATTTATATTGAACCACAAAAGACCCAGCATTGCCAAAGCCATTCTGAGGGAAAAAAAAAAACCAAGCAGGAGGCATAACTCCCCTAGACTTCAGGCAAATTACAAAGCCACAGTCAACAAGACAGTGTGGTACTGGTACCAAAACAGACAGACCGACCAATGGAACAGAATAGGGATGCCAAACACCTATGGTCAATTTTTGACAAAGGAGGGCAAGAACATAAAATGGGAAAAAGACAGTCTTTTCAGCAAGCATTGCTGGGAATCCTAGACAGCTACATGTAAATCAGTGAAACTAGAACATACCCTCACACCATGCATGAAAATAAACTCAAAATGGCTTAAAGTCTTAAATATAAGACAGGATACCATCCAACTCCTAGAGGAGAACATAGGCAAAACACTCTCTGATATCAACCTTCCAAATGTTTTCTCAGGTCCATCTCCCAAAGCAACAGAAATAAAAGCAAAATTAAACCAATGGGACCTAATCAAACTGAAAAGCTTTTGTGCAGCAAAGGAAACCAAAAAGAAAACAAAAAGACACCTTTCAGAATGGGAGAAAATAGTTTCAAATGATGCAACTGACAAGGGCCTAGTCTCTGCAATATACAAGCAACTTATACAACTCAACAGCAAAAGAGCCAACAACCGAATGGAAACATGGGCAAAGGCCCTGAATAGACCTTTCTCCAGGGAAGATGTACAGATGGCCAACAAGCACATGAAACAATGGTCAACATCCCTGATTATTCGAGGAATGCAAATCAAAACTACTCTGAGATACCACCTCACACCAGTCAGAATGGTCATCATTAATACGTCCACAATTAACAAATGCTGGAGGGGGTGGGGAGAAAAGGGAACCCTCTTTCACTGCTGGTGGGAACCTAAGCTGGTACAACCACCATGGAGAACAATATGGAGGTAGCTTGGAAAACTATACATAGAACTTCCATATGACCCCGCAGTCCCACTCTTGTGCATATATCTGGACAAAACTTTCCTTAAAAAAGACATGTTCATTGCAGCACTCTTCACAATAGCCAAGACATGGAAACAACCCAAATGTCCATCAACAGATGACTGGATTAGGAAGACGTGGTATATATACACAATGGAATACTACTCAGCCATAAAAAAGGACGAAATAATGCATTTGCAGCAACACAGATGGAACTAGAGACCCTCATCCTGAGAGAAGTAAGTCAGAAAGAGAAAGACAAATACCATATGATATTGCTTCTATCTGGCATCTAATATATGGCACAAATGACCTTTTCCACAGAAAAGGAACTCATGGACTTGGAGAGTAGACTTGTGATTGCCAAGGGAGAGAGGGAGGGAGTGGGATGAATTGGGAGCTTGTGGTTAATAGATGCAAACTATTGCTTTTGGAAGGGATTAGCAATGAGATCCTGCTGTGTAGCACTGGGAACTATGTCTAGTTCCTTATGATGGAATATGATAATGTGAGAAAAAAAGAATGTATACATGTATGTGTACCTGGGTCACCATACTGTACAGTAGAAAAAAAAATTTGTATTGGGGAAATAACAATAGAAAAAAGAAAATAAGAAAAAAGAAAAACAGGAAAATTTCACTGTCGCTTATTCTTCAAGATAGAAAGGAATTTCAACCTGTTTTTTTAAAAGGAAAATTAATAGTTTCCCTCTTAGAGCTGTAATAAAAATTTTAAGACTGCCACTGTATGGATCAATGTTAATGCCCTCAATATCCACTATGAGAAAGGAGAAAGAGCAGTTCTTGATAATGTTTGCCCAAGACCCAGGAATAAGAAATAGTAAGTAATTGTCAGATGTTTGGTTATAGGCTTTTTTTTTTTAGAGTTTAGTTGATTTACAGTGTCACATCAATTTCTGCTGTGTGGCATAGTGACCCAGTCATATATATATTATTTTTCTCATATTCTCTTCCATCACGGTCTATCCAAGAGACTGGACATATTTCCTGTGCTATACAGCAGGACCTCATTGCTTATTCATTCTAAATGTAATAGTTTGAATTTACCAACCCCAAATCCCTCATCCATCTCATTTCTTCCCTCTTCCTCCTTCATCCCTCTTCCTCCCATTCTCTGTCTGTGAGCCTGTTTACTTTTTGGAGAGAGTTTCATTTGTGCCATATTTTAGATATAACTGATATTACATGGTACTTGTCTTTCTCTTTCTGAATTAACTTCACTTAGTATTAGAATATCTAATTGTATCCATGCATAGGATTTTTTTCTGCATTAGTGAAAAGGACAGTTTGAAAGCTGCATGCTGTTGCAATCTGGGCGCCTCTCTCTTTGGAATGAGTGTCAGTCAAGGTAGGGGGATGATTACAACTCACTTGCTGCATCATTCTGCTTGTCATAAATACAAATAGTTTGGCTTTTTTTCCCTTGTGGTCTTAAAGAGGAAATGTTTCAATAAAATATCTTAATTATCCAATTAGATTTTTCAGCTTAATTATCAAGAGAACAGAGAATATACCTATAGCTTAATTCTGAAAAGGCCTCCTGGGGACAATTTTACATTAAACAATATTTTATTGTGTTCTACTTAAAAAAAACAAGAACAAAATTTTATATTTTATCTGTTAATAGTAAACTAGATATGGTTTTTAATATAATTGTCTTAATGTAGAATATCCTGGGTCTATACTTTAATCAGAGTAGTTAATTTAGATTGAGCTGAAAACTTATGAGTTTCATTGAAATTGAGGCTTTACCACTGACTTGTTGGTTATACATAGTGTAGTTAAGTGTTTGGGACAATGTGCAAAAATTATCTAATATTATGTTTATTTAATAGCAACTAAAAATCTTATAAAAGATTTCCTCTTCTATCCAAAATACAGTTAAGAAAACACTAAATTTATCTTCCCACCAGCAGCAAAAACAAAATATAGACAAGTCTTATGAGACAATTGTTTCAAGACACAAAACATGAGGCAATAAAGAATAATGGTCACTATAGAAAGGAAAATGATGTAGACCTTGCAGGTGTACCCACTGGAGATAGAGTATCCAGGGGAAAATGTAGCACAAAGGAATATGTACAAAGCCCAATGGAAACTCTGAGTTGAAGAAATAGAATCAAGAACTCTGAGGGATTAAGACTGCTAGAGTTAATGGAACACCGAAGGAAGCAAGTTGCATAGTGAACTCCTGAGATCTTAATATGACCCCTTTTGAGTATTTAGGTGAACATGGGTCAGTTTATATATTTGAGGAAACTACCTACAACTGAATAAAGAAACACCCAAGTGGGATAAAGGTAGAAATCCCAGCTGTCACAAAGAACTGAATATGTATGTAACTCCATTGGCCAGACTGGAAAACCTCATAAGTCATAGTCACTGAGTATTCAGTGGATACTCAGAATATTATCAATATTCTGAAGAATATTTAGAAGTATTGAAAGTGCTGCCTCAGTAATGGAGGAAAAAAAGAGCCGTAGGCCAAATACTGTTGTGTTCTTATTTCCATAAGAGGACAATAACATAGCAGCAACCCAAATAAAACTCAAGAATATTTATAGAAATTCAAAATATGAAGCAAATATAAGATATAATATATGTTCTCTAGAATCCAATAGAAAAATTACCAGGCATGAAAAGAAGGAAAATATGAGCCATAATGAAGATCAATCAAAGCCAAATCAGAACTGACATAGAAAAGAGAGTTAGCAGACAAGACATTAAAACAATTATTACAAAATTATTGTACATGTTCAAAAACAAGTAGAAATATAGATATATCAAAAAGACCAAAATCAAAATTTAAAGATCAAATGTACAATAATTGAACAGAAAAATGTACTGAAGGAGGTTAATGGAAGATTAAACAAGAAAAAATCCTAATTATCATGAAAGCATAGCAATATAAACTATCCAAATTGAAACAAAAAGTCCAAAGATTATTAAAAAAATTCAACTGCTTTATGTGCATACAATTGGTCACCACAAAGTATAGGAAAGAAGGTGACAAAATATTTTTGAGGAAATAATGAATGATATTTTCTTTCAAATTTTATGGAAACTATGAAAGTTATAAACCCACAGATTTAAGAAGCTCAACCAGTACAGTGTTTGATAAAAATAAAACAAAACAACAACAAAAAAAACACATGAAGATCACTGAGAATCACATCGCTCAAATCAAGTGATAAAGTAAAAATCTGTAAAGTAGCCAGGGAAAGAAATTGTGTTATGTATAAAGAAATAAAGATAAGGGTAACTGTACATTTCTCTTCAGAAATAATAAAAAATTAAAATGAAAAATAGTGGTGCAATATCTTTAAAGTACTGAAATTGGGAAAAACAATCAACCTAGAATTCTATACTCAGCAAACATATTTTCAAAATGCAAGGGTTTAATCAAGGTTTTTCTATAGGCACATTAAATCTGAAGTAATTACTCACAAGCAGATCTGCACCACTTTAAGAAATGCTAAGGAAATATTAATGGTTCTGGTTGTAAATACAGATCAACCCAAAAGAATAAATAAGGGCACTGGAAATTGTAACTATATATATTCTTATTATTTAAATCATTTTAAAAGATATTTGTTTAGACAAAAAGGAATAATAAAGCAATATGGGGATTATATGTGATTAGAATATTAACATAAGTAGAATAACATGTGGTAAAGCATAAACTGAAGTATGCTATTTAAGATTCTTATGCTAAATGCTAAATGGTTTACTATGACCTGAAGGAAGGCTGTGATAATTTGAAGATATATAATATGAACACTAAGGTAACCCCTAAAATAACAAAGCAGAATTTTAATCAAGGCAACAAAGATTCAGAAATATAATCATAAAAATATCCAATATAAAAGAAGACTGAAAATGAGGAAAAGTGGAACAAATTAAAAATAAGTAAGAAATAAGAAGACAGACTGAAACCTAACTTTATTAATATTCACATTAAATGTAAATATTTCAAACACCACAATGAAAAGGCAGAGATTTCCAGATTGAATAAAAAGGAAAGACCAAAGTGCTGTCTTTAAAAAAAAAAAAAAAAAAGCTTTAAATTAAAATGAAATGGTTGAAATAAAGAAAATGCAAAAAGATACATCATGCTAACACAAATCAAGAGAAAGTTGGAATGGCTATATTAGTATCAGATAAAGTAAATTTGAGAACAAAGAACATTACTAATAATAAAGAAGCTTAATTCATCAGAATGACAGGATGATCTTTAATATTAACGAATCTAATAACCACTTCAAGATAAAGGAATCAAAAATTGAGAGAAAGAAAATCTAGACAAATTCACAATTCAAAGACTGTAATCTCACCCTCTCAAATGCTGATTGAAGAATCAGAACAAAAGGTAAGATTTCCACAAACCTATTCACCAGCTTAAAACATTTGACCTATAAATCACATACAGAAAAACAGCAGAGTATATGCATTCTATGTAAGTGCAATGGAATATTTTATACAATATATGACATTTTGATGTATAAAACTAAGTACAATGAATTTACAGGAATTCATCTAAAATATGTTTTCTGATCACAAATTAGTTAAATTAGAAACAACTGGAAACCTCTGGAATATCTTCAAATATTTAGAGATCAAATAATATTTAAAAAAAGGTCAAAAAAGAAATCAAAGTTGAAATTAGTATTAAAAATAATAACATGTCATATGATCCTTGTGGAATGCCAGCATAATAATGCATATGGGAAAATTTATAACTCTATTGCACTCTATTAGATAAAAGGAAAGTTCTTGAAACAATAACCTTGACTTCTACCCTAAGAAATAAATAGTAAAGGGTAAATTAAACACCAAGTTGCAAAATAAAGCAAATAAGATCATTGAAATACAAATCAGAATAAAACATAGAGAAGAAAGATTAGGGAATAAACAAAATTTTCTTTATTCAGATATGACATGGTTGCCTATTGAGAAAATCTTTAGGAATATATTTATAAAAGTCATTTGAACGAGTTTAGTGAGTTGTCAGTACTATACAGTATTATTTGTAGTTCTACATACAACCAACAAACAATCATAAAATAAAAATGACAGTTCCTATACTATCATATAAAACATATTTAGTATTCAGGAATGAAATTCACAGAAAATAACCAATACCTGTACATAGAAAATACAGTAAAAATTACATAAATTTTATAAAACAAATAGGCAAAAAAATCGACATAACTGGGGAAATAGATCAAGTTCCTAGGCAGGAAGACTCAATATTGTTATGATTCCAATTCTCACAATTTGATCCATAGATTTACTGCAATGTAAATCAATATTCTTAGGATACTTTTCAGTTCAAATTGTGAAACTAACTCTAAAATACAGATTGAAATTCATAAGTCCTAGTATAGCCAAAATAACTTTGAAGGTAACACAATGATGGGAATAACACTGCTTACATTCAAGATATATTTTTAATGCCACATTTTAGAGAGTGTAGTACTGATGTCAAGATAGGTAAATAGATCAATAGAACACAAAAGTGAGTCTAAAAGTAGTTTCACTCAGGCATATGTGAACAAAAGATTTTCAACAAACAATGTTCAGGTATTTAAGTGGAGAAAAGGTAATAGTCTTCTCAATAAACAGTGGTAGAAAAGTTGAATATTTGTAAGTTAGGAAAAAAAACTTTATAAGTTAGGAAAAAAAAATACCTTGAGTACATACAGAAATGAACTCAAATGGATTAGAGGCATAAATATAAACCCTAAAACTGTAACACTTTCACTTTTAATATTTCTAGTAATAACTCTGGATTAGGTAAAGATTTCTTAGAGATGACTCTAAAAGAATAATCCCCAATGGTGAAACAAAAATGATAAATTGAATGTCAAATTTTAAAACTGTGCTCTTTTACAAATATTGCTAAGAAAGTGAAAAGAAAAATAAGCAGGCTGGAAAAAAATATTTGCAAGGACTTATATTCAGAATGTATAAAAACTCTCAAAACTTGATAATAATATAATAACCATACAATACTAACATTGGCAAAGTATTTGAACAGATATTTCAGCAAAGGAGATATGTGGATAACACATAATCAGGTGAAAGTTGCTCAACATTATCAGTTGCTAAGGACATAGGAAATAAAACAAAAATGAGAAAACACTACATGCCTATTGGAATGTTTAAAAATACCAAGAGTTGGAAAAGATGTGGAAAAATTGTCAGTTTTATACACTGCTGCATTGGGTGAAAAATGATGCAACCACTTTGCAACAGACACTTAAACATAATATCTACCAGGAGTTCCTGTCATGGCTCGGTGGTTAACGAATCAGACTAGGAACCATGAGGTTGCGGGTTTGATCCCTGGCCTTCCTCAGTGGGTTAAGGATCCAGCGTTGCTGTGAGTTGTGTTGTAGGTTGCAGATGTGGCTCAGATCTTGCGTTGCTGTGGCTCTGGCGTAGGCCAGTGGCTACAGCTCTGATTAGACCCCTAGAGTGGGAACCTCCATATGCCAAGGGAGCGGTCCTAGAAAAGGCAAAAAGGCAAAAAAATCCTATAATATCTATCACATGGTCACTTTTTAACTGGAGGGAAATGAAATCATACGTTCCATACATAGTCTTACATACCCACAAATGTGTCTAGCAACTTTATTTTTAGTAGCTAAATCTAGAAACAAGCTAAATGTCCACTAACAGATGAATGGATAAAGAAATTGTGGTGTGCCCTTACAAAGAATGATACTCAGCAATAAAATGTTAAGATCTCTTGATACTTTCATCAAAATGATGCATCTCAGAATTTGCTGAAGAAAATAAATTATACAAAAAAGAGTATATACTTTTAATTCCATTTATACAAACTCAAAATTTGAAACTTATTACTCGTGACAAAAAAATGATTGATTTTCTGGGGTTGGATAGGGATGCAGGGAGGTGTGGAATTTGGGAGAGCATGAAAACTTATAAAGGGATGTCTTTGGTCACTAGATTGACTGTGACAATGGTTTCATGTGTCTGTATGTCCAAAAGTCTATATGCACATATGTCCAAAATGATCATGTCCAAGAGTATTTTAAATGAGTACAGATTATTGTATATTAATGATATCTGAATTAAATTTCTATTATAAAGAAAAGAAACAATAAACATATGACATGTAAAACAACATATTTAAAAATCCTTTAGTCCCATTGGGAAAGCCTCATACTTAGGATTGGCAATGCTGGCTGAAAGCAGTACAGATGTGTGAAAAATATCTTAGGTATCATCTGTAACATTGTATCTTTTAACCAACCTCCTTTTAACACATCTCTTTAAATTGTGTTGACATTTATTATCAAATAAATCCTATAAATGTTATTTTCCATGTCAAACTGTAAACTGACAGCTGTTTTTATAAAATCCTGATTATATTATAAACAATTTAAAAATTTTCTGTTATGGAGACATTTTTCAATCTTTATCATTCTCTTGAGAAGAACACAGTGATCTTTCTAGACTCTACTACATCCAGAAGAATTTAGACTCCTTTTTGTATATTCCCTAAATTTATTTACTAAAAAAAATTGACTGAATAAATCTAAATTTACACATCAATTTATAAAAAGTCTTATGAATTTTGAAACTTTCAAAATGAATTAATTTCCAAAAGAGAAGATAAAAAGGGCTAATAATTAAGGCATGCATTGCAAGGAAAAGTATAGGTTTTGAGTCTCTCAAAATTTGAATTAGAAATAATTTAAGGTTTATTTGTGACCTAATGCTCATGAAGATGTTCTGTTTTTCATAAAGAGGATGTTATAATGCTAGCCAAGGTCATCTGACTTCATTAGTTTGGTTGGAAGAAAGCGGTTATTATTATAAAGAATAAATATAAATATCCTTATTTCAAGGGAAGCTCATTATAATGCTGATGTAGAATATAGTACTATATCCTATCATATAGGTTAAGTGGTGTTGAGCTTTTATTTTTAAAGTCTTTCTATTCTGAAAAGCAGTTTGTTTTTTGTTGCCACACCTGCAGCATACAGAAGCTCCCTGGCCAGGGATTGAACCTGTGCCAAAGCTGTAACCAGAGCCACAGCTGTGACCCTTAATCTGCTGAGTGACATGGGAACTCCTAAAAAGCATATTTTTAAAATATATGAATACAAGCAATAAAGAATTATTTTGCAATGATGGTCTTCAATTTGTGAGATAATCAGGTTGAAACTTCAGTTTTATGTTTATTGCAAATAGTAATAGCCTCCCTGTGTCACCTAGAGTTTTGAAATATTTCATAACTTTTCTCTCTCCTTTGATTTTCTCTCCTCTTAAGACAGCTTCTTTATTTCTGTCAACATGATAATTTTAAAAGCAAAATCTATTTATGTTTATGTCTTCAAAATTATTCAATCTGACAAGATAAAATGAACATCCTTTTTTTAGCATAGGCAAAAAGTCATAAGCCATTTCTACCTTTAAAACTTATTGTCTACCCTCATAAAATTTAAGGATATTAATACAAGCATGGCATATGAATCAGAATAACTCAAGAAGAATGTGAAGGCAAGGAGGAGAAAAATCAGTTAAAGAGTCATTTTCAATAGTCTAGATGAGAAATGCTGATTTAAGCTATGTCAGTGGGAATGGAGATTAAAGTTTGCATACTATTTAGGAGTCATCAAGGCTTGGCACTATATGTCAACATCTTAGAAAAATGGCTAAAGTCAAGGACATATAATGGGATTCACTAGATGGCAGACATTAAGCCAGATAAAGGAAGTGAATTATTCAACAAATATTTTCAGTCTGAAAGACAACTGGAAAGATATCCATGGTATGAATGGAGGACCAGAAGTTGGAAAGGGAGTGGTTAGTGTGCTAGGTTAAAACAACAGGCATAACAAAAAGAAAGTTAGGACCTTCCAAATATATTACTAAACCATTCCTTTTTTTTTTGTTTTTATTTTTTTATTTTTTTGTCTTTTTGCTATTTCTTTGGCCTGCTCCCACGGCACATGGAGGTTCCCAGGCTAGGGGTCGAATCGGAGCTGTAGCCACTGGCCTATGCCAGAGCCACAGCAACGCGGGATCTGAGCCGAGTCTGCAACCTACACCACAGCTCACGGCAACGTCAGATCGTTAACCCACTGAGCAAGGGCAGGGACCGAACCCACAACCTCATGGTTCCTAGTTGGATTCGTTAACCACTGCGCCACGATGGGAACTCCCTAAACCATTCCTTAGAGTTATATGGGAACATATCAATTATCTGACTCTGAGCAATAGTAACATGAGGCGGTCAGGAGCCAATATGTCTCCTTTGCTCTATTCCCTTGTCAATGCAACCTGGGAGACCAAACACTCCAGATGGTGTACAGCCAAGGCAGAGAAAATTCCCAAAAAACCCACACTGAAAGTGGCATAAGCAAAAATAAACCAGATTATATTAATCTACTGAGATTGTAGGATTCACTTGTCACTGAAATATGGCTTATCATGCCATGCCTAAAATGACAGGAATTAGCAATGTCAAATAACCAATGAAAACACATATTGAAAAAAGGGGGAATTTTCATATGTAAACCAAGCAAAATTAAACCCAGTATGAGTCCACTGTAGTTAACAAACATGTTGTAATTGGTGGTGTTAGTGTCAATTTTTTTTTGTGACTATCAGAGGTTGAAGCCAAAGAGTTATTTATAGAATAAAAGAGGAGAAACAAGTAATCATAAATTGTTCTTTCAAAAGTGTGGTGCTAAGTTGAAAAAACAATGGTTAAATTTATGGCAAAATAATCAAGATTCAATTTTTTGTTAAATTAAAATTGGGTTGCAGTGCTTTCAAAAACACTCTGAGATAGCAATATTATTGAAAATATTATAGTCACTATATTACTCATATTTATTGATACTCTGTGATGATAAGGAAGTGTTATCACTTTCATAGAGAAAAAATTAAATTCTGTATGGAAAAATAGCAGGCATTTCACTAACAAGAGTAATAACTAATTACATTGATATGGATATGGAAATTATGCCACTTAGAGGTTACTATTGCTGATTCAATTATATTTCTAAATCTTATGAATCACTATCTATTAAAAATAATGTTTTATAAAGTAACTTTTAACAATCATCAGAATTTGGGAAGGCAGAATGCAATTAGCTAAGTTGGCATTTTTCCAATACACTTTTGTATGATAACAGCTTTGGAATATTTATATTACTATGAAGTCTAAGTCCTCAGTTTCATTTTTTTTTTAATCAAGAAATATGGGTACTAACATACCCTAAATTTTACATTACATGCACTAGGCTAAAATTCCATACAAGTTCTCCAGATATTTGCTATTTAGATATTTTATATTAAAATTTATTGAGTACCTACTGCTTTTATTAAAAACTACCTGAGTTTAAAGAATAAACTACAATGTACTTATTTTCAACTTGTTAGAAGAAACAATCTACTAGAAGTTAATTTGGCAGGAAGAAAATTCTGTAGTAGTTCGAACTTCGCACAGGGGTACTAATTGAATTTAGATGGAGCAAGACTAATGTACTCTTAGCAGATCGAAGTCAGTTTCTTAATTCTAAGGAACATTCCTTTATATTCTGCTCTTGCTCAGGATTATAAAAGAATGGGAACAGGCACAGATTACAAAACCAGCTTCTGCCTTTCTCCTGGCAGAAGTTTCCAATAGGGAGCTTAGGTGATTACTGAGACAGCGATAGAAGTGACTGTCCATGTTCTGTGGGCCCATGATGCTATAAGAAGGTAATAATGATGATTTCAACAGTTATTCTCCTGTTAAAAGAAGTTTTCTGACAAAAAAGGGCTTGTAGAACTGCTTGATCTCTGCTAGCATAAATAACATCACTGGAGCCAATTCTTTTAAGCTAAACTAGGACAGGACCCATCAATGGTCCATGTTTTCTATTTGCACGCTGGGGCACTCTATTATGTCCCACTGACAATATTTTGGACATATATATTATATATACATTCACTCATTTGTTCATGTATTAGCCTAGAATATACTGCCTCCCAATTTGTGTTAGGAACAGTGCTCAAAGTATAAAATGTGATAAGACAGAGTTCCATTCCTCATTTGTTCATTGTAAAGTTGATAGAGACAGATGTATAGAAAAAGATGAGTGCAATAAAACGTAATAGGAACTATACATGGGGCACAAAAGAAGAAGACATTAATTCAATCTTGAAGGTCAGTAAATATTTCTTAAAAGTTGTTTATGAAAAATATTAAAATTCCACACTCACTAGCTGGGCCATAACAGAGTTTAAAGGTAAGGATAAGGATAACATGCCATTTCAGTTACGACTGAAGCAGAGATTCAAACAGGTGCAGTTTGAGAGGTAAAGCTGGAGAGAAGAACCAGGACTGGTAGTATGGTTGCCTATGTATAAGAAATGGACATTTTTATACAGTCTTTTGAGACTCAGCGAATACATAAATACATCAAATACAAGCTCCAACTAATATAATGCATTGCTATTTTTGTGAGGTTATCAAAAATTATTTCTGTATTTAAAACATCAACAAAGAAAGACATTATATCATGGTAGAAAAACTGTGAACTCTGGAATCAGACTGCCTGGGTTGAAATCCAACTATGGCACCAACTAGGTAGTAGTTCCTGGTCTGCTTCCTCATTAGTAAAATAAAGATAAATAGAACAGTGAACTCCTGGGGACATTATGAGGATTATATGGTTTAATATAGTTAAAGAACTTAAAAATATAAATAACACTTAATTAGTGTCACACACACATATACCAAATTAGCCAATGAAAAGGTCTTGAATCATATTTCTGCAAAGTTGATCTTTGTAAAAAATACCTGTATAGCTAACGAAAATCTTGTTTCAGTCCCTAAAAAATTCACTTGTTACATGATAAAGTATACATTCCTTAACATAGAAAAAAAGTTCAAAACCTAAACTACTTGTACTTTTACAGCCTCTCCTCTTGTTCTAAAGCAACTTAGGAAAAATAATATAAATATGAAATATATGTGTTGGTTATTACTGGATGTTTTCCACCCAAAGGTAAGTATAATTAAACTCTCAAGAGTCCAACTCAGCAACTTTCAGAGTTGACCATCATTAAAGCATGTTTACAGTTTATGAATTCCCTTCCTAGGAATATAGATGTGGGAAATTGGATTGAGAGCAATACCAAAATACATAGAAAAATAGCCAGTCAATATTTATGGCCCTGCTGAGGTGAGAAAGAACAGCCTGCCCTGTGGATTTAATTAATAATATACCATGAAGCCAAAATAAATAGATTTTCAAAGAAATGCATACCTTAAGGCTATACTATAGGACTGTCATGCTGATCAACATATTGTGTAAAATGTATGGTATGTAATATTGTGATAAGTGATTAATTTTCCACGGAGAGAGGCCAAGATGGATCTGTCCCTAGGAGAATGGTGACTGATTTCCAGGTGTAGTTTCTTCAATACATTTTATTCACTTAAAGTTATACCTCATAGAATATTTTATTTTGTAGTTCATGTTATATTTTGGTTAAAATGAAAAAAAATATTACTTGAGAATATTGGTTGCATATATGCCAGTAGAAAATTATACTGAGGAAGCTGTGGGGTTTTTTTTTAAAGTCTAATATAAAATGTTTTAATTGCATTATTCAAAGAAGTCAGTTGCATTTCTGCATACCAGCAATGAAACATTAGAAAAGGAATACAAAAATACGATACCTTTTAAAATTGCACCTCACAATATCAAATACCTCGGAATACACCTGACCAAGGAGGTAAAGGACCTCTATGCCGAGAACTATAAAACTTTAATCAAAGAAATCAAAGAAGATGTAAAGAAGTGGAAAGATATTCCATCTTCCTGGATTGGAAAAATCAATATTGTAAAAATGGCCATACTACCCAAAGCAATCTACAGAGTCAATGCAATCCCTATCAAATTACCCAGGACATTTTTCACAGCACTAGAACAAACAATCCAAACATTTATATGGAACCACAAAAGACCCAGAATCGCCAAAGCAATCCTGAGAAACAAAAACCAAGCAGGAGGCATCACTCTCCCAGACTTCAAGAAATACTACAAAGCCACAGTCATCAAGACAGTGTGGTACTGGTATCAAAACAGACAGACAGACCAATGGAACAGAACAGAGAACCCAGAAAGAAACCCAGACACCTATGGTCAATTAATCTTTGACAAGGGAGGCAAGAACATAAAATGGGAAAAAGACAGTCTTTTCAGCAAGCATTGCTGGGAAACCTGGACAGCTGCATGCAAAGCAATGAAACTAGAACACACCCTCACACCATGCACGAAAATAAACTCAAAATGGCTGAAAGACTTAAATCTACAACAGGACACCATCAAACTCCTAGAAGAAAACATAGGCAAAACACTCTCTGACATCAACAACTTTCTAAATGTTTTCTCAGGTCAGTCTCCCAAAGCAATAGAAATTAGAGCACAAATAAACCCCATGGGACCTCATCAAAGTGAAAAGCTTTTGCCCAGCAAAGGAAACCAAAAGGAAAACAAAAAGACAACTTTCAGAATGGGAGAAAATAGTTTCAAATGATGCAACCGACAAGGGCTTAATCTCTAGAATATATAAGCAACTTCTACAACCCAACAGCAAAAAAGCGAATCAATCAATGGAAAAATGGGCAAAAGACCTGAATAGACATTTCTCCAAAGAAGATATACAGATGGCCAGAAAACACATGAAAAAATGCTCAACATCGCTGATTATAAGAGAAATGCAAATCAAAACTACGATGAGATACCACCTCACACCAGTCAGAATGGCCATCATTAATAAATCCACAAATAACAAGTGCTGGAGGGATTGTGGAGAAAAGAGAACCCTCCTGCACTGTTGGTGGGAATGTAAACTGGTACAGCCGCTATGGAGAACAGTTTGGAGATACCTTAGAAATCTATAAATAGAAGTTCCATATGACCCCGCAATCCCACTCTTGGGCACATAGCTGGACAAAACTCAACTTAAAAGAGACACATGCACCCACATGTTCATTGCAGCCCTATTCCCAATAGCCAGGACGTGGAAACAACCCAAATGTCCATCGACAGATGATTGGATTCGGAAGTGGTATATATACACAATGGGAAACTACTCAGCCATAAAAAATAATGACATAATGCCATTTGCAGCAACATGGATGGTACTAGAGACTCTCATCCTGAGTGAAATGAGCCAGAAAGACAAAGACAAATGCCATATGATATCACTTATCACTGGAATCTAATATCCAGCACAAATGAACATCTCCTCAGAAAAGAAAATCATGGACTTGGAGAAGAGACTTGTGGCTGCCTGATGGGAGGGGGAGAGAGTGGGAGGGATCAGGAGCTTGGGCTTATCAGACACAATTTAGAATAGATTTACAAGGAGATCCTGCTGACTAGCATTGAGAACTTTGTCTAGATACTCATGTTGCAACAGAAGAAAGGGTGGGGGAAAAATGTAATTTTAATGTATACATGTAAGGATAACCTGACCCCCTTGCTGCACGGTGGGAAAATAAAAAAATATATATTATAAAAAAAGATAATTCATTTAATAGATATTTGTTGAGTAGTTTCTTTTTACTAGACAGTGTCCTAGGTTTCAGTTATTCAGTAATGAACAGGATAAATATGGTTATTGCCAGGGAGAGCTGCAGATTCAAGACCTAAAGGGTTGAGAGGTCTTGACACATTGAGCGATTAAAGGAAGTAAAGCCTGAAAGAAGAGTGTAAGGGTAGATGAGATAACGGTCAGGTGTGAAGAACTTCTTAAGCCCTACTTTGATTTGAATCTTATCCTAAAGGCAATGAGGGATATCTGAGCTCACATATTTACTTCATTCCTTCAAAATTCCATTGAAATAAATTAAAAATGGGAAAGACCAAAGGAAATGTCTAGTCCTGGAAAATAGGAAATGGTGAAATCAAAGTTCCTGCTTGCTTAAGGAATTTCTTTAGATGTAGTAGATGGAGTTTACTATAAGAAAGAGCAAGACTCACTAGCTATTTCATCTCTGAGCTAGAGGGATCACAGAATCCCATAAGATATAAATGTAGGAATTTTTCAAAGTAACTCCATGATGAAAGAAAGAGATGTAAACATGAGCAAGTCAGGAGGCATTTGGTAACATGATATTGTGGGCAAACTAATCCCCCTAGAACAGAACCAGGTGTTTTACACAGAGCAGGGGCCACCTCAAGACACCACAACATTTGTATATCAACAGTGACTAATGGCAGAGATTAATAAGTGGAAAGGAGAGAGATGGAGGAAGAAAAAAGGGAACAGGATCAAAGTTAAGAGTACATTGTTATAAAAGGTTCCTAATGGTCAGTACTGTTAGAGAGGCTGTGCATTGTGAGATGCAACTTTGTGTCATTTTCTAGGACAAAAGCAAATACAGAAAGAAGGATGAGAAATGAGGAAGGCTCAGGGCAGGAATCCGTTTCTATTATTTCTTTGTTCTCTCTGGTTACAAGTAAACACATTGGAAACTGCAGCTCAAAACTGACACCCATACAATTCTCAGGAACTTCTGAAGCATTTGCAAAGAATTCCTGCCAATCTGCCACCAGCCCTAATGCACCTAGATAATATGTTCTCTTAGAACCCTCAGCCTCTTATCTGGCCCTAAAGATGACTGCTGGGGTTACTAACACACAGCACCAACCAATGAGTATATTTCTAACCCCGAGGGATCCTTCATTTCACCTTTCTTATTTTAGCTAGAAATCTCTACTAACTTTTAACATGACATCAATAGTATCTTTCCTCTGTTTTAATCTTATTCCTAACAGCTCCATGTATTACAATTTATCAATTCCTTAGTGAATGAAAAGTTGACAGAATGTACTACCATTTCAATAACTATGATTTCTTTTCCTAGGGCACGTGAGAACACAGAAGTAAAGTCAGGAAAGCCTCAAACTTCAAACAGTTCCCCGCGAGGTATTCCTGTTTTTACCAGCTTGGGAATCATTTTATACTTAATGAATGATTAAAAGATACACAGATGTGTTCTGCTCTGAGAAACTCTTGAGTATATGAAATTCAAAGATTCTGCCTAGGTGGTCAGTTTCATTATATTTATTGTATACTTCCTTTAGTGAGCACCTTTAATGAATTTAAATTATAATTCAATTTATCAGTATAATAAGTTTTTCCTAATTTTGAGAATACTTCTATTCTGACAGGGAAAACTGAGGATATATAAATTGCCTTTGTTTTTCATATAGAATAGGCTGAAACCAAGCAAGAACCTATAGGGCTTCTGAGCACAAAAGCCTTTGTGTGTCCTCCATTTCTTGTTTGTAGGAAATAGGCCTCATGTAGCCTCTAAACCTTCCCTGAGTTCTAAAGAGCAGGTTCAAACAGTTGTTGTCAGGGAAGAGAGAGGATACACAAAGGAGAAGTAGTCAAGAAACAGTAGTGCAGCTGGGGTCAGGGTCCTGGTTCCTCCTCAAGAGGTACACATAACAACATTTTTGAGCTCTTCTGCAGAAATAAAACCCCCAGCAAATTGAAGATGTTAACTATATAATGAATTATTCTTCATTCCAGGAAGAAGGTTACTGCGATAATTTCAAAGACCACCAGAACCAGTTCTAGGGCCTCCATCAGTTTTGAAGGAGAATGCAAGCTTGCATCTACCCTGATCATTTTCTGTGGCCCAATTTTCCACCCTCAAACTATAAAGCCCCTTCTTATTCTTCCCAAAGGAGGGTGCAATCTTTAGGGCATTAGACTTATGTGGCCTCCTTTGCCTGGCAACGCAGTAGAAGCTACTCCTTTCTCAAAATCTCTGTCCCCAAGTTTCTATTGGTCACTGGGGGACAGAGGCCAAGTTTCAGCAACAGTGCTAGAAATGAAAATAAGAAGCAAATGCCACAACACTCTATTTTTGTTTGTTTTTGTTTTTGTTCTTTCTTCACCAGCTTTGATGTAGAAAATACAGTATTGTTAACTATATCCACAATGCTGTGTATTAAATCCTCAGGATATATTCATTTCCTAACTGAAAGTTTGTATTCTTTGATTAACGTTTTCCATTTGCCTTCCTTCCCACTCGCCAGCCCTGGGTAACCATCCTTCTACTTTCTGTATCTATAAGTTTTATAAGTTCACCTTTTTTAGATCCCACATATAAATGATATCATACACTATTTAGCGATGTATGGAATCTTTTCCTGTCCCTTCACTTTAGGTTATGTGTGTCCTTAAAGCTGAGATAGTAGTATCCTTAATCTATGAATTTATCAATAATTATCACTGGTAACAGCATATTTATTTTATTAACTTTATCCATATTTCTAAAATACAAATATATTTGGCATTAAAAATACAGAACAAGCACAAGAAGTTAATTTTAAAGCATTTGCATGCATAGAAAATATTGTGACTAAAAATTATCATTCTAAAAAATAATATATTTGTGAAACATTAAATAGAATATAAATATGAATTAAATGCTACTCATAGCCAAATATGCAGTAGTTCACTTAGATTAGTAAGTGCCAACATCACACCCTCAAAGACTTCTTCTATGCAAATATTCTCTTTTAAGACTCATAATTATATTTTATTTTTTAATTTTTTGCATTTTAGGCCACACCTATGGTATATGGAGGCTCCCAGGATAGGGGTCGAATCAGAGCTACAGCTGCTAGCCTAGACCACAGCCACAGCAATGCAGGATCTGAGCTGTGTCTGCGATCTGCACCACAGCTGCACCACAAAGGGAACACCCAGCCTCATAATTTTAAATGTATTATTTTGCATCATTATTTTGTTCATGGAGCCCCATTGCTACCATTGAGTCCATAAAAGTGGGTAGGTCCTAGAACCTTGTAAAGTAACTCACAAAAATAAACAAGTAATTTCTAGACTAATGAGTCTGTTTGTTTTGTTTTGTTAATTTTAGGGCAGCATCCATGGCACATGGAAGTTTCCAGGCTAGGAGTCCAATAGGCGTTACTGCTGCTGGCCACAGCAATGCCAGATCTGAGCCACCTGGCTCTCCACCGCAGCTCATGGCAATGCCAGATCCTCAACCCATTGAGCAGGGCCAGGTATCAAACCCACATCCTCATGGATATTAGTTGGGTTCATTACTGCTGAGCCACAATGGTAACTTTCTACACTTATGAATTTTAATGACTGGCTTTCCTAGCCAGGCTCTTCTGTTATATATTTCATGTCAATACAACTATATATATATATAACTATATATATATATAACTTTCCTAGCCAGGCTCTTCTGTTATATATTTCATGTCAATACAACTATATATATATATATTATAATTAAATGCTCTGAAACAGATATTTACCTGGACATTTTCAGAATCTTTAGACAGACAGATGTTTGTTCTAGGCTTCCAAGAGGAAGATAGCAGTTAATGAATTATTGCATTATTATCTGCATAATATCTGGTGATCTTTTCAGGAAATGTGCCAAAAGACTCCAAGGCCCAGAACAGACCATGGTGTGGGTTTTATCAAGGAGAGTGAAGGCAGTCTTTATAATAGAGTAGAAGGTCATATGGATTATGAGACATAATTGCTGTGGATACTTTACCTTGATCTACTCTCTAACAATGACTACATAAAAGTTAATATTGATATTTTACTAGACTATCCTGCAGAAAGAAGTAATACTTAAAACCCCCTCATACTTTGGGGCATTCCCTTTGTTAAAAAAGAATTAACCTTTATATGAATTATGTTGAGAATTTGCCTTTTATTCAGGAGACTTGAAAATGGAATACAATAGGCAGTATGTGGTTTTTAAAAGCTGTTTGTGGAGTTCCCATCATGGCTCAGTGGTTTACGAATCCAACTAGGAAGGATGAGGTTGCAGGTTCAATCCCTGGCCTCGCTCAGTGGGTTGGGGATCCGGCGTTGTTGTGAGCTATGGTGTAGGTCAAGGGCACGGCTTGGATCCTGAGTTGCTGTGGCTCTGGTGTAGGCCGGCAGCTACAGCTCCAATTGGACCCCTAGCCTGGGAACCTCCATATGCCATGGGAGCGGCCCAAGAAATGGCAAAAAAAAAAAAAAAAAAAAAAAGCTGTTTGTTAAACAGTTCTTCGGTCTTTTATTTTTAAGTGGTAAACTTTACAAAATCAATAGACTATTTTCTTTCACTATAGTTATTTCCTACCAATCTTTCATGTTAGCAGAAAAATTTAGTTTCATTCTATTTTAGTCTATTTTTGAGGGATATAATTATAAGGGAATGATTTCAACAGAGATAGTTTATGTTCCAAATAATTAAAGAAAGCATACTGTTTACTTTTTTGGCAAAGAGACATGTAAAATTCCATTCATATATTAATTAATTTTCTTGTATTTGGAAATCAATAATAGGCTTAGAATAAAAATATTTCAAAGTGAATTATTTGGTTAAAATTCAGAAACATAGTATTTAAAATCTCTTTACAATGTACATCGGAAAGAGATGCTAGAAAAATACAAGTAGTAGAGTTCCCATCGTGGCTCAGCAGAAACAAATCTGATTAGTATTGATGAGGATGCAAGTTTGATCCCTGGCCTTGCTCAGTGGGTCGGGGATTGGGTATTGCCGTGAGTTGTGGTGTAGGTCACAGATGTGGCTCTGATCCTGCAATGCTGTGGCTGTGGTGTCGGCTGGCA
Organism: Sus scrofa; assembly: GCF_054392235.1. Taxonomy (NCBI): domain Eukaryota; kingdom Metazoa; phylum Chordata; class Mammalia; order Artiodactyla; family Suidae; genus Sus; species Sus scrofa. The sequence continues at coordinate 84,181,371 of NC_139391.1, read as the reverse complement.
GCTATAGCTCCAATTTGATCCCTAGACTAGGAAACTGCCTGTGTCATGGGCACTGCCCTAAAAAGCAAAAATAAGTGAAAAAGAAAAATACATATAGTGACCATCATTCAGGATCAGAGGAAAGCGCAGAAAATGAGATATTTATGGTAACATCTGTGTCTGACAGTAACACTTAAAATTAGTGGTTAGCTATTAAGACTCATGCTAAGCCTAAAAATATGTAATTCAAGTTCATTCTTACTCTCCATCTAATTAGTTTTCCTTTATCCACATATTATAGCCAAGAAGAAGGCTTAAAACACAGCTTTCCAGTAGAACTATAATGTTAAGAAATAAAAGTTTTATTTTAAATTTCTGGTAGCTATATTAAAAAAGGTAAAAAAAGGTCACATTAAAGAAAAGTGACTTTAATTTTAATAGCATATTTAACCCAAGCTAATAAATATAAAAAAAACAACATATGGAAAATACTATAATTTCTTTATGTAACCACTACAGCTATATTCATTTTACATTCTTTTCTGCTAGGGAAGGCTTTGAAATCCAGTGTATATTTTAAACTTACAGCACAACCCAATTTTGGTATTAAATTTTCAATTTAAAGTAAAATGCAGTCCCATAAAAGGATAAAGTTGCATTTAACAGAAATACATTTTACACTGTGCATTAATTTGCTAGGATTGCTAAAAAAAAAGTATCAATACTGGGTGACCTAAACAATGCAGAAATTGGTTTCCTTAGAGTTCTGAAGGCTAGATATCCAAGATCAAGGTGTTAGAAGAGGTGGTTTCTATCTGAGTGCTCTTGTTGGCTTGTAGATAGCTCTCTTCTCCCTATGTCTTCACAAGATATTCCGTGTGTGTGTGTGTGTTCTGATCTCATTTTATAAGAACACAAAGCATCTTTGATTAGGGCTCTCCCATATGACCTCATTTTAACTTAATTGCTTTTTCATGATCCTGTCACCAAATACAGTCACATTCCTTCTGAGGTACTAGGGGTTAGGATTTCAGTACATGAATGTTGGAATGACATAATCCAGCGCATAACGCATTGCTTCAGTTTTTAAACTGTAATTGAAATTAAATAAAATTTAAAAATTTAGTTCATGACACTAGTCATATTTAAAGTGAATTTTTTGGCTAAATAAAAGAAATATAATTTTTAAACCATTGTCAAATTCTGAACACACATACACACATTGTTCATGTTTTCTTCTCATCAGAGGCTATTTAGTCACATCACCTCTTTATAAAACTCCTCATGCTAGCTCAAACTGTCATTCAAGTAAGTCATTGTTTTTAAAGTGTTAATGACTTCTTTTGTGAGTTGAATGTTTTAAAATTCTGCTATTAGTGAAACTATTCCCTATATCCATTTTCAATATTTTGTGTGACTGTTTTCCACTGCTATTTTATTAAACAAATTGAAATAAAAAATCATATTTTTCTAGTAACTTAAATGTATTTCCATGTTGTTTATATTTGAGAGCAGCTATAAAATATTTGTTACATTTATATTTTGTTTATATATTTTGTTATATTTTCTCCTGATATTTCTATTCGTTATTAAAAAAATACTATGAATTTAGCAAATATAAAATTATTATTCCTCATAATCACAATGCATATTGGAGCTATACCAAAAACACTTTGGGGGTTCCCACTGTGGCACTGTGGGCTAAGAATCCAAGTTCAGTGGCTCAGGTTGCTGCAGAGGCACAGGTTCAATCCCAGGGCCCAGTGCAATGGGTTAAATGATCTGGTGTTGCTGTTTCTGTGGTTTAGGCTGCAGCTCTGGCTTGGACTCAATCCCTGGCCAGGAACTTCCATATGCCATGGGTGTGGCCATTAAAAAAAAAAACAAAGACAAAAAACAAAAAACAAACCACAAAACAAAACAAAAACACTTTGTCACTTCATGCGCAGCTTTCCAGTAGTACACACCATTACGGGTAGCAGAATATGCTACCCCAAATATGCTGCTTTGGTATATTATTTTGAGTTGTAGCTCCCTGAAAAACAGCAGATGATGGCAGAAGCCTTCTCTGAACTCTCATTTTCTGTGTAAGGACAGATCTTTCTAATGGAACTCAATTGTCCAAAATTCCCTCCCTGGAAATGTCATCAAGCAGGGAACACTGACTCTCATCTCAGGAGAGACGACTAGAAGCTGATACCATACCCAGACCAACTCTGTCAAATCCCTTGCATCTATTCTGCTGAGGGTCAATTCATCTTTCCTGTAAATAATTCACCGTCCTCCAAGAGATTACATTCCCCCATCCCCCTTCCAGATAAGATGCTATTTAATCCTGGATTCTAAACCATGTTAGGAAGTTAATCACATGTTAATAAGCTTATAATCATTTTTCTTTTGTACACCTGTCTTTTATTATAGAGGTCTCAGCCAACAATCCAGAAGGGATTTTCTAAATCTACACTACCTATTTTGGGGACAGTTTTTCCCTAGTTCAACCTAAGGTATATTTGATAATCATCAGAAACTATATTATTCTCTTCTAGTCTAATACAGAAATCTTTACAGTGCAATGACTACAAGAGTAAGCATTTTCAACTCAATTACCTCCACATTTTATTTCTCCTACTCCTTTTCATTTGGCTACCTGGTAATCAAAATATTGAATAGACCTTAATATTTAGGATCAAATAATATGAACTGACTTTAGGAATCTATTCAACATTACTTCTATATATTTTATGTAAATGTGAAAGCAGGGCTGGCCACGTGGGTAAACAAAATAGGGGAACTACTTCATCTGTGAGTGAGCTAGTTCGTGGTTAAATCATCTAGCTGTTTCAAAAATTTCTGAACATTTACTATAATCTAATTTTTTACACCATTAGAAAATCTGCATTGTAAACTTCAAGGCATTTTAGAAAACACAGATTGCAATCAAGAAAGGGATACATAACATCTACTTATTATGTACTAATAACTAGATCTGAGAGAGAATGGGAAGAGTGGAAACTAAGAGCATCTGGGAATACATGAATGCTTGCTCCTCCTCTGTACAAAATCCCATCATTTGCTCCTAATAAAATCATCCATCTGGCAAGTCATAAAATTCCCTCCTTATTTTTACCTTAGCTCATTATCTGTGTTTCAAATAATAATTTACACAATTGTCCTAACTCCCTTGAGTTTGCAAACAGAACCTCTCTCTAACAATGTTCTTTAATTATTCATTTTTTCTTCATCTATCTAATGCCAAACAATTCTTCATGACTCAGCTCTAAAGTTGCCTTCCCTTCCCCAGACCACATACCCCATTTAGGGATTCATAGTTCCAACAGGACTTCTGCTGCTCAGAAAAATATCTATAAAAATTGAATATGGTATAAGCACAAAAGGTGCAATAGGTACAAAATGCATCTTTATTGTGGGTTGGAGAGAGATCAGGGTCTATTAAGGACAAAGTTTTCTTATTTCTTCTTAACTCTTTAATTTTAGCTTTTCCCTGTATTTGCACTAGCCAAACAGGATGCCTAGCAATCCTGTGACTTATTGAAATCTCTAACTCAACAAAAAACTTTCTCAGTATGACTGATATAAAGGCTGGAGTACAGATGTTTTTAAGTTTTATATCTGACAGACATGATTAGAGTTTTCAATCTTCTTTTAAAAAAATTTTAGACTGTAGTAAAATATTATCATTTGGGAGAATACTTGTCCTAATCCTAGGATCCTTCTGAGGACTACTATAGTTTGTTAGGTAGCTTTATATTTTCTAAATATGGTCTCCAAATATAATTGTAAAAGACACAGAAGTTCAAGGAGATTCTCTGAATTGGCTGATTATATTTTAGTCCAATTACTTTCTTCAGTAAGACTGACTGCAAGGCAATGAATTAAATATCTCTGTGAAATGCTTTGTAATGGAGATCCTATCTGAATAGGATAGTATATTTTATAATAAAAATATATTTGTTTTCAGTATTTGAAATGCATAGATAGCTAAAGGTAGAAAAAAACACTTCTTGCTCAAAATAAAAATAAATAGAAAATTATTTTGCCCATCTCATGCCATTTAACTTATAGAAAATACAGAATATTTAATTTCCATGGGAAAATTACAACCTAAATATATAGTATATTTAACAACTAAAAACACTAGCTAATGATAAGCATGAGAAATATCTTTATATGAGGGCTCTATAAATGTTAGTTTCAAAAGGGCCCTGATATTTTTTTTTACTTTAATGCTGCATTGCTGTAGCAATGAACATTTTCTCTGTAAAGGTACAGGCAAGGACCAAGTATATCTTCAGAAAGACAAAATGTATGAATTCTCATTATTTATCATAGTAGAAAAAGAACAGATTTTGCAGTCACACAGACTTTTTTACAAATTCTGGCTCTACATTCATTCATTTTGGAACTTAGGCAAACCTATTTTCTGAACCAATTTCTAAAAATTAAAAAATATATATGTAGTGGTGTCTATCTTATAATGGTGTTTTTACTACAACACCTAGAATATAGCAAAATCACATATATGATATTAGTTTTTAGAATATAGCAAAATCATGTATATGATATTATTTGGATTTTTTTTTAATACCACTGGCTGCAAATTTGGGAGATGCTCAAGGCTTTTCCCACCATTTAAAATCAAGCAAGTGAACCTTGAAATGTAGCTTTAGGCTCCTAAATATGCTATAAAAACTCTAGGGGAACAATATTTTAATTATTTTATTTTGTATTAATTTTTTAAAAACTACTATTTAAGCATTACATGAATGCTTGTGTCTTTGGACTACTTGCGTCCATGTAGCTGAAACACTCCTAACCTAAGCAGTTTGGTTCCAGAAGTATCTCCGTCTTTCCAGCCTGCAGTAGGTAGACTGCCTTGATCACTTGTGTGCTGAGATTTAGGCAAAGAGTGACCAAAATTAAGGACAAAAGAATTAGAAATCATTTTGGAATATAATGAGGCTAAACTTCTGTCCAGAGGAACAAAGATCTCCTGTGACTCAAGTGTGATTAACCTTGATTGCTTGGATTATGAGTTCTCTAAGGGGGTCTCAGGCCAAATTACTACAGTACAAGGAAGTCTATGTTTGCTAAGTCTCCTTAATAAAGATTCTGGGATTTAAGTTTTTGGAAACTGTACAAAGTATCATTCAATATCATCATGATAAAACATTTAATATCATTGCCATTGTTAATAGCAGCAGAAAGAAAGGCCCAGGAGCAAATGGGAAATGGGTGACTAGGAAAGGTAATGGGTCAGATCATGGAGCTGTGACAGGAAAGACACCATCAGGTAAATGTACTGTAGACAGGTTTTGGACATTGGATACCTGACCTAGGGTGGAACTGGAGGAGGGATGGGGTGGGGGGGAGTGCTACTGTGCTTGATTCTATAGGCCTCATATGGCTCCTGCATCAGGAGATCATTTTCTGATAGTCACCTTAAAATCCCAGTTCTAGAGTTTTCTACACATCAAATTACACCAAAATGAAAAAATATAGGTGTTCTGTTAATTGAATATATGAAGGATAGATAATGTTACCTCTTTCTTTAAATTTAATAAAATATTTAAATAATATAGGTAAAATAATATATAACCTTTTTGGAATATGTTGCCATTTACAGACTACCTGGAAAATGATATGATTATCATTTCATTAATATAGTCCTTTTCCCTGCTACTTTTCTCTATCTGCTGTACATGCTTTTAAAAAGTTATTTAAAATATTAGTATATAACACAAAGATTTTGCATTATGTCTACAAAAAACAACCCCTTTCCTCAAGAAAATACTCAAAACAGGATGACATGTACGATATTATAAAGCTTCAATTTTAAATGTACACTCAGCTAGGATAGAATCATTTTAGAGATGAAAAATAGTGCCTCTGACACAGAGATAGAGTAAATTTCTTATTATAAAGGAAGTAAAAAGTATTTTATACATAAATATGACTACAGAACATTAAATATAAGGCATTTTTGAAAAATTCTGTTCTTAAAATTCAGTGTAATGTTACAGTGGTTTTATCATAAGTGCTTTTTTTTTCACTTATATTTTTGTTGTAATTCATGAACTTTGAAATAAACTGCAAGCAGCTTCCTCTGAACACTGATTTTTGTCCTCATATGTAATAGATGTATTTGCTTCTGGGTACATTTTACATTTAAAAATAAAAGTCATTGACATGTCAGTAGAGTATTTATTTCTTTATAACTCAGAACCATTCAGTTCATTTCTTTAAGCTGAGGAATGTTTCTCTTCCACTGGAAAGAGAAAAGCCTTCCAGGTAATTAGGCCGCATGAACATTTCTAAAAGCAGCTCACAAGTAGAATAGGTGGTGGGCAATACACAGCAATCTGAGTTATGTCAGTGTTAGCCAAATGCTTGCCACTGTGATTAGCAAAATTCCACCAAAAACAAACCTCTAAGTTTTCTCATTCTATTAGTTCAGTTTTAAAATTCAAATATTCATCTTTCATATAACCTCAAATTGAGACAAGTAAATTCACAATGAATTGTACATGTATAAAAAAGAAGGAACAGTAGACATAAATGAAGACAATGGTGTACTTAAACTATACAAGGCTGTGAACCTGAAAATTCTCTAAACAAATAATGTATTTAAAATAGTTATGTATAAAGTATTACATTTAAGTAGAAGACACTACAACCTTTGTATTTTGACAGTTATTTCAGAGAGGAAATTTAGTTTGTTTAAGAACATTTTGGGAAATAACATCAATGGAGGAGGGTCAATATTTTAAAGAATTAAAGCCAAATAAATATATACACTGTACTTTTTTAGAAGGAAATAATTATTAATCATTATTATCTTAATGAATGATTCTTTTGAAAACACTGATTTATATTTTGTTGTGAAAATATCTCCATCACTTTTGTTACTGAACATTCTTTTAAATATTACATCTTCATATCAGAATCTCACAGATAGTAACAAAATTTTGTGTATCACTTCAGGTGGGTTACAGATGACCTGGGTAAAGATAAGAATCCAATAAAGATAAGTCCTTTCATCAAGGAATGACATTAGGGCCATTATATGGAATAATAACTTTAGTCAGTGATAATATGGCATATATGTTTTGATTCTGAATTATTCAATGTATGAACACACACACACATATTATATAAAAGGTCAAGGACAATCCTCAGAGAATCAGTTTTGATATTTATTTCCTACTGAGATGCCCTATTTGGATGCTCAAGGTAACTCAAAGACTTTTTGGGATAGCACTGGCCAGAAACAATTGCATTCCGAAAATTCTATGGCCTGATGAAGTATGTGATTTAATTAATTAAAATACAATGAAGTTAGATACATGCTTAAATATTAATTGAAATTCTTGAGGTTAATTAGAATACTCTGTAGACATTTCTAGACTAATAAAAATCATGGAAAATTAATCATTAGGGAGATCTAAATTGAACCACTAAGGAAGCTAACTGAGGGAAAAATTAGAAAAATAAAATCAGCTTGCCAATATGCTTATTTAGCATGTGTTGAACTTGTATAGTTAGCATTATTTTCCTTTGAATATCTAATATAACACATTAAGTAACATTACATATTTAGAAATGTTGTTTATTTTCTTGAGTCATTAGATAGCCAAGTATAACCTCCTTTCAAAAATGTTTGTGCTTAATTTTTTTTTTACCTTTTTTCTTTCTACTGTACAGTATGGTGACCCAGGTACACATACATGTATACATTCTTTTTTTCTCACATTATCATATTCCATCATAAGGAACTAGACATAGTTCCCAGTGCTACACAGCAGGATCTCATTGCTAATCCCTTCCAAAAGCAATAGTTTGCATCTATTAACCACAAGCTCCCAATTCATCCCACTCCCTCCCTCTCTCCCTTGGCAATCACAAGTCTACTCTCCAAGTCCATGAGTTCCTTTTCTGTGGAAAAGGTCATTTGTGCCATATATTAGATGCCAGATAGAAGCAATATCATATGGTATTTGTCTTTCTCTTTCTGACTTACTTCTCTCAGGATGAGGGTCTCTAGTTCCATCTGTGTTGCTGCAAATGCATTATTTCGTCCTTTTTTATGGCTGAGTAGTATTCCATTGTGTATATATACCACGTCTTCCTAATCCAGTCATCTGTTGATGGACATTTGGGTTGTTTCCATGTCTTGGCTATTGTGAAGAGTGCTGCAATGAACATGTCTTTTTTAAGGAAAGTTTTGTCCAGATATATGCACAAGAGTGGGACTGCGGGGTCATATGGAAGTTCTATGTATAGTTTTCCAAGCTACCTCCATATTGTTCTCCATGGTGGTTGTACCAGCTTAGGTTCCCACCAGCAGTGAAAGAGGGTTCCCTTTTCTCCCCACCCCCTCCAGCATTTGTTAATTGTGGACGTATTAATGATGACCATTCTGACTGGTGTGAGGTGGTATCTCAGAGTAGTTTTGATTTGCATTCCTCGAATAATCAGGGATGTTGACCATTGTTTCATGTGCTTGTTGGCCATCTGTACATCTTCCCTGGAGAAAGGTCTATTCAGGGCCTTTGCCCATGTTTCCATTCGGTTGTTGGCTCTTTTGCTGTTGAGTTGTATAAGTTGCTTGTATATTGCAGAGACTAGGCCCTTGTCAGTTGCATCATTTGAAACTATTTTCTCCCATTCTGAAAGGTGTCTTTTTGTTTTCTTTTTGGTTTCCTTTGCTGCACAAAAGCTTTTCAGTTTGATTAGGTCCCATTGGTTTAATTTTGCTTTTATTTCTGTTGCTTTGGGAGACGGACCTGAGAAAACATTTGGAAGGTTGATATCAGAGAGTGTTTTGCCTATGTTCTCCTCCAGGAGTTGGATGGTATCCTGTCTTATATTTAAGACTTTCAGCCATTTTGAGTTTATTTTCATGCATGGTGTGAGGGTATGTTCTAGTTTCACTGATTTACATGTAGCTGTCTAGGATTCCCAGCAATGCTTGCTGAAAAGACTGTCTTTTTCCCATTTTATGTTCTTGCCCTCCTTTGTCAAAAATTGACCATAGGTGTTTGGCATCCCTATTCTGTTCCATTGGTCGGTCTGTCTGTTTTGGTACCAGTACCACACTGTCTTGTTGACTGTGGCTTTGTAATATTGCCTGAAGTCTAGGAGAGTTATGCCTCCTGCTTGGTTTTTTTTTTCCCTCAGAATGGCTTTGGCAATGCTGGGTCTTTTGTGGTTCAATATAAATTTTTGGATAGTTTGTTCTAGTTCTGTGAAAAATGTCCTGGGTAATTTGATAGGAATTGCATTGAATCTGTAGATTGCTTTGGGTAGAATAGTTGTTCTTACAATATTAAATTTTCCAACCCAGGAGCATGGAATATCTTTCCATTTCTTTACATCTTCTTTAATTTACTTGATTAATGTTTTATAGTTCTCAGCATATAAGTCTTTCACCTCCTTGGTCAGATTTATTCTGAGGTATTTGATTTTTTGAGGTGCAATTTTAAAGGTATTGTATTTTTTTGTGTCTTTTCTAATATTTCATTGTTAGTATACAGAAATGTGACTGATTTCTGTATTTTAATCTTATTTTCCGATACTTTCCTGAATTTTTTGATCAGTTCAAGTAGTTTTTAGGTTGAGTCCTTAGGTTTTCTATATATAGTATCATGTCATCTGCATACAGTGACAGCTTTACCTCTTCTCTTCCTATTTGGATGCATTTTCTTTCTTTTATTTGTGTGATTGCTGTGGCTAGAACTTCCAATACTATGTTGAATAACAGGGGTGAGAGTGGGCATCCTTGTTTTGTTCCAGATTTTAGTGGGGAGGTTTTCAGATTTTCTCCATTGAGTATTATATTGGCTGTTGGTTTGTCATACATGGCTTTGATTATGTTAATGTATGTTCCCTCTATAGCCACGTTGGTAAGAGGTTTTATCATGAATGTATGTTGGACTTTGTCAAATGCTTTTTCTGCATCTATTGAGATGATCATATGGTTTTTGACTTTTCTTTTTTTAATGTGGTATATGACGTTGATTGATTTGCGTATGTTGAACCATCCTTGTGCACGTGGGATGAATCCCACCTGGTTGTGGTGTATGATCTTTTTTATATGTTGTTGGATTCGGTTGGCTAAAATTTTGTTGAGAATTTTTGCATCTATATTCATCAATGATATTGGCCGATAGTTTTCTTTTTTGGTGGTATCTCTGTCTGGTTTTGGAATGAGGGTGATGGTGGCCTCATAGAATGTCTTTGGGAGTATTCCTTCTTCTTCAACCTTTTGAAAAAGTTTAAGGAGTATGGGCACCAGATCCTCTTTGTATGTTTGGTAGAATTCACCTGTGAACTCATCTGGTCCTGGACTTTTATTTGTAGGGAGTGTTTTTATGACATATTCAATTTCATTTCTAGTGATCTGTCGGTTCAGTCAATCTACTTCTTCTTGATTCAGTTTTGGCAGGCTGTAAGTCTCTGGAAAATGGTCCATTTCTTCTAGGTTGTCAAATTTGTTGGCATATAGTTGTTGATAGTATTCCCTCAAGGTTAATATTTAAGATTCTCTGGTGGAGAATTAAATTCATTTTTATTTCAGAGCCAAATATTATACTCTCATAGGCAAACTATGGAATGTTTTAGGATGCCATTTCTAGATTCTGACAATGCTACATAAACCCTCAACTTTCCCAAATACTAGTTAAATGATATTGAGCAAGTTACCTAACATGTTCAAGCTGCAATATCTTTATAGGTCTATTGTGGATAATGGATAATGAATGTTAATCATTTATTGTGGTGCTTGGCATATAATGAACACTTCATAAATTTAAGCTCTTGTAATCATCATCATCTTCATAAATATTACAATATGTAGTTATTACCCTCAGTGCAGTTGCATTTTGGTGAAGTACATTCAAAGTACTGAAAGGAGATTGTGTTTACCTATAATAATGCTTATTTTATACTATTAAAAATGAGAATAACATTGTGGGAGTGGCTCTCTAGTGCACAGGGACAGATCAATGAAGAATGAATTATAAAAAGAAAAGAAAGTCATAAGATTTTTGCAACATAATCCCCTTCAAAGATATTTATTAGTATTGAGTTCTTGATTTTATTAATTTTGATTGACTGTTCAATATATATAATAAACAAAGTATACATAAAGTGGCCTAGTTTAAAATTACTTGGAATAAATTTTCTAAAGGGAAAATTTTTTGTTAGTATACTATTATTAAATTATGTGAACTATTCAACCATATACATTTAATATTTATTTCCTTATAAATAATTTAAATATATATTATTTTATGCAAAGATGTAACATATTATCTTTTCTCTCATCTTTCACTACCATGGCTGAATTTTCTTTTTAGATATTAAAATTTCACACCAAGTATGTCTGACCTACAATAATTTTATTGAAACACTTTATAATTTAGTTTGTAAGTGTGACTTATTTTAGAAGTCTTAGATGCTTTACATTAATAATCATATCAGCAATCTTAAGTATTTAGAATTTATCTGTGCAATTTTTAAGGTATTTTCATATCTATGGGGAATTTTTGTTTTTTTGGTTTTACTATTTCATTTTTTCCCTCACTCTGTGGTAAAGGAATAGTTTTATTTTCATCAGTGTAGATTTCTTCATCTCCTTTCTTAGAACACAATTATTTTCATTTAAAAGTTATGACTTTGGAATGGATTAGCAATGAGATCCTGCTGTGTAGCACTGGGAACTATGTCTAGTCACTTATGATGGAGCATGAGAATGTGAGAAAAAGAATATATACTTGTATGTGTAACTGGGTCACCATGCTGTACAGTAGAAAATTGATGTAGCACTGTAAACCAGCTATAATGGAAGAAAATAAATATCATTATATAAAAAAAAGTTATGACAAGCTAGTGAATATTGAGTATTTTACTTTCATGTTAAAGAGGTGCTTTATGTTTTGTTATGCCTAAATATTCAATTAATTTCAGCTGAGATGTTTTTCTTTTGCTTCAGGGTCATTATTGCTCATGTCCATTACCTTTAACCTAAGTAATCTATATTCATGTTCAGTCCTGCTTTATTTGTAGCACAATCGACTTGTGACTCAAGGTAACATTAAGATTAGTGGAGTGTTTTAATACAACTATGTCTATAAGAGAAAAAATTAAGTTACATAACTTAAAATGGGTTCTTTGGGGATTACCTCCATGGTTCTTATTATATAATATTATTTCGTTATCCATTAAAAAAGAAAATAACACACATTAAAAGTCAGTAAACTGAGAATTTATCTTAACTGTTCTCACCATAAGCATGCTACAATTAATTATGTGAGGTGATGGATGTGTTAACCAATCATATTATGGTAATAATTTTGCAAAATATATATCAAATTATCACTCTGCACCTTAAATTTACACAATGTTATATGTCAAAGAGATTTCAATGAAGCTGAAAAAATAAAATAAGACTGTTATCAATATGTAAAAGAGTTGACAAGATGAGATTTTAAATAAAAAACATAATCTATAAGATAATTAAATACGACTTAAAAATAACATTACAAAGATGAAGAACTCAAGAGATGGTTTTAAAAGAACAGCAGGCATAGCAGAAAAGAAGATATTTAAAGGAGAAGAAATATTTCTTAGAAATACATACTGTGAAAATATCCAGATGAAGTAAATGGAGGAAAAAAGGACAAAAAAGAATAGAAGAGATATATATGAGATCCAGAAGGAAAAAACCTCAGAATGCAAATAACATTATTCTTAAAACAAAGTGGAGAACAGATAGTGTAGGGGCAATAATGGAAGACATATATGCTAAAGACACTGGAAAATTAATGAAAGGGGGAGAAAAACTATCAGACTTAATAACAAGAAACCACACATAGAAGTGCCAATTTAAAAATACCTAAAAACCAAAGACATGGCTTATAACACCATATTTTAAAATTTACTTCTAATATACAATATTGTAACATGAATACTATATTCTAATATACAATATTAACAGAGCTATTTTTAATAGGAACGTAGGACTACAAAATACAATAATTACCCACTTTAAAGATACTAAAGAAACTTATCTATGTAAAACTCTAATATACTAAAAAAACTGTCAAAGTGGAAAGGAGATTACACAGAAGGAAGCATGATATGTCAGGAAGAAATATAATTTCATATTAAAATACATCAGAAAAGTAACATAAACCTCAGGTGTAGTCAGGTGTAGTCAGGTGTAGGAGTTAAACATTGTAAGGTGTAGTATTGTCCCAGAAGAGGTAAAAGTATAACTATTATGAGAAGGGCAGTCCATAAAATGAGAATGAATCCAATCATAAAATAAAATTGTATTCATAAATTACATAGCCTCAAATCATATAAAGATAAAATTGACAGAACAAAAAGATCAATTTAAAATCACAAGAATTTAGCTTAGTATTCTAAGTTAATCATAGAAAAAAAGAGACCAAGAACTTGGAATTATGCAATACTTGAAAATACAGCTAATAGATGAGTAAGCACCCTTACCTCAAATTCCATGTGGTAGACAGAATTAATTGCCCCCATGATATTCTTACCTAAATTCTTAGAGTCTGTAAATGTGTTGCCTTACATGGAACAAAGGGACTGTGCTGATGTGAGTAAATTAATGATTTTGAGAAGATATTCTGAATTATCCAGTTGAACCCAGTGTAATCACATGGATATTTAAAAGAGAGAGACAAGAGAATCAGATTCACAAAAAGGCCAACGTGATGAAACAAAAGGAGAGGTTGGAAAAGAGTACACTGTTAAGCTTTTTTTTTTCTTTTTTTTTAATAAAATACTTTGATTTTTTTTTTCATTATAGCTTGTTTAGAGTGTTCTGTCAATTTTCTACTGTACAGCATGGTGACCCAGTTACACATACAAGAATACATTCTTTTTTCTCACAGTATCATGCTCTGTCGTAAGTTTCTAGACATAGTTCCCAGTGCTACACAGCAGGGTCTCAATGCCCATCCATTCCAAAGGCTGAGGCTAGAGGATGGGACCTGGATCCAAGTAATACAGGCAACCACCAGAACTAGAAAAGACAGAGGCAGATTTTCTCCTACAGTGTATGGGGAAAAAAGGACATTCCCACTGACTCATTTTAGCTTTCTGTCCTCCAGGATTATAATACATATGTGTTGCTTTAAGTCTGCAATTTTGTGGTGATATGTTATAGTTGCAATAGGAAATTAATATAATATAGAATGCATAAATTATCAAGAATTGATTATAATACTGACTGTAAAGTAATATCAACCAAAGTAAATAATTTAAAATATTTTAAGTTTTGTACAGTGTGATCTCTGATCAGGGTAAAATAAGCTAAAACAATAAAATAAATAATAACTACAATATACTAAAATATTTGAAATTTAGGAAACAATCTACATAATTAATGTGTCAGAATATATGAAAATGAAGATTAGAAAATATTTTAACTAATAATAAAAGAATATAAAATGGGAAAAAGTCACTTCAGCAAGTGGTGCTGGGAAAACTGGACAGCTGCTTTTAAGTCAATGAAACTAGAACACACCCTCACACCATAAACAAAAATAAATTCAAAACGGCTTAAAGACTTAAATATATACAGGACACCATAAAAATCTAAGAAAAGAACATATGAAAAACATTTTCTGACATCAACTGTAGAAATATTTTCTAAGTTTCTAATATTCCTAAGGCAATAGAAGTAAAAACAGAAATAAACCAATGGGACCTAATGAAACTAACAAGCTTTTGCATAGCAATGGAAACCATAAAAAAAATACAACCTATGGAATGGGAGAAAATAGATGCAAATGATGCAACTAGCAAGGGTTTAATCTCCAAAATATACAAACAACACATACAACTCAACAGCTAAAAAACCAACAACCCAATTGAAAAATGGGCAGAAGACCTAAATAGACATTTCTCCAAAGAAGACATACAGATGGCCAACAAGCACATGCAAAAATGCTCAACATCACTAATTATCAGAGAAATACAAACAAAAACTACAGTGAGGTCCCACTTCACACCAGTCAGAATGTCTATAATTAAAAGGTCTACAAATACAAATGCTGAAGAGGGTGTGGAGAAAAGGGAACCCTCTTGCACTGTTGGTGGGAATATAAGTTGGTACGATCTTTATGGAAAATGGTAAACGTACCTCAGAAAACTAGATATAGAACTACCACATAACTCATTAATCCCACTCTTGGGCATATATCTGGACAAAACTTTCATTCAGAAATAGATATGCGGAGTTCCCATAGTGGTGTAGCAAAAACGAATCTGACCTAGAACCATGAGGGTGCGGGTTCGATCTCTGGCCTTGCTCAGTGGGTTAAGGATTCAGCGTTGCCGTGAACTGTAGTGTAGGTCACAGAGGCAGCTTGGATCTGGTGTTGCTGTGGCTGTGGTGTAGGCCGGCAGCTGTGGTTCTGATTCGACCCCTAGCCTAGGAACTTCCATATGCCAAAATCGTGGCCCTAAAAAAATACATATATATATGTATACATATATATCTGCATATACACACAAACACACATGCACTCCTATGTTCATTGCAGCATGGTTCACGATAGCCAAGACATGAAAACAACCTAAATATCCATTGACAGATGAATGAGGAATATGTGGTACACATAGACGATGGAATACTATTCAGCCACAAAAAGAACCAAATAATGCCATTTGCATGGATATGATGATCCTCAAATTAAGTGAAGTCAGAAAGAGAAAGACAAATATCGTATGATTTCCCTTATATGTGGAATCTAAAATATGACACAAATGCATGTATCTATAGAACAGATACAAACTCATGGACACAGAGAACAGACTCATGATTGCCAAGGGGGAGGGAGAGGAATGGACTGGGAGTGTGGTGTTTGTAGATGTGAACTAGTACATATAGGATGGATAAGCAATGAGATCCTGCTGTATAGCACAAGGAACTATACCCAATCACTTGTGACAGAACATGATAGAAGATAATATGAGAAAAAGAATGTATACATATATGTATGATTGGGTCACTTTGCTGTACAGCAAAAATTGACAGAACACTGTAAATCAACTATAATAAAAATTAAAAATAAATAAAATTTAAAAAAAGGAATCTATGATATATCGAAACTGTTGAGAAATGGTAAACCATGCAATAGAGTATACTAAAAGAGAAATGTTCTAATTCAGAAAGAAAAGACAAGGGAGGTATCATTGTGTCTCAGTGAAAACAAATCTGATTAGCATCCATGAAGGCACAGGTTTGATCACTGGCCTCGCTCAGTGGCTTAAGAATCCAGTGTTGCTGTGAGCTGTGGTGTAGGTTGCAGATGTGGCTTGGATCCTGCTTTGCTGTGGCTGTGTGTAGGCCAGCAACTGCAGATCCAATTTAATCCCTAGCCTTGGAACTTTTCATATGCTGTGGGTATAGCCCTAAAAAGACAAAAAAAAAAAAAATGCAAGACTATATATCAATAATCTAGTGTTTATCACAAAAAATAATTTCAGGAAGTTAAAAAAGTTGAAGTAATCAAATTACAATGATAAGAATATAAATTTAAAAATAAGTGTTCAATAGAAGAAATTAACAAAGACTAAATTCAGAAGTTCTTTGAAAGACTAATAAAGTTGATAGATATCTAACAAGATACAGGAGACAATGTACACTATACAATATCAGGAATGAACAGGGGTCATCAACTCCATATGATAAAGAATAAAAATATGATTATGTTAATGGTTATGAAAAAGCATTTGTTGAAATGCAACACACATTCATTACAAAAGCACACAGCATAATATGAAGATAATGTGTCTTTCTTGATCTGATAAAGGGTGTCTATAAAATGTTTAAATATATTGCTTAATACTGAATTATTGAAATATTTCCCTTTTATCAGGAAGGACAGTAAAATGCCCTATATCACTAATTTTGTTGGCTATTGCATATTCCATTTTGTGCAATAAAGTATTAAAAAGAGTATTTAAAGTAAGCAATATAACCATTATTTGCACGCAATACAGTTGTGTACAAAGAATAACAAATGAATGTATAGATAACTTTCATAAATAATAAGGCAATCAATGAAGTCACTTATACAAAATATATAAAAGTCAAATTATCTTCCTATGCATTCACATATTAGATATGCTTCATAACAGCAAATACATGAAAATGTTAAAATTTCTAAATAGAAATCACTAGAAATATCATTGAGAAAAATTTACAGAGACCTAAATAAATGACTGAATACACTTTATTCATTAGCGAGGACACTAAATAATATAAATATGTCAATATGCCAATGTTGCTTTAGAGAATAAATTGGATTATTGTCAATATCATAGCACTATTTGCAAATGTCAATAAGTATATTTTAAAATTTATATAGAGGCAAAAGGACCAGAAATCACAATGATAATCTGCATTTTAAAAAAAAGCAACAACTTAAATATACACTTTGAGATTCCAAGAACTTCTATCAAAGTGTTTTTGGACAATATATTACTGGCATGAGAAGCAGCAAATAGAAAAGGGAATAGGATAGATATGTCATAAATAGACCCCTACATCTATGATCATCTGATTCTTAAGAAAATTGCTAGTGCAAATTAGAATGAAAAGGATGACCATTTCAATAAATGGTAAAGCCAAAACTCAATATCCAAACAGAATAGTAATTCACATTTAATATCACACCATACATAAAAATCACTTTCAGATAGATTGTAAATATGAGTGTGAATGGTAAAGCAATAAAGCTCGTAGAAGATAAGAAGCACATTTTTATGAGTTTACAGTAGGGAAAACATGCATTATTGGTCTTGAAATTTACCAATCATAAAAATAAAATGTCGACATAGGATTGCAATAAAATTAAAATTTTATGTGCAATAAAATTAAGAGAATGAAGTGAAAACTATATGTGATATGTACCTTGACTTATATGTAAGGCACTTCTCCATAATATATAAAGAATACCTAAAAATTAATAAGAAAAAGACCATCCAACTTATAAAGGATGCATTGGGTGGTGTGGAAAAGACAGGAACCTTACTAGAGAAGTTACAGTCAATTCATACATGAAAAAGTGATAATGTAATTAAATAACATCAATAATATACATGTAAAAGCCATGATGTGGTAGAGGTATATACCTCCATAATGGCATAACGGTCAAAATAAAAAAGACAATGTCAATAACTAGATTTTCCAAGTCATTAATTTCTGTTATTTTTTAAAAAATCATACTGTTTTTTTCCTGGTTTCCAAGGTTTACCTTATTGTTCTCTTGAATTACTTATGTTGCACATGTAGCTCAATAATTATTATTTTTCTCTTTCCAAATGTCAGCATTTAAGGCTATACTTCTCAAAGTTGTAATTTAACTAAATTTCCAATAATTTGACATGTATAATTTTCATTTAATTCAGCTTTATCTTAAAACATTTATTATGATTTTTTTTTCTTTTTCTATCTTTTTTAAGGCTGCAGGTATGACATATGGAAGTTCTCAGGCCAGTGGTCAAGATGGAGCTGCAGCTGCCACCCTACACCACAGACACAGCAAGGCAGGATCTGAACCTCGTCTGTGAACTACATACCGTAGCTAAAGGCAATGCTGGATACTTAACCTACTAGTCAGATTTGTTATTTATATGTTTACTGTATAAAGTTTCAAATTACAGGAATTTTTCTTGGTATTTCTCCAATTTATGTATTTATTTATTTAGATTAATTTAATTTTATTAAAGTATAGTTGATTTACAAAACTGTGCCAATTTCTGCTGCACAGCAAAGCGACCCAGTCATACATACAGATATATTCTTTTTCTCATATTATATTCCATCATGTTCTATCCCAAGATATT
This sequence comes from Sus scrofa, assembly GCF_054392235.1. Classification (NCBI taxonomy): domain Eukaryota; kingdom Metazoa; phylum Chordata; class Mammalia; order Artiodactyla; family Suidae; genus Sus; species Sus scrofa. Next base: position 84,162,483 of record NC_139391.1, on the reverse strand, counting down.
GGATATATCTCCCTGTGCTATACAGTAGGACCTCAGTGTCCAATCTATTTTTGGTGTATATCATTATAATTTCTCAAAAATTTGAACTTTTAAACATTAGATATTTGTCCCTTATATTTTTTTTACATCTTAAACCTATTTTATATTGTATTCCATATATATTAATATAGAAATGAATATATACATATCTATACATTTTTTCTTTAACTAGTTTAGTCATCTTGTTATATGCTTTATGTTCACCTTGTTTTCTCCATGCTTCCTTGTTATTACTGCCACCTAGCAGTGGCTATAAGATAACATCAGTTATAAGACATTCTATTTTCATCTGTTAAATTGTGACAAATATAGTAATTCAATTATCTGTGGTTTTGAGCAGTCTTTTGGTTTTGAGCAGTCTTTATATGTTGTCTTTTTAAAATACACTCATTGACTAATGACAACATCTTTTTTTTTTTTTCAGACCTGCTGCATATGGAAGTTCCTGGGCTAAGAGTTGAATTGGAGCTGTAGCTGCACAATAGCCACAGCAACATCAGATACTAGCCCCATCTGTGATTTACACCACAGCTTATGGCCACGTAGGATTTTTAACCCGCTGAATAAAGTTGAGAATTTCACAATTTATTAATGTATTAATGAGAGCCAAAAAAAGAAAATTATTTTTGTTATTTAAAGTTTTGAAAATTTGAAATGTTTATATTAAAAATTAACTTTACACATAATATAGTCTAGACTTTTTTCTAAAAATAAACACTGAAATATATCTATTAGGGCAATGTTAAGAAACAGTTGATTATAAGTAACAGAGCTTTTCAGAACAGATCTTCTCAGAGCAGGAGCTACAAATTGTCAGGTATAATTGAAAGTTATCCCCTTTAGCCACAAGTTTTTTAAGTTGAAAGCTTTTTCTTAGTTTTCTGAGGATTTGAAACAGTGGGCAGTAACATGGTAAAATCCCAGGAGATAACACGTTTTTGAATATCTATCTACCTCCTTTATGACGAGAGTAACAGTATACCCTGTATGTAAAATTTAAAGACTCAGACTTGTAGAAACCTACAAAAGGAATTGATTTTCACTGGTTCTATCCTCTCCATAAATCCAAATTGGAGGCCTTTTCTCGAAGCTAAATTACCAGGAGTATGTTCATGAATTTGCTACAGCAAGTGAATAACAATATAGAAAAAGCATGAAATCTTAGTGCAAGAAGGAACCTTACAGGCCATCAAATTCCAAACCTTATTTTTAGGATAGAGAAGTGAAACCAGGGAACTAACCTATTAGCAGGACTCAGGCAATTACCCAACTTTCTATTTTCCTCATTCATTTTTAACATTATTTTATAGTATTATTCTTTTAAAATAAATATTAATAATTTCACACACGGACTCTCCCTCTTTTTTCTAGGTGGTATGCTAACTTCATCCTTCCTTGTGTATCTAATAGATACTATCTTATCTCTTGACCATACCTCTAACCAGAAGAATAAACTTTGCACAGTCAATAAGTCAAGCATTTTAAACAATGCTAAGTATTGACTCAGTGAAGGATACATGAAGATAAGAATAAAAAAATTTAAATAGTAAAGAAGTAATACAGTTCTTTCATGAGATTTCAACCTACGTAATCACTCTCCTTATACTCTAAATTTGTGTTTATTTTCCCTTTCTCATTTAGAGATGGTACATGTTAAATTTCATCTCTGAAGAATTTGTAGGTTCTTATATTTTCTGTTTTAGTTTCAATGTAATAATACAAAGATCAAGTAGTTTGTTCCCAGAATTATTTTACTTATAGTTTTATATTGTTAATATTTCTATTTCTACCATTTTTGATGGAATTAAAGTACATAAAATCATTGCTTGCATGTGATTGAAATGTAAAATATGCAAATGGCAACAAAAAGTTGAATTAGGAAATACATTTATCACATTTTCATTCAGCATGACAATAAATCTCTCCATTAGGTGAAACCAGCCATGTAACTATCATCTTCCTTTAAGTGGAAAGATATCGTAAAATCTAATCTATTTTGTGAAACCGTCTTGCATGAGACTAAAATAAGCAACAATCCCAAACTGACAAAATACCTGAGTATCATCCACTGAAGCTCAATCACAAAGAAAACATTGTAGACAATTAAAATTTCTTCATACATGGCATATTTCCACAGCAAATCTCTCTAACTTAGGGTTCAAATTTTTCCACTTCTCTTCACTATGGCCATGCATGACTGGTAGTCATATATTCATAGCTGCTTACTTTGACAAGGGGGAAGCTAATGAATAAAAAGGTTGACTTGCTCACTGAAGGTCACTTTAGCAGTAGTTCAGTTAGGAAGAGGGCTGGACTCCCTCCCTTGCTTGAGATTCAATTTGTGCTTTATATTCCTCCTATAAAGGCTCAGATCATGTTCAAATTTCAGCTTAAATCCCCACAAGTTATGCTTTCAGTTTACTAGTTCCATGTTTAAAGAAATCAGACGAAGAAGGGAAGAACAGTCTCAGGGACCAGTTTGAAGACCAGTTGACATATCAGCCAAATCATGAATCAGGTATCAGGTTATCAAGGTTTATCCCCATATTGCATCCCAATACTTTTCCTGTAATAATTATTTCTATTAATATGAATGGCAATCAGAATGCAGCTCATGAGTATTAGAACCAGCATGGAAAGGTTAATTTAGGTGATTTCAAAGGCTTGTTTTGAGTGAATTGACTTAGTTTCCTTGGGGACTTCATCAGGGTGTCAAGTGTGCCTCAAAGTAGACCATGTGGAGAGTCACTTCACATCAAGTTTGCGCATTTGCATGATGGCATCCTATCCCAAGCACCTTCAGTTTGTTGTTGTTGTTTTGTTTTTTTTGTTTGTTTGTTTGTTTGTTTTTTGCCTGAGGCCTTTGCCTTTGTAGAGAAGCATGCTCAGATTGAGGAAGGTGAGACATGTCAGGGTGTTAATATACCTGGGTTCAGTCTAACAATAGTTGGTGGGTAACCTTCTTCATTTTCAGAGGGGGTGGGCAATCAGCTGTAGTGTTACGAACCTGCATACTGTCTTTGGAGGCTCTTAAGGCAGTTGTTACTGCAGCTAACCTAAAAAAGTTCTTTCTATGGCAAGTTTAGGTCTTAAGCTGTAGGACTTCATTGAATAGGTGATTCTACAAGGAAGGGTCACTGGTGAATCTGCAATGTTGGAGGTGAGATTGCAAGCCATTTTAGGTAAGAGAAAAGAAGAAGAAAATTTGCTGAGACTAGAATAATCTTTTCTTTTTAAAATAAGAATCACCTAATTGGAGAAAAGAATCTCCTGAAAATACGCAGTTTATTTAGAAAGCTTTTATTTTAATGACATGTTAAAGTGATATATTGAACAATGTTTCTATTAAAACTAAAATATAATTGCTTTTTATTAATGATTTTTTCCATTATAGCAGATTTACAGTGTTCTGTCAATTTTCTACTGTACAGCAATGTGACCCAGTCTCACACACACACACACACACACACACACACACACACATTCTTTTACTCACATTATCCTTCATCATGTTCTATCACAAATGACTAGATATAGTTCCCTGTGCTATAGTATAGGATCACAATGCTTATCCATTCCAAACACAATAGTTTGCATCTATTAACCCCAGACTTCCAGTCCATCCCACTCCCTCCCTCTCCCCCTTGGCAACCACAAGTCTGTTCTCCAAGTCCATGCATTTCTTTTCTGTGAAAGGTTCATTTGTGTCACATATTAAATGTATCTGCCTTTGATCGGTATATGACAGCTAATATTTTCCATTTTAAGTCAAATTTTGTAGCATAGGAAAAAAATAAATGGGATTATAAAAATGTTTTTTAATGGACAAATGAGTGCAGTCCTAAATACAATTTAGAAAACACCAACTATCTCATGTTTTTCTTCCTCTGTTTTGTTTCATTTTGTTTTTACACAAATCATTTTTCATAAGGCCAGTTCCAGTGGAGTAGTACTAGTAATTAATTTGATACTACAGTTTTATTTCTTATTTTTGATGACACTCACTACCTGAATGAATGTATAGCTGCCATATAAATATAATTAATTATATACACACAACTGAACATAATGGAGAAAATACTGAAAACATCACAGGCAAAAAGCATTATGCTTAACAGTATCTCAGATAGATAATCGCAATGAAACCAAATGATTTTTATCACTTTAATGGTATCAGAACAAAGAATAATGAATAATGAACACTGGAAAAGAAATTTAATCACAATGGCGTATACTGTTATACTTTAAAATAGATACCATGATTTAGTGTTTCCTATACTTTTATATGAATAATTATTAACATTTTAAATTACTGATGCAATTATGATATATAACGATGTTAGTATGCAATTATGTTATATAACTATAACTTTACTGATAAAACTAGATGATAGACAAGTGACAGTGACTAAATATGACTAATTATGTCTTACATAACCATTAGATGAGTCAGAAGTCCATTTTCCTCACTATTTTAAAAATAGGTTCATATGATTCCTCACTGAAGGCACTAGCATACTCTTTATCAGCATGGCTATTAGAATATTTCCTAAAAAAATCTCATCATAAAACTTCACAACTTTATCCAGCATTATTATAAATAATGATTATGATCTTCTCACCTTGAGAAGATCATAATTAAACAATCACACATGCTAACACATGCTATGACTTTCAGGACCCATAATTCAAAGATATGTGCCTGGCCTGAATGGTGTTCTCACCATTACTTTCCAATGCATGTTCAATTTAGATTCAATTTATCTTTTCCATACTTCTATCATATATAAATAAGGAATCTGTATACATTTTTTTCATTTGCCTATAAATATCATTACATAGCAATTGTTTTTGATACAATTAATCTGTATAACTAAATGAATAGGCTATCAGTGGATTTTCAGATAATATCACAGAATGATTGACAAGACCTGCATGTTAGTATTGGTCTTACAATACTAGGAGTGTTATGTTGCACAATTCAATTAAATTTTAACCTGGAAAATGACCTTGATACATATATTATATCCCTCATATACTGAATGGGATAGCTACATTAATAGAAAGTATTTAAAATATCCTGATCATTCCTGTCTCATGTTTCTCAGACCATCAAATATCTTAATAATTCAGGCTTTTACTTTGGCCATCATCAGTAGAAGTCATCTAGGGATTTACGATTGCTAATGTACCAATTATCTGGTTCTCCCTTATGGGCAGGGGGATATTCTCATGAGGTAATTCAATATCTCTTGAAACAGCATATCACCATGTGCATGCTCTTGGTATGAAAGCATGATGATGTCTCTCATTTATCTTAGACAATCCTAAGAAAGTCATTCATTCATTCATTTATTCATTCAGTATTAATACAGTTGTTTTCCAATAGGCCCATCATTGTGTTACGTTCAAGAAGAATTAAAATCGGTATCAGTTCTTGTGTAAAATAAATTTAGATTTCATATGGATATGTGTCAGTGAGTGTGGGAAACAGAATGTTTCGCTCCTAATAGTTAAGGTGGAACTTTTAAAAGGGGGCTACTTGTGAAAGTGTGACCAAGGTTAACCAAATACGTGAGGGAAGGTAAAAGCTCTTGTTACCCATAAGGCTAAAAGAACAAGTTGGGGGTAACAGAACTATCATAACTCAATGAGAATTGGAACCATCTAGAGTAGGGGGTCACAGAACAGGAGCTAGTGGTGTGAAGACCTAACTTATATAGCTGTGGTTAAGGGGAAGTCAGGAGTAGAAAATCAATAACATTCTTTTTTGTCTTAGCTTTCACTCTCCTTTTGATGCCAATTCCAACCAAGTCCAACCACCTACTATCAGGAGAACCTGGGGGATGCAATTCAAAGAGGTCAGCCTCTAAAGTTTTACAGCAAAACAGAGAAGGGTAAGAAATGATGAAGGCAGCCATAAAAATAAGAATATGCTGCAAAATTTACTCTTTTCAACACTCAGTTTTAATTTTTACCCTTTGTTCAGAAAACAGCACTCTCAAATCCCAAGACAGAGGACACAGAAGTTAACCACTATTCAACAGAGACATAAATTTATCAATACTCCCAATTGAAACCCTAATTATAACTCTGCCTCTTTATAAAACAACAAGAAGACAAAATTATCTGATATAAATATGCACAGGAGCTTCATTCATCACCTCTGTAGCTAGGCAAGAATTTCTTTCCTTCCTCCCTCCCTTCCTTTCTTTCTTCTCCAATCAAAGTAACTTAATCTTGTACTAGTATATTTATCTATCTGATTATTGAAACTTTCATTTTGTAATGATTTAAAGTCTAAATTATTCTGTTTATCATATTGGTATTTTTCAATTAATATTATTGGAGACATGAGTTCTAAGAGGTACCATGAACACGGTTCTCGTGAATCCATTATGTCATGTCAACTCAATTTTCCCTCAGTATCAGTATCAATCACCGTAGACAGATTAGCTCCTTTCAATGACAGTTATCTCACTAGTATAAGAAGACCTAAAAGATCAATGTGGCACCTCATTTTTAAATTTAGCAAAATTATGGCTTTGTCCTTTGAAAGGAGTCTTTCTCCCTTGGGAACTAGAGACACTGAACACAATGACAGAGGAATGGAAAGAAAAAAAAAAATCCCTAAGTGAGCTATTACATGTTTTAGTAAAGAATATCTGTCATTTCTATGTCTGTGATTCTTTAAGATAAATTCTAGCTCTTGGGGAAATTTTACCACGTAGTGGTCACTAGTTTAGTGTATAGGTCATCTCTTATAGACAAATATGTCAATTTCACAAAATATTAACTTGCAATAGTCACTTGTAAATGAGCTTCAATATTTGATTCTCTAAAGCCAACTGTTTCTGAGATTTGAGATATTTAATATAACCAATCAAATTCTATGGGAGTGAATCTAGTGGCTTGCTTATTTTTCTATAAAAGGAGTTTCTTGGTCAGAAGTAATTAGGCATTCTAAAAGTGTGAAGATGGTATTTTGGTGCAGATATTGTGGACAAGAAAGGTAAATACATATTTGTATTATGCCTCCATTCCCATAAGGAAACAAACAAACTCAAAACATCACTGACCCTTCTACTTTAGAAAGCATCCAGAGTAATTTATTTATAGTCAGATGATTAATCTTCCCAAAGAACGATGTCATATGAGGGTTCCATGTTGAACTCTACTAGGGCAGGCCATTTAGCATTAGATACATAAAGGTAAGCCTTGAAGAAGGACTTCCAAACTTTTGAGCCTTTATTCTTGGATCATGACCCCACTGATCAAACACTGGGTATAAATGAGAAAAGGCTAACATTCTCACAATGGGTCATCTAGACTCTCTGATTATTGAGCATGCTTCTGCAGTATGCTTTCTCATGGATTTGCACATATACTGTGCTTACATTAACCATCAATTGTGGCCATTTGTTTTGCGCAGACAAGGTGGGGCCAGGGAACACTTGTGGCATAAGGAAGTTCCCAGGCTAGGGGTCAAATTGGAGCTACAGCTACCAGCCTATACCACAACCATAGCAATGCTGGATCCAAGCATCATCTGTGACCTACACCACAGCTCACAGCAACACCAGATCCTTATCCCACTGAGAAAGGCGAGATTAAACCCACATCTTCTTGGATACTAGTTGGGCTCATTACCACTGAGCTACAATAGGAACTCTTTTTTAATAATCTTCCAATATTGGTTTTTCTAAGCTCCTTATCTAACACATCAGCTACTGTCCATAAGTTAATGTCAATATGCTGTTTGTATTTCTGTGTGTTGATGTTTCTTTTACTACTTCTTTCAGATACTTTCCTTAGTAAGGCTGTCCTTCTGTAGTCTTACCCTTCAACTGGTATTGGGACACCATTAGAACCATAGATAAAGTAGGCACATATTTTTGTTTCTTCTCATGATCCACCAGTAGGTTGAAGGAAGGCAAAAGTGTTGGGTGTAATGTAGCCTAAGCAATCCAGAAATAGGATTTTGGCTGCTTTTACAGATATCTTTTCCATTTAGTGAAATAAGTCTTCTGATCATAACCTACTTCAATTTGGTGATTTGGTTTAAATATCATTCTTTTTGTTACACTGAAATCAGATCACATACTTATTTTCTGTGTCATAGACATTTATTTTCTGTCAAATAGTGAGCTTAGAGCTGCTTCTCAAATGAAGAATAACAACTCCAAAACCCTCGTGGTTTCCAAGAGTTTCTTTTATTGAGACTTGCCAAAGGTGTCAGGAAGCACACTGACTACTACAGATGCTGTAAGCAACACTGGGTACACTGTGTCCAACTGGCAGGATTGCTTATACCACAGTATGAATCTTGAAAAGAGCCCTTTCTTCCTCTGAGCCTTTCTCCAAAAGGCTTTCATGTTACTCAATAAACTGAACTGAGATTCACACCCAAATGTGACAAATGTTGCCTCTAAAAACCAAAGTCCACCAAACATCATTCATCTTTTTTTTTTTTTTTTCTTTTTCACGTGAGAGAATCAAGGTCCAGAAACTTGCATTTCATTTCAGGGGGAATACTGCAACATGACCTAAACTATTGAACTCTTCAAAATTTCACCAATGTGGAAAGCTTTGGTGGGGACACTTAAACCTATGGCATGTACACTTCTGATAAAAGTTATCCAGGGACATGCCGATCAGATATAACTAGCAAATTTCCATCTATGTAAGGGACTAGTATAATGTTCCAGGTATGTCAAGACATTTGCTGTGGGCTGTGAAGGAAAAAAAGGAAGGAAACATAGTCTTGAGGAAAGAAAACGAAGGCCTACTGCTTTCATGTTCATTTGAAAGAACGTGCTCTGATATATCCAAATGAATCAGAATTGAGAAAAAATAGCCACATAATTTATTATAAGCTTTTTAGAGCACTTAGAGAGTTAAAGGGTATACTATTGGTAACAACAGCAGAATTCCAGTAAAATGGAATTGTTCAAGGCAAACTGGATTACACGGTCACACATGATCCTGACTTACAGGTTTTTGTATAAAGCTTATCTTCAATTTTGATCATTCTCTAGAGTTTAGCATGATTTCATTAAAATACTGTTGTTTGATATCATTATTGTATATTTTGATACTTGGAGGCATGTTTAATTTTCAAGCTGTTTCACATTATAAACAGCAGTAGAATTTACCTTAAAAATCAAACACTAGTTTTTTAATGGTAATTGGCTCAGTATTTCCTTGATTTTGTGGTTGCATTGGAAATGTGATAAATATAAGACTGTAGCATTGAGAACTTTCTCTAGATACTCATGTTGCAACAGAACAAAGGGTGGGGGAAAAAATGTAATTGTAATGTATACATGTAAGGATAACCTGACCCCTTTGCTGTACAGTGGGAAAATAAAAAAATTATAAAAAAAAACTGTAGTAAAAGTAAGTGTTAATACATCTTTGCTTTATAATTCTCGTATTTGGGATGTGCAGATGTCTGTATGTGCACAATAGTTCTGGTATTTTTTGCCAAACTCTCATTTTTACACTTCATCACTTCTTTCAGCTCACCAGCTACATGAATGCACAACAGCATTTGGGTGATATTACAAGTGACCTCCATATATTTCCCAAGTATTTTAGGAACTATTTCATTGAAATTCAGACCAAAGAATGAATGCAATTTACTCCTGCTTAATAATAAGGGATCATCTGGCTTCAGCTGGGTTCCTGTGACAGAGCTTAATAAAACATTTGATGAAATCTTGATTAGGCCACACAAAGCATGATATTTAGGAAACATCAAGTGTGATTTGAGTTTTTATATGACTCTAACCCTAATGTCCCTTGTGCTGAATGAAATAATCAGTTTAAATGTATGTACACTAATGATGTGTTTGTCATGTGTATGCTCTGAAAACAGAGCATACAATTCCTTCATCAATGTGACAGAGGAGGACGATTGATTTAATTCATTGCTGATTTCTAAATATTTTTGTGATAGAATGCTTTTGAGAGCTTTGATATTTTTGAAATGATCTTTTGTGTCTAATTTGTATAGTCCATGGATGGTAAGCAAGGTTTTACCCTTGGTGGCTTTGTTTTTCTTTATTTTCAGTTTGAGAACTTTGAAAGACAAAGACATAATTGAATGTACAGAGATGAAGCCAGTATGTTTTATAAAAGGTAGTAATCTCATTGCTTATGTACCCTTTAAAATACATGGATTTCTTCTCTTAATAACAGAGTCACTTACAGCTGGGACTTTAGTTACAAGGACTATCCTTAACTCAGAGGTTTTTGCATTCTCTTTGCTTCCTTTCAACTACAGTCAAAAGAAGTGAGAGTTTTTGAGTATGCGTATATATGTATGCTTGTGTATGATTTTGTGTGTAAGTGGAGGGGTGTGTATAAGGGTGTGAGGAGATGTGAATGTGTATGAGTCAGGAGAGGATAGTTTGTGCTCATGTTAGATTAACTGGGATATAGTGATCAGTGGGACTAATAGGTGCTCAATGAACTCACAAAACTAAGGAGAAATTGTATTTATAAGATTTTTTTTTTCCAATGACAATGAGATTTTCAAAATCATAGGCAGGAAGTATTTTCCACTGAATAATACAATTCATTGTATTTAAAGAAAGAATAACTATTCTATCGGTCTTTACATTTGGTCAAATGATAGTTTCATTATAGTTTAATAGTATTTGAGAATAAATTGTACTCATAAAAATTAGTGATAAGGGCAGAAAATAAAAGTTCTTGAGATTATCAATCAATTGACCAATAACTTCTAAAATTAACTCTATAATGTATCAAAAATATTCCAGCAGATACCTGTCCTCCCTCCCCAACCTGGTGCTTTGTACTCAACTCTCTTAAACATTTAAAATGTTGTAGAAAAAAAACTCTTTAATTAATTAATTCAGTGTCATAATAGAGGAAAGATGTAACCAGATTTAGGTAAAGGCATAACATAAGAAGGATAGGAATAAAGTAGTCTACAAATAAATTCCTAGATTCAAAAATCTCTTTAGCAAACAATATAATAAAATGAAGTAAATTCTTTGGTACATTCTGCATAAAATCCTCTGAATGGAGTAGATGTGGACCCTTGAAATGAGAAATCAAGTGAAGATGAGTTATAGATTCCCATGGAGATATTCATACAATTTAAGCTACTAGTCCATATTTGATTCCTAAAGTTTATTTTCAAATTGATCTCTCTCTTAATTTGAATCAGAATTATTTATTTATTTTTAAAAATTACATCTTTATTTTAAAATTGTATTTATGTATTTATTTATATTATTTATTATATTAGTAAGATATTTACTTGTAAGAAGGTTTAACTTATTGTTTTAACCGATGGGATATCCTATTGTGCCAATATGATTTAATTAATATTATATTTTCAGCACAATCAAGATGAAATATATATATATATATACACATACCAAGATGTATCAAATATATATATAAAGATAAATGTAAATCTGTTCATGAGATCTAAATTTTATTCTATTATTCTTTTTCTCCTCTACTTCTGCTGCTCTACTAGAGTAGATTAATTGATAAAATCTTATGGCATATTTTGATGTGTGATAGAACAACCCACTTCTCAATTTTTTTTTCCCAAAATATGTTGGTTATTTTTTCACACTTATTCTCTGTGGCAGACAATCTAAAGTGACCCATGATGACTCATGACCTTATATAACTCCCTCCATTTGAGAGACAGTGGAAGCCATGTTCTGCTTATACCAAAAGAATATGGCAAAAGTGAGGGGATGTGAACGGGCCAGCTTGTAAGAAACTGTGCCCTTATGTTACTGTGCCCAGAAACTAAGAGTTGGCACCTGACCAACAGTCAGCAAGGAAACAGCCATAGAAGATACATTCTGCCAATAGCTTGCACGGCCTTAAAAGTTAATTCCTCCCCAGGCAAGCCTCCAGATAATAATGCGTACCAGCTAGCATTTTGATTTTTGCCTTGTGAGACCCTGAGCAGAGAGGTAACTAGCTAAGCTAAAACTAAGCTATGCCCACATTTCTGGCCTAGAGAAACAATGAGATAATAAATGTCTTGTTTTAAGCAACTGTTTGCTGTAATTTGTTACGCACCAATAGAAAACTAACAGAGGTTCCAAAATAAATTTTAAATTAACAGTGTTATATAGTGGTGAGGGAAAGCAACCAATACAATGATAGGTTTGTTAAGGTAAAATCAACTTATTAGGGACAACTTTTAAGCAGAGGGTCAGCAAGATGAAGTATTAAGTCCCCTATGCTTTGGGCATCAGTGGAGAGGTAGACTTGAGGCTGCATGCCAATAGAAATACTGTGCTTCTGTACTCAATTTTCTCTGGTTTCTCTTATCATGGTGGTTATACACATGTTGAATGTTAGCCATTTAGGGAATCATGAACACACCATGTAGCTGGGCAACAGTAGTGATAGCATCCGGAGACTTTAAGAGAACACTGATAGCTTGCAGCTCCTTCCCCTGGGAAGTCAGGGGAGAAGAATCACTGGTGTTAATGTCAGGAGAAAGCTACATGAGTCATTGAGAAAGCAATCCTACTTGTCTTCCCATAATAGGGGATCATCATCATTAGCTTTCACTAGGGGTAAGAATGAGCTGCCGTGTCTATATCTGGACTAGAAAAGAAGAGAGACTATTAATACTACTTGTTTACTAGATTGCATTTATTCATTTCTAGAAATAAGATTTCTAGATTTCCTCACAAGGCAGTCAACCTCTCTTTACTGCTCAAAACAGTAGACTAGGTAGAGATTCAGAGATCTGCCATTCTATAGGTGGAATATACTAAAGAAAAGGGAGGTTTATTGGGAAAATTTACAAGCAAAGGGTCATAAGAACAAGGTGCCCACCTGACATCCTTAAGAGGGGCACCTGGGCCTGGGGTAGTTGCATGTGCTGTGGGTCTTTGTTCTAGGAATGGGGTCCTTTTTCCCATTATTCTCTAAATGCATATGAGTGATCTTGTGCCAGGGTTAAAATCTGTCTGAAACTGGCTTTCAGATAAATACAGGAAGAATTATAGACAAGCAGTATGTAAGATATAAAGGTTGATAACTCTCAGAGAAAGAGGCAATGAGAAGCTCTTTGGGAGAAAAGTCATGGGCCCTTTCGAATGGGAGAAAAGAAATGTCACAATGCCAAACTCATTGGCAATCCAAAAAAAAAAAAAGCACTGTCATTCAGCAAACTGCCCTGTTGATTTCTCTGAAATTTATGCTAAGGTTTTCATGGGATTATACATAATGGGTACAAATTAACTGCTGGTCAATACTGGCATTGCTCCAAAAATTATTAATCCAGGTTACATAAAGAAATAAATTCTTGCAACCATTCATACTGGAGTAGATCACATGGAGGTGTTTGCGTAAGAAATAAGCTAAGGAAATCAGGTCCAAAATTCATAGTTTTCTCTCTTGACAGTGTTTTCTTCAGAGTACATATTTGAAACCACTGTATATTTTCTGCATCCATTTGTTCAAAATATAGGTATGCATTTTTCAGGGAATTTTCTTTAGATGAGTACCACACACCTCTGTTTCAGATGCCACTATGAAACTCTTCAATGTCCCCTCCTGTTATGTATATATGCATGTATGTCTTTATTTTCTATAAAACAATTCCAATTTTAATATCCATAATTGGTTAAAGTCTGATGTGGATATTTTCTCGTCATACAGTAAAATGCAGAGACAGAAAGTTTACAAAGTTTCAGCATTTTTAAACACATTGTGTTCAGCAACTTGAGATGCCTCTCCATTTATTTAGTTTTTCTTTTATGTTTTTAGTAGTCATCCTCATATAAGTCTTACAAATTTCTTGTAGCCTTCCCTAGATACTGTATGACTTTGCTTCTATTGTAAATAGATCCTTTCTGTTCATTTGTTTTTAGGATTGATTATTTTTGTTGTATCAGAGAGTTCTTACATTTGAATTTCATTTGATTGTTAAGTTGGTTGACTTTACGTCTGGTCACCTTAAATTTTTATTTTATTTTATTAGACCTAGATTTTTAAAAAAACTTATTTCCTTACCCTTCCATAGTACTGACAAATAATAATCATTGTATCTGCATATCAACATCTTTGTCAAAAAATAAGTGATAGAATTTAGACCAGTTTTCTGGCTCCAAATACAGAGCCTCCCTGCCTTTCTGTGGTAAAATTCTATCTCTAAGCAAGAGAAATATTTTAAGATCATTTTCTTCTTTTAAAATAGTCTCCAACCCAAGCAAAAGCCAGTTTCTTCTGAAGGAAAAGATGGTCTTACTGTAACTACAAAAAGCAAGGTTCTTAACCACAGCATCATATCACTGGAGAACTTGGGTGGTAGGTACTCCAAGAAAGCATCTGTAGTGAGCATTATGGTTCAACAGTCATCCCCCTCAAGAGTAGGCCACTCATTCTCCCTTCTACTGCAGGTGTTGGTTGCTAAAAATTCACAGCTGAATATTACTGTCCAGTGAATGGCCTCCAATCAAGATAAACGGTTTGCACAAAGTTAAGGTCTTTCCCTAGAGGATGCCTGCATCTCACAACTGGTCAATGTAGGATCTCCCTCACAGGCTAGAACACTTTATTCAATTTGGGAAAACTCTGAAAGGACACTCAGATGCAAAGCTCCTCAAGGAATTGACTGAGGTCTGTGTTGTATCTGCCATGTAGTGCAGCTTCTTTCTCTGCTTCACCTGGATTAGTTTACTCTCTGATATATGCATCCTGAGATGCTCAAGGTAATTCAGCTAAAATATCTTGATGAGATACACTGTCATAAAAATTTCAAAAATGGTAATCTTTCCTTCAGGATTAATTTGAATAAAATATCTCATTATTAATTAAAACATAAATTTTTATAATGTAAATTCTGTTTTTCTAATTTTCTTACTTCTACCACTTCTAACCTCCCAAATCTGCTTCAAGCAGCATGCTTCATCAAAAGATCCAAATAATATATCATATTGATTGATATTATATCAATATAGACATAAACTTATAAGGAACAGAGGAAGAGATAATATCCTAAATAATGTTCTAAAATCTCTTAGAATCCCCCTGGGTTCTCCCCTGTGTTTCTGCTTTCTTTAATCAAAGGGCCTTCTCTCTTTTTTAAACAGGATTTATTATAAAAAGAATATGTCCACAACCTAATTAAAATCATTTTATCTCATTTGTCTTTACTACTTCTCCTTCTGTTGAAGCCCAGGATCCCTGGCTTTTTGCCTGGAAACAAAACGTAGTATAGACAATACTCTTTCCTCATTCTGTCAATCACATTCAGTAATTAATTAATTTAAGTTGTGAAAAATTTGCAACTGTTATCACTGTCATTGCCTTTGGAATTATGAAATCAGGCAGCAGCAGTCAACTAATTATTAAAATTTCAAAAGCTATGAGGTGATGATCCCAGTTGCTAGCTTTGATTTCATTTATTAAAAAAAAACTCTGCCTATGCTCATATTTAAGGCTAAAAATGAATTATTCACATCTAATAGAGGAAGGTATAATAAACACTAGGCACATCATTCATATTACTTAGCCTGAAAGACTTTTATTGCTTTTGAATAATTACTATTTTATACTTTGAAACAAAAATTGATTACAAGAGTGAATGAGGGAATGCAGAATTTTATCTCAGTTTTTAAAAACGTTAGCATGATGCTATTAAAACAAGTGAGCATGATCTATCTATCTATAAAGGCTATCTGAAATAAAAGTTGTATAAAGTATTCACGATGTGCTTTTTAAAATTGTCTAAAATTTTGTATTGTTTAGCCTATCACAATTCCCTTTTCCTATTTCTGAAATATAAAATTTATAATATTAAGTTATAAATTTAATATTACAAACTTCTTAGAATTATTAAATTATTATAAAGTTTTTGTCAGAAGACTGTTTCAATTTTAGTTTTTATAGTGACAAATTCAACTTCTAGGAAGTAGATATATATTCTGCCTATGTATCATTTTATACACACATATAAACACACAGTATACTTCTTTCATAATTATGTCATGAATAAATTTTATAAAGCAGGAAAATATATATCTATAGAATATTTATGTTAGGGTGAATATTAAAAAAATAATAGCACATTTAAAATATATTAAAATATATCTCAAAAGTTGCTAGGAGAATCTCATAGTCCTCATTAGAAGAAAAAAAATGTGTAACTATTAATAGTGACAGATGTTTACTGGACTTATTGTGATTATTTTGCAATAGGTACAGATGTTAAATCATTACATCACCTATCTTAAACTAATATAATGTTATATGTCAATTGCACCACAATGAAAAAATAAATTAAAAAAAATAGAAAGATACACTGAGTGCACTGACACAAAATTGTTAAAATTTCATTTCTGATTCAAAGAAATGCAATCAAAATACCAGCAGGATTTTGTGTGTATTTGCTGGAAATTTTGTCTGGAAACTGATCAACTCCCAGTTGTCTAAAATTGATATGAAAGTACAAAGGATCTAGAATGGTCAAAACACTCTTGGAAAAAGATAAAGTAGGATTTAACCTGATTTCAAAACTTACTTACTACTCTACAGTAGTACAAAGAGATTGACTCCTCATAAAGATAGATGAACATCAGTGCAACTAAAAATTGTTCTGAAATAGACCCACCCATATATGAATGAATAATTTTTGATCTATGTATCAAGACAACTTATAAGGAGAAGTTTTTAACAAAGCCTACTGAAAAACTGCTGCATATGCAACAAAAGTAATCTTAACTCCTATTTTATTTGCAAAAATTAATTTGTGATAAATTAGAGTACTAAAATATAAGAGCTAAATTTATAAAAACTTTAATATAAACCATAGAAATAATTTTTGTGATTGTGGAATAGGAAAATAATTTTGAACTAAGACAAAAATTACTCATTAACAATACAATTAAAACAATACTTTTGGACTTCATTAAAATTAAAGATTTCTACTCATCAATACACCAGTAAGAAAATTATATATATGATATACAATGCCAGATATTTATAACAAATGGTAAAAATTATCTCTAGATATATACCTGACATAGGACTCACATACAGAGCATGCAAATAACTCCTTCAAATCAATAATAAAAATAATGAAGGCATTTAAAAATTCATAATTTTGTATAGACACTTCAAAATGAAGTGGGAAATGGCAAGTCATCCCACAAAAATTTTACCAAAATTTTTGGTCCTCAAAAAATGAAAATAAGATTGAGAGGCATTTTCACATTCACCACAATGGCTAAAATAATGGAAAGAAAACAAAATTGACAATACTAGATTTTGATGAAGATGTAGAACAATTGGATCTAATGCCATTGTGAATGGAAATGTAAGATGGTACAAACATTCTGGAAAGCTGTTTTATAGTTTATCCTTAAGTTAAGTAAAGCTATTGTGTGGCTCAAAATTTCCACATCTGTGTATTTACCTCCAACCTGGAAGCAAAGTAAATATCCAGCAATAGGAGAGTGTCACACTCACATGAGTTACAGTTCAGTAATGAAAGAGAATCTACAAATACACAAAATAACACTGATGAAGCTCAAGAACATTATGTTGAACAGGAGAAGCGAGACATAGAATACATACTGCTTCTTTCTATATAAAGTATAAGAACTGATGAAATTAAGCTATGAACACAGAAATGCAAATGTGGTTACTTCCTGAAGACAGCACATTAACTAGCAAAGAACATAAGTATATTTTCTGGTATAGAAATAGTATATATCTTATTTTAGAGTGGTAGTTACTCAGGTGTATAAAATGATGGTATATGTGTAAAATTATAATTTATCAAACTGAACATTTTAGAATTATACTCAAATACATAAAAGTAAGGACAAAGTTAACATGGGAGTCAGCATGGTGAAAGAAAATAAGGGGATTGCCTATAACTGGTTTCAAACCCAAGGATTTTTAAGATACCCAAATATAATGATGAGTGAATAAAACATGTGAAAAAAACACATGAAGTATGATTTTGTCATATAAAACTTTTTCAGAAAGAAAAAAAATATGCACTGTTTAAGGATTCATGCTTGTATGGTATATCTAATAATGGAATGCAAGAAAGTGATTATTCTAACAGTCAAGATACTGCCTATATTTTGGAGAAGAGAGAAGTATATACTGGTCAGAATATTACAAGGAAGATCCTTTAGGATTCTGTCAATGTTCTGATTTTTACCTATTTAGTAGTAATTTGGTTTTCACTATATGTTAAAAATACTGAGCATGGGGGAAAAAAATGGAGAGGTATCTGCAAGTCGATCACACAAGTAAAAATGTTGACCATAGTTTTAGTGACTAGTGGATCTTCCAACAAGATGAAAAATCAGTCTAAACTCAACCTAACATGAAAATCGGACTTAGAATCCTTTGTCAGTTCTTTGTTTTTCCTTTTGTTTCTCAGAGCTCTTTTTCTAAAATTAAATTTTATTGGGATATAGTTGATTTACAATGTTGTGTTGGCTTCAGGTATACAGCAAAGTGAATCAGCACGCATATGTGATGCATCACTTTTTTACTTTATTGGAATTTAGGTCAACCTAAAGAAATGTGCAGGCAGAAAATAGATATTCTCTAAGAATACAGATTCCTCTTTTGATTCTAAGAAAAAAAGAGAAAATTTTAAGCTAACTAACTATAGGATTCAAAGGAATTTCTTTACAGGATAACACATTGACTATATGGATTTAAATTCCCTTTCCCAGAGAAAAAACCTACTACATAGAGACTAAACAACATGCTACTAAAAAACCAATGGGTCAATGAGGAAATCAAGAAGGAAATTAAAAACTACCTTGAAACAAATGATGATGAAGACACAACCTCTCAAAATCTATGGGATGCTGTGAAAGTAATGCTCAGAGGGAAATTTATAGCAATACAGTCCTTTCTCAAAAAAGAAGAAAGATCCCAAATTGACAACTTAACCCTCCACCTAAACAAATTAGAAAAAGAACAAAAAAGACCTAAAGTCAGTAGAAGGAAGGAAATTATAAAGATCAAAGAGGAAATCAATAAAATAGAGATTCAAAAAACAATAGAGAAAATTAATAAAACCAAGAGCTGGTTCTTTGAAAAGGTAAACAAAATTGACAACCCCCTGGCCAGACTCACTAAAAGGAGGAGAGAAAGAACCCAAATAAACAAAATTAGAAATGAAAAAGGAGAAATCACAACAGATACTGCAGAAATACAACAAACCGTAAGAGAATACTATGAACAACTGTATGGCAACAAGTTTGACAATCTGGAAGAAATGGACAACTTTCTAGAATCTTACAGCCTGCCAAAACTGAATCAAGAAGAAACAGACCAACTGAACAGACCGATCACTAGAAATGAAATTGAAGATGTCATAAAAACACTCCCTACAAATAAAAGTCCAGGACCAGATGGCTTCACAGGTGAATTCTACCAAACATACAAAGATGATCTGGTGCCCATCCTCCTTAAACTTTTTCAAAAGTTGATGAAGAAGGAACACTCCCAAAGACACTCTATGATGCCACCAACACCCCAATTCCAAAACCAGACAGAGATACCACCAAAAAAGAAAACTATCGGCCAATATCATTGATGAATATAGATGCAAATATTCTCAACAAAATCTTAGCCAACCGAATCCAATAACATATCAAAAAGGTCGTACAACATGACCAGGTGGAGTTCATCCCAGGTTCACAAGGATGGTTCAACATATGCAAATCAATCAACATCATATACCACATTCACAAAAGCAAAGTCAAAAACCATATGATCATCTCAATAGATGCAGAAAAAGCATTTGACAAAGTCCAACATACATTCATGATCAAGACCCTCGCCAAAGTGGGTATAGAGGGAACATTCCTGAACATAATCAAAGCCATTTATGATAAACCCACAGCAAATACAATACTCAATGGGGAAAAACTGAAAGCCTTCTCACTCAAATCTGGAACAAGACAGGGATGCCCACTCTCACCACTGCTCTTCAACATAGTTTTGGAAGTCTTAGCCACAGCAATTAGACAAACAAAAGAAATCAAAGGCATCCATATAGGAAGAGAAGAGATGAAACTGTCACTGTATGCAGATGAAATGCTACTATACATAGAAAACCCTAAGGACTCAACCCCAAAACTACTTGAACTGATTAACAAATTCAGCAAAGCAGCAGGATATAAGATTAACATTCAGAAGTCAGTTGCGTTTCTGTATACCAGCAATGAAATATTGGAAAAGGAATACAAAAATATGATACCCTTTAAAATTGCACCTCACAAAATCAAATACCTCGGAATACACCTGACCAAAGAGGTAAAGGACCTCTATGCCGAGAACTATAAAACTTTAATCAAAGAAATCAAAGAAGATGTAAAGAAGTGGAAAGATATTCCATGTTCATGGATTGGGAAAATCAATATTGTAAAAATGGCCATACTACCCAAAGCAATCTACAGAGTCAATGCAATCCCTATCAAATTACCCATGACATGTTTCACAGAACTAGAACAATCCAAACATTTATATGGAACCACAAAAGACCCAGAATCGCCAAAGCAATCCTGAGAAACAAAAACCAAGCAGGAGGCATCACTCTCCCAGACTTCAAGAAATACTACAAAGCCACAGTCATCAAGACAGTGTGGTACTGGTACCAAAACAGACAGACAGACCAATGGAACAGAATAGAGAACCCAGAAAGAAACCCAGACACCTACGGTCAATTAATCTTTGACAAGGGAGGCAAGAATATCAAATGGGAAAAAGACAGTCTATTCAGCAAGCATTGCTGGGAAACCTGGACAGCTGCATGCAAAGCCATGAAACTAGAACACACCCTCACACCATGCACGAAAATAAACTCAAAATGGCTGAAAGACTTAAATATACGACAGGACACCATCAAACTCCTAGAAGAGAACATAGGTAAAACACTCTCTGACATCAACCTCATGAATATTTTCTCAGGTCAGTCTCCCAAAGCAATAGAAATTAGAGCACAAATAAACCCCATGGGACCTCATCAAAGTGAAAAGCTTTTGCCCAGCAAAGGAAACCAAAAAGAAAACAAAAAGACAACTTTCAGAATGGGAGAAAATAGTTTCAAATGATGCAACCGACAAGGGCTTAATCTCTAGAATATATAAGCAACTTATACAACCCAACAGCAAAAAAGCCAATCAATCAATGGAAAAATGGGCAAAAGACCTGAATAGACATTTCTCCAAAGAAGATATACAGATGGCCAGAAAACACATGAAAAAATGCTCAACATCGCTGATTATAAGAGAAATGCAAATCAAAACTACGATGAGATACCACCTCACACCAGTCAGAATGGCCATCATTAATAAATCCACAAATAACAAGTGCTGGAGGGGCTGTGGAGAAAAGGGAACCCTCCTGCACTGTTGGTGGGAATGTCAACTGGTACAGCCGCTATGGAGAACAGTTTGGAGACACCTTAGAAATCTATAAATAGAAGTTCCATATGACCCCGCAATCCCACTCTTGGGCACATAGCTGGACAAAACTCTACTTAAAAGAGACACATGCACCCGCATGTTCATTGCAGCACTATTCACAATAGCCAGGACATGGAAACAACCCAAATGTGCATCAACAGATGATTGGATTCGGAAGAGGTGGTATATATACACAATGGAATACTACTCAGCCATAAAAAAGAATGACATAATGCCATTTGCAGCAACATGGATGGAACTAGAGAATCTCATCCTGAGTGAAATGAGCCAGAAAGACAAAGACAAATGCCATATGATATCACTTATCACTGGAATCTAATATCCAGCACAAATGAACATCTCAGAAAAGAAAATCATGGGCTTGGAGAAGAGACTTGTGGCTGCCTGATGGGAGGGGGAGGGAGTGGGAGGGATCGGGAGCTTGGGCTTATCAGACACAACTTAGAATAGATTTACAAGGAGATCCTGCTGAATAGCATTGAGAACTATGTCTAGATACTCATGTTGCAACAGACGAAAGGGTGGGGGAAAAAAATGTAATTGTCATGTATACATATAAGGATAACTTGATCTCCTTGTTGTACAAAAATTAAAAAATAAATAAATAAATTCCCTTTTCCCCTATCAGATGTGGTGGTATGTTTAAGACGTAGTATAGGAAATAATGTTGATGGCCTTTATATGCCTATTCTGATTATATCTCTTTATCCATAATGATGTACAGGACAAACAAAAACAAAAACACCTCTCCATAATATCCATCCAAGAATATACTCACATAGACATATGTTTACACACACCATGATTCTTCATATAGATTTACAGAATCCCAGATGCTTCTGAAAATACATACTGAAGTACAGGTGAAGGAACAGCTGCCACCAAAGAGGGAAAAATAGGCTTGCACATTTATAGAACACAAGCTAACATGAACTTTTTGAAGGTTTGAAAATTTCAGTAGACTTTTTAATTAAAAAATTGTGCTTGTCTTTGCACTTTTATGTTCCAAAAAGACCTAATACAGTTAAGAACTGAAGTAATGTAGTCCACTTTTGGCAGGATTTACAACCAGTTTCTGAGACCCTGGAGGCTTAAATATTTCAGTCATGCAGCATTCTGAAACTTCAAACTCTAATCTCAGGTTTCAGATTTAGTTCCTGGTAAATGAAGCATTTGTGAATCTAAGATATCATTTATCTGCTATAATCTAAGTAAAAGTAAGGAAACTATCAATAAAAGGAAGGAATAGAATAGTTGTGTGCTCTGAGGCAGACGTCAATTCAAAACATACATCATCCCAAACTGCAGGTCCTGTGATTCAAGAATCACATCTTAGGTGTGGGAACATGAATCTAGGGAACTACGGAAAAACAGTTGTGAGGTTATAACAAGAAACACATGGCATGCATATTGTGTTCAAGAGTGTCACTTATACCGGTAAGAGATTATCCTAAAGAGCCCCAGAGTTAGTCTAATAGCCATCCCAGCAACTTAAAAGCAAAGAATACTGGAAATAGCATTTGCCCTCTACAATTAGAATGATCCTTTATTGTATTCCCTTTTTATTTGATAAAGCAGAGACTCAAACCATTGTCTCTAGATCCTATTAATCAGTTTCTATACAGTTCCTGAAATAGACACTGGTATTGAGTGGTTAACTAAATTAAAGAGTAAGTAATACACACACGAATATTATTTGTAAAGTTCAAAGTATCTGTTTCCAGTAGATGGAAATGAATTGGACATTTATTCTTCCCCCAGTAGCTTCAGTTTCTTCATGGAGATGAAATATTTGATATTTGAAAGAACATTTGATACATGGGACAGAGTTGCTGAAATAATCTATATTACACCATAGTGACAGATTATTTAGATCACCTGCCTGTTTGTCACGATAATTCCATTTCTAAGAGTCTATATAGAGAAGCAAAGCAAGAGATAATAATAAAATGTATTTAAATGTTCATTTTATGGTTATATATAATAGCAAACAAAAATAATACAACTGGAAACAACTCAACTCTCCAAACAGTAGAAATGGGTGTTTTTTAAAATAAATAGAATATATAAATACCAAGGGAACAGCATATTTCCATTAGAATTATACTTTGGAATAATTTTTAACTCCAAATCATTTTGTCTATAGCAAACACATATATTCGTATCTTTTAGAAAGAAAAAAAATGGAAAATTTTTTTTCTTGGATGAACCTGCAGCAAATGGAAGTTCCTGGCCCAGGGATTAAATCTGAGTTGCAGCTGAAAACTATGCCATAGCTGCGGCAATGCTGGATCCTTAGCCTACTGCCCTGGGCCAGGGATCAAACCTGTGCTGCAGCAGAAACAATGCCAGATCCTTAACTCTCTGTGCCATAGCAGGACTTCTATAATTCTCAATGTCCTTATTTCTTAAATGGACAGTTTTGTCCAAAGATAAACTATGAAGTTTTTCCTAAAGTAGCTCGATAACTTTGCAGAACAAAGAAGGACAATCTTTCAGCTACCTTCTTAATTAAGAGCTTAGGGGAGAATTAGTAATTGCCTATTTATTAAAATATTGCAAATGCCTACCTAGTAATGTCTTAAAGAGATTAATTAGGTTAGCACTCAAAATCTCTCAATTTAAGCAGACAATCAAGTTGACAATTTTAGAAACAATTTACTTGAATAATGAAAAGGTACATTTTTGCCTTCCAACTTGTTCAAAATTTTATTTATGGGGCTGGAATTTTGGAATGTAATATATATAAAGAACTCTCAATACTTGATAGTAAGAATACAAAACAATATATAGAGAAAGATGATAGATGACAAGAAACTTTATAATAAAGGATACGTATATGAAAAATGATCACATGAATAGAAGTATCATTAGCCTTTAGGAAAATTCAAATTAAAACCACAGTGAACTATATTACACATCTATTATAGTAGGGGAAATAAAAGAACCCTGACATTACCAATACCATGGGCAGGCAATGATCCAAAGCAACCAGAACTCCTATACAAATGCCCATTAAATTAAATATGGTGTAGCAGCTACTCTGGAAAATATTCTGGTATTTTCTTATAAAGTTAAATGCACACTTATCATAGGAAATAGCAATGACATCTCTAGGCATTAATTCTTAAAAGGTTTAAACCTATGGATTCACAACAATCTGTACATGAATGTTTATAGCAGCTCTATTTGTAAAATCCACCCTACAAACAAATAATGAAGACAACCTAAAAATACTTCCATAGTATGTAGTATATTCATACTATAGAATATTATATATATAAAACAGTAAGAAGAAGGACCTGTTAATAACATTCAGCAATAGCGACAGATATCAAAGACATTATGCTGACAGAAAGCATCCAATTTCAAAAGACTGCATGCCGTACGTTTATGAAAGAGGGAAACAGTGGTGACAAAGATGATCAGTGATTGCCAGCATAGTGGATAGAAGAAAAGTGTGACTTAAGGGGACAAAAGAAGTAAGATTTTTGGGAGACGAAAGATTCAATATCTTGTTTGTGGCTATAATTGTGTGTGTCTTTACATGTTCTAAAATGTCATAGAACTGTAAACCTGGCCACAAAACCTCGTATTACTGTACATTGGAGTTTCCATCGTGACACAGTGGAAATGAATCCAACTAGGAACTGCAAGGTTGTGGGTTCGATCCCCGGCCTTGCTTAATGGGTTAAGGATCCAATGTTACTTTGGTGTGAATCGCAGATGCAGCTCAGATCCCGCATTGCTGTGGCTGTGATGTAGGCTGGCAGCTGTAGCTCCAATTAGACCCATAGCCTGGGAACCTCCATATGCCATTGGTGTGGCTCTAAAAAGTCAAAAGACAAAAAAAAAAAAAAAAAATTCTGTAATTAATTTTTAAAATACATATTCTTTTACAATAAATTTGTAATTTTGTCTAACACCATGAATTTCAAGCTTAAAAATACAGATTGAATAAGGATGTAAAGATTTTTAAAAACATATTTACAAATGCAATACAGTCAGAAATAATAAGTAAAAGATAATTCTGATTGACCTTTATGAAACTTTATCAAAAGCAATATAAATGAACCAAATTAAATATTGCTAGTTATTAAAATTCCTATTAATATAAAATGTGAGAATATTCACAGTTGTTTGTATGTTTAATTTAATAATTTATATGAGCATTTATAAATAAATACTATGATGGATACAGAGAATATTCCATTATTTTTAAATTCCAAATACTACAAGGGGTTTTTAAATGTTCTTCAGGTATGATAATAGGCACGTTACCTTTGCAACTCTACACTTGAAAATAAATTTTATATTCTATTATTTTTATGGAGTTTTCAAATGGATACATATTTACTTTCAGTTGTTTCTTTTCCCTGAGATCATCCTATTGAAAATATGCTTGATATGTTATTTTCACAATAATTTTATTTTGGTGCTTGGTATTATGCAGATTTTTAATACTATGCTATAACTGTGTTTTTATGCTATAAAAATTCAGTAATCTTATATTACGTGTGCCTGGAAATACCATATTTAGCTATATCTCCAGGGCACAAATGATATATGTGGTGTTTTTCAATAATATCAAAAGAACATTAAAGTATTCAGCCATATTAATGTTATTATTGCTGTGATACTATGCTACTCTAGGATTTTGAAAGAATGCAAACTACATCCTTGTATATAAATAAAATATTGTTATCAGTATACTCTGTTGGTAAACTCTCAATACATTTATTTTCAAGTACAATTTTTATATCAAGGAAATGGATTTTTTTCCTTTTCTCATGGTATTGATCCTTTAATTTTACTGGACATTTAAAATTTTTCTGTTATCCATTCATAAAAGGGTTGTTTTTCTTAAATGGCCAAATTTAGCAGCTGTTCTTGATTCATTGATTTTCACTACTAATTCTTTCCTTCATTTAATCAAACCGTTTGTTAAGAACCTATTACATTCCAAGAAATGTGATAAATATCAGGAGTAAGATAGATAACAAACATCCTTGCGTTTGTGGAGGTTATTATAAATTATGATAATGGGAGTTTCCTGGAAATGGGTGACATTAATGTTAGTCACAGATTAAAAATAGGATTATAAGAACTGTGACATAAATGTATACTTCATTTGCTAAGAAAGATCTTAATAAGTAACCTGATCTAGTCTGTAATGAGGGAAAAATTCTCCAAGGAAATTACAATTGAACTGAGATCTGATGGTTGAGGAGGAATTACTTAGATGAAAAGAAAGGAACATAGACATTCTCAATAGAGGTAAAAACTCATGTAATATTCCTGAGTCAGTAGGCAGTGCCATTTGAAACAACTAAAATGAAGTCATTTAACGAAGGTGAATAAAATGAAACTGGAAAAAATAATAGAGCCCAGATTGTGCCAAATTTTATTCTTATTAATACACTGACCTCCACTCTGTAAGCAACGTGACTGACTCATTAGAGGGTTTCAGGCAACGGATGAAATTAGTAAAACGAATGTATTAGGAGGAGGTCACCAAAATAATACAGTTATGGGGTAATGGTAGCATGAACCAGAAGGTGACAGTTCATATGAAGGATTCAAGTTATATTTAAGAGAAATATCAATACAATTTGGGGATATATTACATTTGTGGGTGATGCAAGTATGCACATCCGGTAGGACCACCTTTCCCCTACACAGTTTCTAAGTTTTATCACTGGAAGAAAGTTTCATTAAATTACTTAGTAATAAAAAATAAATTATCTAAGAATAAATGAGAAACAAATTTGAGAGGCAAAAACATCAGTTTGGGTTTTCATCTTGAATTCATATTTCATCTGTAACATTTAAGAAGCTGTATGGAGTAAGCAGCTGGATAAATACGGGTCAGAGATAAGGATATAATATAGAGTATCAACAAAAAGCAAATCAGGAGAGATTTTTTTTTTCAAAAGAATTTTTGCAAGAAAGGGCAAGGCACTATTGCAATAAGGGAAGCGGGACTATTGCAATAGGAAGAAAACTCCAAATTCAGAAATCTATAAGCACCTAAAAAAAAAAAAAACAAGAAAAAAATTTTTAATATCTTTTTAAAAAATACCATAAAGAAGTTTGAGGAGTAAGGAAAACTTGGGATAGATGAAGGGAAGTAAGCAGACTACAAGACCAGTGTAACTTGACAGAAAATGTGTCTAACTGGTTTCTGTGTATATCTGTATCATATATTCAATCCTATCTTCCAGTTTACTAATACTCTTTTCAGCTGTGTTGAATCTGTTTAATCTTTTGAGAATTTTGATTTCATTGATTTAGTTTACATTTTACATTCAATGATGTGATTTCATTTAGTTTGATTTCAATGATTTAGTTTACATTTTTACAAGTTCTATTTTGCAAATTTACTTGATCATTTTTGCTCCTTACTCATTTAAAATTTACTATTTCTTAAAATATTCTTTGATTATTTTTTGATCGACTATTTAAAATTCATTATTATATTTTAATTTTCTAAAGTCCTTGGTCAAAGGAGTCTGAAGTAGTATCTAAAGACTAGTACTATTTGAAGTATCATAGTCAGAACATCTTTTTTGATCTCTTTTTACTGAAGTATGAATCAATCATCAGATTGTTGGGCCCATCCTCATCTCAAATACCATACCATCATCTTTATCTCCCTCTCCTCCTGACTGACTACCGTCCTGGGAACATCCACAGTCTTAGTTCCCAGAGGACATCATGACATCCAAGCCCCACTTTTTACTATACAAAGGAAATGAGGAATGCTTGTTAAGAGAGAGAGAAAGAGAGAGAGAAACATCCATCAACTTATTAAACATTTTCTGAAACATTCAGCAGCCTTTCCCAAAGAGGCATTCTGCATTCCAACACAAATTATGTGTAGCTTTTAAATTGCATTTTAAAATTATTTTTGGCAGAAATTTTATTAAAAATTATGCTAAGTGAAACAAATCACACACAGAAAGAAAAAAAAAACTATATGACCTCACTTAAGTGTTGAATATAAAATAGTCCAGAACCTAGAAACAGAGAGTGGAAGGGTAGTTCCCAATGGTAGGGAAGTAGAGGAAATGGGGCAATGTTGGCTGAAGGGTACATAGTTGCACTTATGTAGGATGAATACGTCTGGAGATATAATATTTTACATGATAGCTATGGTTAATAATACTGTATTGAATAATATTGTATTAAATTTGCTACTTTTCAGGTGTTCACATGACACACAAAAAAATGGTAATTATGTGAGGAGGTAATATGTTAATTAGTTTCACTATAGTACTCATTTCACTAGGTAGATGTATATGAAACTATTATGCTACAGACCTTAGATATAAAAAGTTTTTTATTAAAGAAGACTGTACTTCTGCTTCCTTGAGTTGTTTTTAATTTTTTAAGTATAGATTATTTACAGTATTATGTCAATTTCTGTTGTATAGCATAGTGACCCAGTCATATGCATATATATATATACACACACACATATATACATATATATTAGGCCCAGTCATAATCACCCAGTCTTATGTATATATATATATATATATATACACATATGTACACACCTATATTCTTTATCTCATGCTATCTCCCAACATGTTCTGTCACAAGAGACTGGATATAATTCCCTGTGCTATACAGTAGGTCCTCACTGCTTATCCATTCTAAATGTATTAGTTTGCATCCACCCCTTGCGTCATTTTAAAATAATCTTTTAAACTATAAAAGTGCTTACAGAGGAGTACCCTTTGGGGTTCAGCAGTGAAAAAAACCAACTAGGATCCATGAGGATGCAGGTTAAATCCCTGGCCTCACTCAGTGGGATAAGAACCGGGCTTGCCATGAGCTGTGGGGTAGGTCGCAGATGCGGCTCAGATCCTGCATTGCTGTGGCTGTGGTGTAGGCCGGTAGATCCAATTTGACCCCTAGCCTGGGAACTTCCATATGCTGCAGGTGCAGCACTAAAAAACAAAATAAACAAATAATAAAAAAATAAAAGTACTTACATATTCATCAGAAAATTTTCAGTATGAAAGAGAATACAAGTTCTGTATTACAGAACCACAGTTGACAATTAAATATTTGATATATTTATTTTAGGATGATACTAAAGTCTGTTTATAATCTACCTTTTCTATGAAATAATATAAAGTGAACATTTCTGTTATTTGAAAACTTTTGAGTTATTTATTTCATGATATGCTAACATTTATTTCATAACTTCCCTTTTGACAGCCATTTAGGTTATTTCAAGGTTTTTATGATTATAAACAATGCTTTGTTGCACACTTTGCACATATATTATTTTGTTCATGTGAGTGGATCTAGAGGATAAATTCCTAGATAAGGAATTAGTTATTAAAAACATACTACTTTTAGTAGATAAATTACTTTTAGTAGATAAATTGTTCTCCCTAATTTTACATTTACTAGAAATATATGAAAGCAGTGAACTTGTTCATGTACCAACATTCTGCATATCAAAAATGTCTGTCTTGAACAATATGATTAGTGAAAAATTGTAACTTAATTTTTATTTCTTTAATTGCAAGTAAAATTGTATATATTCCCAATTACAAAATGTAACATTTAATGTATTCAGAGTGTACCAATTTACCAATTACAAAATTACCTAATTTGGTAATCCCCTATAATTATTAGATACCTGGGTTATTTTCAGTTAAAGCTATACTCTTACATTTTATCTGAAGTTCTTTTTATTCCCTTGGAATTATGTATATAAGACTTAAAATACACATATTTTTAGAGGTAAGTAAAAGTGATACTCCAAGTAATTTTAAATTTTGTTGTTTCTACTATTTTGCACTTTCCAAATGTCAATGATTAAAAAGTAAAATCAAAGTGTTTTAACATATATATCTATGAACTGTAAATCTGGAAAGACAAGTTAAATTATCAGCTATGCTCTATATCATTCCGCATTTTTGGAGTTGTATGTGTCCTTTTCTCTCATGGTACCTCAGCTGCCTAATCTATAATGAACACACACACATGTGCATATGTGCACACACTTTCCAGACTTTCATGAAAATTACAATCTATATGTAACCATGTGATTATTAGAATATTTTTCTATTAATTATGATGAAGAAGAATTGGTTAAGAAAACTTAAATTCCCTCAAAAAGAGGATGAATATTAGTACCTTTGTCGTTAACCGGATAATGATTGGCTTTGAATACATATTTATATGAGTTAAGTCAGACCATGGGTGTCTTAGGCTCAGTTAAAACACACATCTTAGAGTCATTCATGAAATAAGCAATTAATAGAATAATCACAAGGGATACATGAAGTGATGCTTATACTTTTCCTTGTCTTCACAACACCAAGTAAAGAAAGTAAGCACATTTTGAATATATGGCTGAAGATAAAGAAAGAGAAAGACATACTTGACAATTGATCTTCAACAGAAATAACTCTTCAGGAAGTCACAGAGCAGCAGATTCATTAAACCCATACAATAAAGCTATATAAGTTGTATACAAATCAATAAACATCTAGGAGGTAAATGGTTATAACCGAAACATGAAAAAAGGAAAGAAATACAAAGAGAAGACAAAGATGATAGGAAATGACAAAATAAAAGTGACTACATAGAAATTGAATATATTTTTTTCAGGCTATCATGTAGTAGTTTACATTACAGCATCTGAAAGCCACATTTTTCTATTTATCTGCCTGTCTACATACCAAATAGTATATACATATACAATACGTAATAAGAACAATGAAAACATTGTTGATTTTAGTCATTTGGGAAGTGTTATTCTTTCTATTAAACATAAAACTAGAAAAGAAAGTGGTGGACTTGAAAGCCTTTTGGAGTATATTATTTGCCATTTAGCATAGTCAGTCTTGTGTTCAAATTACTAATAAAGCTTATACTGCACTTTCTTAATGTAAAGTGTTATTAGAGGATGAAGGGTGGTAAATGAAGAAATCATTTGTATAAAATACTTCCTTGAAAGAGTTGTCCTTTTTCTTTTTTTTTTTTTTTTCCTAGGGCTGCACCCACGAGCACATGGAGGTTCCCAGGCTAGGGGTCTAATCGGAGCTGTAGCTGCCAGCCTACGCCAGAGCCACAGCAATGCTGGATCTGAGCCTTGTCTGCATGGCAACGCCAGATCCTTAACCCACTGAGCAAGGCCAGGGATTGAACCTGAAACCTCATGGTTCGTAGTCAGATTCGTTAGCCACTGTGCCACGACGGGGACTCCTGAGTTGTCCTTTTTCAGCTTCAGAGCTTGGTACAAGAGTTAGGACTCTGCTGAAAGAAATGCTTCAGACATGTTATGTACCTAGAGCCTTTCCCTTTCAAGCCCTTTCTGATTTTGACCTTTGAGCCAGTGGTTTGGATTAGCTCCACTGAATATGGGATCTCTTATACTTCCTTGTTTTAATCAGCCTTAGAGTGGAATTGTAATGGGATGTCTAATCATTTGATGGTGCCAATGCTTTGCAGTCTGTCTCAGCAGCTTGAATCCATCAGATGATTTTGAAGTAAAAATGTTACTCCTTTTACTAAGCAACCAGAGGGAGGTAAGTAGTTTTTCTGAGAAATACAAACATGGTTTCTTCCTAAGAGCCCACGCATTGGAGAGAACCGCTGACTGAACTCTCCATAGCAATGTTCCAGGAGTCATTTTTAATAAAGTTGTTTATTTCAGAATACAAGCTCTGCATTCCTGCAAAATGCAGAAACCAGCACAGGAGGTTAAAAAAGCTGTTCTGCTGTAATAGTGTAATTTGTTTCTTGGCCATTAAATGAGAATGCTGGGATTTTAATTCCACTATTTGGTTTCCAGCATCTACTATAATTAATTTTCTCTTATTTTGTTGCTATAGAACCAAATGGAAACTAATGATGTGGAACCCAACGTTGTCAAGGCCGTGATGAGCTTCATCTACGAGGTAGGGAAGCTCCTCCATCTGACAAAATGGCAGATGACTTGAGTGGTTTCTAACAATGCTGGGGTCCTGTGCCTTGTGGCAATGTTCTGCTAGAATTAGACCACCTAGGGATTGCAGTTCCAAACCAAAGCTGTTTTAAATCTTTCACTTGCTTGCTTCTGTACTCCTTTGTCAGCTTCATAACATATTAACTTATTTTATATGCACTTTCTTTAGCTGACATTTTAAGAACTATAAAGTATGAGGTATCTTATTAATGTTTTAATGTTTTCGTATTGACATGTAACAGTGTTTTAAAATACACTATAAAATGGATTTTATAGATACTGTATTCTAATGAATGAAAGAAGATTAGAAACCTTTTAAAAATGAATCTAAAATATTTAATAACAGGTAATTTAATTTCTCAGAAGGCAGAGGAATCACCCAAGATACTTCTGTAACTCACTATTAGTAGTGAGGAGAAATTTCTTTTTGCTTGTTTGTTTGTTTTTTAGGGCCGCACCCATGGCACATGGAAGTTCCCAGGCTAGGGGTTGAATAGAAGCTGCAGCTATTCACTTATGCCACAGCCACAGCAATGCCAGGTCCGAGCTGTATCTATAACCTACATCATAGCTCATGGCAACTCCAAATCCTTAACCCACTGAGTGAGGCCAGGGATTGAACCCATGACCTCATGGATATTAGTTGGGTTTGTTAACCACTGAGCCACGACAGGAACTCCAGGAAAAATTTCTTGATTAGGTGGAACAGAGATCAATTCAGAATGGGCCTATGTTATCTTAGAGCTTGTGACACTCAGTGAAGGGAATTTTGGGCATTGTGATATTTTTTAAAAGCTACATGTAATAGACAGTCAAGACAATATTACATTCAAATTTATAAAGGAAAAATGTCCAATAAGAAGGAGACGTTGATATATATAATCAGAAAATTATCCTGCTAGTTTGGGAATTCTTGAGATTGAACAACATTTTGAGAACAACATAAAAAATTAGAATGGGATATTAAGGTAGGTAAACCTGAGAAAGTTATATTTGAACTAAAATATGAAGGATCAGTATGAATTAGTTGTGGTGTAATGAAGGAGATGAAGGAAGAGGTGTTCCAGGGGAAAGGGTTTTTAAATACAATAGAGCATAGGTATATACTGTTTTTTTGGGGGAACCTATAGGGGAACAGTATGGCTAGAGGGTGGTTGAAAAAAGAAAGAATTATACAAAAGGGGAAAGCAAGTCTAGCAGGGGCAAGACTTAGCAAAGCTTTGGTACAGGCAATTCTAAAGATGTTTGGGATTTATTCTAAGAGGAATGCCAAGCCTTTGACACATTTTATACAGAGGAATGGCAAAATAAAATCTGAGGTTTACTAAGACCATTCTAAGTGGATTCTTGGAAATAGTTGAAAGAGAAGAATATGGAAAACACATTGAAATGAGAACAGTTAGATTGGCTATATAATATCCTTTGTAGGTAAAGGTGATGGTTTTAACTGGAGTAACATTAGTGAGAAGAGAGAGGAGTGAATGAACGTGAGTATTTAGGACCCAGAGAACAGATTTGATATTGAGAGTTAGGGAGCTATCTTATCCCACATTGTTTAGAAAACAGTGTCTGAGGATAATGAAGTGCTGATGTTTTATTTCAGGAGTACAGCTGCAGCACAGAGAAGATAACAGAAAAGGGAATGATAGTGCCACTGTGAAGAAACACAGAAATTTGTTCTGCAACACCAGCCAGAATGGCCATCATCAAAATTCTACAAACAATAAGTGCTGGAGAGGGTGTGGAGAAAAGGAACACTAGTACACTGTTGGTGGGATTGTCAATTGGTGCAACCACTGTGGAAAGCAGTATGGAGATTCTTCAGAAAACTAAACATAGAACTACCATTTGATCCAGCAATCCCACTCCTGGGCATCTATCCATAGGAAACCACGACTCGCAAAGACACATGTACTCCAATGTTCATTGAAGTACTATTTACCATAGCCAAGACATGGAAACAACCTAGATGTCCATCGACAGAGGAGTGGATCCAGAAGAAGTGGTACATATACACAATGGAATATTACTCAGCCATTAAAAAGAACGAAATACCAGCATTCTTAGCAACATGGATGGACCTAGAAATTATCATGCTAAGTGAAGTCAGCCATACAATGAGACACCAACATCAAATGCTTTCACTGACATGTGGAATCTGAGAAAAGGACAGACTGAACTTCTTTGCAGAACAGATGCTGACTCATAGACATTGAAAACTTATGGTCTCCAGAGGAGATAGTTTGGGGGGTGGGGGGATGTGCTTGGACTGTGGGATGGAAATCCTGTGAAATCA
This sequence comes from Sus scrofa, assembly GCF_054392235.1. NCBI lineage: Eukaryota > Metazoa > Chordata > Mammalia > Artiodactyla > Suidae > Sus > Sus scrofa. The sequence continues at coordinate 84,127,682 of NC_139391.1, read as the reverse complement.
GATTGTTATGATCATTGTACAACTACAGATGTGATAAATTCATTTGAGTAATAAAAAAATAAAGTAAAAAAAAAGAAATTTGTTCTGCAAAAATGTCTACTTGTCTAGTAAAACTTCTCTAATTTGGTTGCAAAAAGAAACTGCCTCAAGGTATTTCGTTTTTTTTTAATCATTATTATTTTTTAATAGTTATTTCCCCGATACAATTTTTTTTCTACTGTGCAGCATGGTGACCCAGTTACACATACATGTATTCATTCTATTTTTGCACTTTATCATGCTCCATCATAAATGACTAGACATATTTTCCAGTGCTACACAGCAGGATCTCATTGCTAATCCATTCCAAAGGAAACAGTTTGTATCTATTAACCCACTCTCTCCCCCCGCCTTGGCAACCACAAGCCTATTCTCCAAGTCCGTGATTTTCTTTTCTGTGGAAAGGTTAGATTGTGCCTTATATTAGATTCCAGATAGAAGTGATATCACATGGTATTTGTCTTTCTATTTCTGACTTACTTCACTCAGGATGAGAGTCTCTAGTTCCATCCATGTTGCTGCAAATGGTATTATTTAGTTTTATTATGGCTGAGTAGTATTCCATTTCAAAAGAGTGAGGGAGCAGGGGAAATGTTATGCCTGATTTTTTCTCATTTTTTGTTTCACAATGGTCAAAATCCTCTCTACACAGAGTTAATCTCCTTGTAATACCAAGGGGAATATGAGGAGATGCCAAAGAGTTATGACCAATACAGCCTCAATCAATAGATTCTACTTGACCAATGGGGTAAAAAAAAAATCAGCAAGAAATCAGGGGAGAGTTTCTTGTTTTATGGAGTAGATAATTAAAGTTTTATACATGTGGAGTTTGACCTAAATATGGAGTAAGTGGATTGTACAGTCCACTGGATATCAATGGGAAGGATTAATAAGGTTCAAAGTTCAGGATAGAGTTGACATATTGTTGGTAATCAAAGCCATGGGAGTGATTGGGATGTATTACCCACTCTTATCATCAGTAATAGATGCAAACTATTGCATTTCGAGTAGGTAAGCAATGAGACCTTGCTGTATAGCTCAGGGAACTATGTCTAGTCACGTGTGATGGAACCCGATGGAGGATAATGTGAGAAAAGGAATATGTATAAATATGCATGATTAGGTCACTTTTCTGTACAGTAAAAATTGACAGAACATTGTAAATCAACCATAACAGAAAAAAATAAAAATCATAAAAAAGATAGTTTGAAGTAAGAAGTCAAAAAAGACCAAGGAAGACTCACTAAAGAAAAACTAATACTTAAAATTACTTAGAAAGAATAATTTGAAAATAAAAGTGAACAGCAAGTTGGTAGAAAATTGTAGCTGTGTCTGATCAGCGAAACAAAAACAGTGAGAGTGTTTTTAATGATGGAGTGATAAGCTGTGTCAAATATCACTCAGATATTAAGTAAATTGAATTTAGTAACAAAGTGGTCACTGAAAGTTTCAGGGAGTTTTAAGGAGTAGGGAGTATTGCAATCCCAATTTGAATTGTCTTGGTAACAAATGAGAGAGAATGAAATTTTAGAAGTGACCAAAGACAACCAGTTAATTAATGGGAGTTTACTATTTCAATAAGAGAGACCAAAGGAAATAGGAAAAAGCCAATAGAAAGAAGTAGAAAATTAAGAAGACAGAAATGTAATTAATAGCACCGTTTTTGAAAAGTGGAAAGAAATATAATTTAGAGCTTTATACAGGTTATTTATTGAAGGAAAAAATATAAACTTTATTTTTAATATAAAAAATATAAGGGAAAGAAATAGGTGGTAGATACAGACGGGTGTGCTTATTTGGTCCTATTTTCTGATAACTATTTTTATTTAATTTATTCATATATTGAAACATAAGCAAAGAGAGTCTGCTAAAATGTTGGAGTGATTTAGACAGGGCCTTGAATTTAAGGAAGAGTAGAAATATTCTAAATATTTTTTTATAGAGAGTGGGCAACAATCTGAATATAGAAAATATTAAAAGGGGAAATTAAGGTTAATGTTTTGTATTGTGTTGAATGCCTCCAAAGACATGATGTAGTCTTTATCTTTAGTACCTCAGAACATGACCTTACTTGGAGGCAGGGTCTTTTAGAGGTAATCATACTAAAATGAGGTCATTAAGATGGGCTCTTATCGAATATGACAGGGGTCTTTGTAAAAAGGGAAAATTCAGATGAAGAGATAGACACACATAGAAGGAAGATGATGTGAAGAGACACCAGGAGATGAGAAACATCTACCAGCCAAGTTGAGATAGCTGAAAGTGATCCTTCCTTCACAGCCCTGAGAAGAAAGCAATCCTGTTGACACCTTGATTTTGGCCTTTAGGCTCCAGAACTATGAGCCAATAAACTTCTGTTATTTAAACCACCCAATTTGTGGTATTTTGTTAAGGCAGCCCTAACAAACTAATATAGCTGGTATGCATGAATTGACTATCATCAATCTGCCCAACAGTGAGACTTTTTTTCAGAGTGCAGCAGGACATGCACTTTTTGGACTTTTGCAGAGTTTGGGCTTTACTCACATGTTGTAGCAAACTGACAAAAGGACAAGAACATTGAGAGAGCTGTTAACAGTGCAACACAGGCCTTGTGAATCTTGAAACTAAACTAAAAAGGGAGAAAAGTAGCTAGAAGAGTCCTAAAATTTATGGAGACAGTAAGTTCTAATGAGGTCAAATGAAACATTGTACAAAGTGAGATTATGATTATAATTTATAAACAGGGGTGAGTGTAAAAATTAAATTTAAAAAATAGAACAATGCCTGAAAGGTCAAAGTAAATATAAAGAAAGAAAAACATGGGAAAACCTTTCAAAATCCAGTTCAAAAGCTGCCCCTTTTTTAAAGCCTTCCTGATACTCTAAAAAGAGTTAGTCTTTCCATCCTATATATGTCTTCAAATTTCATTCATTCCTTTTTTTTTTTTTTTTTTTTTTTTTTGCTGCATTTGCAGCATATGGAAGTTCCCCAGCCAGGGACTGAATCTGAGCCACAGCTGTGACCTATTACACAGCTGCAGCAATGCCTGATCCTTATAACTCATTGTCCTGGACTGGGGATCAAACCCTTGCTATAGCAGAGACAATGCCAAATCCTTAACCTGCTATGCTACAGCAGGAACTCCCATTCATTCTTTTTAATTTAACTTGTCAACTTGCACTGTATTTATTTCAGATGTGCTCTGTGATGTCACAATCAAGCATGAAGATTTTATGCCCCATTATACCCAGTACCTAGTCTTTACTATATATTGTTGCATGAAATAGTGCCATGATAAAAGATTTTTTTAAAATGATATTTGGATCACACACACAAAAGAAAAAGATAATCAGAAGATCAGGTCTGCTAATTCAGATCTTATTCTGTGGGGTTAGTAGATAGTAGAAGGTAGAATTACTTTGCTTCTATTTTGCCTCTGTCTTCCCTGTCAAGGGGAATTGGGCTGAAAGCATAAATCTCACTTTTGGAAGAAGGAATTGAAGCCGGTGATAAGTGAGGAGGCAGTAAGAGGCAGGTGACTGCTCTAAATGAGTTTGTCTCCTGGTTCAAATGAGTTATTGCCCAGAGTGTTGAGAAAATGCAACTGTATTCAACTGTTGTTCATGATATTTGAAGATTCATAGAGAAGGGAAGAATTGCTGGAAAACTGGAGATAGATAAATGCCTTGGTTTTAAGAAAAACTACAGATTTAAATGACAGGTATCAATGTAAGTGAGAATTCTTGGCCATGATGATAAAAGCATGGTTTAGAATAGGAAAGGAGGAAAAAGAGCCATCATAAATTCCTGAAAAATAAAATGCGTCAAACTGACTTCTAAACCAAGTCATCTGATTTCAAATGTGTGCACTGAACCACCATGCTTTGGATTCAATGATTAATTTATTCATCCCTTTACCCTTTTTTTCAAAAGTGATTACTGACCACATTCTGAATTTACACCATAGAAACTCTAATGTCTCAAAGATAGACTTGGCCGTGTGTATATATTTTTCTACATTTCAGCACATGATGTGACAAATTTCTCATGATATTCTTTCAGACAAGAAGTAAAAATGTACTATTAATGATAACCTAATTAGGAATATTATTGATAGTCATGTCAAGTTAGCATAAAATTAAGAGTACTGACTTTGGAACACAATTTCTGGGAGTTGAATCCTCACTCTGCCACCACCTAGGTATTTTCTATGCCTCAGCTTCCTCATTTATAAAAGAGAATTATAATAATATTAACCAAAAGAGTCAATGTGAGAATCTGTGAATATATCTAGATAACAATATAAGATTGAGTACATAATAATCATTCATAATGCTATTAATTTTTCTAATTATTTTATATATCATTTTCAGTTTAAAAGAGTTGTATCCCTGGTCTATTCCTAATATATATTTTTGTCAATGATTTGGCAGATGTTAGAGACCTGTTGACCAAATTTTGGAATAGCATGAAACCAGGAGATTAAGGAGTAATATAACTGAACTGATTTTTTTTTTCCTTGCACCCACAGCATGTAGAAGTTCCTAAGCCAGGGATCAAACCTGTACCACAGCTGTAACCAGAGCCATAGCAGTGACAACACTGACTCCTTAACCCACTGAGCCAGGGGGGAAATCTTGAACCAAATTGTTTTATAACCAGAAACAATAAAAGGAATATTCTAGGGTAAGATGTATGAATATAGAAGACAAAAAAATTTTTAAGGCCACAAAATATCATACTGCACGTGTGGTAAGGACTTTGGACTTCTTTGGACCAGCCTGCCTTATAAGATTAATGAGATCCAGTATTTTGTTAGTTTGGTCATTTACTAACTTATTAATATAAAACACTGAGGGTATTTTCTCATGGTTCAGTTAAGTGTAGTTTTTTTTTTCCATTTTTTTTATTACGCAAATGAATTTATCACATCTGTAGTTGTATAATGATCATAACAATCTGATTTCACAAGATTTCCATCCCAGTTAAGTGTAGTTTTAAGGTGACTGCTTTGGCCAGTCAGTGTGTGAATGTGCAAGCATGCAGTGCTCCCTTGAAAACTAAGCCTTTGTGAAGAGAAGCAGAAGGCAAAGTCTTCCTGGGAAGATAGGTGAGACAAAGGAGGAGCAAACTGCTGATGCAGCAGGAATCTGAAATTCTTTGATTATTCTAATCCCAATATGTATCATTAAAACTCTGTATGGAAATGTACCTATCAAAATAAATATGCATATACACAATGAAATACATACTAATTTTATATTAAATTGTTGAATATAAAATATATTATTCAGAAATCAATATAATAATTCCTAATAGTGAATAGTAGATAATTACATATATTATAGATATATACTAAGTAAATATATTAATATTGAAAGATTAATATTGTCTTATTTGAACAAGATTATTTCCCAGAATAGCAAAAATGGCCAGAGTTAGATCACTGTTACCCAGGGAATACCTTTACGTCATTTCACATCACATCATATCACTGCACTTCACTTCATTTTTTTGTATACAGACTATTATTTTCTTCCATGTATCAATAAATGTCACTACAGTGAGAAAAAATTAATAGACATTGTTAAATCATTATAAATTGTAACGGGATATGTATGTGTGTTTACTCCTACATTTATATGCATTCACATAAATATACATATATGTGATGTATGCATTTATGTATATCCAATATAACTTTTTTTAAAATAGAAATAATAATTGTGGATAAACAAAGGATACTTATTTGCATGACATTTTAAATTTTTTGAAAATTTAGTGAATTTTTAAACTACAGTGTATATATTAATGAATATGCATAATGATGGATATAGTGAAATGATTTAGAAAAAATTTGTGCAGGTATAATTGAGGCAGATGTTAACATGAAAAGGAAAGGGCTAAGTAACAATTTTTATTTCTTCAAGTCCCATCTCTATTTTTAAGTAACTGTCACCAACCGAGTTCTACATTTATTAAAAATAATTTTAAAGTTCTGTTGTATGAATTAATCCTTTTAAAAGCTCCCTTCATTTGTTTTTACTAATTTTCTCCTATATGGATAAGCAGCAGATCATATTTCCATTGTTCTCATTTTTTCCTATCTCATTATATCTATGTGCTTTTGTTAACTAATTGAAGAACAAAAGTTTGGAAATTAAAACATTAAAAACTATAATGAAAATATATTTCTTTAAGTTCTTAATTTAATTAATGCAATTGGAAAGAATAATAGTCAAGCAGAAACCAGGACTTGCAATTTATAATCTAGACACTCTATCTTTTTTTTAACATTTACTCTGTTTTATTTTATTTTTATTAAAGTATAGTTGATTTATAATGTGCCAATTTCTTCAAAGTAACCCAGTCATACATATATATACATTCCCTTTATTATATTATCTTCCATTATCGTTTATCCCAAAGACTGGATATAGTTCCCTGTGCTACACAGTATGATACTACGTCTTTTTAAAAAGTTAATTTTCTAGTTTGCTTGTAAATTTGAACCACTTTTTCTTATAGAAAATGCTACTAATAGAGCTTAACTTAAAAAGCCATCCCACATGTTTTCTATTATAAATTTCCTAAACTGGACATAGTACGTTACTTCTAGCACTACTATGACATTTTTTTTAATCATTTATATATATTTTTTTCTACTGTACAGCATGGTGACCCAGTTACACATACATGTATACATTCTTTTTTTCTCACATTATGTGTTCCATCATAAGTGACTAGACAGAGTTCCCAGTGCTACACAGCAGGATCCCATTGCTGATCCATCCCGAAGGCAACATTCTGCATCTATTTACCCCAAGCTCCCAGTCCCTCCCTCTTCCTCCCCCTCCCAGTGGAGTACCACAAGTCTATTCTCCAAGTCCATGATTTTCTTTTTTGTGGAAAACAAAAAGACAACTTACAGAATGGGAGAAAATAGTTTCAAATGATGCAACTGACAAGGGCCTAATCTCTAAAATATACAAACAACTTATACAACTCAACAGCAAAAAAGCCAACAACCCAATGGAAAAATGGGCAAAGGACCTGAATAGACGTGTCTCCAAGGAAGATAAACAGATGGCCAACAAGCACTTGAAAAAATGCTCAACATCACTGATTATTAGAGAAATGCAAATCAAAACTACCATGAGATACCACCTCACACCTGTCAGAATGGCCATTATTAATAAGTCCACAAATAACAAATGCTGGAGGGGGCGTGGAGAAAAGGGAACCCTCCTGCGCTGTTGGTGGGAATGTAAGCTGGTACAACCACTGTGGATAACAGTATGAAGAAATCTTAGAAAACTATACATAGAACTACCATATGTCCCAGGAATCCCACTCTTGGGCATATATCTAGACAAAACTCTACTTAACAAAGACTCATGCAGCCGCTTGTTCATTGCAGTACTATTCAAAATAGCCAAGACATGGAATCAACCCAAATGTCCACTGATAGATGACTGGATTAGGAAGATGTGGTATATATACACAATGGAATATTACTCAGCCATAAAAAATAATGCCATTTGCAGCAGCATGGATGGAAGTAGAGAGTCTCATCCTGAGTGAAGTAAGTCAGAAAGAGAAAGACAAATACCATATGATGGCACTTACACCTGGAATCTAATATATGGCGCAAAGGAAACTTTCCACAGAAAAGGAAATCATGGACCACTCTGGCATATTATATTCAGCCATATGCTATTCAGGTCACATGGTATGCTTATTAAAATATAAACTATTTGCTGGCACATACTCCTAAGACCTCACTATATACATGATACTTTTTATAGGAAAAACGAACAAATGTAATGCAACACCCTGATAACGGGATCACGAAATTGAAGATGTACAAATAAACATGATACTCTGACAAAACTTTTCAGCACTACTGCTCAGAAGGTCAAGAACTGATTTCTTATTTGTTTCAACTGCTGTTTTAGCAGAATAGTAACCTAAGCACTCCATCTCCCAGTAAGAAGCTATTAGTGATAAATTTCATTTTCTGAAATTATGGAGTCTATCTGGAATGGAAGTTACAAGTGGATAGGTAGGGTATGGAAAGGAATTGCAAGACAGGAAAGAAAGGATGAGAATCATATGAGATAATCTCATGACAACAACTTTGGTTAAATGTGTTATCTTGGAAAGGGCAATACATTTTTTTTTCACCATTCTACCACACAACTTGGTTATGAATCTTATCTACTATCAGTCATTTCCCTATAAAACCACCAAAATTACTAAAGGTTCTGTATGTGGATGTCTAAGGTAAAATAGATCACGTATATTATTTAAATCTTTTAAGAAAAAAATCACAATTTGGATGATGGCAATGACTTATAGACATAAGTCTGATGTGATAGGATCAGGAAAATTCATAGCCTTTTGAGGTTTCCCTCATAATAGCCAGACTGAATTTTTGGGGGTATGAGAGATTAGGATGGGTCTGGAGGTTGCTTCTACCACAGACTCACTCACAGGACATTAGTGGGTAGGTGACATGAACAGAAGGTTCTAGGATTTCTGGGGCCAGATCCTAGGTTATAGGATTCTGTGAGCCTGGGAAACTGAAAAGAATAGAAGGAAAGAAATTCTAAGCAATGGAAAGAAAGGGAAGAGTCTTCCAGCTGGAAAACCCAATCCCAGTAGTTTTTCAAATATTTTAGGGTTTTGCTACATACAACCAACAGGTGCAGGCAAGTTTTATTTGCCTGTTTTCTTGATTATTTTATCTTTTGAGAGAAGATTTCTTAGCAGAATTACATTAGCAGATTATATTAGCCAGATTCAAAATGTTTTGATACTGATAAACACATGTTCATTTTTTGATAATTGATATTTTCAGGGGAAAATAAAATCTCAGTGATAAGAATAGGCATATTCAGCTTAAACTTATATGTAGATGCACAACCACCATCGCTTCTTGGCAAAGGACTTAACTTGTGATTTAGAAGCAGAACAAATATGCTTGTGAAAGCATTAGAAGTGACTTCCTCCTTGGCATGATTTTAGGTAGCTTGCAAAGGTAATAGTCAACTTTATACAAGCTGGCTGAATACCCAAATTTCACCACAATAGCTTTGATATTTTTAGGGCTTCATATCTCTATTATCATGTCTACTAGGGACATTTATGTGGCAGAGGAGTTCTAAATTTCACAAGGCAAGAAATGACATGATGGTTTCTAAACAAAATTTTTAATTTTTTTTCCTTTTAGGGCCACACCTGCAGTATATGGAAGTTCCCAGGCCAGAGGTCGAATCGGAGCTACAGCTGCCTGCCCATGCCACAGCCACAGCAATGCCAAATCCGAGCCGCACTTGCAACCTGTAACACAGCTCAGGGCAATGCTGAATCCTTTATCCACTGAGCAAGGCAAGAGATCAAACCCGCAGCCTCATGGATACTGGTTGGGTTTATAATCTGCTGAGTCACAAAAGGAGTTCCTCAAAACACAGGTTTTTTTTTTTTTAACTCTTTTTTTTAATTTCTCCAATACATTATTAATATTTTTTCTACTGTACAGCATGGTGACTCAGTTACACATACATGTATTCAATCTTTTTTCTCACATTATCATGCTCCATCATAAATGACTAGACATAGCTCCCAGTGCTACACAGCAGGATCTCATTGCTAATCCATTCCAAAGGCAATGGTGAAGTAAGCCAGAAAGAGAAAGACAAATACCATATGATATCACTTATATCTGGAATCTAATATATGGCACAAAACACAGTTTTTTAAATTAGCATTGTTTTACTGGGCCATCTCCTTGAACCTCAATTTTCAAATCATCAAATAAAATTTAAATCAGGTCTCATAATAATCAATCTTATATGGTTTCCGCAAAGATTTAAAGCTTCATGCATTTCTTAGCACAAAGTAAAAGTTCAATTACAAGTAATTATTTGTAGAATTAGAAATTTATCTTTTATGTATTAAGTTCAGTAGAGCAAATTTTTGCCTTTATCATATATTCTTATATCCCTCTTTGAATGAACACATTACTTTAGAGATGGAAGGAAAAGGAAAAAAAATAATTTTTCACCAAAAAAATGCTTCTAAGTTTGACGGATTGATGTTTTAAAATAAGCAAAGCTATTGTTGCTTAATATAGCAATAAATGCAGAACTACATAATAACAGTAAAGCTGTTAGGTCTCTCTAGAGACTATTTCATAGCCACATAAGTCATAAAAACGAATGTTTCTAAAGACTGAAAATTACTTAGAAACATTGTATAAAGTGCATTATTTAAGTAAAATAGAATTAAATTCAAGAACAGAGTGTTTATTATTATCCTGGAGCATTTATTCACATAACACAGTGAAAAGCTGATCATTGTAGAATTTTGACTGTCAACAAAGATTAATGGTATTACCTAATTATATGACTTAGAAAATACTGTTGAATTCACCATTCAAGTTGAAGTTTTAAACATATATAACATTTAGAATACTTTTACTACAACACAAGATAAAATGTTAGAATTCCAAACTTTCATGTATGGCTGCTGACTGAGTTCATTGACAGGTTTTTGTAAATAGGTAATCAATCTTCTGATTTAAACTCTATATGAAACAGACTACAGATCTTATTTTTTCCTTTTACTTAGAGGCATTGCCTTAACCTGAAGGATATTTTGAAGATTGCAATTCAAAAATTCTTTATGACTTCATCCTGGAGTTTTGCTATAATGCCGTACTGTATACAGGTAATCAAAAATGTTTGCATACTTTGGATATGAACTAATCAAAATACCCATTAAGCATGCTAACAAGCACACCTGTTATCATTAACTGATTTATTCTCTAATTTTATATGATTAGCACAATCAAATTAAAAGGTAAAAACAAATGATGACAGCACCCTCTTTACAAAGTATGAGTAACTTAGTGTAAATAGTATTAGTAGCAGTTATAAAAATAAATTCCCAGAAATTACATGCTTATATGATAACAGTACCATCATTCATAAACAGGACTTTTTACAAGTGGGCAGTAAAGGCCTTCCTCTAAATTCTCATTATTTTCATTGAAGTCCACAGATAGATACTTAAAGATTCTAGATAGTATTATTAACCAGTCTAAACATCTATTTCTTATAGTTAGGTCTAGAGCTATGAATCGGATTACTCATTGTTTCGCTTCTTCTACTCTGCCAAAGTATTTGCTTTCACTCTTAAACATTATTTATTTCAGAAAATAATTTGTCTTTGTAGTAGTTATAGTTTCAGATATCTGTTAGTAATTTCCACATATCGGCACATAGGATAGGTCTGTAACACTTCCATATGGCTTATTTGCTTGCTCTAATGCTGTATCTTGATAAGTAAAAGTAAAAACCAAAAATGAATTCACATGTATGTATTAAAAATGTTTCCTTGCCTTTGGGCTTCAGGGGGATATAGTTGAGGTGATTTTAATCTACTAATGATATGCAGCTCTACATTAAGTGTACCTGGACCATATGATAAGTATAGATATTAAATATAATACAAACACTGTAATTTTAATGGAATTAAAATACTACCTCAGTTTCATTCTAACCACAACAGTTTTAACAAATGTTAGTGGCCAATGAACAATATTATAGCAAAATATTCTAATGTTTATGCAAAATAATGAAAATTGAAAAATAGAAGCTTTCCTCAGATTTCAAGAGAAAGGGAAATATTAACCAACCAGGATAATGCTGAAGCTTAAGAATGGATGTAATGTTGGAGCGGGGAGTAAATTTCACATATAAGAAGCAGAATCAAGAATCGAAATGAGAGCCAGAAAGGAAAGAATGAAGTGAACTTTCTCAGTCAAGGTGTCAATCAACAGAAGTTTGAAGAAGAAATATTATTCAGCATCAGAGCATGGGTTGGAGTCAAGATGGAAAAGATCATAAAGAAAAAGCAAATTTCCCATGGTACCATGGATGATGCTTCTTCCACTGGGGCCTGTTTCATTAGCAGCCCCCCAACAGTCTCAACTTTTCAAATGACTTAGTACTAACAGTAAATATTTTAAGATTTTCTTAGTTTTATTGAGGTCTTGACAGTTGTAATAGTTGTCTGAAAATTTTGTATCAGAAAATTAAGCAATAGTTAAGGCATTTAAGTCTTAGTTACATTTGATATAGGTTGTGCGTTGTGAAGAATAAGGATCAATGGTATTTGATTACAGGAATATAGATGAGTCAACACTAAATTTTAAAAAGGGTTAAATTTAACAGTGTTAGAAAGACAAATGTTATAGATCAATACAAAACTTCCAACAGTACAAACCTCTCAATCTTACTGAACATGACAACAACTTTATTCATATCAAAATTAAAGGTCAGTGAAGTACTTTATGAGCATAAACTGACAACTTTCATCAGCACTAACATTTCTAATCCTTATGTGTTCTTATAAGCAGGGAAATTTGAGTTTTATGCCTGACATGTCAAATGAAACTATAGTAGAAAGGAGAAAGGCAACATTTTGCCAGTCATGATGAATTTAACTGATTTTAACTAATACGTGTAATTTTAAATTTCTAATGGGATTGCTGACTAGCAATTCTTTCTATATGAATGAAAAGGATAAACTGAAATTTGTAAAACTTTCATGAATAAAATACAAAATAAGGGTGAGAAACACAACTTTTTTAACAAAGTTTTCCATTCCAGGTTTAGAATAGTGAAAGGAAAACAGTGCCACTTTACATTTTATTTTATTTTAAGTATTTTATTGCCTGATGAAATTAGGTCATGTTTCAATTTATATAAAATGTTTGGGGTTTTTTTGTTAGATATCTATATTGCTATTAGCTCCAATCCTAATTAAAGTGGAAAAATAAGGATCTGTTACTTGCTTTTAGTCCCATGTGTAATCTCTGAATTGCAAGAGTAAAACAATAAGGTACAGGGATATTTAATTATCTTGAAGGCAATTTTCATAATTTTATCCCTATGAGAGTAAATTAGTATATAATTTTTCACTATAAATTTTGTGAGCTAGTTTTCCAAGTGCTCATAAGCTGAGAGTTTGCTCATGCAAAATTGACTCAGATATGCCTTTAATTTGTCAGGTGCACAGAGCAAGCACTGATATTTTATTTAAGTTTATCAGTTGATTCTGATGTGAACTAGACTAAAACTTTTATAACGTTTTACTTTTTTTTGTTTCCTGCCACACTAAAATTTTTTTCCTTATAAAAAAATTCAGTGTTGGTTTAAAAAAAAAGGATATTAAAAGTGATTCTTAGAAGTTTTTAGTAAGAATGCTGCTGATGTCTTTAATGAGATTTTAAATTTGAAACAGATAATGAGATGCCATTGCTCATCATCACACAGTAAAAACAAACTACTAAACCAACTGTTTGTTAACGGGTTACATTTCCAGAGGAGGTGATTTTGGCCCATCATGTGTCATATAATTAGATTTTGAAAGCACTGAGAAAATCCCTTTGGAAGGCTGCAGATTGTATTACCCCAGGAATTTGTTTCCTTAGCAGCTAACAAAGGATCAAAAAAGAAAGGAAAGGAAGAACTTAACAATATGTGAATTTTCTAAAAATTACTAGATTCTAGTTCCCCTCAAAACACATGCAAAGCTGTCATTAGCGGTAATAGAAAGTGCATATGGAATTTGAAGAGGATATGCAGTCAGAAGTGTCTTGAATATTATGTAACATATGATGCTTCTTTTACAGCTTTGGTTAGGAAAAGTGTGACTCAAATAGAATTGCCAATTGTAAACACAGTTCATATCCTTAGTTATAGAGAAAACAGGAAGAAATTGGAAAGATAAATTATGGGAATAGTCATATATAATCTGAAATCTACTGTTGAGATTTTAAAGTGTGTGTGGCACTCTACGTTTAGAAATTGAAAGTAACAGGTAATTTATTATCTGATTCAGACCTACTTAGGGAAATATACAATAAGAAGATAAACTTACACATTCTGTGCCACCAGCACACACATGATTCTATTCAGTTTATCTGAGGTTTTTAATGTTTATAATTGTTACTAAATAATGGATAACACCAAAATATCATATGTTAAATTGACAAAATCACTTATTCTTAAAATTTCATTGGGAAGTTCCCATTGTGGCTCAGCAGAAACAAATCTGACTGGTATCTATGAGGGTGCAGGTTTGACCCCTGGCCTCACTCAGTGGGTCCAGGATCCGGAGTGGCTGTGAGTTGTGGTGTAGATTGCAGATGCAGCTTGGATCCCACTGCTGTGGATGTGGCGTTGGTCAGCAGCTGAATGTAGCTCTGATTGGGCCTGGGAACTTCCATATGCCGTGAGTGTGGCCCTCAAAAGCAGGAAAAACTTCATTGAATCATAACTGTTAAACTAAGAGTTATTGGGAGGATTGAAGAGTAAAAAAGGACTGTCCTCAATCTCAAAAACAAACAAAAATCATGGTCAGTACATACAGCACTTAAAAGTGATTGGTCCAACATTTACAAAGAAATAAATATTTGTATTTAATATAAAATATGATGAATAAAAAGTATCAAGGTAAAAGATGGATGGGAATAACAACTCTCTATATACACTGAAATACATATGCATATATATATACATTATAATACATGTATACATATTTATAATACATACATGTGTGTGTACATATATACATATACATACAAATATATATAGGAGAGCTGGATGCCACATTTATTTTGTAGTCAATATGAATGTTTTCTTTCTGTATATTTACACACAGTATCTTTAGCATTAAATTTACAGACTAAGTAAATCTGCATCTATTAGACAATTATGCTAATTGATGCTGTTGTTCTACTTAGGGTTTTTATCTTACATCTCTTCAAAACATAATATTTTCTTTATCTCAAAATGTTTTCATATTATCTAATATCTTTTATAGGCATAACTTTAATTTCTGACATGGATCTCTATTTTCTTGTTTAGATTTCTTTTTTTTTTTTTTTATATTTTTAGGGCCACACCCTATGCATACGTAGGTTCCCAGGCTAGGGGTCAAATCGCAGCTGTAGCTGCCTATGCCACAGTCACAGCAATGCCAGATCCAAGCCCCATCTGTGACCTACACCACTGCTCAAGGCAACACCGGATCCTTAACTCAACTGAGCAAGGCCAGGGATTGAACCTGCATCCTCATGGATGCTAGTCAGATTCGTTTCTACTGAGCCACGATGAGAACCCCTAGTTTTTTTTTTTTTTTTTTTTTTTTAATTGTTTACTTTAATTAAAAAAAAAAAAAAAAAAAAAAAAAAAAAAACCTTCTTTCTGGGAGTTCCACCGTGGCTCACCAAAAATGAATCTGACTAGTATCCATGAGGATGCAGGTTTGATCCCTGGCCTCTCAGTGGGTTAGGAATCCCACATTGCTGTGAGCTGTGGTATAGGTCACAGACGTGGCTCAGATTTGGTGTTGCTGTGGCTGAGGTATAGGATAGCAGCTATTGCTCTGATTCGACCTTTCGCCTGGGGACCTCCATATGTCATGGGTGTGGCCCTAAAAAGACAAAAAGATTAAAAAATTTCTTCCTCTTTCATATATTACATGAGAGCTTCTCATATTTATCCTCTTGGCTTGTTTATTCCCATGATATGTCTCTTTTTACTGCCTCTAATAAATATTTGAATTATTCTATTTTACTACTACTTTGTGACCTTTAAGTTTTAATCATGCATTTATTATATAACTCACCGTGTGTGTGTCAGTTTATAGAAAGGTACTTGCACTTTTAAGATAACCCTTTTTCCTAAACTTCCAATCTTTTTCAAGACAAAAATATTTTCAAAGCTATCTGTTTTAGTATTCAAAAGGATACTATTTTTTGTTTCGTGCAGAATATTTTCATAGACAATATAATTTTCCTGTGTTAAACAAAAAAAGATATATTTTGTATTCACCTTTTTCCAGAAAACATTGGTGTATCTAGAGCCCTCAAGTAGTCCATCAGTGTATACTTAACAATCTATTAGCTCTTCATGTTTATAGCCTTTATAGTGTGTAGCTGCAAGAGTGTGATAAGATCACACCCTAATCTATTAGACTCAAAAAATATAATATACAGCACAAAGGAAACTTTCCACAGAAAAGAAAATCATGAACTTGGAGAACAGACTTGTGGTTGCCAAGGGGGAAGGAGAGGAACGGGAGGGACTGGGAGTTTGGGGTAAATAGATGCAGAATGTTGCCTTTGGGATGGGTTAGCAATGGGATCCTGCTGTGTAGCACTGGGAACTCTGTCTAGTTGCTTATGATGGAACATGAAATGTGGGAAAAAGAATGTATACATGTAAGTGTAACTATGTCACCATGCTGTACAGTAGCTATATATATATATGAAGATAAAAAAAAATTCTTGAAAGTCAGATTAAGTGTGAGTGGCTTCATCATGAAACACAGTATGTGAAGGAATGTACATTCTGGTATGATTGACCCTGCCCCTTCCTATCTTACCAGGTTAATAAATTTTTCTGAAATAAAAATACTTTCAGAATGCAAAGTCCTATAACTCTAATACTTTATCACAACATAATCATGCGTTCTGGAATTTACAGTTTTTGATAAATAAAAAAGTGATAAATGAATGGAAAAGGCAACCAGTACAGAGAAGTAGAAGACATATCTCTTGATTGCTCCTGAGTATTGTTTGAAATACAGCAATTTCTGTTGTCTTTCTTTTCAATCATTGCCAGATGTATTTGCTAACTGGTAAACCTACTACTTTATATGACATTTAAATTCAATCAGCCATTTTATTCATAGTCTGAAGAGTCAAATACCTATGATGGATACCTTGTATATATTAGCGTTCCCTCTCATTAAAATATTCTAAATTTCCAGCTATCATTAACTATATCCTATATTCTGAATAGCTGTTATTTATCTCTCTAGATCCACTCTCCATCCTTGGATTGCATCAGTGCTCTGCCTTGTACTCCAGTGTGGCAAATATAGGACACAAGAAGGCAATGTCAAGGCTGACAGTAAAGAGAGTTCAGGAACTTTATTTTTTCAGCTTCCTCCCAATCAGGTGATCACGGGTTTACAACATTTCTCTTTTAATGGCTACAGCTACTGTCTGATGGCTTTTATCACACAGCTCTCTCTCGTGTCATGATTCTGAGATTATTTCACTTTCCCTTGCCAATTTTCCTAAACCTATCCATGTATTTGTATATAACCCTTTCATTAAACTACACTTGGGACATGGAAGGCATAAAATATAGTAGCTGGTATTATTTTTATCTTTCATTGGCCAAATTACCCTAGTAACTAACAATAAAAAAAAATGCATGTGTATATATGTAAGGAGAAATAATACTATTACTGGCTCTATAAAATTTGTACTGGTCCTTAATTCAATTTTAACGCAAAAGTATATGAAATTGTTTTAAAACAATACTTAATGACAACTATATGCAAATTTAATCCACATCGCATTGTAATTTTTTTTTTTTTGTCTTTTTGTCTTTTTGCCTTTTCTAGGGCCACTCCAGCAGCATATGGAGGTTCCCAGGCTAGGGGTTTAATTGGACTGTAGCCACTGGCCCACATCAGAGCCATAGAAACACGGGATCCAAGCCGTGTCTGCAACCTACACCACAGCTCATGGCAACGCCGGATCCTTAACCCACATTTGTTAACCACTGAGCCACAATGGGAACTCCTCACATTCTAATTTTTAATGTAACTTGTAATGAAGAAAAAGCCCAAAACTGTTGTTAAAATTATATCTAGCCAAATAACAACAATAGAAAAATACATAGTGTTAGAAATAAAATACTTTCTAATTGATGCATCCCATTATATATATGTCAAAATTATCAAATTGTTGCTAATTTTTAAATATCCATATATAACAATTTTAAATAATATATCAAAGTGGTCCATTGAGGCTGAGATTTCACAATGTGGTATAGATTTTTAACCTTCTAGCAATATTATCTTCTTTCAATCATTTCCAGGCAAGAACCACTTCTGAAGCATTTACTTCTCAAAATAACAACACTATAACATTGGAATTAGGTTCAATCAATAAATGTAGTATAAACTTAAATATTAATATCGAAATGGATTCTGTTAATATATGTTCTAGTTCCTTGGGATGCATGAACAGATATTTGATTTTTCCACTTCTGAATTTCAATATTGCTGCAGGTGTTACAGAACTCTTTTAACTTTATAACTAATTTGGCTCCTAACATCCTCTCACTATTGTAATCATAAATAACATATATATAACCATTTCAACTTAAAGACGCTTTATGTTAGAGATCTTTTAAAGAATAAAGCACACATAAAATATTTCAGTATGTAGTGCCATCCTTGTAAGATTTATACATTTTGAAAATTTTAATAAAATATTTTTATTTATGTTATATCATGAAAAATAATTTAAGAAAAACTGTTTTATAGAAGCTCTTACCATAATACTCCCTTCATTTTGGGTAAGATTCAGGGGAAAACAAGAAGTTAGGATATAATTCATTTTATCTGCTCAATGAACATTAATTTTTTAAATTGTATGTCAAGAAATATATTTCTTGGACTAATTAATGCTTCACAAATAAAACTATTTAGCAGAGACATTAAATATGTTGATCATAAAGCAGATAAACAAAATAGCTAGCACTGAAATCTAGAAAATAAACCTCCAAAGTCTACCATCTCAAACACCATATTACAGTTTTCCCCAAATTTTGTGCTACAATTTATTTATTTATTTACTTTGTATTATGATTTTTATTTTTTCCATTATAGCTGGTTTACAGTGTTCTGTCAATTTTCTACTGTACAGCATGGTGATACAGTTACACATGCATGTATACATTCTTTTTTCTCACATTATCATGCTCCATTATAAGTGACCAAAGTTCCCAGGGCTACACAGCAGGATCTCATTGCTAATCCACTGCAAAGGCAATAGTCTGCATCTATTAAATTTACTTTTATTATTCCAAAATTAAGATGAAAATGTATTCCTCAAATCACAAAATAGAGTAAACCTAGCTTATGTAATACGTATTAAAGTGTTCTTAACATAGCATTTTTTTTCAATTATGGCAAAATACTTATAATTATTTTGATGACCCCCAAGTCTAGAAGTACCTTCTTCGTAGGTAAAACATTATAATATATTCAGTGTAGTTACTGAATTAAATATTTTAATATTCAAATTCCCTAAAATTATTAATATATATTTGAAAATAATTTTCTATTATTTATAATATTTTTCTAACTAGAACACACATTCCAGGAATATATTTTATAATGTTATATGCTTTTAGCAAAGAGAAATATTTTGTTTAAATGTGATAATTTGAAGTATTGTATATAATGTTAACCAAAATTCTGCCCCTAATGTTTAAAATCTTGGGGCTGAGAAACACCACATGTGATTTAAAATCACAAGAGTGTACATAATGGCTCAAAATTGGGATACAGTTTTTCTTACACCATGAAAATGGAACATTTCCAACTTCTTAATCACTTAGACTTGATAGATTTGAAAAAAAAAAAAAACTTCAATAGAAGATAAGTAATCTATATGGTACTAAGAAAAGGAAGTAATACTAAGAAAAGAAAAGACAATAACAATTAAATAACTGCTTATCATTATTGGTGCCTCAGATCTGGCTTTCTTAATCACTATCAGGCTCAGACAGTAAAATTATTATTTTTTCTGATATTAAAGATGAGAACGCTTCAAGAAGTTTGTGGAGCTTTTCAAGACAACATAGTGATAATGGAGAAAGAATTTTCTCTCTTACTTAGTGATTTTTTTGATGTGCTATTTACTTGCCTATTTCACTAATTTTCCTAATAAAATTATCATTTTAGTGATTATTAATGAGTTATAATTTCATAGGCATTTTCACAATCTATTAATGATAATTGTGGCTTTGCAATTATTTTCTGATTATAAAAAAATGTGCTCATTGCAAAATTCTGAAAAGTAGTGGAAAATATAAAATAATGAAAAATTACTTGTAAGTCTGTTCCCAAAAGATAACTCCTTTAATGTCTCAGATCCATCTTAATTTCAAAATGTCCCAAATTAGAACTCATTGTCTATCTTCATTTTTCCCTCCTTCATTTTTCATTCTCCCCATAGCTGAAACACAGGAAATATCCCAAATTTCTCATTTATATACAACTTAGCATCTAATTAATCACTAACTTCTTTTTTAAAATTATTTTTATTTTTTCCATTATAGCTGGTTTACAGTGTTCTGTCAATTTTCTACTGTGCAGCAAGGTGACCCAATCACACATACATATATATATATATATTCTTTTTCTCATATTATCCTCCATCACGCTCCATCACAAGTGACTAGATATAGTTCCCAGTGCTATACAGCAGGATCTCATTGTTTTTCCATTCCAAAGGCAATAGTTTGTATCTATTAACCCCAGATTTCCAGTCCATCCCACTCCTTCCCCTTCCCCCTTGGCAACCAATAGTTACATTTGTTTAACATCTCTGAATGCCAAAAGCTGGAATGGTGCAGTCTATTATCGTTGCCTTTGATGAAGAAAAGTAAAGAGCAAAGTCATATTTCAGATATATTTTTCACTCTAAATTATGTATTCCCAGATATTGTAATTCTTGTTTTGGACTATAGTCTTATTAATTTCATTAGTATCAGTAATATTTAATACTATTAGTATAACTAAGTTCTCATACTTAACATTGAATATAAGTGTTCTAGTGCTATCAAGGTTTTTAAAGTGCTTATGTCAATTTTGACGTTTACATGTTTAAGAAAATGTGATTGGTTTAGATTTAAAAATCAATCACATCAATAGAATAAATAGAAAATACTTATAACTATCTCAACAGATACAGAAAAGTATTTGACTACAAACTCCTATGAATTATAAAAACTATTATGAAATTGAGAATGCAAGCAATTTCTTTATCTGACAAAGCACAATAAAAGAAAAACTACAGTAAATTTCATTTTTAAAAGTAAAATATGAAAGTTTTTCCCTGGATAATATCAATGGAAAAGATTGTCTGTTATTATCTTTTATATATTTTATTTTACTGGAGTTTGTCCACAGAGTAATCAGACAGTCAAAATAAACAAATTATACAGACAGGAAATGAAGAGATTTAACTGTCATAAGAAGTAGAGAACTTGAGAGTCTATGTAGAAAATTCAAATAAATCTATGGGTCAACTATTAGAATTAATAATTGGCTATAATGAATTTACTATGTATAATATCAATACAAAAACATCTTATGCCAGGAATAAACCATTAGCAAATACTTTTAAAGGGATTTTAAACTAGAATAAAATAAACATTTAAAAACCTAGGAATTAATCTAATGAAGAGTACAAGACCTTTACACAGATTTTTGAAGAATATTTTTAAAAGGAATTAAAGATCTTAATAAGTAAAGGCATGATATACCAAATCAGTATTTGTGATGAGTCAGTATTATAAATATGTCAATTTTTCCTAAACTGATTTAGAGATTCAATTACATGCCAGCAGCTTTTTTTTTTTTCATGAAAATTTAAACAACTGATTTTTAAATTTATAGGAAAGGATAAATCCATGCAATTTTGGAGAAATTATGTGGTCTTAAAACCTTATATTACAATAAAGTTAAAAGTGTAAATTAATAGTAATTAAAGAGTAAATTAACAGTGTGACAGTAGCACAAGTAGTGCAGAAAAGGAAGAAAGAGATGAATGGGGTGGAACAGATGGTACAAAACAGATAGGAAGGTAGATAGGAATACTTAGAGCGATTTCAAAGGAACAATCTTTTCTGTAATTGGTTTTGATTAATTGATTGCATACATGGAGATGAAATAAAACTTGACCTCTTTTTAGATAACTTTGAATATCTGCTCCAGCAGAACGGCTGATCAAAAATGAAAAAGTCAAATAATCAAGGTAATAGAATAAGAAATATCTTCTTAACTATGAGATAGACTCCAAAAAGCACTAACCATAGGAAAGTGATTTATAAATTGTACTACATTAAGCATAGGAAATTCTGAAATTAGTGAGAAAAGATATAAAAATAATGTATAAAAAAGATATATATCAATAACCTGAAGAGGAATGACCAGTAGAAAAATGAGCAGGGGAATGAAATAGGCCATTCAAAAACAGGTTGAACAATTAGTCCATAAGAATATAAATAGATGTTCATTCCCACTGGTCATTAGAGAAGTCTAATGAAAACTGCAATCAGGTATTAACAGAGCAAAAAATCTAAAAATGAAGAAAACTGACAAAAGATTTTAATAGGATCAAATTTTCTTATACTGTGTCTGGTGGGAATGTAAGTTGATTCAGGAACCTTGAAAATTACCAGTTATCTACTAAAGTGAACAAATTCATTCCCTATGATCCAACATTTCTACTCTAGATCTAGACAGACTAAAACCCTGATGTGTCTCAAAATGTTCATTCTCTGACATAAGTTACAGCCAAAAGTTGGAAAACAACCAACTCAACTGTCCCTCAAAACAAGAATCCATAAATAGATCACAACATATTCTTAGAGGAGTGCAATGAAAATTAGTTGTTACTCATCTCAAATTGGAATAAATCTCTCAAAAATAATGTTTAGCTAAAGAGCTAGACACAAAAAAGAAATATATGGTTCCAAAGCTAAGAATAGGAAGAACTAATATGGGGCACTAAAAGTTGGGATAGTGATTAATAAGCAGAGAAGGAGAGATTAGTGATTAGGTGGTGAGAGATGAGTAATTTCTAGTGCTAGAGATACTTTTTTTCTTGACATAGGTAATAGCAACAAGGATGGGTTTTTTTTTTTTGGTAAAAGTAATATGAATTATACTTTTGGTGTGATATGATACAACAAAAGGTATTTTAAAGTACAAACATACAATATTTTTAAAATTAAATGGGAAAGTATTAGATACACACTGATATAAATATTTTTGTCTCCTTCTGCAAAGGTAAGAGTGCTTTTGGAAGTTACTGTGTGGCACAGCAGGTTAAGGACCAGGCGCTGATGCCCCTGTGGCATAGGCCACAAGTGTGGTATGGGTTTGATTCCTGGCCTGGAACTTCCATATGCCATGGGAAAAAAAAAAGTAAGAGTGCTTTATATTTTTCTTCTAATTTTTGTGATACAAAATTTGTTGTGTTGGGGAAGTTAAACTTACGTAGCAGTCAATTATTTTAAAAGTAATAGAGATGAGTACAAATTAAAATAATTCTACAAAATCTTAATATATTTAATGAGTTACAATTCATAAAATCCTTGATTATACAGATTTCTAGCCTCAACATTTGATTTTGATAATCTGGGTTAGCTACCATCCCAGACAATATAACAACAACAACAAAAAAAACTATTTGTATTGCTCTGTTAAAATATACCATTCCAAAATAAGTGTGTGGTTCTCAGAAGAAATAAAGATTCCAGTGATGAAAGGTGCTACTAATATTAATCATGTAAGTTGTACCATTTTTCTTTTAATTTGCCAAAACCTCAATGCAAGAACTGTGATTTAGGAGTTCCCATTGAGGCGCAGCAGAAACAAATCTGACTAGGAACCATGAGTTTGCAGGTTCGATCCCTGACCTTGATCAGTGGGTTAAGAATCCAGTGTTGCCATCAGCTGTGGTATAGGCTGCAGACGCGGCTCAGACCCTGCATTGCTGTGGTTCTGGCATAGGCCAACAGCAACAGATCCAATTAGACCCCTAGCCTGGGAACCTCCATATGCCACAGGTGAGGCCCTAAAAAGACACAAAAAAAAAAAAAAAAAAGAATTTTGGTTTATCTCAGAAGAAAACATATTAGCAAAAATTATTTGTAAATACAAATATTCGGAGCATGATCTGGTGATTTTTAATATTTCTTTCCCAGATATATTTTTATTTCTCACACAAATATGAAAACATTCAATACAAATGTTCAGATAGTATTGGCATAAATCTAATTAGCATAAGATTATTCAACCAACAAAAATGTAATAAAGTTTTTATGAATTTGCTTAGATTAAACTTTATATTCATTCAATGTCACACATTCATAAAATGATATTTCTTCTGTTGAACTACAGTAGTAAATAGAACAAGCAAAAAAGTCAAGTTGGTAATGATCTTCACTTAGTAATTCAAAGATTCACATTGCTGAGCTGTTGCAACAGAACATAGGTTATAAGCATTTGTGGGATGTTCACATAGATTTGAACTCTTAGATGAATCTGTGGTAAATATTAATTAAAATATGTAACAACTGGTATGTGTGAAATACTATGATAAGTTTTTACATTTTTTTGTTCCCAATCATCAAATAAATACTTGAGGAGGCTCATTCTATTTTTACTTAGAGAAGAGGGATCTGCAGTTTACTTAGGAAATTCCCCAGGATCACAAAACTAGTAAATGAGAAACTTAAGACAACTCCAGGGTCTGTTGTGATTACAAATCTGCATAGCAAATTTAAACATTTTAAAATGTCTGAGTAGTTTTGGCATTTTGCATTTCCAGCTATTTGTATTACTAAAACAATTAATATAAATTTCACACACATAGGGCTCTTTTGATGGCTTTTTGCGTTGCTCAGATTAACCAGAGGATTGGTAAATCTTGGAGAGCACTTACATGCTGGCATGAATATCCATTTTTATTAAAAAGGCACTTTTTTCTATTTGATGCAAAAGGAACATATTAAAGTATGGTATAATTGGAAAAAAAGTCAAATATATTGGGAAAATCTAAGACACGCTAAAGCTCTACATTTTGTTCTCTCAAATAATATAATACTTTTCCCAGACTAAAATTTACAATGAATAATGCTATAATAACTTGTGGTACTTATAGTTTATGGTATTTTTAACCTATATTTGTTCAGAAAGATCACAAAATCTGTGTAAGAAAAGAAGGGGAAGTTCTTCTCACAGTTAAGCAAGAGGAGGTCTCAACATAGTGAAAGGCATGCAGAAATAAAAGTGACATACTTTTATGTCAAGCCTTTGCTTTTCTTCCAAGCATACTATCTACCTTGTACCTGGGCTGAATGTTGCAAAATTAGCATCACCACTTTTTAAAAATTTTATTCTGTATTCAAGCCACCTCAGAGAAGTAGCATTTACATTATAAAGCATAGTAAAAAGCTTACCTGTGCATTGAGAGTATTGAAGTAATTCTTTCTAAAGTTTACAGTACATGATGCCATGTTAAATACTAGATATCGATAAGTCCATACTGTGGCTTTCTCACTATCTAAGACACTCTTCTCATTATCCACACAGCTTCACAGAACCAGCACAACAAGGAACTTAGCTATTCAAAGTGGAGCTAATACCCTCCTTTTACATCAGCTCTATTCATAAAATATGCTTTCAGGGGTTTTTTTGGTATGTGGATGTGATATAATTTGTTATTGCTCCTGTGGAAGATGGTACTGGTGGTGACCAAGTGTAAGCTGGGTCAGAATATCTGAGAAAGCAGGAGGACAACAGGGGCCACAGTGAAACTTGCCTGCATCTTGTCCTTTAGGATAGGGTGTAAGTCTTTATAGTTTGAGCGATAAAGATTCATGAGCTTTTAATATGAGATATTTTAGAAGATCTTGGGAAAGACAGAATTTGGGAATGTGAGATTCAGTACAGAATCAACAAAAACTTTTTATTTTTCTTGACCCAGAATCCAGCATTTTGTGATAACTGTAAGGTTGGTAGCTTTGGAATACTGACTGATATAACACCTTTGGATGCACAGTTGCTGAGACACCATTACCTGTGAAAATTGCTGAAAAAAAAGCAGAAGGAGGGCCAGAAAAGGAGATGCACAGAGGATTCTGTGTATTCAGTGATGTGGTGATTAATGCTTAACAACTGACTTTCAGGGGGCAAAAGTGGTTTGCCAGTTTCCGTGGCGTAAACACTCCCATCATGGGTGATTTCAAATTACCAACATGAGGTAATTTAATGTGGAGTTTAGAGGAGATGTCCAGAAACTGAACATGTGAATCAGCAGAAGCTGGCTCAAGCAGAGGAGTGCATACAGTAATGCCAAATTAACTGGTGATAATGAGCTTTAGAGTACCCACCTTCTCAGACACATTGCAAATGTTTGTGTAAAATGAACACAGTTTGAGCAGTTTAGGTGTTCAGGCTACCGTAATTTGACCAAAAATATTGTAATTGGACTCTGGGCAACATCTCAGTTATACTTAATATTGCTTAATATAAAATATAGTTTGAAATGTTCTGATCCTATCCTTTGGAACTTCAAATGCTGTCAGCTCTATTTTCTAAATACTTATTGGATTCCCTGCCTGTCTGTTCATTAGTTCAACTTCATGTCCCAAGTACTATTCTTGTCACTGGGAAAATAATGATGAAAAAGACAGGCAAGGTTCCTACCCTTATCATTTCTTGTTTCGACTGTGATAAATCTTATGATTTCTTTCACTGTATCTAGTGTCTTCATTCTACTTCAACACAGTCTGCAGACTGATTTTTTTCCAGACTACAAAAGTGATGATCTAATTCTCCCAATTTTATTTTCCCCAAAATTCCTCAAAACTAGCCCTGCCTATTTTATTCCAACATCTATCCCTACTCTTCCCTACAAGAGTCATGCCTAATATCTTGTCATTTTTTGAACATATGATAAATCCAGCTCCCTTGCCTTTACACTTAACGTATTTTCTGCCCAAAATGCTTTTCCCATCTCATACTGGAAAACCCCCACCTTAAAGTTCAAAAAAGATGATGTCCTCTGTAAAGCTTTCTCTGACTTTTCCCAGAAAAAAATTGGATCCTCTATTTCCTACCCCTGCATTCTCAGAGTGCTCTGACAGTTATTTACTCCTGTTGTGAAAGTCTACAACAGGCTAACATATGGCTAACACAGAGTGTATACTGCACAGCCCCAGGGGACTCCATTCACATAAAAGCCTATGTTATGATAAAAGGATTGATAATCATAATCGACATAAATGGTGAATCTGCAACATGGTATTCTTGCTTTTGTATTTTCCCACAAAATGTGAAATCACCATGAAAAGAAATTGTCCATGTCCATTTATAAAACCTGCCTATATACTACATAGAAGCCAATTTTTGTTGAAATGATTTACTGAATACAAAGAACTTTGTTTATCACACTCTTATATGAGTACATACTACTAACGATGTCACCACTCAAGACCTTATGGTCTGATGTGCATCTTTTCTATAATCCACTGCTATGCAAACTCTTAATTTCAAGTGTTTTCAAGTTGTTAAAAATGATCACCTTTTAAGTCAGTTGTAGTTTATTGGTACTTTATTAACTCTCACGTATGTCTAGATTCATATAATTGGCATGTTGTTAAACTACTCCTTGTACCTCGAAGATTTCCATATAGCAACAAACAATAGTCTCTGATGAAGCTTTGATTCACAATTAATTAGTACAGCAAAAGGTTGTGCTTTTGGCTCTGTCCCTTCAGTAAATTGTGATATGACACATATTTGCATTTACTCAGCACAGCTGGTTTTCATGAAAAGAGCACTTGCCCTCAGAATAATTTAAAGCAAATGCAGAATGGCTTCATTCCTAAAAGAAGAAAACTGTCATGCAAAGCAGGTGCTTTAAATGTGTTATGGACAAGTAATATTTTCCATCCACATTATCCTAAGGGAAAAAAAAATTTAAGAAGCTATCCTTTGTTCATCAGTTGAAAACCCCATAATAAAAGATAAATACCATGCAAAATTCTACAATTTCATATTATATTATTCTTTGAAATGCAAATTTTTACACAGTACATTAAGACCATTCTATACTACTTTATCAGGTAATTATTCTAATCAAGACTATTAATCTGTTCTGTTGGAGAAAAAAATCTTATGGAAGTTTAGTGAATATTAATTTCCACATGAGTTTAAATCTTATTTGAATATATGCATGCTATATATATACATAAATAGATTAAATTCATGAACTTTCTTGAGTTTTGAAATAATTTTTAGCATTTTATGTAAAATTAATAATAATTTTTATTATTAATAAATAATAATAATAATTATTATTATTATTTTGAAATAATTTTTAGCATTTTATGTAAAATTAATACTTTTTTCAAATATAGTTTATATTGTGGTTTTATTTCCATGAAGACATGAACCTGAGATTTCAACATAATAATTTCACTGCACCATGTAATTTGAAGAAACATTTAGATACGAGAAAGATGACATGTGGGTGTGAAGATATAGTTCTACTGAAACTGAACTAAAAATACATTTGGAGATCTATAATTTTCCATAGGCATTGAACAGTAATCAAAGAAGGATTTGCCATTTTATCCTAATAATATGTACTATCATCATACTGAGCCGGTTTTTATTCCCACATATGTTAGCATTATGTTTCAATGTACTTGGACAGCCTTGATATTTAGTGTTATTATGCTTCAATTAATTTGGACAGGTTTGATGTTTTAAATATTACTGTATTATATATACTGTATACACACTCCTTAATGATAGAAATTACAAGAAAACATCCACCTTAATGCAACACTGTTTTTGACACATTTTCTATATTCACACTGCAATAAATTAGAAAAAAAATGATCTTAACTCTGAAACTACATTGAATAAAATGTAACCATACTTTGAGGACTAGTCAAATTTTTATTTAGGATTTTTAATTGATTCATGGTCTTTCATGTTCTGCATTATTTAAAAGACAATATAAAATATTATTGTGCTTAAATATAGCTCAATAGGACTCTCAGCTATTATTAAGATAGAACATGGGATTGCCTGTCTTGCCAAATCTGAATGGATTTATTCAGCAGGCTTCCACTGCAGTTAAGTTACACTGCTGAGGACACTTGACAATATTCTAAGGTCACTGCTGGAATCTGGATACTTAAGGGAAAATGCTGCCTTAGGAAGGGTTTTCCACTGCTGTAATCATCAAAGGAAGACTAGAGAAGGCATCTGGAGTGTCAAAGCTCATCTTTTATAGCTCCCAACATCTGTCTGATTATGTCATAGGATACTTGTTTTGTCTGCCTACTATCTATCTAACCTTGCCATAACCAATTCCTTTGTCATTCTTTTCAGCTACTTGATTATTAACTACTTGCTTTATTTCATTGTGTTAGTAGAGAAACACTGATAACACTGCTTCATATCCACATGACACTAAAAGGAATGTATACTTCTTTATCATTCTTTCCTCCCCATCAAAAGGACTTATTTCCCTGTCTCATAAAAAAGAAGCAAATCAATCTTCAACTTTCTTTCTAGGTCAGAGGTAGTTATTATCCAGGTCTGAGAAAGTTAGCAAATAACTCTTTGGAATCTACTTCTATAGTAACTTCGTAGTAAGTCCTAGAGAAAAAGATTTCAATTACTGATCAATCAGGTTTAAAGAATGTTCACTTGATTTTGGTAAAAATTGTAACTTGATTTTTGAAGAACCAAAACATGATTTTCACTTGAGCAGAGGTGGAAGGTGGGAGGTGCTGGCTGGAGTGGTAAGGTGGGGTTGGCCTAAATGCAGCCTATCTCATGGTCAGACTCACAGCACAGAGCTGAATGATGAGAAATGTATTTTCTTACATCTTCACAAGCCAAACCAAATTTTAAATTAACAGCCTGATGTGTTTTGAAAATATTTGTGTGACACAGTATTTTGAAATGTGTTCCCACAATATGGTGAGATTTTCTTTTAGTCTGATAGGGTTTTCTGCTAAAAGAAATATTTTAGATGGAAAATGTATCCAATCTGTTAAGACACAGAACATTTACACTCAGCCTATAAATTTAGAACTGTATGGAAAACAAGTGTCATTCAAGTTGGACCAAATAGGGTTCAAGATGCCCCATGAACACAGGATTCCTGTGGACTCATGATGGTCCTGTTTTCCCTTTGAATCAGAAGTTGATTCAACTGCAGATGGAAAGTGGTAATTTTCCAAGAAACACAGTGACTAATAGAAAGGGAAAGGTAGTCCAACCCATACTTCCTTTTCATTTCTGTCCTTCCTTATTCATCAGTAGGCTGAAGGTAGTTTTGGTAGAATTTATACATATCAAGAAGGGAAATAAAAACAGTTGTGTTACTTTTTCACATCTATCCCACTGGATTCTGTCAAAATACAGATACATCTATGAGCTACAAAATACAAAATGTCTAATTTCAATGATTCCACATATCTTATATTTGCTTTAAAAAATTGACATAGCACAATATAACGATGAATGATAGAATTTCTGCTAAATTTAATTCATTTAAATTTTTCTTTCCTTAGAATGACATCAAATAGAAAAGAAGCAACTTGACAAGTGTAGAGAAAGACCATTAGAGGAATAAAAAAGCTTTATATTTTACTACTCAACAGTATTTTTTACTGTTTTTTTGAACAAGGAGCCCCAAAAATTATGTAGCTGGCCCTGCAGGTAGTTGTCAGACGGACAAAAAGGCCAAGAAATGGAGATAGGAAAGAGCCTGAAGTATAGCCTGGGAGCCTGTGTTAGGCTAAAAATAGGCCTAAAGTTCAGACATAAGCCACATCTCAGATTTAAATATAAATCACACCGAGATATTTCTGCTTGATCCCATAGCAATACGAAATTTTGAGGAGAGTTAAGTGAGAGAATGTAAAAGTGAAGAATAATAGTATATGGACTGTTTCAACAATTAGATGGAGCCAGTTTCAAATTCTAGCTCTATAATCAGGCTTCTCTGCCACTCTAGTCACATACAGAACAGCCCTGATGGGTCAATTTTCTTATATCATGTGTAGATATTTGTAACAGCTAGATTATGAGGATATTAAAAGGTTTATTCGAATTATATTAGAAATTTTACCTTAATAAGGACATAAAATTAACCTTAAAAATTAATAGTTATTACCATTTTGATCAAGTTTTGAAAAACAAGGCAGATTGGGGTTTGAGAGCTTAATTTTTTTAAATTAAGCCAAACTTTTAGAGAAAATAATCTAAACATAAAATATGGACTGTTGACAGAATAACCCAATTATAAAATGAAAAAAAAATAATTAAACATCATTTGCTCATCATTTGCCATCAGGGAAATCAAAATCAAGATCATAGCAAGATGCCATTTCATACTCACTAAGATGGCTAAAATAAAAAAGTCAGATAATAACAAATATTGAAGAAGCTAAGGCAAAATCAGAACTCTCATATATACTACTGGTGGGAATTTAAAATGGAGCAATGCTTTGGAAAACATCTGGCAGTTCCTCAAATGATTAAACATAGAGGTACTAAAGATTCAGCAACTGCACTCTTAGGTATATATGTAAGATAACCAAAAATAGTCAATTTTAACAAAGTTGCATATAAATGTTTACAAAGGCACTATTCACAATTGTCAAAAGGTGCAAACAACCCAAATGTCCATTAAGGAGTAAACAGTTAAACAAAATAAGGTCTGTCCATACAACAAAATACTTTTCAGTCATAAAAAGTAATGAAGTACTAATATGTGCTACAATTTAGATGAACACTGGAAACATTATGCTAAGTGAAAGAAGCAATCACTAAAAAGCACATAGTATCTGATCCTATTTGTATGAAATGAGAAGTCAACAGAGACACAAAGTAAATTTGTGGTTACTCACAGCTTAGAGGAGAGGTGAAAGAAGGAGGGGTAGCCAAAGTGTAGGGGGTTTCCTCTGGACTTGATAAAAATACTCTAACATTGGGAAGCTCCCGTCATGGCTCAGTGGTTAACGAATCCGACTAGGAACCTTGAGGTTGCGGGTTCGATCCCTGCCCTTGCTCAGTGGGTTAATGATCCGGTGTTGCCGTGAGCTGTGGTGCAGATTGCAGACGCGGCTCGGATCCCGCGTTGCTGTGGCTCTGGCGTAGGCCGGTGGCTACAGCTCCAATTCGACCCCTAGTCTGGGAACCTCCATATGCCGCTGGAGCAGCCCAAGAAATGGCAAAAAGACAAAAAAAAAAAAAAAAAAAAAAAAACCTCTAACATTGACTGTGGCAATTATTGCTCATATCTGTGAATATACTAAAAACCACTGAATTATACATTTTAAGTGGGCGAATTGTATGGCATGTGGATTATCTCAATGAAGTTGTTAAAGTACTGAAATCAGGTTATTTAAAAATGTGTTTTCATACTATCAGAAAAGCAAGACGTTATATATATATAATCAATCACTCTATGCTTAATATTTCTTAATGTCACTCTGTTGCTTACTTCATAAGACAAGTCTAGACACTATACTATGGCTACAACTTGCTGACACCTCAACATCCATTTGCCCATTAAAGATATACTCTGCTTGGCTTCAGGTAACCACTCAGTTACTACCCAGTTCCTTTTCTTAGGAAGGTGCTGGTGCCACCTGCAATGATGGGTTATGTCTTTGCTAATGGTTGGTTGGCCGGAGAAGCCCAAGCCATCCCCTGGCTGCAGGGATTGGTAGGGAAATAGACATCTAATCCACTTTGTGTTGGTAAAACACAAGAGAATTTTCATGGGGAATTACGAGAAATAATTTTCCTGATTCTTCTGAGAAAGTCACTTGGTAAGCCTTTAACTATTACATTTAGAATGGATAAACAATGAGGTCCTACTGTACAGCACAGGGAACTATATCCAGTCAATTGGGATAGATTGTGATGGAAGATAATATGAGAAAAAGAATGTATATACATATGTATGACTACATCACTATGCTGAACAGCAGAAGTTGTTACAACACTGCAAATCAACTATATTCTAATAAAAAATATTATCCCAGGAGCACAGTATTTTTAATACCTCATTAAAGAAAGCAGGGTATAGAAAAGCATAGAGAGTAAGAAGACTGATTGAAGCATATCTGGCTCAGGATTTTTTTTTAATGGCCACACCCATGGCATATGGATGTTCCTAGGCAAGGGGGTGAATCCAAGCTACAGCTGTGACCTACGCTGAAGCTGAAGCAACACCAGATCCTTTAACCCACTGTGCTGGGCCAGTGACTGAAACTGCACCTCCACAATGGCTTAAGCCGCTGCAGTTAGGATTCTCAACCTACTATACCATAGTGGGAACTCCCTGATTCAGAATTTTTTCTAGGTATTTTAAGAAAAGTCTTTAATGACTTATACCTGCATGAGTTCACCTTCCTTTTACATTCACACAAAAGCAAGAGTTTAGTCCCAACGTAATCTTTGTGGTCGTCTGGGTATTCCCAACCACTAACCTTTAATTCTACTCTTGTTAATGATTTATTCTTCTTAACAAATACTTATTCTTGCACTGTTTTCAGGCCTAACCCATTTTATCCAGCTAGGAACTCCTCATTTCCTAGGTGAAAAGTCACTTACTCTAGGAAGTCTCCAAAAAGACCCATAAAGATCAACTGGATGAACTATTCAGCTATCCTAGCACTATGAACAAAAGTGTCCTGTCCCAAATCTTTATTCATGCCATATACATGAGTATTCCTTTGCCTCTACTTTGCTGTTAAAGTGAAAGTGGCAACCATACCGAGAGCAAAGAGCTGTTTTTGTTAATCAATATTAAGTTCTTAGAATAGTGCATAGCTATTCATAGGAACCAATAAAATATTTGTTGAATGAATAAATCAGTACCTATAAAGGAAACAAAGAGAAGCGCAAGAGAGGCTTTTATTTTAGGGTCCTATTTCAAAAAAAAATATTTTAAATTAGGCAAAACATATTATGATGATTTATTAGTACAAAAATTTATAAAATTTGTGATATTTGTGAGAAAGATATACTAGTAATTGAGAGCTACATATCATATGTTTAATTAGAATATGGGTTGTTTAAAATTCAATAGACAATAGAATCAGAAGTATATGTTAAAAGGAGACCTATAGGGTTTAATTAATGTTACATTAAAATGGATGGATTAAAAATCTTTCTAAAATTATCTTCTCTGAAAGTTATCTATTGGGAAATCCTTGAGGAAAGTGACTTTTTGCTTTATCCTAGATACTCAATATGTATTGTGATTAAAATACAGTAAAAACATAATCAGTGTTTGCACTGAAAAATCTAAACCAGCAATGGTAGTTAATTATAGAATCATAATGTATAATATTGAGCTCTAAATATTTTAGTAGTCATAAAAATGTGCTAGAAGTAGAAAATATCTGTAGGGTTTGAATTTTTCACTGATTTGTAATAAGAGCTTAAAATGTATATGCCTGCAAATAATATAGAAATACCTCATGTTTACCTTATAGCTGTAGCTGATAAACTAAAGTTTGCCGGCCAAATCTGGCCTACCATCTACTTTTGAGTGGCCCACAACTAATACATTTTGTGGTTTTACATGCTTGAAAAATCAAATACGAATAATAATTCAAGATACATGAAAATTATACGGAGTTTAAAATTTTATTAGGACATAGCTCTGCTCATTATTTTATGCATTGTCTATGGCTATCTCTATGTTCCTACGGCAAAAGTGAGTAGATCATCAGAAACCATAAAGATCACAAAGCCTAAAATATTTACTCTTCTTTTACAGAAAAAGTTTCCTGACCTCTACTTTAGAGAAATATAATTATAAGTCACAATTTTCAAAGAACTTCAATAAAGAGGTATATTATTTGGGGATCAGCTGTATATTGACCCTAGTATTATATAAATCTATTAGGATGCTTAGAAATCTCATTTGGAATTATGTACTTTTGGAAGAACTATCATTTGCATAGTATGCACAAGGTAGGGTTTTAGTGTTAAAAATTTAGGGACTGTGTTTGACTTTAAGGGAGAAAAAGATCAGGTTGGTAAATGGTTTAGGAGTTGTTGACAGACCAGGCTGCAAGACTGAGTAATGGACTCACAACCTCCTCTAGCCCCCTTTCCATCTCAAGCTTTCATCAAGAGTCCTAACTATAACTCAGGACCATAATTACATGAGACAAAGTTGTTTTGTTTGGTAGCAAAGAGAGGGTATCAGAACAATATTATACAGACTTATCTTCTAACAACTCTAGTTTGGGCTATCTTGGAAAAGCATATTTTATTGCGTTTTCCAGAGCTGAATAAGATGGTGAAAGTGACTGTTGACATTAAATAGTATGTAAGCTATTTATTTAACAACTCTTTAATGATATGCCTATTTAGATAATATCACCCTCCAGATTAGGTAGGTCATTCTCATACTTGAAATTCCTGTCTCTAGTTGAGTTCCCCCCGCCCCTTTGGCTGCACCCACAGCAGGTGGGAGTTCTCAGACCAAGGGTAGAATCCATGCCACAACAGTGTCCTAGCCACAGCAGTGCCCTGAGCCACAGCAGTGCTAACACAGGATTCTTAACCTGCTGAACCACCAGGGAATGCCTTTAGTTGGCTTTAAAGAAAGAGATTCCAGGGCTATACCATGGAATTACCATTAAATTCTAGGGGATTTTAAGGGACTAGAAAGATGTAAGAGGCTGTTGTGACTAAAATACATTTCTGTTATTCAAGTCAGGTACCAAATCTGTAAAAGTCAAGTTCAAGGAAGTCCATTTTCACCACCATTGATTTTCACTGAAGGCAGACCGTTTGCACCTCATTGATTTTGATGTTGATTGAGTCATGTTCATCTGGTTGGTCAGTATTTGGGAGCTTGTTCATTTTTGATGGGTTAATTTGCCTAGGATCACTGATCAGTTACCTTGATCTAGAGCTACTCTTATTCAACATTTTCTCAGGCCACATATTAAGAAACTTAAAAAGCTATTTAATCAAATGGAATTTGGTTTCCTAAAAAATTTACCTAATTCCAAGTAATAGTTTATTTACCATTAATTACAAAATTTGGATTACATATTATTTTTTAACCAGATGATACTGCAAGGCCATATTAAATATACATATATGTTATTCAGGTTATAATTCATTTAAAAAACAGGAAACTTTACTAGAAAGAATTACTTCTACAGAAATATACTATACACAAATAACAAAAGTGTAATTGAATATTAATGCTTGAAAATGGAAAGCAACTTCTGCAAATATTAACAAATTTAAATAAATTAACAAATTTAATTTGTTAACAAATTTAATAAATTAAAAAAAAATTAACAAATTTAAATAAATCTCCAAATCTGAAACTCAAATTCGGTTATTGTTCAATTACCATCATTCGTAAACCAGCTTCTCTACCTACTGCATATATAACCCATCAAAAAGAACCTTTCTGTCTAAGCTAAACCTTCTGTCTGTGAATCTTATTATGCAATTCACAGGAGAGCATCTGGCTTATATCTGAGATAATAATTATCTTTCTGTGACACATTTATGAGTTCTCCTTTCATTAATTTTTATCATGGAAGTTTTCATTGTTCTGGTAGTCTAGTTTTAGAACAAACACCTGCTTTTTACAACTCTTAGCTGAATCCTTCAAGATTTTACACTTAAAACATCTGACTGATGATTCCATATAAGATTTTTGAGCCTTTGTTATTCCAGCTGAAACTGTCCCATCTATCTTCCCTTTGTTTCCAACTCATATAAGAGTTGAATTTGAATGAATCATTTGGAATGAGTGGTGAATCAAAATTTGCTTTTTTCTCTATCAGCAATCTCCACCAATTAGCTTGTGTTCCATAAACTGCAAATGGCTTAGACCGTATAGAAATATTTCTGAAATCTCTATCAGTTCATGCCATTTTGCATTGAAGTTTTCTACAGTGCTTCTGTTTCTGTTATAAGCTATTGACTCAACACTGGAAACCCATTATTAGTAGTAGTATTAGCAGTAGTATCATT
The DNA here is from genome assembly GCF_054392235.1 of Sus scrofa. NCBI lineage: Eukaryota > Metazoa > Chordata > Mammalia > Artiodactyla > Suidae > Sus > Sus scrofa. The sequence goes on along the minus strand of NC_139391.1, from coordinate 84,090,914 downwards.
TTTGTTTACTATCTACTGTGTATATCAAGTAAAATGCAAATTGGGAAACTACATTTTAATCATAAAAATTATATACTCCTAAGAACCCATCTAGTCTTCTATCTATCATTAGATGTCCAGAGAGACATCTTTACATTTCTGGAACACTCAAAACTTCAATTATTTCCATATTGTCTCTATGTTAGCAACATTTCTGTCACATTGCTTCCTTTACTTACTGAAAATACTTATGTAAACATATTCTATATATATATATATATATATATATATATATATATATGTAGACTATTAAGTCCTGGGAAAGATATCATCTTTAATTTTAGGCTCTTTACTATTCTTTTATGTAAAGAATAACATGCAAATAGAGAAATACAATGTATGATAATTGTAAGTAATATTACATGGTTACATAAAATTTATGCCAGACAGGAATGTTAGGAAATTAATATTACTGATGAGGAGGTTGGTTGGTGTACTGTAAAGGTATATACACCATAATAAGAACTTCGGGTTTTACTGTAATTGAACTGAGAAAACTATTGAAATATTTTAAGGAGCTAGGTGCCATGGCTAGACTTTCTGTTAAAGAAAAGTCAGTTATTTCATTGAAGGAAATTTCATTATTCCAGATTCTTTGTTCAAAAATTCAGAGTAATTTCAAATTTCTCTCTTGAAACTCACATCCAATCTTTCAGAAAACTCTGTTAGTTCCTCTTAACAAATACAGCAAGGATCATGCCATTTCTCATCATATTTTTGCTACCATTCAGATTCTAATCAACAAAATGTCTTAACTGGAACTACATCAATATTCATCTAATCAGTCTCCCTACTCTTTGAAGATGCTATCCTTGACATTTTATTTGATTGTTAGCTTCTGCTCTTCTAGGTGATCTTCAAATACTATGTTACTGCCACTATCTCAGCCCAAACAGAATTCATTCTTATATTTTCTTCACTATAGTCTAATTAAGCTTTCAGCTCCACCATTTGGTCAAGGTAAACAGTTCTATTTTGCCAAATGCTCAACTCTCAGACCTCTTCTGATTTAGCCAATAGTGCATCTGACATGGCTGATGACTCTTTACTTCCTAAAACACCACATTACTTATTTTTATTTATTCCCTCAGTTTATAGGCTACCTCTTCTAAGAATCCTTTGCTTGTTCTTTATTTTTCTAAGTCCCAAACATTTGTAAGCTATGGAAATCCATTTGAGTGTTGGCATTCTCATAGCCTACTACTTCCTGAAGTAAATGCATCCAATCTTATGGCTTTAAATAGCTTTATTTTTCTGACAACCCTAAATCTTCAGCTTCAGTTTACCCCTTAATTTGACTCTTGTATACCCAATTAACTACTTCCCAAAAAATCTCCTGATATTCTATCAGCAGACCAGCTCCCATAGTCTACTAAATTTCAGTAAATTCCATCTCTACTCTTGCACTTATTCATGCAGATTAATTTAAGGTCATCCTTGCCTATTGTTGTTTGTTTGTTTGTTTGTTTCCAATGGCTGTTCCTGTGGCATATAGAAGTTCCCGGGCCAGGGGCAATGCAGGATCCTTTAACCCACTGTGCTGGGCCAGGGATCAAACCTGTGCCTCTACAGCAACCCAAGCCACTGCAGTCAGATTCTTAAGACACTGTGCCAAGGCAGCAAGGCAGGAACTCTAATCCTTGCCTGTCTTTATCTTTCTCCCTATTTCACGTACAGTCCATTAACATATTTTGTTGGTTTTGTATCCAAATTATAGCCAAAATTTTATAATTTCTATCTCCATGTCCAACTCAACTGCTAGGTAAAACTTGAGAGGCTTATATTCTAGAGTACCCATTGGTACAAATATGTTTCCTTTAGAAGTTAAGCTACATAATATCACTCTTGTGCTTAAACATTTCAGTACTTTTTAACTTAGTGAAAAACTAAGACACTGTAGTATAAGGAATGACTGGCCATTGAGGAGCTGCTGTACAGTACAGGAAACTTTACCCAATATCATGTAATGATCTATGTGGGAAAAGAATCTGAAAGATAATGGGTATGTGTACATGTATAGTTGAATCACTTTGATGTACAGAAGATATTATCACAACATTGTACATAAATTATATTTCAATAAGACTTAAAAAAAACCTTTGGACTTAGCATAAAGTTATATATTCCTAGATGAAGTAGCTCCCTTCTGCCTCTGTGACATCATCTTCTACCACATATTCCTTTGCTTATTATGTTTCAGCCATACTGGCCTCATAGTGTCCTTAGATGTGGCAATTATGTTCCATTTCTAGACCCTTGTACTTATTCTACCACCTTTTAGAACTTGTTTTCCCCCCTGAAGTCTTCACAGCTTATTCTTTTACTTCCTTTGAGGCTTCTACTAAAACATTAACATAAAGAGGTCTTCACTGGATACTCTATAAAAAAATGAATACTTCCCCTAGCCTAGAACTCTTTAATATCCTTGACTCTGCCTTTTTTTTTTTTCAATCCTTAGCAATAGTTAAATATTAGATGTTGGTGTGTTTCTGTTTATTTTATGACTCCTCAGTGTATAAGATCTATTGAAACTAGCACTTTTCTGTTTTGCCTAGAGCAGTATATACATTGCGCAGAACATATCCTACCTAATGGCATATGATTAATAAATATTTGTTGATGAACATATCTCAACACTTACATTTAGTAATTCCTATCTTTTTGACAGATTTCTTTCAGGTCTAGTTTTAAAAAGATACTAAACTATCACTGCCTTTTCTCACTGAGGTAGAGGTAGGAAGGAAGAGGGACATCTCTACATTCTTCAAATTCCCCTGAGGAAATAGAGAATTGAGATCAAATAAGATATAAGACAAATATGTATGAATGTATGTATGCATGTATCTACCTATCAAGGGAAGAGAAAGACCATTTCCATATCATGGCAAAGGCATCATATCATTAAGCAATATTCATCTTCCATTTCCACTCAAATAAAGCAACTGACAGTATTGTGTTTCAAATGCAACTTTATTTTGCAACAGCACAGATTTAATATCAAGAAAATTATATTCCTCCGAAATGATATAACACCTTAAAAATATTTCCATAGGCCCTCTTTTGAAATGTTTCATTTTGTGTGCCTTCAAGTGGGAGTTTAGTGCTCCAGATAGATACACAAAATATAGCATAAACAGACACCAATAGCCTTTTATTTATTTTTACTATAAAACTTGTACAAGTGGAACTTGCCAACTATCATTATAAGCTGTCAGCTTTCAAAAACAGTTTATACTCTCATGGTTTTAGGGTAGCAATGACTGTATGTTGAATGGTTTTGTAAACATTGTATATTTCATAAAATGAATGTAAAAGAGCTATCTTTATGACAGTTTGGAAAGTGAGTTTGGGTTTTGAAACTTTCTCAATAAAAATACTAGTTATACATTTTAATGTAATACATAATAAAGTATGTTTTTAATCTATTTACATTATATATGAAATAGAACCATTTGAATCCATTAAATAACTAGTAACAATCTGTTAGTTTAAGCAAAGACTAATTATTTTGAATTGGAAATATATGAGTCTCTGTTTAATTGGTTAAGGATCTCAAGACAATCTCATTAAATCCAACTGGATTGCATGTATGGAGGAATTCTAACCTTGAGTAAGGAATATTTTGCCAAGATTTCTGTCTCACTGAGCAATAGCAGTAATACAAAGATTTGGTATTTATTTAATATTTGTTCATCAATATAGAATTTAAGATTTTCAATGTGGGATTCCATTGGAATTAACATTCATTGAAAACTACAGTTTCTTAAGTAATTTGTATAAAATAACTGATTCTCAGAGAAACTTTGCAAGACAGTTAAATAATACTGTCTTACTTAAGATAGGGAGACACAGAGCTTAATTAATATATTCAGTATCAGTAAGTTTGTAAATATATCAGTAACCCTATATATAAAAACACAGAGTGCACAGTCTGCCTCTCCATAGATGGTGACCCTAGCAATCCTTGATGAAACATTCTTTTTTTTTTTTTTTTTTTTGTCTTTTTGCCTTTTATAGGGCCGCTCCCATGGTATACGGAGGTTCCCAGGTCTTGTTAGAGCTGTAGCTGCGGGCCTACGCCAGAGCCACAGCAACGCTGGATCTGAGCTGCATCTACGACCTACACCACAGCTCACAGCAACGCCGGATCCTTAACCCACTGAGTGAGGCCAGGGATCAAACCCTCAACCTCATGGTTCCTAGTCGGATTCGTTAACCACTGAGCTATGATGGGAACTTATGATGAAACATTCTTATTTAGATTTCTTTACAATATTTTTCAGAATCTTCCTTTCAGTGATTGAGGTATTTCCATTGACACACAAACACACACACACAGCCTTAGGAAGATATGTGAAACATTTTTCTAGCATTTGGGAAATGTGTTGCATAACTGCCAAGGATCCTCAGCCTCGCCTTTGATGGGACACTGACTCACTCATCTGTATTTCCAATAGCTAGCTTAACTTAAGAAAAGCTGACCTGGTACATCATTTGCTGGAAAAGGATCTGGAATTAATAAGTTTTATTTATACATGCAAAATAAATTACCTTCTTTCTTGAGGTTTTTACAGAGTTCAAATAAGTAGTTATAGAGTAATTGTATTCACTTTCCCATCTGAACTTATAATTAAACTCAAAACACTTAGAAGTGGGCATTCATATGTGCCTAAACTCATCTTATTGAGACACTCATGTTTCCCACTCCAGAAGCCTACAGGAAAGTCTTTCCTCTTATTTTTTTTCTTTTCTCTCCTTTCCTGCTGGAAACTATAGCATCAATAACAGAAACAAGAGAAAGGCCATTTTTTAACAAAGTTGCTATGTCTATTTTTATAGTTCACATCCATGCCTTACTTTGTCCTTGTCATTAATTCAATCTGGAGGACTTGGCTGCGTTTGAAGGAAAAGCATCTTCAATTTCTGGATTAAATGTCAGGGACTCCTCCATAAGGCCATTATTTTCCCCTTGCTGATATTGCCTGAATATCTCTTTCCTTTAAAACAATTTAATTTATAAGCTCTCAAAGACATTATATATTCTCTATCATGGACTCTGAGACACGAAAATAACTGTGGAGGGTCATGTGACTACTTTTCTTATATCCATTCCATGTAAGAAAGGGTAGGGTTTTCTCTACACCTTATCCTTGTGCTACAATTCTGTGGCTGTTTTATTTTCAGTGCAATCAGATGTTGCACTCTAATGATATACACCTGCATTTATTAAATATGAAAACTGGTGATATACAAAATGATTCCTGTTTTGTACAAGTAAGCAAGAATTATTATCAAAAGAACTGGATTACTTAAAGAAGAAAAAAAAATGGTCAGGATGTTCAAAGGAGCCTGAATATAAAATATTTCATGCATCTGTTTATTTGTATTATTTCTGGGAATTTTCTGCTCAAATCACAAAAAAAACATAGCCAGGAACACAGAAGTATTTGTTTTCTTTACCAAATAATGAATGCCACACATTCAGTGATGTGTCATTTCTGTCATCACATGTACAAAATATTAGTCTTCATGAAATTACAAAAAAATTTTGAAAGGCCCTAAAAATTGGATATTTATGATAATATAACAAAGGATTAAAAATTGTAATCACTAGATTAACATGAACTACTAAGTAGTTTTAGTCTAAGAACATAAGCCCTGTTTTGGTAACACAAAAATTATCTGATTAATACTGACTATAAATTAACTTGGGGCAGTAAGTAGACTACACATTCCTGAAAAGCAATATCTAAATTGTCAAGAACAATTCTGTCTGGCTACTAGTAGACACTATATTCAATCTCATCCAGAGGTTATTTTACTTGCATCCCCAATTTACTACTTATTACTCTCATTTCCATTGATTTGTTATATTTATCCTCAGAGTTCACGGCTCTCTTTGCTATGTCTTGCAAAATCTTAGCAAGACAATATAATCTAGAAATTAATTGGCTGTGTAGATGTGTCTGCATACATCACATGTGTGCGTGTCTGTGTGTCTGAGAAAGGAAGATAGAGAGTAAATGTGTGCAAAACTAGAGCTTTTTTTATGTATTGGAATTTTAAAATGCACTAAATTAAATCTTAAAGAATCTGGGAAATTAAACATTTGAAGGTTAAAATGACTTATTATTGATAATATATCCATTGTCGTGTTTATCTTCTTTTCTACTGCAAATATATTTTTAAAAGATTTCATATTTATACCATTGTTTTCCACAAGCATAGTGTTATAGATCATTTTGCAAAAAGACCCAGGCCTGCTGTGTTACAATAGCACCACATGGTGACCAAATCCTCCTCATGAACAACCCCAGGCCTTTCAGGCTTTGGAATATGAGCCAAGTTCTAGGTCAATGATCTCCTATTGCTTTATTCTAATCTTGCTGGGACTGATTTCATTTCTGACTGGGCAAGGGCCATTCAACAATAAAAACAAAGTCCTTGCCTAGAGGATGTAACACAGATGAACCTAGTTGTATGTGTCTTTTTAAAACACCTAGTAGATTCTTGACCTTTTGTTATTTAGAGTCTGATTTTCTAATCAGCTTAGAGTGGCTTATGTTATAATTGCACCAGGGGAGTCTTAGGTATGTTGAAATTTCTTAATTTAAAACCTTGATGATATAAATGCATTTTAGATAGATAATATGCTTTAAATTTGTAATATACCCATATAGGGCCAAAAAGTAGAGACGAAAATGTAAAAGGCCCCCAGATAAAGTATCAAAGATGAAATGCTATCTTGAAGCATTGACCAGACTAAGAACGTAAGTGGCAAATTAGATATGTTAAAGTAAAATTATAATTGTGTTTCTTGATCATGATGTCATAAAGTTATAAAGACTGAATATTTCTTTCAACTGGATCTATAGAAGTTGAATAATTTGAAAATTTGCTCTTATGTAAGATTTTTCTCACTTTCTATATGGAAATAGAGAAAATGCTAAGTACCAAATAATCCAGATTGGTAATTATCTTTTGTCTGTATAGAAGAAAGTAAATTTGAAAAATAAACAACAAACAAAAAACTCTGGATGGTGAAGGCAACTTATATGTGTACCCTGTTTTCAGAATTACTTATTTCCTGTAGAGATATCATGTATCTACTTTGATGATGTTTCATACCCCAAATTTTAAAAGTACTTTTATTTCAACTAAATATAAATGCTAAAAAGTTTTAGATAAACAACTCATTTTCACAAATTACAAAGAATATAGATAATAAAAGTAGAAAGATACTTTATATAGAAGGATAAACTGATAATACTGATGAAAATTATTCCTTGTAAAAACCACTTGGTACAGATATTATTTCAAAAGCATCTACATAACTAGATATGGCTAAAAACCTAATGCATTTATTGTAATGTGCAGGTTGCAATCAAGAAAGATGAGCCCTTTAGCAATAAAGATCAAAATTTTGAGAAGATGGTGTCTCTAAGAACAATAATTATGATGACAGGTCATGATAAAAATCCATAACATTGCTGATTTTTCTGCTTTGTTTATATATGCAGCAATATAAACAGCAATGATAATGATTCACAGTTGCACAGTTCTTTATTATTTACTAAGTGCATCACATTCCATGTCACATCTGACTATGCCAAACACTTTTAGATATAGCATCTTATCTATATTTATTTTAAAAATGAGAAAAAGAAGGCCCAAATATCCAGTAGATATGGACAGCAGATGTCCCAATACCAGGCCCTAAGCTCTTTGCACATATTAAATTATATATTACATCTTCCCTTTTTGCTGGTAAACACTATCATAGCTATTATTCCAATTTTACAATATTTTCAGACGGTGGCACTAAGCAAAATAGAAATAAGATAGTGACAGCAGTTATGTGGAATTATATTTTAAAGCACTTAAAAGTATTTTTAAAAATCAAAATAAATATTTTTATATAATGTATTTTTGTGATAACTAAAAAAGCTAAAATTGAGTAGGTTGCCACTAAAAATTAGAAGATAAGGGGCTGATTATTTAAATTATTCCATCTTCTCAGAATAGATAAATATTTTTTGAAGTTATTATAGCAACAATTGTAAAACTGAGGCAAAGTCATTCAAACATTGTGTATTTTTAATACCTATATCTTATATGTGCTAACTCCCCCTAATATTTTTTCATTAAAATTTGAAAGAGAAAATAGAAGGCTATCTTAGACATTTTAATTAGAAATTATTTCAGAGTTTTCAAAGACTAAGGAAAGTACAAGGAATTCAATTTAGCAATCATTTCCCATGGTGAGATGACTAGTGCAGAAGAGAATAGCTTAACTAAATCAAGATTGAATTTGAAATTGATAATGTCCTTGCAGTCTTGTTCTATTTTAGAAGACTTTTGTACCAAAAGGCAAATTTGGAAATCTTCTCAAGAATAGAACATTTAAACCTAAAAACTATTCACAGATTACAGCATATTTTACTAACTTTTTGATGAAAATTCCACTCTCAAATTTAATTTGTTCAAAATTTGGATATTAAAATTGAACTTGGAAAATACAGTCAAGATTAATAAATAAAAAAACAAAGGAAAAATGCATCCCCAGTCTTCTGTTCAGTAGTCCTACCAACCTGAAAATTAGAATTATAAAGAATATTTTCTCAAGTCAGTATCTCAAAGCAACAGAAATAAGAGCAAAAATAAACCAATCAGACCTAATAAAACTGACAAGCTTTTGCACAGCAAAGGAAACCATTAAAAAAAAAAAAAAAAAAAGACAACTTACAGAATGGGAGAAAATTGTTTCAAATGAAGCAAGTGACAAGGGCTTAATCTCTAGAATATACAAACAACTTACACAACACAACAGCAAAAAAGCCAACAACCCAATGGAAAAATGGGCAAAAGACCTAAATAGACATTTTTCCAAGGAAGATGTACAGATGGCCAACAAGCAAATGAAAAAATACTCAACATCACTGATTATTAGAGAAATGCAAATCAAAACTACCATGAGATACCACCTCACATTAATACGTCCACAAATAACAAATGCTGGAGGGGGCGTGGAGAAAAGGGAACCCTCCTGCACTGTTGGTGGGAATGTAAGCTGGTACAACCACTATGGAAAACAGTATGGAGGTAGCTTAGAAAACTATACATAGAACTATCATATGACTCAGCAATCCTACTCTTGGGCATATATCCAGACAAAACTTTCCTTAAAAAAGACACATGCGCCCACATGTTCATTGCAAAACTATTCACAATAGTCAAGACATAGAAACAACCCAAATGTCCATCAACAGATGACTTGATTCGGAAGATGTGGTATATATACACAATGGAATACTACTCAGCCATAAAAAAGAACGAAATAATGCCCTTTGCAGCAACATGGATGGAACTAGAGACTCTCATCCTGAGTGAAGTAAGTCAGAAAGAGAAAGACAAATACCATATGATATCACTTATATCTAAAATCTCATGAGGCACAAATGAACCTTTCCACAGAAAAGAAAATCATGGGCTTGCAGAATAGACTTGTGGTGGCCAAGGAGAAGGGGGAGGGAGTAGGGTGGATCAGGAGCTTGGCGTTAATAGATGCAAACTATTGCCTTTGGAATGGATAAGCAATGAGATCCTGCTGTATAGCACTGGAAACTATATCTAGTCACTTATGATGGAGCATGATAATGTAAGAAAATAGAATGTGTACATGTATGTGTAAGTGGGTCACTATGCTGCACAGTAAAAAAAAATGTATTGGAGAAATAACAATTAAAAAAAACAACTATAAAACACTGACAAAGGGAAGTGATGATTCAAGGAAAGGGAAATATATCCCGTGTTCTTGGATTAAAGTGATTAATATTGTTAAAGTAGCCATATTATTCAAAACAATCTACAGATTTAATGTGATTCTTATCAAATTACCCATGAAATTTTTCACAGAACACATAACCCTAAAATTTATATGGAAGTATAAAAGACCCAGGATGCCAAAACGATACTGAGGCAAAAGAACAAAGCAGGAGGAATAGACCTTCCAGACTTCAGACAATACTATAATGCTACACTAACAAAAACAGCATGGTATTGGCACAAAAAAACAGACATATGCACCAATGGAACATAAAAGAGAAATAAACTTACATACTTCATTAAATTAATATTTCACAAAGAGACTAAGAATACACAATGGTGAAAAGAGATTTCCTTCAGTGAGTAGTGTTGGGAAAGCTTGACAGCTGCATGTAAATCAATGAAGACAGAACATTCCCTTACACTACACACAAAAATAAACTCAAAATGTCTTTAAGATTTATGTATATGACACTTTTCCATAAAACTCCTAGAGGTGAACAGAGGCAAAACACTCTCTAACATAAATTGCAGCAATATTTATTTTTTGGCTCAGTCTCCCAGGACAAAATAAATAAAAGCAAAAATGAACAAATGGGACCTAATCAAACTTATAAACTTTTGCACAGCAAAGGAAATCATACAATGAAAAGACAACATAAATACTGAGAGAAAATATTTGTGAATGATGTAATTAACAAGGGATTAATTTTCAAAATATACAAACAGCTCTTATAACTCAATATTAAAAAATGAACAACTCAATTAAAAAAATGAGAGGACTTAAACACACATTTCTCCAAAGAAAACAGAGGGCCAACGGCCAACAAGTACATGAATAGATGCTCAACGTCGCTAATTATTAGAAAAATGCAAATCGAAGACACAATGAGGTATCACTTCACAATGGTCAGAATGATGATCATCAAAAAGTCTACAAATAAATGCTGGAGAGGATGTGGAGAAAAGGGAACCCTGCTACACAGTTTGGTGGGAATGTAAATTGGTGTATCCACTACTGAAAACCGTAATGGTGAGTCCTTAAAAAACTAAAAAGATATGATCCAGCAAATCCACACCTGGGCATATATCTGGAAAAGAATGAAATACTGCCATTTGCAGTAATACGGATAGACTAGAGATTATCATACTAAGTGAAGGAAGTCAAAGACAGATATTATATGATATCACTAATATGTCACATCTAAATAATGTAAATGAATTTATTCACAAAACAGAAACAGCCTCACAGATGCAGAAAACAAACTTATGGTTGCCAAAAGAGAAGGAGAAGATAAATTAGGAGAATGGGATTAACAAACACACACCACTATGTCCAAAATAAACAATAAAGACTTACTATATAGCATAGGAAACCACACTTAATATCTTGTAATAACCTGTAATAGAAAATAGTCTGAAAAATATATATATAACTAAATACACACACATATCTGAATCACTTACTGTACATTTGAAACTAACATAATATTGTAAATCAAGCATACTTCAATTTAAAAACAAATTAGACTGGGAAAATATGGTCAAAATTTTAAAAGAAAAAAAAATTTAGTTCAATTCAGTATTCCTACTAACCTTAAAAATATCTCTTTCAATATAAGTAATTCACCAACCCAAATATTCCAGAGCCCTTCTGAAGAGGCTATGAATGATGAATGTTGAAACAGCATTCAGAGATATTTCCCAGTTTTCATTACAAACTGCCTTCAAATTTTAAACATAGCTTTCTTCTCTTGGTCTTCTACCCAGTTATACAAATATAATGAACATTAATTTCTAAAATCAAAGAAAAGCTATTTTACAATCACTTTAAATCTATGGGTTTTTAGCAAGAATTCAAGGAGGCAAAAAGTTCAGAGATTAGATGGGCAGTTACTTAGTACCCTGGGCCATAATTTCTTTAATTATAATAAAGGAACAAATAAAAAAAATATGCCAAAGGAATTCATCTTTCTTTTCTTCCTTCCTCCATAACTCCTCATCTTTCTTTCTTCCTCTCTCTGTCTCTGCCTCCTCTTTTTCCTTTCTGACTTTTTTTAAATTTTCTTTTCTTTGTGATTCATGTGTTAAAATGTATGAAAGTGTTTAGTATAATGCATGTAAAGAATGTGTTCACGAAATTGCTGTCAATTATATATATGATTGAAAATGAACCAATTTTTAGACTATTTCATTGGTTATTGTCTTTTTAATGAGTTTTGTGTAGAGTTATTTCTCAGACATATGTTTTTTAAGTATTTTCTCCCAGTCTAAGGTTTGTCTATTCACTACCTTAAACCTGTCTTTGAAACTACAATCAGTATTATACAGGCAAATAGTTCACTACCAGCTCCCTGGAGAAGACTTTTTTTGTAAGCTATATTGTTTTCCCTGGAATAAATACTGCCACCATGACCAATTATAAGGTATTGGAATGATAACAATTGGCTCCCAATACTCCTAAAAAGTTGATGGTTCTTGCAAACCTATATAAACACGTTCCAGCACACTACAGCCTAAAATCCACAATTTAATAACTAATCCTGACTTTATTAATATTTTAAGAAATTAGAAATTAATATTTCTTTTGCTTCAGACTTAAATATATGCTAAGTAATCAAGAATAAATTGAGTATTTTAGAGATATTTTACAAATGAAAGCAGATTCAATTATTTGAATAATCTTCCTTCAGGTTGGTTATTTAGATAGACAGCTGAAGTGTTTTCAACTTTGATTTTTACCAGACTTTTAGAAATTGTGATCCACTTTCAAGAGCAATGAACTGGAACACACATATTGCATCAATTAATTCAGTATATTCCAAGTTGTGCAACCATTCCAATTATCTCACTTTAGAACTTCATCATCACTCCATTATCAGTCATTATTCATTTTACCTCTTTCAAGTCTTGGTAACTTCTAATCTACTTTGCTTCTCTGGAATTGCCTTTTCTAGACATTTCATATAAATAGGACTCATATACAGTATGTGACTACTTTCTTTCACTTTGCATAACAGTTTCAATGTTAATATATGTTGCATGTATCAGTATTTCATTCGTTTTTATTGTCAAAAATATTTCATTGAATGATCATAGACATTTCATTTATCCTCTCCTCAGTTAATATACATGTGTTGTTGCCAACTTTAGGTGATTGTAAATAGTGCTCTATGAAAATATATGTAGAGATTTTTGTTTGAATACTTGTTTTCAATTATTTTAGGTATTCATCTAGAAGCAGAATTGCTAGGTTATATGGTAACTATGATTAACTTAGTGAGAACTACCAAACAGTGTTCCAAAATGCCTGTCCTACTCAACAACCCCACTGTAAATGTATAACAATTCAATTATTTTACATTCTTGACAATACTTGGTATTGTCTTTTTAATTTTAGCTCTTCTAGAGGGAGTCCACAATCAAAGTCATTTGGTTTGATTTGCATTGCTCTAGTGAATAGTGATTCTAAGCATCTTTTAATGTGCTGCTTGACCATTTTTACATCATCTTTAGAAAGACATTTTAAGACCGTTGCCAATGTTTTAATTGGGTTATTTGACTTTTTAAAATTTGAGTTGTAAATGTTATATATGTATTCTAACTGCAAAGCCACTATAAGATACATGTGCAAAAAGTTTATCCCATTATGTGGGTTAATTTTTCATTTTCTTAAATAAATTATTCAAAGTGTAAAAATTTTACACTTTTACAATTGATGCTCTCCCTAAAGAAACATTGCTAAACCCAAGGAAACAAAGATTTCATCCTACGTTTTCATCTGAGCTTTATAATTGTACATTTTTCATTTAGAATTTAGTATCCATTTTATTCAATTTTTGTGTGTGTTGTGAAATAAGGGCCCAACTTTATTCCTTCCCATAGACATATCCAGTTTTCCTCGCACCATTTGTTGAAAATATTAGTCTTTATTCATGGAATTGTCTTGGAACTTTGTTGAAAACGAACTGACCATAGGAGTTGCCATCGTGGCTCAGTGGTTAATGAATCTGACTAGGAACGATGGAGGTTGTGGTTTCAATCCCTGGCCTTGCTCAGTGGGATAAGGATCCTACGCTGCTGTGAGCTGTGGTGTAGGTCGCAGACATGGCTTGGATCTGGCATTGCTGTGGCTGTGGCATAGGTCAGCAGCTACAGCTCTGGGAACCACCACATGCCATGGGTGTGGCCCTAGAAAAACAAAACAAAACAAAACAAAAAAAAGAAAATGAACTGACCATAAAGGTAACAGTTAATTTGCAGACTTTAAATTCTATTTCATTGATCTAAATCTTTATTTCAGTACCACATTCCCTTGATTACTATAACTTTTAATATGTTTTGAAGTTAGGATGTTGAGTGCATCAATTTTATTTTTAAATATTATTTTGATTATATCAATCTATTTGCATTTCCCTATGTATTTTAATATCAGCTTACCAATTCTGAAAAAAAGAAAAGATGACTGGCATTTTGTTCTAGATTCAATCAGTAGATCAGTTTGGAACATACTATGAACATGAGATGTCTTCCATTTATTTTAGTCTTTTTTACTTATATTCAAAATTTTTTAATGTTTTATAGTTTTCAGTGTACAAATACTGACGTTATTTTGTTTTAAATATTTTATTCTTCTTGAGGCCATATAGAATTTTCTTTTTCACGTTATTGTTAATTAATATATGTACAAGTGATTTTTGTATATTCATCTTGTATTTTGCAAACTTGCTGAGCTTGTTTATTAGTTGTAAGAGTTTGTTGGTGCATTCCTAGGGATTTTTTTTTCTTATTGCCATTTTCTTGAGCCGCTCCTGCAGCAAGCATATGGAGATTCCCAGGCTAGGGATCGAATCAGAGCTGTAGCTGCCAGCCTACACCAGAGCCACAGCAATGTGGGACCTGAGCCATGTCTGCAACCTACACCACAGCTCACGGCAATGCCAGATCTTTAACCCACTGAGAAAGGCCAGGGATCAAACCTGCAACCTCAAGGTTCCTAGTTGGATTCGTTAACCACTGAGCCACAATGGGAACTCCTAGGGATTTTCTATATTATACAATGCCACCTGTGAAAAGAGATAGGTTTGCTTCATCCTTTCTGGACTCTATGCTTTTTATTTCTTTTTATTTCATTTATTTTTGATGGGCTGACTTCCCTATTTTTAAATTCCCTTTGTCTATAGTAATAATTTTTGCCTTAAGGTGTTTTTCATCTGATATTAGTAATCCAATTCCATCTCCCTGGAGGTTACTGTTCACGAAAGTATATTTTTATTTTTTTCAAACTATTTGTGTTTTTGAATCTAATGTCCATTGTAGACACCATAGAGTTAGATCATCGCTTTTCATTCAGTCTCTGCCTTTTGATTGCAGTGTTTATACCATTTACATTTAATGTGATTAATTAATTAGACTTTACATTTGTTATTTTTTATTTTAATTTAAACCTTTTTCTCTTTTATTTCGTCACTCCTTTTTTTTATTATAATGATTTTTATTTTTTCCATTATAGTTGGTTTACATTGTTCTGCTAATTTTCTACTATACAGCAAGGTGACCCAGTTATACATACATGTATACATTCTTTTTTTCTCACATTATCATGCTGCATCATAAGTGACTAGATATAGTTCCCTGTGCTATAGAGCAGGATCTAATTGCTAATCCATTCCAAAGGCAGTAGTTTGCATCTATTAACCCCAAATTCACAATTCATCCCACTCCTTCCCTCTCCCCCTTGGCAATCACAAATCTGTTCTCAGAGGATTAGATAAAGAAGATGTGGTATGTATGCAAAATGGACTACTACTCAGCCATAAAAAAGAACAAAGTAATGCCATTTGCAGCAACATGGATGGAATTAGAGACTCTCATACTAAGTGAAGCAAGTCAGAAAGAGAAAGACAAATACCATATGATATCACTTATATCTGGAATCTAATATACAACACAAATGAACCTTTCCAAAGACAAGAAAATTATGGACATGGAGAGCACTCCCTCTTTTTAATGAACATTTTTAGTGTGACATTTAATTCTCTTACAGTTTCTTAGTACTTCTTAAGATTTTGATTAATTACTCAATTCAAAATACTACTTATGATAATATCATTTTCAATAGTATATAGAAATTCTCTCCACTATGGCTTCATCAATTCCCTTATAGTTTTGTTCTATAATGGTAATAGAAATTATGTCATTGCACATAGTAAGGCCACCAACACAGTTTTATAATTATTATCTTATGTAATTTTTCTTTTAAATTATATTGGAAATGACTTAAACCAAAAACAAAGCTTTACCATATTTACATTTGCCTTTGTATATCTTTATCAGTCTCTGTATTTTTTTTGTGTATTTGAGTTATTGTCTAGCATCCTGATTTCAGACTGAAGTACATCCTTTAGTAATCTCATAGAGAAGGTCTGCTAGACATAATTACTCTCAGTTTTTGTTTATCTAGGAATGCACATATTTCTCCTTTTCGGCAAAAAATCATTTTTCTATAGGAATTTTGTTGACAATTTTTCTTTCAGTACTTAATTTTTATATTAAAAGCTACTTGTCCATGTCCTTGTCTAAGTAGACAAGGGTTCCTAGAGAAAGAGTTCAGTTGTAGAGGCCACTGCTATTTTCAGCTATAGGGAGGCACAATGTCAGGGAGCATGAGAAGAGAAGTAGGCTGAGTAGGTTGGCATGATACAGGGCCAACATGGCCATCATGGATCAAGCAGGAGACTGGGAAATGCAAACAGAGATGAGGGCAGAAAAGTCATGGGCCCTTTTAATATGACCTTTTATATATGTCACCCCACTGCATTCTGACCTCCACAATTTTTAATAAGTTAGCTATTAATTTTATTGAGACTCATTTGTATGTAAATAAAAAGTTTCTCTTACTGATTTTACACCTTTCTCTTTGACTTTTGATAGATTAGCTGTGATATGTCTGTGTATAAATTTTTTTGAACTTCATAGATGTATAGATTAATATTTTTTATCACATTTGGGAAGTTTTTTGGAATTTATTTCTTCAAATATTTTTTCTCTTTTATCTCTCCTGATAATACCATTATGAGTATATTTGAATAGGTTTGTTACTGTTCATTTTACTTTATTCTTTTTTCCTTCTATTCTTCAGACTATATGATATCAATTACCTTACCTCAGAGTTTGCTGATTCTTTCTTCTGCCAATTTAAATCTGCTGATCAGCTCTTAAGTAATTTATTTTATTGTAATTTTCATCCAGAATTTCTTTTTATAAATAATTTGTGTCTCTCTATTGGTATTCTCTATTTTGTGAGATACTATTATCATATTTTCCTTTAATTTTTAAAAAGATGTTTCCTTTAGTTCTTTGAGTATATTTGTAAAATAGTTAAAGTCTTTGTCTGGTAAGTCCAGTATCTGGACTTTTTTGGGAACAGTTACCATTGCCTTTTTTTTTTCTGTATATAAATTTTAATAATTTTCCTGTATCTAAAAATACTGATTTCCTATTTATTTTTGTATATCATATTTTGTCTCATTTTTTCTGATCAAAACCTGGGCAATTTATATACCATAATGTGGCAACTCTGGAGTCAGACCTTCCCCTCCAATGTCTATTTTTTTAACTATCTTTTTAGCAACTGTTCTGGTATAGTTCTATAAAGCCTATATTCTTTTCTGCATGGGCTGACTGAAGCCTTGGCTTGGTTAGCTTAACGACCAGCTAGTGACTGGGTTGAAATTACCCTAACATCCTTAATTCAAGAAGTCTCTCAGTCTTTGCCCAGGGTCTCTGTGCATTTGTGTTGTGTCATGACTTCAATGCCCCAATAGTTTGTAATTCTACTTGGCCTTCATTTCCTGATTGTATAATGCCTCAAACTCAGACAGTGTTGAAACATTGGGGCCACTCCAGGACTTTTCTGGCCATGTGCAGAGCTCTTTATATGGGCGTGGCATATTCCTATGTTCCTAGGAATATGCCAGAGTTTTTTCAAAAAATCCCCTATAGACATCTCATTATACATCTTTTTCTGTGTTTTTGTTTTTGTTTTTTTTTCAATCTCTAATTTGCCCTAATTGGTATTTCTGCCTTTGACAATTGGAAGCATAAAAAAATCACCAAATTTTTAATTTTTCTTGAAAATAATTTTTCAGAATAGAATCATCTGTTCTTATAAACTGAGCTCTAAGTCAAATAAAGCTCCAAGGAACTGCCACAAAATTCAAGTAATGAAAATCTCCATATTTTTCAAGTTTGGGGCAGCTTCAAACACATTTTGAACATTTATTTGTAAGTTTTTGGATAATTTTCTAAGATTTGAAAAAGTTGATTTTGACATATATGCCAGGATTTTGTTGTTTTAATAGAGTAACAGGTTTTTGGAAGTCCTTACTCCATCATTCTGTGTTTCTCTAGTGTTTTTGATTGCTATTTTAGTTTTTAATTTTCTAGTATATTAAACAAATGAAGCTTTATATGCAAAAACACAAAATTTGTTCTTCTGCAAAAATTAGAGTATAGGGGCCTAAAAATTAAGAGACACACATCACCTACTAGTAATAAGTGCAACATTTAGAGCCTTTAGTACTGTTATAGATTTACACATAAAAAGTAAATTCTAATATTATTTTATAATGCCATCAAGTTAATAAACTTTTCTACTGTATTCATTGAATGCAGTATATCACAGGCATTATTCTAACAGCCATACTTCCAATACATTCAATGAATAATTCATCCTAGGCATGCAGACATTGCACATACATGGTCTCTGCTCTCATGTACCATACATTCTTCCAAGGATGATGAAATAAGTACATACATAAGCAAGATAAATTGGAATATAGTAAATAACATTTTGAAAAGGAAGAAAAGTATCTTGAGAGACTGAGTGGTGGAACAGGTGCAAATTCAGAATATTTTTCATAATAATGTCAGGGCTGATCTCTTTGAATGAGTATCATTTGAAATGATATGCAAAGAACAAGGTAGAGACAGACATGCGTATATCAGAAACAGAATATTTCATGCCAAAAAAAATGGCAAATGAAAATGTCCTAAGACAAACAAGTTTGCTATATTCACAATATAGAAAGATGGTCTTTGCAGTGCATAGTGAAAGAAAATAAAACTACAAGAGGGCAGAAGGGTGGGCCATGACTAATCATGCAGGGTAATGAAAAGTCATTTTATTTTTATTTATATTTTTAGATTTTTATTTTTTCTATTAGAGTTTATTTACATTGTGCTGTTAATTTCTACTGTACACCAAAGTGACTCAGTCATACATACAGATACGTGTGTGAATATATGTGAATATGTATATACACATATACATTTATGTTTATATTCTTTTTATCACATTATCTTTTATCATGTTTCATCACAAGTGACTAAAGTTCCCTGTGCTATTCAGCAGGATCTCATTGCTTATCCACTCCAGATGCAACAGTTTGCATCTACTAACCCTAAACTCCCAGTCCATCCCACTCCCTCCCACTCTCCCTCGGCAACCACAAGTCTGTTCTCCAATTCCATGAGTTTGTTTCTTTTCTATATAAAGTTTAAATTGTACCATATATTAGATTCCAGATAGAAGTGATATCATATGGTATTTGGCTTTCTCATTCTGAATTACTTCACTTAGTATGAGACTCTCTACTGCCGTCCATGTTGCTGCAAATGGCATTATTTTGTTCTTTATATGGCTGAGTAGTATTCCATTGTGTATGTATACCACATCTTCTTAATCCATTTATCTTTCAATGGATATTTAGGTTATTTCCACATCTTGGCTATTGCAAATATTGCTGCAATGAACATAGGGGTGAATGTATTTTTTTCAAGGAAACTTCTGTCTGGATATATGCACAGGAATGGGATTGTTGGGTCATATGGTAGCTCTATATTTAGTTTTCTGGGGTACCTCCATACTGTTTTCCATTGGTTGTACCAATTTACATTTCCACCAACAGTGTAGAAGGGTTCCCTTTTCTCCAAACCCTCCCTAGCATTTGTTATTTGTTGACTTGTTAATGATGGCCATTCTGACCAGTATGAGGTGGCACCTCATTGTAGTTTTGATTTGCATTTCTCTAATGATTAGAGTTGTTGAGCATTTTTTCATGTGCATATTGGCCCTCTATATATCTTCTTTGGAGAAATATCTATTCAGGTCTTCTGCCCATTTTTCAATTGACTGGTTTGTGTATGTTGAACCATGTTTATGATCCTGGGATGAATCCCACTTGGTCATCACGTATGATCTTTTTTATATGTTTTTGGATTTGGTGGCCTAAAATTTTGTTGAGTATTTTTGTGCCTATATTCATCAAAGATATTGGCCTAGAATTTTCTTTTTTGGTAGTATCTTTGTCTGGTTTTGGTATTAGGGTGATGGTGGCTTCATAGAGTGTCTTTGGGAGTGTCTTTATGGCCTTAATTTTAAGGTCTATTTTCTCTGATACGTGTATTGCAGCTCCTGCTTTCCTTTTTTTTCCATTTGCAAGAAATATCACTTTCCATTCCCTTACTTTCTATTTATATGTGTCTTTTGCCCTAAGGTTAGAGCCTTGTATGTAGCATATTGTAGGTTCTTGCTTTTTTATCCATGCTGTCAGTCTATGTTTTCTGATGGGAGCATTCGTCCATTGACATTTTAGGTAATTACTGATAAATACGTATTTATTGCCATTTTAAACCTTGTTTTTCAGTTGATTAGATGTTTCCCCATGTTCCTTTTTTTTTTTTTTGATTGAATGCTTTCCTTTTTTTATGCTTTTCTCCTTTTCTTTTTAGTTTTTATGAATGTAATGTTTGGCTTTGATTTCTGGTTGCCCTGTTTTTCAAGAATGTTAACCCCTTCCTATATTGGCTTTCTTTAGCCTGATAGTCATATAGGCTCAAATACATTCTAAAAAAAAAAAAAGAATCCAGATTTTCTTACTTTTCTTCCCAACATTTTATGATTTTTGAAGTCCTTTTTAACATCCTCATGTTTTTCCTTGCTGTTCCTTCTGTTTATCATGACTTTTACAATAGCTTTTTTTTTTTTTTCTTTTAGATCTGTATACTGGCTTATTTAAGTGATTTCTTTCCAATTTGATTTCCTCCATCCTATTTCTTCTTCATTCTTTTTTTACTTGCAGGAGCCCTTTAAGCATTTTTTTTAGAATGTATTTAGTATTGCTGTACTCTGTTTTGTTTTTTGGAGAAATTATTTTTTTCCTTCTATTTTAAATGATATTCTTGCTGGGTAGAGTATTCTAGGCTGAAAATTTTTCCCTCTTAGAACTTGAATATATCTTCCCACTCTCTTCTGGCCTGTAGTGTTTCTGCAGAGAAATCAGCTGCTAGCCTTATGGGGGTTCCCTTATAATTAATGCTGTGTTTTTTTCTCTTGTAGCCTTTAGAATCATCTCTTTAACTTTGGCCATTTTTATTATGATATGTCTTGGTGTGGGCCATTTGGGTTCAACTTGTTTGGTGTACTCTGTGCTTCAAGTACTTTGATATCTTTTTCCTTTAGATTTGGAAAGTTTTCAGCCATAATTTCTTCAAATATATTTTCAATCCCCTTTTTCTTCTTCTGGAATCCCAATTATGCATAGATCAGCCCACTTTATCTTATCCCATAGGTTTCTTATATTGCTTTCATGTTTTTTTCATTTGGTTTTCTGTCTTCTGTTCTGATTGGGTGATTTCCATTATTCCATCTTCCAAGTCACTAATTTGTTCCTCTGCATTATTCATTATGCTCTTCACTGCCTTTAACTCAGCTTTCATCACTGCAAATGAATTTTCTAATTTTTCTTGACTCCTCCTTATATTTTCAAGTTCCTTTCTAAAGGCATCTGCATTACTGTTCACATCTGCATTACTGTTCATATCCTCTCTTAATTCCTTCATTATTTCCTTCTTGAATTTGGTGTCTGTTAGAATTCAGAGGTCTGTTTCATTGTTTTCTCCTTCAGGGGAATTCTCCTACTCTTTTAACTGGGAATGGTTCCTGAGCATCTTCATTTTGCTTATGTTTTTCTTTTTCTATGAGTTTAGGGAAAACAACGACTGTAGTCCTGGAGAGCTATTTATATGCATGAGCTTACTTTTTATTTTTTGGATGCTGTGTGTGCTTCCAGGGAGATGGGGGTGATGTGCAGGGCTAGTAGCCAGTACCTAATTGCTGGACCCTTGACAGTGGCAAGGAGCCATGGGAAGGAGGCACAGGCTGCTCCTAGTTGCAGGGCCTGGGGAATTGACAGTGATCAGGCATGTGTAGGTGGCACACAGAGCATTTGGCAGTGGCAGCAGCAGGGCAGGGATGTTCCCAGGGGAATGAGAGCAACAATGGGTGGTGCATGGTTGCAGTGCCCTCTTCTCTGCCAACCTCTGAGTTGACTGTTTTTACAGGTGGTGCCTGTTCACAGACCCCTAGTGGTGGTGGGTCACAACCCCCTCTGGAATCTGAGATGACTGTTGTGGTTTCCCCATCTGTCTGTAGATCACACAAGAGGTGCCTCATGGCACTTAGTGCCCTGCTGCCCTTAGGCCACGCAAGAGGTGCCTTCTGCCTCTATCCTACACAAGAGGTACCCAGTTGCCTGTAGTCAGTGCAAGTGGCCCTTCACTCCTCATGGCTTGTGTGAGAGGCTCCCTGCCCTCTGAGAGTCAGTGCAAGCACAGGGAAAGAGATTCCTATGGGGGTCTTCCCCTCCTCCTCTCACTCTCCCCAACGATGGTGCCTTGCTTCTCCTGTGGGTCCAGACCTCCTCACAGGGTCCCTTGGCTGTGACATTCAGCTTCCCGGTCTATGGCATTCAGCTCCCCAGCCCATGGCACACCACTCCCTAGCCCCTAAGGTTGTCTTCATGAGGCAACCCTAGTCCTCTTCCCAGAACTGACCTTCAGAGCTTAAATGTCTCAGGCTGTGGTGTCTGGGGGAAGTGGTACAGATGGTCTCTCACTCTGTTTTACCCTCCTCAATCCAGGTGCTGCACTTTTCTCCATGGCTTTTATGTCTCTCTGACTTGGCTGATCTCTCTGACATCAGTTAGGTGGCTTCCCAGGGTGTGGGTTCCTTTCCTCTTTCATGGCTCCCTCTCAGGAGTGCTAATCCTTTCCTGGTTCCTTTTTTTCTCTTGCTCTCTTTTTTCCCTGTTGTTCTACCCCATTATGTGGAGGGTTTCTTGCCCTTTTTGGAGGATTAATGTCTTCTGCCAGTGTTTAGTATGTGTTCTGTGTGAATCGTTCCACACGTAGATTTTTTTTTATTGATGTGTTTGTAAAAGAAGGTGAGCATCAAGTCTATTCCTCTGCCATCTTGATCCTTCTCAATTTTATTTGTATTTTTAATACAATGGGAAAACACAGGAGGCTTTAAATCAGGGGAGTAATCTTATCTGATTTATATTGTTTAGGGATGTTTCTCACTGCTTTCTGGTGAAGAGAGTAAAAGAATTTGAAAGTGGAAAATGAAGTCAAGTTCGATGGCTACTGCAATACCCAGCATAATCAGTTTCTTTTTGTCGGTTGTAGTAACAGAAAAATTGAGTATATTATATAGATTAAGATAAGATGTGGATAGAGAACAGACAGAATTTCTTGACATATTGAATGGTGAGAAGAGGAAAGCATTGAATGTGACTTATAGATTTTCACCTGAGCAGCTAAATTGATACTGACGTCAGTTTTAGAAACAGAACAAATAGGAGAAAAATTGGTTTGGCAGTTAAAAATCAAGTCTTCTGCTTTGGTCATGTTAAATTTGAGTAATCTATTGGTAGGACTGGTGACTTATCTTGTGGAGCACGGTTTAAAATGAAAATAGGGGGCCATCACTCATAAATTATTAAGAACTTAAAAATGCTGAAAATGGAGTATTAAACCGAGTAGAGCATCTTCCTATGTACAAGGATCTGTATAACTACCTATCTGAGATGAATCCATTCTTACTTTTAGATGGTCAAGAAGAGATTTCTATCAGGCAGTTAGTTGTATATTTTCTGCTTAAGGTATGACAGGGCCTATAATGGAAAGCGACCCAGTTCAAGGTATTGGCCAAGTCTGAAGATAATATTGAGGTTATCAATCTGTAACACTGTTGAACTTAAGAGTTTGAAAAAGTGAGAAGTTTTTATAAAAATAGGAATATTTTATCCAGCATGATTGGAATGAAGGGAAACAAGTGAAAAAATATACTGGGAAGCTGAGAGATTTGAAAATGGAAATGTAAAGGAGTTTTTACAATAATATTTCTCTTTCCTGAGGTAAATGAAAATAAATTCATTGGCTGAAAGTGTATACACATTCAAGTGTATGTGTATGTGAGTGGTTTGTGTATGAATAAGTAGATAGAGATTTAATGACCTATGGGGTGGGGTGGTGAAAATGCAAACCAGAGAAATTTAATGGACATTTGGACACCATTGGAAGCCTATTTGAGATGTATGGAAATTATTTTTAAATGAGAGTAGTCAATATACTTTTAAGTTTTTATATCACTTATTATAGCTGCACAAGTGCAGACATCAAGTAAATGAAACCAAGGAATATAAGAAAGGATATCAGGGCAAGGGTACTATGGCTGGATGCAAGGAAGTGTTCACTGTGATAGATCATGAATATCTGAATATGATAGCTGAATATTCAGTGAGAGTAGAGGTAATGATTAATAAAAATACAATCAATTTAATGATGTGGAGATGTTGGTAATGACAAAGAATTATGAGGCTAGGGGTTTCTAAAGAATGAAGAAGGAAAAATAATTTGGAAACAATACTGTAGACAAGGAAGACAAGCATCATCACATTACCAGTCCTTAATGACAGATGCTGCAATTGAGAAAACTAACTGGAAAGGTTTGAAAGGATGTAGAAAAGGACCTGAAAATTGGGACTAATTAGTGTAGTTCAGAGCCCCAAAGTCTTGATGATGTTGATGTCTGTTTGACTGATTATTGATCTAGGAGGCTGGAAATTGTGGTGTTATTTCATAAAGAGAAATAAACACACAGCGAATAACTCTTTGAATCTATTATAGGGATACTAAATTGAGTTAAAACCAAAAATCTTGGAGTAACTGGTAACAAACATCCTTTGGCATACACAGTAAAAGCCATGGCAGTGACTAAATCATAGTACCCCTTTTCTGGATTGACCTGCAACAATTAAACAGGTAAGAGAGATATGAAACACAGGAATCTCTGCAGGTCTGTAGCTTTAAATCAATGCTATCATTTAAACATTCACATAACTTTATGAGGAAATGTTTAATTATCCCATTTTTTTTTTTACAGAAAAAGAAACCATGGCTTAAAATAAATTAGAAAATCTTGCCTCAAAGTACTAAGCAAATGGTGGCAAACCCAGGATTGAATTCATGTTGACTCTGGAAACTTTAACCATCATCCAAATTATTTGTCTTCTGATATCACCTCTGACCTCAAGTATACTGTTAAGTAGAAAGTATATTTGACTATTATGGCCCATTTTCCAGACAGGAAAACTAAATAACTTTAGAATAAGTGAATTTCCTAGACTTATAGCAAATTAGTGCCCCAGACAGATTTGAACACCTTGCTCAGAACTGTAAAATTGAACTTTTAAAATTCTAAATAAACAGTTACTCGTACAAAAATCTCTTGTTAAAAATATGCTTGTTTTTCTGGATTGAATACAGTATATGAATTTAAACCTCTAATTTAAAGCAAGAAGTAGGAAACTGTGAATACTTTTGTCTCACAATAGAATAAGGAGAAAGGAATTAAATGAAAAACTCTCATAGATTCAAGAGGGTTCATCTGAGTGTAAAAGTGCTGCAGTGACTGAATGTGTTTTATATATTGTAGCATTTTAAGATCTTGGGAATATTACAAGTAAATGATTTAACTACTTTCAGCTGTCCTGTAAGTTGTTCATAATCACTGATTTTGCTTTTCAGACGAGCATAATAAAGTTCTCAATATAGCTCTTTCAACAGCAACAGCAGTGCTGACTCTTCAATATGAGACAGCTCAGTCACACAGGATATCTTCACATCCAAGCAAAGCAAAAATTAAAAAAAGGAATCAAAGTCCATGCAGCAGCAGCCTGGTTTATCTTTTGGGTTCATTTTTGTTAGACAAAGGTGCTGAATCTTTGAAAAGTTACATACTTTTAATCACATTTGTAATGATAGCCATGGCTTCTGAATGTAGTAATTCTAGTAAAATGACTATTTTTCAATTTGGCTATCTCTTTGTATAGGTCTGATTTACAAACCAGTTCTGATATCGTCAGCTTATAATGTTGTGTGCTTATAATGTTGTCAAGAGACCTTCACCAATAACCTTTGTTAAGTAACAGATGTCTCTAAGAAGTTTTTAAATGCTGGCTTGGAGACTCTTTCCTCAGCTGAGAGTTCTCATTATCTAGAGCACCAAGACCAGATCTGGTTAACAAACACAAGAGACAAAGGTAGGAAATTTTGATATGAGCTTTGTGTAGAGATTAGTCCATTTTGTAATAGGCCTTTACAAGCTTTTTTGTAGATCTTTAGATATTCTTGCTTGTGAGAACATCTGTGCCTCATTTTGATCACTAACTAACCTCTCTTGCAGTGACAGGAGGACTACAAGATATGTAGTGACAGGAGGACTTGGACCAAGAGAGATCCTCTGATGTTCTTAGTGAATATTTGTTTGACTTTTGCCTCACCTTTCAGAGTTTAGCTTTCAACACAGATCAAATATTTCCATTTTATAGGTAAAAATGAGTTAAAGATAGACATCATGAGAACATTTTTTAAAAAACTTGTATAAAAATGTTTTGAATTAAGACTTTCATAAAATTCAAGTTTTTAATATCATAGTTTTTTTAGGTTTTGGGGGTTATTTTTTTGTATTGCATTTTCATTTTATTGATGATTTCCTTTGCTGTTCAGAAGCTTTTCAGTTTGATATAGCCCTGCTTGTTTATTTCTGTCTTTGCTACTGTGGCTTTTAGTGTCAAAGTCTGCAAAAATCACTGATAAGACCAGTATCAAGGAGTTTATTCCCTGTGTTTTCTTCCAGGAATTTTATGCTGTCAGATCTTTTATTCAAGTCTTTAATCCATTTTGAGGGTTTTTTTTTTATATATAATGTAAGATAAGGGTTCAATCATTCTTTGGCATATGGCTGTCTTGTTTTTCCAACAAAATTCTTTGAAGAGACTATTCTTTCCTCATTGTAAATTCTTGGTTCTTTTATCACAAATTAATCAATCTAAGTGCATGGGTTTATTTCTGGGCTCTCTATTCTCTTCCACTGATCCATGTGTTTGTTTTTAGGCCATATTGTGTTGTTTTGATTACTATAGCTTTATAATATAGTTTCAAACCAGGAAGTGTAAAGCCTCCAACTTTGTTCTTCTTTCTTAAGATCTGGATAATTGTGTGTGTCGGGGGGAGGAGGGTCAGGCATTTTTGTGGTTCCATTCAAATTTTAGGATTGTTGTTTTATTTCCTGAAAAATGTCATTTGGATTTTCATAAAGATTGCATTGAAACTATAGATTGTTTTGTGTAGTATAGACAGTTACATTTTAAATATATTACTCCAATTTATGAACAAGGAATATCTTTCCATATGTCTTATTTAATTTCTTTTATTAATGTCTTATAGTTTTCAGTATACAGGTCTTTCATATCTTTGGTTAAATATATTCTCAGGTATTTTATTTTTTCTGATACAATTGGAAATGGAATTGTTTTCTTAACTTCTCTTTCTGATAGCTTGCTGTTAGTGTACAGAATCACATTGATTTTTGAACATTGTATAGCCTGCATATTTAATGAATTTGTGAGGTCTAACAGTTTTTTGGTGGCCTCTTTAAGATTTTCTACATATAATATGCTATCTGCAAAGAGAGACAGTTTTATTTCTCCATTTATAATTTAAATGCATTTAATTTCTTTTTCTTTACTAAAAGCTTTAGCTAGGATTTCCAATATTATATTGAATTAAATGTTGAGAACAGGCTTCTGTCTCTTTTTTGAAAAAAAAAAGAAAATATTTCAGGTTTCCACCAATGAATATGATGGCCTTTATTACATTGAGACATGTTCCCTCTACATGCAGTGTTTTAAGAATTTTTATTATCAAGGGATTTGAATTTTGTCAAATGCCTTATCTGCAGTTATTGAAATGATCATATGATTGTTTTATTTATTCAATATTTATAACAATTTTTATTTTTCCATTATAGTTGATTTACAGTACTCTGTCAATATCTACTGTACAGCAAAAAGGTGATCCAGTCATATATATATATATGTATATATATATAATTATTATTATTATTATTATTCTCACATTATCCTCCATCATGTTCCATCACAAGTGACTAGATATAGTTCCTGGTGCTATACAGCAGGATCTCATTGCTTATCCACTCCAAATGCAATACTTTGCATCTATTAACCCCAAGCTCCCAGACCATCCCACACCCTCCCCCTCCCCCTTGGCAACCACAAGTCTATTCTCCAAGTCCATGAGTTTCTTTTTGGTGGAAAGGTTCATTTGTGCCATATATTAGATTCCAGATATAAGTGATATCATATGGTATTTGTCTTTCTCTTCCTGACTTACTTCATTTAGAGTCTCTAGTTCCATGCATATTGCTGTGAATGGCATTTTTTTTTATGGTTTAGTAGTAGCTATTTGTGCATATATACCACATCTTCTTAATCCATTCATCTGTATATGGACATTTAGTTTGCTTCCATGTCTTGGCTATTGGCTCTTGTGAATAGTGCTGCAGTGAACAGATGGGTGCATGTATCTTTCTCAATGAAAGTTTTGTTCAGATATATGCCAAAGAGTGGGATTGCTTGTTCATTTGTTAATACACTGTATCACATTGATTGATTAGCAAATGTTACACCACCTTTGTATTCACGGAGTAAATTCTATTATGCTGTATGATCAATGTACCTTTGAATTTGGTTTCCTAAAATTTTGTTGAGGATTTTTCTACCTATATTCATGAACGATATTGGCCTGTAGTTTTCTTTTCTTATAATGTTCTTATCTGACTTTGGTATGATGGTAATAATGGCCTGGTAAAATGAGTTTGAAAGTGTTTCTTTTCTCCTTTTTGGAAAAGTTTGAAAAGTAAGTATTAATTCTTGAAATATTTGGTAGAATTTATGAGTGAAGCCTTTGGGCTTTTCTTTATTAGGAGTTTTTTGATTACTAATTCAAACTCCCTACCAATAATTAGTCTATTCTGATTTACTGTGTCTTCATGATACAGTCTAAGATAGGTTGTATGTTTTTAGGAATTTATTTTTTACTACTAGGTTGTCCAATTTGATGGTATATAACTGTTCCTGGTAGACTTTTACGATTCTTCACATTTGTGTACTATCATCTGAATTTATTTCAGTCTTCTGTCTTTTTTTTCTTGGGAAGTCTAGCTAATGTTCTGGCTATTTTTTGAAAATCTTTTAAAAAGTCCAGTCTTTTGTGTTTTTAGTCTATACTTAGTATATTTCTGCTCTGATCTTTATTTCCTTTTTTTCTATTAACTTTGGGTTTAGTTTCTTTTTCCCAAGCAATTTTTCTTTTTTTGTCTTTTTTAGTGCCACATCCAGGGCATATGGAAGTTGCTAGGCTAGGGGTCAAATCGGAGCTACAGCTGCCAGCCTATGCCACAGCCACAGCAACATGGGATCCAAGTCATGTCTACCACCTACACCACAGCTCACAGCAATGCTGGATCCTTAACCCCCTGAGCGAGGACATGGATTGAACCTGCATCCTCATGGATCCTAGTTGGAGTCATTACTGCTAAGCCACAATGGGAACTCCTTTTTTGTTTTACTTTTTTTTGGCTGCACCCACAGCATATGGAAGTTCCCAGGCCAGAAGTAGAATCAGAGCCATAGCCAGAACCTACACCATAGCCATGGCAACACCAGATCTCAGCTGCATCTTTGATGTATGCCACATTTTATGATAACACTGTGGAATCCGTAACGCACTGAGGGAATCCAGGGATCAAACCCTCATGGAGACAATACCAGGTCCTTAACTCACTTGAGCCACAAAAGGGACTCCTCCCAGACAAATTTTTAATGTAAACCAAATTATACAAATCTCTTATTTAAATTCCTTCCAAGTGACTCCATTAGCACAAACCTAAAATCCTTAACTTGACTAAGAATTTGCTGCATGATGTCATCTGTCAGTTTCATTAGTCATAGATCATATTCTTCTCCTCCTTTTCATTTTACCATATTGATTCCTTAAGTTCCTTAGCTATGCATATATTTTCCACCTTTATGGTATTCATATACATCAATTTTCTTTGCATAGAATGCTCCTTCTAACTCTTCATAAAATTAATTAAAATTCATTTTTTCTGAGAGGGCCATCTCTGACACTTCAAACCAAATTAGGTTCCCCAGTGCAAACTCCACTTGACTTTCATAGCATTTTAAAAAATAAAGTAGAATTTATTACTTCTATAAGGAGATCCATTATATTTGTTTAATTGACTTCTATATATTATGTAGCACAGTACCTAACAAATAGTGAGGTATTTTTTCTCAGCAAGTAGGTGTATATTCATGTATTAAATATCTTTATTGAATGATTAATTGAATAAGTGACTAGGTATAGTCTCTACTTCCAAAGAATTTAAAGTGGTTTATATTGATAAAACATAACAACTGATATTGAGTTGATAAATATTTAGAATGAGAATAAATTCTTAATTATAAAATAGTTTTCTATGAAACATGAGGGTTTGAAGATTCTAATGTGATCAAAATTTTACTTTCAGACCTAAATGAATCTAGTAGCTCAAGTGGTTAATCTATATCCAAAAAAATATATATTTTTTGTCTTTTTGCCATTTCTAGGGCCACTCCCATGGCCTATGGAAGTTCCCAGGCTAGGGGTTGAATCAGAGCTGTGGCTACTGGCCTATGCCACAGCCACGGCAACACGGGATCTTTAACCCACTGAGCAAGGCCAGGGATCGAACCCACAACCTCGTGGTTCCTAGTTGGAGTCCTTAACAACTGAGCCACGACAGGAACTCCCAATCCAGAAAATATTTTAATACAACTAACTTATTCATGAATATAATGATTATCATCATTATTTACATTTAAGTCATTATGGTTTCTAAAATTCAAGTCCAGGGAAAATTGGTCTACTGAATGAAATATTTTAAATGTGTGGAGAATGATCTAACACTAAATACTAATTTGTTCCTGAATATGTAATTGTTGTGTCCTCATTTATTATTTGAACTTGAGTATTTAGAAGTATTTTTTGCTTTGGAACCAGTACCTCAAAAGTAACATGGACAAAATTCTATATTAAAAAAAGTCTGATGCAAGTACTCTCTTATTGTCAAAAATAGCAAAAATAGCATCCTTTTTCATTATAGTCTACTACCCCTACCACTTAGTACAACAAAGAAAAAACATAAACAGTGTTGAGTTCATAATATGTATAATTCTGTGGTACTTAATTTCAATTATTTCTCCTGACATATGTTGAAGAAGGTCAAACTATAACATCCTTTCTACAGATAAGAATACTGAAGCTTGAGAAATTAAGTAACAATTCCAAGAACACACAGGTAGATGACTATTGTGAAGAGAACATAAGACATAGGCTATTATTTGAAATGGGGAAAGGGAAGCAAAGTGAAAGAAAAAGGAATAAAATCAGGAATTTCTGACTATTAATGCACTTTAAACTGCTGCATACTACTGAACTATTGTACGTTACCATAAGGTATTTATTTTTATAAATAAAGTATAAGATGATTATGGTTAAAACAAATACAGTCTATAAAATTATAACAATACAAAACATTTATATTTGTTTTTGTTGGAAAAATGCAAATTGTAAATTATACAACACATTTACAGAGTTTTAAATAAAATCTTCCAACTCCAATTTAGACCACTGAAATGCATTTGGCAGTGTCATCTAGAAAACTTAATAGAATAAGTACAATACTACATATGCGATCGTGTTCTTTTTTTCTTTTTTTTTCTTTTTTTTTTCTGTCTTTCTATGGCCATACCCATGGCATATGGATGTTCCCAGGCTAGGGTTCCAGTCAGAGCTGTTGCTGCTGGCCTATGCCACAGCCACAGCAATCAAGATCTGAGTTGTGTCTGTGAACAACACCACAGCTCACAGCAAGGGTGGATGCTTAACCCACAGAGCAAGGCCAGGGATTGAACTCACTTCCTCATGGATACTAGTCAGGTTCGTTAATGACTGAGCCATGATGGGAACTCCCATATATGACCATGTTTAGTAATACATATAATACTTCACTAAAGAAGGTAGGAGAGCTAGCCAAGAAAATAATAAAAAGAAAATTAAATTCCAAACATAACAGACCATTTTTGAATTAACTGATATTGCACCACCACATATGAAAACAAAACAGGATGTAGAGATTATTTATTCTTGCTAAGAAAAACAATGATCAAATATAATGGATTTAACAATAAAATGCATCATGTTGGGTAGAATAAAGCCTTTTTTTTTTTTTTTTTTTTTGGTCTTTCTGCCTTTTCTAGGGCCACTCCCGCAGCATATGGAGGTTCCCAGGCTGGGGTCCAATCGGAGTTGTAGCCACCAGCCTACACCAGGGCCACAGCAACTCGGGATCCGAGCCGCATCTGTGACCCACACCACAGCTCACGGCAATGCTGGATCCTTAACCCACTGAGCAAGGCCAGGGATCGAACCCGCCACCTCATGGTTCCTAGTCTGATTCATTAACCACTGCGCCATGGTGGGAACTCCCAGAATAAAGCTTTATTGTTAACATATCAAAGTTTTCATAATACTACTTTTTTGTGCCTCAGAAAATGGACAGTTTTGTAAATACTGTCACATCAGCAGGAGTTTAAAAAAATTGTTTTAGAGATTATTTTGCTCACAAATTTGATGCATAATGGTTGATATATCAAAAATATATTGTCAAAATGTCAAATTAAAAAAAAACCCATTGGACCAGGGGTAGAGTGAATGTCTTTTAAACATCAGATTTCATAAAATTGTCCTTGCAATGCTTTTCTGAAACTAGCAATAAGGATTTGCAGAAGTGCTAGCACATAATCTAAAACTTTAAAGATATTATTTGAGTTGTGTGTGTCCTTTCATATTGTTCTCACTCTTTAATACAGAGATTCCACTAAAATCAAATATAATGTATTATATATACCTTTTCTCTTTTGGCAGCATCTGTTTAGTAAGCCATCTTATCTGAAGTTATTTGGTGGATGTGTTTATGTGCATGTGGTATTCTTTTTTCTCTATCTTCCCTTTAGCCTTCCTCTCTTTCCTTCCTCTATTATTTCTTTTATTTTATATGTTTCTAACTATAGAAATCTTTCAGTTTTCATCTTCTTTAGGTTTCAGCATCAGTATCCAGTGGTTAATATAACAGAGACAACACTTGAAAATCACTTCTAGTCACACCAGTGAGGAAATGTGGCCATTCTCTTCAATAACTTGTTCACCAATAAAATTTTATGTACCAAATATCAACATTTAAAAACAAATCACAATTGTAAATCTTCATTCTATGTTTTCTTCTAAACTGATATTCAAAAGTTAGATACATAGATTTTCATCTGCAGTGTCAAAATTGCAAGGTGCACCATTTATCAAATGGAAAAAAGTAAGGGAGTAGCACTCTGGGCTTTCTTGGGTCTATTTTTATAGTTCTTCCATTGACTCACTTGTGACCTTCAGCAAATGGAGCTCAGTTGATCTGACTGTAAAACGAGGACAGCTGCACTGACCTGTCTTCCAGTAGTGTTATAAGACTCAATAAATCAGAGCCTACAAAGTTCTTTAAGGTTCTCAGATGAATTGTGCTATATAAGGGTGAAACGTCAGAGTGGAAAGACTGCTTTTACCTTTTATATATCAGTTATTACCAAATGGGCAAAACAAAAGAGGATCACCTCATGCCTTCATAAAATTATTCTCAATTTCTGAAAGAACACTTAGTTCAGCTGATTTAAAATAGGATGTTTAATAGATTCTGTTAACCTCAAAAAACTTCCTTATCACAAGCATTCAATAAAACTATTTTTGCCTTGTTATCCCTGATAACTATCATAAATAAATCCTTTTAAAACAAATTATGAACTAATAAATGCATTTTATGCATTTGAATGCTGTACTACCTTTGCTAGCTTTTCGGATATGCTATTTGGAGTTGATTAACTACAGAGCCTTTGCCAACCCAATATATTACAAGTTGGTAGTATATTTTTAATCATCTATATTCAGAGTTGAAAATTAATTTTACTTTGATTTTTTTTAAACATCCACTGATTAAACTTAAGCAGTTAAACATCTTAGGCATTTAACTTCAATGTTGTGCCCTCCCCTATCAGAGCAAAATTGGGCATTTTCCTATACACAATAGAGGAAAAAAAGCAATTACTATCAATCAGTGACTAAGCAACAGATTGGAGTATTTAGAAAGACTCATTCATACACAGATTTGCAGCAGTGTTCAGCTCCTCTGATTAGATTCCATAGATTTTAAATTGTAGCTAATTAGGCTGTCATCGGTTCATTAATGGCTCTACTGATTCAGCACTCCCTCACCTGCATGCATATTAAAGCTCATTAGCTCCCTTGTCTAAAATACCACCTGCATTAATTGCTGCCGATGCACCAGGACTCTTCAGAAGGCTCTTCTGACAAGGATTCTACCTGCTTGGAGTGCCCCATGCCCCTGAAAGCTCTTCAGAGGAGCTCACACATAAAGTTCATGGTGCTGTACACGTGGTGAGATTGCAGCTGTTGTAAGGGCAGTCAAGCCTGTTTTACGCTTAATATCAGGATATAAATAATTAGTGATGCCTCTGCTATAGGGCTTAACAGAGGCCACTATATTCCATTCTAAGCTTCTGCTAAACCATCTCTCTCTACAAAATAAGCTCCCAAGTCATCTTTCCTTTGATTCTTGATTCTTTAAGCAGCTTCCACAAAAAGCTAAGTCTAAGCCAGAGAAGAAAGAACACTATAGCTTTCTTTTATTTCATGGTCACTGTCCCTTGTGAATGTGACATGAGTCAGAGTAAGACATTTAAAACACTTCTAGTTCATATCTACCTCAGTAAGTTACCAATATCAGTTAATCAATTATAACCATATGTGTTTTAAAACAGCTTTTGCCTCTAAAGTTATTTACTTATTTATATATTTATTTCTAAATCTTTTTTACACCCTCACAGTTACATCTTTTGGCAAAAAGAGAATTTCAACCACCCATATTAAGAAAGGAGTTCTACTAAAAATGAGCTGGTCAAAAAACAAAAAAACAAAAAAACAAAAAACCCAACAGTGATGGTTTTGAAGTTGGCTGGTGAAAAAACGAATTATTTGCTAGCTCTTTTGCATTCTTTAACCCCTTCTCCTTAGTGCTGTTTAGTAGTAGGCTGCTACCAACTTATTGTTCAGAAAGTGTTTCTGTGTCTTCCAAATTTATCATTTTAGTGATCTTTTGATTGGGGAGTTTCTATTGTGGATTCAAAATGTCAAATTAGAAGAAATGCATGAGGTATTGAAAACTAGTTTGTTACACATCATTTCCAGTTTTTGATAGTTTCAAGTAATAAGCTGTATGTGATTTGTTAATTCATCATAGGAAGAAAAAGACCTCCAATAAATGATGTTTGAAAAAAAATGAATGAATGAGAAATTTAGTACCTAGTAATTTGAGGTTTTTTTTTTTTTAAATAACTCATGCAAAGTGAAAAGCAACTGGTTATTTTTATTTTTATTTATTTTGGTGACTTCTCTATCAACAACATTGACTTTCATAATAAAAGAAGCTGGTAGGTGCAAATACAAGTTGTTTTTAAATTTTTTTCTTCTTCTCTCATACTGTCTGGTGTGTTTAGGACCAGGTTTGTCAGTGACCACTGATTGCACAGATGATGGAATATTTACTTTCTCCTTGGGACAAAACATAAGGGTAACCCTTATTGAGGAAGAAGTACCAAAAGTTTGTTCTGCAAATGCCCATTTTCACTGAAAAATTTTTGATATATTTGTAAATTAAATTTTCTTTTAAGAATTTTAGGATTTTGTAGATTTTTTTCAATGTTTTTTCAATCTGTAAAGAATATTATTTTCATAGGCATATATGATAATGACAAATATTTATTATGTAAAATAAAATAAATTCTTACTCTGTTATAACCTCTCTAGTAGAAGGTAGATGGAGAGGGGAAAAAGTCACTAAAAATATATTTTTCTTTAAACTGTTACTACGCATACATTACTGTGTATTTTCTATCAACCAATATCTATTACACTCAAAAAACACCACCTGTGCTGCCCAGGCCATATGCAGACTGTAAAGCCCCAACCAGCCAATGTATAAATGAATACAATGATCCCAAGATAGAGATGAAAAATTTTGAGACTTAGATTCTAGACTGGTGTTTTAGATGAGTTATAGCAGCCCATAAAAAGCCTTCAACAGGCAACAAATTATATCTAGGAAAGCAACTATTATCACTTTATTTCAAGTGTTGCTCTCCCACCTGGAATAATACAAGGATATGTCTAATAACAGACATCTGTTCCAAAATTGGAGTAAAAAACCTCTTTCAGTTTCCAAATTCAGGAAAAAGTCACAGTTGCTTCAATGTTTGAGACTTATCTCACCACCTTTATTTTAATTAGAAATATTCGATGAGTATATATTATTGCCAGAGACTACCTTGGGTTCTGGAAGTAATATTACCTTTACATTATTAATTAATTATAATATGTATTATAAATTAATAATATAAAGTATATT
Source organism: Sus scrofa (assembly GCF_054392235.1). Taxonomy (NCBI): domain Eukaryota; kingdom Metazoa; phylum Chordata; class Mammalia; order Artiodactyla; family Suidae; genus Sus; species Sus scrofa. The sequence goes on along the minus strand of NC_139391.1, from coordinate 84,054,217 downwards.
CATACTTACATATAATATAAATATTATATACACATTATAATTGTTTCTAATTATGCTGTTCATATTCTATTGCACCAAGTGAAACTAATTTAGGAAAAAATTGTAGTTTCATAGACTTCAGTTATGTAAAAGGGCCAATAAGCTCACAGCCTAAGAAAAAAAAATAATGTCTGACTATGCTTATCATGTAGTTTTACAAGTATAATGAGAAATAATATTAAACATATAAATGCCACAAAGATAAAAGGCTTAGCATTTTTGAGGAATAGGATTAAGGAGGGCTTAATGGAAGAAGTAGATGCAGGAGGTAAGATTTTATGGAGAAATAGGAGCTCATGACAATGAGAGAAGACATACAAGGCACAAGGTCATGACATCAGAAGCTTTGCTAAGGTAAATACACAAATTTTGTACTACAGAAATACAAGTAGGAAAGAGACATATAGGCAGGACACAGATCATTTTGTGTTCATCGGTATAGAACTGATGTATAAAATAACCACCACAGATATTTCTTAAAAAACTACTAGTCAGCCATAAAAAAGAATAAAATAATGCCGTTTACAAAACATGGATGGGAACTAGAGACTCTCATATTAAGTAAGTCAGAAAGAGAAAGACAAATACCACATGGTATCATTTATATCTGGAATCTAATATATGGCACAAATGAACCTTTCTACAGAAAAAGAAACTCATGGACTTGGAGAACTGACTTGTAGATGTGAAGGGGAAGGGGGGAATGAGACGGACTGGAAATCTGGGGTTAATAGATGCAAACTACTGCCTTTGGAATGGATTAGCAATGAGGTCCTAATCCAGTGGAAAGAAATGGGAACTAAATCTAGTTACGCATGATGGAGGATAATGTGAGAAAAAGAATGTGTATATGTATGTGTGACTAGGTCACTTTGCTGTACAGTAGAAAATTGATAGAACACTGTAAACCAGCTATAATGAGAAAAATAAAAATAATAATAATTTTAAAAGACTACTGAATGTCCTAGTCAGGCAACCCCAGGTGCGGGGACAAATATCCATTGATGACAGCTTCCTTTTTCTCATTCTTATTAATACTGATAGGTCCACAATTTCACTAGGACTTCTATGTATTATAATATCATTTTACTTGCCATTTACTGAAAGATTGGCTTTAGTCTATACTGGACTCAAAATTGATAAATCAGTAGTAAGGAACTAATTTATTCATAGAAACAATGCTACAAACAATGGCTAAATTTCTGAGTTGTACCATCTGAAGTAATTAACCTATTATTATTCACTAATTGAGTAAATATTTGTTGAGCATTTGCTGTGTGCAGAGTTCTAGATGTGTCCCTAGCATGTCAATTATTTATTGCTGAGGACAATAAACTCTTGGAAACTCTAATAAACCGGCTTATTCAATAATGCCAAAGGAAGGGCTTTCCTGCCAGGGGTTTTGGGTGGAGCAAAAATATATTACATATTTTTTGTCTTTTTTTTTTTTTTTTTTTTTTTTGTCTTCTTGCCTTTTCTAGGGCCGCTCCCGCGGCATGTGGAGGTTCCCAGGCTAGGGGTCTAATCTGAGCTGTAGCCACTGGCCTATGCCAGAGCCACAGCAACGTGGGATCCGAGCCGCGTCTGCCACCTACACCACAGCTCATGGCAATGCTGGATCCTTAACCCACTGAGAAAGGCCAGGGATTGAACCCACAACCTCATGGTTTCTAGTCGGATTCGTTAGCCACTGTGCCTCAACAGGAACTTCTATATTACATATTTTCATCTGTTACATGGTCTAAAAAGTGAAAGTCTATGTAGATAAATATTAATCACATCTGCACTAAAACTTCACCAGGAAAATCTCACTTTGGAGGCCATAGAAAATATTAAGATAGATTTTGGATATTCTAAGTATGTATCTTAATATTTTAGAGGGAAAATTTGCGTCTACCAAAAGCAGTATAATTTAACTTAGATCTTACTCTTAAATAATGTATTTTTGGTGATGAATACTGAATGCTATTGATATAAAAACAAACTGAGAGTCAACTCTGAAGTATATGTGAAGACTTCCCTGGTTGCTAAAGTATTATTATGGTCATTATTTACAGTTGCCAGCTGATAAGTCAACTGATAAAAGAAACCTTTAATTTAAGTATGAGTAGACTCAGGAAGATTTGCTTTCTGCTACACATCATACTTAATATATTTCACAGGCAGTTTTATTCCACTTATGATATAGTGACACAGTTACAACTAAGTGCATGATTCATAACAAAATAGTTAACTATATATATATAATCCACATATACTGTTATAAGTCAAAGAATCATTATTTCAAAATTTATTCCATATAGAGTAATTGACACCAGTCAGATAAAAATAGTGACTGCTATAATATCTCACACATAATAAATTTTTACTAAATATCCACAGAATGAACATGTGGTAGTACTTCACAGACAATAACACTGAATTTATAGCAGGTGGTAGTTGATATATTCAAGACACTGAAAAAACATGGTGAATTTTAGCCTGTTAGCACTGGCTTCATTATCCCATCCACTTATTCTGCTCAATTTTTCTTCATAGCATTTTCCATCACCTGATAAAGATTTTGTTCACCTGCATATTTTTCAGTTTCAACCTATTGTAATGAATATTCTGTGAAAGCAGAGACTTTGTCATTTTCTATAAATAAAGGTAATCTCAGCTATAATCTCAGCTGCCCAGTTTCTGATATTGAGTAACCCAGAAATAACTTTGCTGAAGGAATAAATACATGAATGAGTTTTTAACTCCATATGAAAGGGTTTGTGAAATTCAATGTTAAATGTTAAGACAGTGACTCAGTCACGACATGAAAAACTGTAGAACAAAACTGGGCCTACATCTAAGACTTTGAAATTCCATTTTTATTGTACTGTAAACTATTGACTTATTTTTTTTAATAATTTTTTTTTTATTTTCCCACTGTACAGCAAGGGGGTCAGGTTATCCTTACATGTATACATTACAATTACATTTTTCCCCCAGCCTTTCTTCTGTTGCAACATTAGTATCTAGACAAAGTTCTCAATGCTATTCAGCAGGATCTCCTTGTAAATCTATTCTAAGTTGTGTCTGATAAGCCCAAGCTCCCAATCCCTCCCACTCCCTCCCCTCCCACCAGGCAGCCACAAGTCTCTTCTCCAAGTCCATGATTTTTTTTTCTGAGGAGATGTTCATTTGTGCTGGATATTAGATTCCAGTTATAAGTGATATCATATGGTATTTGTCTTTGTCTTTCTGGCTCATTTCACTCAGGATGAGATTCTCTAGTTCCATCCATGTTGCTGCAAATAGCATTGTGCCATTCTTTTTTATGGCTGAGTAGTATTCCATTGTGTATATATACCACTTCTTCCGAATCCAATCATCTGTCGATGCACATTTGGGTTGTTTCCATGTCCTGGCTATTGGGAATAGGGCTGCAATGAACATGCGGGTGCACGTGTCTCTTTTAAGTAGAGTTTTGTCTGGATAGATGCCCAAGAGTGGGATTGCGGAGTCATATGGAAGTTCTATGTATAGATTTCTAAGGTGTCTCCAAACTGTTCTCCATAGTGGCTGTACCAGTTTACATTCCCACCAACAGTGCAGGAGGGTTCCCTTTTCTCCACAGCCCCTCCAGCACTTGTTATTTGTGGACTTATTAATGATGGCCATTCTGACTGGTGTGATTGGATCAACTATCTAACAACCACTTTAAAAGCAAAATCTTATTTTAAATGTATACTATGTTAGGTTTCTACTTCACCACAATATAAAACCCAAAACATCTGCTTAGTGTAAATGCATATATTTTGGTTTTCACCATTAGTGTCTATTGAGGAAAATGTTAGAGTAGCAGTAGTTTCTAAAGATGTGACCCTCTGTGCAAATGTGTGTGTTTGACAGTTGACAGGGATTTGGTTTTATGATTCTGATTAGCAGTAAGCTTCACTGAAACTTTATAACTGTTATTTAAAACGAATGCATATGTAGATTAGACCATTCAGAATCTCAGATTTCACACTAGCAGCTATTGAGATGAAATTATTTATTAATTAGATTTTCATTTATTTTTCTTTTTTTGGTATTTGCTTATATAATGTTGAAGTTATAATTTTATCAAAGAAAAATATTTTAATTTACATTTTTGCAGGTGTACCTTTCTAAAGATTTGCTTATTTTCCCTGTCTTTTATGTAAAAAAGCAGAGCAAAGCTTTTGAACATCTTTAAGAAATAAGACCTGAAGGATGTCTTTGAATTCTACAAAAATGTGTATGAAATATTATTATTTCATCAAAGAAGAGAACTATACTTAACCATATTCACATTATTATAGACTTTTAAATTTTGGTTAAGTATATATCAGGTAAATGGTAATTGATAGATTACTGGCTTTGGATATATTTATGAGAAAATTTTGATCTTCAGAATTTAAATCTCGTTCACAAAAGAACTAAAAGGATATGTCAGAAGCAATCAAAATTTTATTCAATATTTTGAAACTATAGGACAAAAAAACCCTACATAACCATAAAGACAAAATGATGCACCGTATTTTCCACATCTTTGTAATGTTTTGTTTAATAACTTTAAAGTTAATACCCTGTAGGAAAATGAATCTAGTCCATGGAATAAAAGCCATAAGCTTCAGGTATAACGCAAATCTCTCACGTGCTTTTAATGGCATCAAAGTGCTTGTACCTTCTATAAGACGGGAGCTGAGAGCTAATGAATGTTTAAAATCAATTTTTTAAAAGAACTAAAAATCTGAATTTATTAATAAGTATGACATGAATTTGTACTGCTATCCTGTTGGCAAATTATATTTGGTGTCTATTTGTATGTATCTCTTCCCAGCTCCACATTAATTATTTCCCATCTATTCCAAAGTTTAGAAAAAATCAACCTAATGTCAATCATGTTCTTAACCAGCAACATGGTGGCAACTATTCAGCTGGCTTGTCTTGTCACATTTCCATAGATTCAGCAGGCAAGGAGACAATAAGTACACATGGATTTAGACAGTTTTACTACTTAGAGCAATTGTAATCACTGGTGCCATTTTCCTGGTCCCTAATTTGCAGAGTAAGGTGATAAGGCTCAGGTATTGCCTACTTATGCCATGACAGTGCATGAAAAGAGGGACCCTAAGATTAGGAAACCCTGATATCAGAGGAGATGCTGGCAAACCTGTTTTTCCTTCCCTTGGAGAGAGGCATTACCTTTATTATCTTTGAATGGAATCAAATATCTCCAGAAAGGGCAGGGGGACCTCTCCTCCATTATTACCTCCAAAAATCTCAAAGAATGGGAAGTCAACATGGCTAATATTTTTTATTACTATGGGAAAAAAAAGTAAAGTTGATCCAGAGAGAGGCTGTGTCTCTACCTTTCCAGAAAGGCCTTTTTAAATAATTCTTGAAAAGATAATTCTGGAGCAGATGGGTTGGTATTTCTAAAATGTGTAGAGGTTTGAGATTCAAGATGAACTGCCTCCCAATTTGTAATAAGCTATTGGAAATAATAAATATTTCTTATAATTGTGATTGTACATTATCTAAGACACTGGGGATATTTTAGCGTTTTCTTCTTCTTTTTTTCTGGTGTTTTTGTCTTTTCTAGGGCCACACCTGCTGCGGCATGTGAAGGTTCCCAAAATAGGGGTCTAATTGGACCGTAGCTGCCTGTCTACGCCACAGACACAGCAACGCCTGATCTAAGCCGCATCTGTGACCTACACAACAGCTCAAAGCAAAGCTGGATCCTTAACCTACTGAGCGAGGCCAGGGATCGAACCCGCCTCCTCATGGTTCACTCGTCGGATTCGTCAACCACTGAGCCACTACGGGAACTTTGTGTTTTCTTTCAATGTTACTATATATATAATATGTATATATATGTATCCAAACAGCCAGTCTATGAATGCTATGAATTCACCTATCTTCTTGCTCTTGATTATATCAATTTGAAATAGGCTGTTTTTTAAATTTTTTAAAATTTTTGCTGAAGATATTGATAATATTTTATTTTTTAATTTTATTAGATTTACATTGTTGTGTTGATTTCTGCTATACAGCATAATGACCCAGTTACACATATATATATACACTCTTTTTCACATACTATCTTCCATTGTTTTCTATCCTAAGAGATTAGATATGGTTCCCTGTGTTATACAGTAGGACCTCATTGCTTATCCATTCTAAATGTAATAGTTTGCAACTACCAACCCCAGAGATAAATTTTCTTAATAGACATTTTGTCCAAGGCCAAATGCTAACTTTTTCATTTACTCTTTTCTAATTCTCACCTTATCCTGCCTCCAGTTTTAAATTCAAGGGTAATTATTCTCTCCTAAGGAATACAGAACATAATTCACATGGCATTTATCCATGTCTATATTATATACAATCATAGGCACGAACATGCTATTCCACATTGACCACAGACTGCCTAGATTTATTCTTCCAGACATTGGTGACAGATACAGATGGGGATGGATATAAAGATCTGAAAGAGGATATATCCAAATGATATGACATAATTATAATGTTATGATGGAGAATATACTCTCAAGAGTCCAACAGAAACCTGAAAATGTAGTATCGTGATTTATCTGTTCTATGTCAGGATTTTAAGTTTATTCACATAAAATTATGGTAGTATTCTCACTTTATTTTTACTGTAAACTGAACTTATATGTATGTCTCCTTTCAAATTGCTGATGTATTCACGCTTTCTCTCATTTTCTTCTTCAATTTCAAGCAAGGATTTGGCTCATTTATGTACTTCTCTATATTATTTTTATTTCTTCTTCTACTAAGTTCTATTTTATCTTTATTATGCTTTTACATCTATCTTCCTCATATAAAACACACATCTAATTTCATGTTTTATTATTATTATTACTATTCTTATATATTTTTTGCTTTTAATGGCCACACCTGTGACATACGGAAGTTCCCAGGCTAAGGGTAGTATTAGAACTGCAGCTTCCAGCATGTACCACAGTCACAGCAACTCCAGATCTGAGCTGCATATGTGACCAATACCACAGCTCATGCCAATGTTAGATCCTTAACCCACTGAGGCAGGCCAGGGATTGAACCTGCATACTCATGGATACTAGCTGGGTTTGGAATCTGCTGAGTCACAATGGGAACTCTATGTGTTTTATTTTTTAATAATATCATAAGTGGGACTCAGATAAAAATTAACATTATTTTATGATATGTGATATGCCATATTCACTTTAATTGCCTTTCAAAAGTTTTATATGTAGTAATTCTCATTTAAGTCTAATAAATTGTTTATTTTCATTATAAATTATTCTTTGACCCATAAGTTATTCAGAAGTATGTTTTTTAAATTTTCTAAAAATAATGGAAATTTATGGGAGCTTTGTTGTTTGCTTTTTTATTTTATACTTATTTTGTCACTTATATCACTGTTAAAATTTTGCACATAATTAGAGATATACACATTACATTTTCTACAAATATTTATAATTTTTGTGGCACTGAGGATGTAAAAAGACATTCTAGAAATTTTTCTCATTTCCTGAGAAATCGAAGTACAATAAAAATTGTTTTAGTAGGGACATATGTTCAATGAATAAAGAACTTTCATTTAGCACAGAGATAGAAGTGTCACTAATGGCTTGTGAAAATTTCTAATTTGATAAGGAAAATATCTGGTTAATATTTTTAATAAAATTGAGATTGAACATTTTTGGAAGGACATATATATGTGTGTACTAAGTTTATTTGCTTTATGTTGTAACAGTAGTATAACATACTCTTTCATTTCTTCTTATTAAATGCTTGATAAATTCTCTAAAGAACTGGGTTTTTCTTTATGGAAAGGTTTTCAATTACTAACTCAATGACTTTATACCTTCTGTTGGTATATTCAGATTTCTATTTCTTCTTGAGTCAATTTATATCTTACGGGCTTTGTATCTAATTTGTTTCCATAAAGCCATTCATAATATTCTCTCTTATTTAAAACTTTTAGGCAATTAGTGATCTCCCTTGTTTTATTCCTGATTTTGGTAATAGGTTGTAATATTTGTTTTTCTTACAATCACTTTAACTAAAAGTTTATTATTTTTTTAAAAATATTTTCAAAGAAATTTTTGGGTTTTTATGTCACTGATTTTCAATCTTTTTATTTCTTTTTTAATGATTTTTATTTTTTGCAATATAGTTGGTTTACAGTGTTCTATCAATTTCTACTGATGACAAAGTGACCCAGTCACACATACACATTCTTTTTCTCACCTTATCCTCCATTATGTTCCACCACAAGTGACTAGATATAGTTCCCTGTGCTTTACAGCAGGATCTCATTGGTAATCCACTCCAAAGGCAATAGTTTGCATCTATGAACCTCAAACTCCCAGTCCGTCCCACTCCCTCCCCCTCCCCCTTAGCAACCACAAGTCTGTTCTCCAAGTCCATGAATTTCTTTTTTTGTGTAAAAGTTCATTTGTGCCATATATTAGATTCTAGATATAAGTGATATCATATGGTATTTGTCTTTCTCTTTCTGACTTAATCTTTATTAATTCTTTATTTCTACATATATTGTGCTTGTTCTTTTTCTAACTACTTCAGGAGGAAAGTTTGGTTATTGACTTTATATTCTATTTTCTTTCTAATATAAAATTTGTAAAGCTAAAAATTTCCCTGAGTGCTGCTTTATCTGCACACTACCAACTTTGAAAAGTTGTTTTATTTTTTATTTTTTGAAAAAGTGTCATTCTGTGTGTTTCTTGAAGACTGTGAGTTAGTTTAATTATTTAAGGCCTTTAAAATGCTCAAATTTATTTGGCAATTACTTTATACTCTGGCATTAAGTTTACTTAACATCCTCCCTCGAAGTAAAAAAAAAAAAAAATCACATGATACATATACATCTTATACACACACAAACACACATATACACACACACACACAATATACATAAATATTTGTAGCTATCCATACTCACACTAGTTAGGATATGCATATACATCATATACATTTCCTTTCTTTTTTTTTTTTTTTTGCTTTTGGTTTTTAGAGCTGAATCTGCGGCATATGGAAGTTCCTAGGATAGGGGTTGAATCAGAGCTACAGCTGCTGGCCTATGCCACAGCCATGCAGGATCTGAGCCATATCTGTGAACTACACCACAGCTCATGGCAACGTGGGATCCTTAACCCTGAGCAATGCCAGGGATCAAACCCACCTCCTCATGGGTCCTAGTCAGGTTCATTAACCACTGAACCATGAAGAGAACTCCTACATTTCCTTTCTTGATCAATTAGAGGGCCTAGAAACAATGACACTCCAATCATAAAGTGCATACTAGTACCTAGATCTTGGTTTATAATAAAATCACTAATAGCAGAAAGCAAATCTCCTTGAGTAAACTGCCGATTCTAGGACTGAGGAAGGAAATATATGAACCCAGAGTATGTTTTAGTGTCAGAAAGTAATATACTGCTCAAGAAAAATACGAAGATGGAAGTATGTCAAAAGGTCACAGGAGTCAACTGAAAGAGTTGCCAAAGGTCAAAGATGGACTAATTTGACCAAAAAATAAATTTTACAACCTAAACTATTAAACAAATATCTATGAGTCAATAGTGATTAAAATAGTAATTACAATAAATAAGGTGAGCAAGTATAGATGCATATCTGTACAGAAAAAAAAAACAAGTAATTTATGTAGATATTTCGCCCTGTAGAAGTAGATTGTAAAGCATAACCCTCTAACCCTTAAATATCTGCTGCACATAATCCTTTCTTTCCAAAGATTAACATATGGAAAGAAGGGAAAAGAACCACTTTACAGTGGAGAAACCTGACAAACCCTATCTCAGCCAGGTGATCAAAATTAATATCAATAGCTCTAAATAATGTTGAGAGTACATATCTTTCACATGATATAATAAGAAGGGCATTTTGCTTTTATAGGTTTTCTCTAAAAAAACCAATAATTATTGTTACTCATGGAAAAAAAAAAAACAAAAACATTAGACATATCCCAGTTGAATCTAGTCTACAAAATTAGTTCTCCTTAAGCTATCAAGGTCATCAAAAAAAGGAAAGTATGGGAAATTTTCATAGGGGATCATAAGGAGACATAAAATCCAAATTCCATGCATATCCTGAAAGGGATCTTATAACATAAAAAAGATCGTTAAATACAATTAAGGACAATTGAATAAACTATGGACTTTAGTTAGCATCAGTGGATCAAATAGGTTAATTATTTGTGACAAATATAACATACAAGGGATTAAGATGGCAGAACAGAAGGACTGGAACTCAACTTCTCTCCTAAAAACAACAAAATTTACAGCAAAATGCTAGCAATCTTCAACCAAATGGACCAGAAACTTTCAAAAAGATATCCTACTCCAGAAGGCAAAGAGGAGGCCACTCAAGAGGTAGGAGGGGCGATTACATGATATAAGCAACCCCATACCTCCCCGGGGGGGAGGCCCCACAGAGTGGAAAGTAACTTTCACAGAGACTCACCTACAGGAGTAGGTAAGCAATGAGATCCTGCTGTATAGCACTGGGAACTGTATCTAGTTACTTGCGATGGAGCATGATGGAGGATAATGTGAAAAAAAGAAAATGTATATATATATATATATATATATATATATATATATATGCGTGAGTGTGACTGGGTCCTTTGCCGTACGGTAGAAAATTGACAGAACTCTAAACCAAGTATAATGGAAAAAACAAAAATCATTAAAAATAAAATAAAATGTAATTCTTTTTCAAAAAAATATAACATACAAATGTAGATATTAATAAAAGAGAAAACTGAGAGAGAGATATTAAATTCTCTACATACATTATCTTCACAATGTTTTAGTAAATCTAAATCTATTCTAAAATGTAAAGTCTAAACAAAATAACCAAAGACATCACAGTGAAAAAAAAAAAAAAAGGAGAAAAACTTGGGAGCTATTATGAAGTGTATTTATGAGGAAGTATCCATAGTCCATGTGGCTTGGTAAAATAATCACTATTCTTTTCCTTACTTGAAAGTAGGATTTCTATTGAGTTCCAGAGAAAAGTTTCATCTGCCCAAGTAACAATTTTTAGTTCATAACAATTAAAGAGGTACGATTTTGTCCATCTTTTGATCACTAATTTATTTAACATACTCCATTGAAGCATCTCATTATGCATGGTAAGTAGAGATTCTTTGGTATCAGACAAAGAATGCCACCCTTCTAGCACCGGGTAAGTGTAATATAATAAAAAGGAAGAAAATGAAGAGATTATTGCAACGTGAAAGCCTTAAGCAAATATAAACTAAAGACATAATTAAGAACACTTAGCTGAGAATATTAGCATTTTAGAATACCTATACATCCTATTCTTGAAAAATTGCCTGAAACTCAGTTGAAACATATCATTGATAAAATGATTAAGAATGATTCAGCCTTCTGTTTTGGGAAAGATTAATAGTTTCTGTTCTCAAACAAGTTAATCTCTGTAAAAGTATATAGTAACTTTAGGTTGACTTAGAAGAAAAGAATTAAATAATTACATAATAGATCTTTCTGTGTATGTAACTCGCCAGCTGCACTAATCTCCTATCCATGTTCTTTCTCAGATAGTAAAAATCTTTGTGTGTACTGTACACCATGAAACCAGCTACCTCATTTATGTTAAGATAGAAAATTAGTTATTGTTATAGGAATTAGATAGAAGATAACTGTGGACTAAGAGACACTTAAAGTCAAGGACCTACTGACTGCCAAGCATATAGAAGGTATCCAAAACATTCTTACTTAATTTTCACTAACATTCAATAATAAAGCTATTATAACTGAATTTTCCGTTAAGACACATATACAAAAGAATGTCAAACAACGGATTTAAAACACTTTTGTTTTTATCTTCCCTGGCTAGAGATGCAACAGAAGACAAATTTTGTGCCCTCACATCTGGATAAGGATGTAATACCCTTATATTAAAAACATTTTAATGATCTAATGAGCTTTATCTAAGTCATTCAAACATAACATGGCAATAAGCAATTAGATCCTATCTATTCTGAAGGGGTCCAATCAAAATAATCAAAATGAAATAGGTCAGAACTCAACAGGATGGTTCCTAATGGGAGTAACTTTCATATAAGTGTTAAAAGTTATATATCTTGGAATCTGAAATTGCCTGTAGATTTCTTTAAGGCTCATAAGCACCACATTTCTAATAACCACATTATCAGCACCAATAACATTCAAAGCACAATTTCTATTTGCAACTGTTCTTTTAGGAATTATAGATTATTTGCATCTTTACTGACACTTAGGGAAGGAACAAAAGGAGAAAAGAATTAACTTTTCTTGAGCATCCAATATATGTGAGGTCTTATGCTAGAGGCACTACATTTATTTTTTTATTCCTTATAAAGGTAATGACATAAATCAAGCTCATTTGACAATGGGGAAACAGGGCAAATGAGATAGAATTAAACTTTATGGCCGAAGAACTGATATGTAATAAATAGTAAGACTGAAAATAGTAAAGGTGAAATGTAAATGCAAGCCTTTTTAACATTCACCTCTGCATATTACATAATAGACATTATGTAATTAATATCATGATTAATATCTACTAGTTTATCTAGAGTTGAAGCATATTCATTGGAATGAATGGGTGATTGAAATGTCCAAAATACTAAAAAACTTAGCTTGGATGAAATCTATTAACAACTGCAATAGCTCAAATATCCGTAACATTACACAAGTCTCTTAAGCTTCACTCTGGGCTTGCCCTCCATTAGTATGCAAAGATGGCAATCCTAGATTATGTTCTGTTAGTTAGATGAAACACTATTACAGCACTTTTATTGATGGGCTACATATATTTGCTTAAAGATCCCATTCTGATCTATCACATTCTGTATTTTTCTCTAAGCAAAATGGAGCAAGTTGGATTATTTAATCAGCCATACTCCTATAAATATTTTTCTGGAAATATAAATACTCCTATAAATACATACTCCTATAAATATTTTTCTGGATCCTAAAAGGAATACACACACACATATGATATGCATACATATATATGCATGTATGTATGTATATATGCATTATGTATGCAGTTACATATGGATGTACCTATAAGATTATCTTTTATGGAGTTCCCATTGTGGCTCAAAGGTTATGAACCCAACTAGCATCCATGAGGATGTGGATTTGATCCCTGGCCTCACTCAATGAGTTAAGGATCCAACACTACCAAGAGTTGTGGTGTAGGTCACAGATAGGGCTTGGATCCCACACTGCTGTGGCTGTGGTGTAGACCGGCAGCTGCAACTCTGACTCAGCCCCTAGCCTGGGAACTTCCATATGCCACTAGTGCAGCCCCGAAAAAGCAAAAAGAAATAAAAGATTATCTTTTACTTTGTATTGTACAGTATAGTCCCTTCTTTTGTTAAGTGATATTAGAGAAGACTTCTTGTACCAATTTAAAAGACATAGAAAAACATGAAAGTCCACTCTACTTTAGGAGTCTCCTCAAATGATTTTTCTTTTGTCTTTATCACATATTCCTAAAAAGAGAAAGTTGGAAAAGAGAAAGCTACCTTCACTTATCACTGACCTACCTCCTAGCTGAAGTGGTAATGAACAGAGAGTAAAAAAGATCGCAAAAACACACTATTTAAGTAATGTATCCCCAAACTGCAGTTCTTTTATTTTCCAAGAGGCAAAATCATTTCTAGAAACCTACACATATTATGGGCACTTTTATTCAGGATATGTGTTAGGGATTTGATTTCAATTCAATAAGCATTCTTTAATTCTTGTTTTTACTAGGAACACACTACACAGTACGAGAAAATAACATTTAAATGTGAATTATAACTAGATAAAAATGTCTATAAAGATTTTGATGGAGTTCCCGTCGTGGCGCAGTGGTTAACGAATCCGACTAGGAACCATGAGGTTGAGGGTTCGATCTCTGCCCTTGCTCAGTGGGTTAATGATCCCGCGTTGCTGTGAGCTGTGATGTAGGTTGCAGACGCGGCTCAGATCCTGCGTTGCTGTGCCTCTGGCATAGGCTGGTGGCTACAGCTCCAATTAGACCCCTAGCCTGGAAACCTCCATATGCCGCGGGAGCTGCCCAAGAAATGCCAAAAAAAAAAAAAAAAAAAAAAAAGATTTTGATAAGGGAAAGCTAAAACCCTATGACCTGATTCACTGTATATAAAGATAGAGAATGTGCTAAGGGCTAGAACTAGATACACAGGCCACTGATTTTGGAACCAAAAGCTCATTCGTTTTGGTCGATAATCACCAGAGAATTATTGCTAATTCAGAAATGGATCACCATGAGTGATGTGATGTGTACACAGGAAGAGATACTGGGCACTAGTTACCACATCTTCCTTCATCAAACATCTGCCTTATATAATCCTATGGTTCTTCTTTTTCAGCAAGAACAAATGAACACAGAAGCAAAAATGATGGACTATGTAGCAAAGCCCAATTAAAATGGGGCTTTTAATATTCATGTATATTACTGTAATAAAAACATGTTCACTATTTTATAACTTTAACTTTTATGTAAATTATAGGAATGATATTAATTTGTAGTAATTACAGATGTTTACAGTGATTAAAGATTATATTTTGGTAGATTTAAAAACTGATGAACATTATCTTCAAAAAAAAAAGAGATTTTTCCTTCAAAAACCTCTTGGTCATATTGTAAACCAACAACTTAAGTAATCAAATTTTTTAATATATTAAGGAATAACACATACTCTAGTTTCAATAGGTGAAAGCAATTTTTTCCTATAGCTTCCATTTCCTCATTAGAATTGTTGAAAATATTTAGGTCATTGTCTTATTACTTTAATAAATTAAGTCTATTATATAGATTTTTCTCAAGTTTTGATGGAGTCACAGCCTGATTAAAACCATCATAAATTGAAAATGTCATAAGTTCAAAATACATTTAATATGATCACCTATAGAACATCATAGCTTAACCCAGCCTACCTTAAACATGCTCAGAACACTTATATTAGGCTACAGTTGGGCAAAATCATCTAATGCAAAGCCTATCTGATAATAAGTTAAATATCTCATCTAATTTATTGAATTATGTACAAAAGTGAAAGCAGAATGGCTGTATGGTACAGAATGTGTATTGGTTATTTACCTTCGTGATCTTGTGGCTGACTGGGAGCTGCAGCTCACTACCACGCCCAGCATCACAAAGAGAGTATGGTACTGTATATCGCTAACCTAAGATCAAAACTCAAAAAAATGTGGTTTCAGAGTTCCCAGTATGGCTCAGCAGGTTACCAACCTGGCTGGTATCCATGAGGATGTGGGTTCGCTCCCTGGCCTCCCTCATTGAGTTAAGAATCTGGCATTTCCTTGAACTGTGGCATAGGTCACAGATGCGGCTCAGATCTGGCATTGCTGTGGTTGTGGGGTAGGCCGGCAGCTACAGCTCTGATTTGACGCCCAACATGGGAACTTCATATGCTGCAGGTATAGCCCTTATTTAAAAAAAAAAAAAAAAAAAAAAAGGTATATTTTCTACTGAATGCATACTTTTGCATCATTGTAGAGTCAAAAAATCCTAAGTCACCCCATCATAAATCTGGAACCATCTATACTATATTCCATCCCCCCTCTCTCAGAGCTCCCTGGAGGGGGTCCTCCGTGTGTGTCCTGGTCACTCTTCTGATCTTCTGGTCTCATTCTTCCCTTTTTTAGCCTCTAATTTCAATAAGAACCCCTTAGAGTCTTAGACTCAGTTGTCTATTAAACCCCTAAATAGAAATTCTGAGATTTGTTTCTCTAATTTGAATATTATAATGGCCTTATCAATTTACTACCCTACTCCTTCCACCATCTCAGAAGATCAGTTGTTTCTCCTCTTCATGACTCCAATTTTTAGTCATCCTACCCACCAAAGTGCACATACATGCATATGAACAAGCATACACTCATAATTATTTTCATCTTAATTGATCAAATACTCAAGATTTCAAATTTGGTCTTTATTTTTCTACATTGTGTAGATTGTTTTTCTGAATAATTTAATCTATTTTAAGGCTTCCACATGTATGCTAATATCCTACAGTTTCATCCACAAATATCTAATAACTCTATCTACATCTGTTATAGTTATTAAAACTGGACCCCTTTTTTGTACCACTCTCAATCATATTTTGGGAGGCAATCCTTGTCTCAGTGGATGTTGACACTATCTACTAGTTCCTTAAGCTAGGCGGTAGCAACTGCCCTTGAGACAGTCTCTTCGCACTTTGTGTGATAAAATGTTTGCCTGATGCTTTTTCTCTTTTGCAGCATGGTTATGTGAAGTGTAGAAGTGAATCATTGATAATGTAAGGACAGAGGAATTCAGATGCTTTTCCTACCTGGTAACTTTACCCTTGTTTGGCTTTGTATTTAAAGTTAATAATAAACAAGCTTTAAGCCTCTATTACATTTCAGGCATCCTACTGAGTGTGTTATATTAATATGTTAATATATTTAATCTTGATAGTCAATTTGCATTTTGGGTATTCTCATTTCCTGGCTAAGGAAACTGCACCAGGTATAGCTGAGTATTTCATCTATAGTCACATAAATACTTTTCAAGTGCAAGTCCACTTGCCTCTAAAGACCATTTTCTTTATAACTTTTGTGTTAACCTTGGCCTCCAGGAGTATTTACTTGGGAAATCTGAAGACTTCAAATTCCTGAAACTGGCACGTTGTTCTTAATTAGTTTAGGGAAATTGATCTGTTGGAGGCATCAGGTAAAAGTAGTCTTTTTCATATCTTGATAATTTTAAGTTCAAGACTTAACTGCTGAATCATGAACACTATTCTATAGGAAATCATATCATAATGAGATTCCATTCATCAAACTTTGTGCTTAAGCACCATTTTAATGGCTGTTATTCACAAAGAAAAAGTGTCTGCATCATTGGACTCTGAAATCCAACCATTAGTCCTTGAAATGGTATTGCACTAGGTAAGAATAGTTTCCAAGTAGATCTGGAGTTTTGTATAAGTGAAACTTTGGTCTGTTCAGTGGGTAAGAGCTACAGTTTTTGGTAACCAAGAAAAATTGCTTTGCACATAGAAATTCTTGTCTTATAGATACATGTGTGTATTTTTCTATGACAAAACCATTTATTAAAAACTTTGCACCAGTCCTTGTACATTGAGCAGTGCAAATTATTTGTGAGACAGCTCCGTCATGAACAACTAAAGTAACAAATATGGAAATGTTACTTTTTTTTGAGCCTCAACACAATGTAAAGTTATTCTTACCATTTTATTTTATTTTATTTTATTTTATTTTATTTTATTTTATTTTATTTTATTTTATTTTGTCTTTTTGCCTTTTCTAGGGCCACTCCCATCGCATATGGAGGTTCCCAGGCTAGGGATCTAATCGGAGCTGTAGCTGCCAGCCTATGCCAGAGCCACAGCAATGCTAGATCCGAGCCTCATCTGTGACCTACAACACAGCTCGTGGCAACACCAGATCCTTAACCCACTGAGGGAGGCTAGGGACGGAACCTGCAACCTCATGGTTCCTAGTTGGATTCATTAACCACTGAGCCACAACGGAAACTCCAATTCTTACCATTTTAAAGATAAGAAAACTCAAGTTCAGAAAGTTAAAATAACATTCTCAAGGTAAAAAATAGAAACCTTAAATAGAAAAAGCAGGATGTGAATATTACTAAAAATACACATCATAATATCAGCGACTCAGTAATGTTGGCTTTGTATTCGAAGGACAGGATGATAATGCTGTCACTTTATATAATGTCATATCATGGGTTGGAGCAACAAAATTAGTTTGTAGCAGTATTTTATTATTGCTCATATATCAGAGTATAGGGCTTAAACTATATGGAAACACAAGAGGATGTTAATGGTTAAAGAGCTTCCAAATATGATGCAAAATATCTCTAGGTATGCAACAACTAAAATTGGTGTTTGAATTGTTCCTGCTCAGTGACCATTCAAAATGAAGAACTCATAATAATATTCCAGGCAGTTCTTTACATGAGAAAAAATTTCAAACCCATGAAAATTTAGCCATATTGATGTTCTAAAAATAATGCTAATATAATATTTTGGATAAGATAAAGAGACCATTGCAGACTAAACTTAGTTCTTATTCAACAGAGTTGAACTAAATAATATAGTAACTTTTCTTTCATATTTAATCCTTCACATTTTCAGTTAAAAATGCGTATGAGACTGATGATGGTATTTATGTAATTCAATATGTGGCATATTTAAATTTTGAGAGTTTAGGGAGAGAGACTGAATAGCCTTGCCTACTGAAGTGTGTTTGTTTTTCTAATCTTTAAACATATTTTCAATTTTAATACTTAAATGTGAACAGCAGTTAGTCTACAATTTACTCTAATCATGGATAATCAATAGAATAAAGTTTAAAAATCAGATATAGTGTTATAGTACTTTCTTCAACCAGGAGCTTGCTATGCTTCTACAATAAACACACAATACTTTGATGTGACTGTTACGGCCCTCCAACTAAGTGTTGCTAACAACACAAAGCTAGAAAATTCTTTTAAAAAGAAGGATTGTGTTTGGATATCTCATGCTGTGTCAAAAAATTTAACTGCAGCAATTAGCAGCGGGTTTTTTTCATCTTTGCATGAGAGGTAGAAGCAAGGAGCCTCTGGTAAGAGAATAGAAAGAAAGCAAAGACTAGAGAGGAACTGTTAACAATTGAGCAGATGACGTGCTGCTGGATCAATGGCTGCAATTTTCATAAATGTGTATTATAGGAAGATATCAGAACTTTGTATAGTGAAACTTTGAAATTAAATCCATAAGGTATTCATGAATTAGAAAGTAATGCCTCAGCTCTGCAATCCTTAAGTTTAGAAAAAGGAAAGTACAGTTAGGCACATACAGATTTAATGCTAAACATTAGAATGTATTTGTTTATGTAATGATTTTAAATATAGTTTTGACTTTTGTCCAAATAGTAGGTTTGATCTATTGGAAACTTTTAAATATAACATCCCAAGTATTTTCTTTTTAAAATATATACCTCACAAATCCATACTTTAAGATCATAAAAATAATTTAAACAGCCATTTTAAGAAGCAAATTTATGGTAAATTATATGTATTTTGGTCTTAAATGTGAATTATCATAAGTGAGTGAAAGGGATAATAATTTATATTATTAAATATATTTTTTTAAAATATATCTTAAGTAGATTCTTAAAATGAATGAGACATATAAGGAGTTCCTCTAAATAGTTGAGATGTGTGTACCTGGTTTTAGCTAGACTAACTTTTAAAGCTAAATAATCTTCAGTCTGACATAAAATTGAAATCAGAAAGAAAAAAATTACCATTTACATACCATTTATCTAGCCAGTTAGCTATCTCTTTCTAAAAAATCTCTAAAATGAGAGTTTAATATGTGAACTATTATTGGTGTATCCACTAATATACCTGGAACAAATACATGTGATAAAAGATAAATCAAATTTGTTTTAAATAAATTATCCATACATTTCAGGTTGAGCTTCATCTCTCAGCAGCATCTATTTTTAGAATGCAAGTAAAGGAATAGTCATCATCCCTTTTTAGACCCAAATGGTCAATTTGTTTCTCAACAAAAGGGAAGATTTTTATATATTTTTTAAAGAAGTTAAAGGGCTTCTGGAAAACCATCTTATCAGCACTAAAAATGCTAATGCATAAATCCTTTTCAATTTTTGAGCAAGAGATTTCATTCTTCTCTAATTCTGCTTAGGATCCACTTTAGTAATACTTTCTGCCTTAGATTAATTACCCTGATCTAATTCATTTAGTGGAGGACAGCTGTGGTACGTGGGTTGCCCACTGATGTATTGTGTTAAATGACGCCCATCTGTCACTGCAGCATATCAGCATGGATTCAGTGTCATCCACTTCACTGGTTCTGCTGAGATGTGAAGTACAGCTACAATGTTTACTACTGTTGTTAATTTAATATCTACACCTTTAATAACCTGACTGCTGTCACTCCCTGAACAATGATACATGATGGCCAGCAAAGAAGCAGATAGAAAGCATTAACTAGTCAGCACAGCAGATCCTCCGGTATAGTTAATTAGAACATTTCAGGGCAAAGTTGTTATTGGGGACCTGGTAGCATATTTCTTAGAAAATTCTTTATTGAGAAATAAATTTAAAAGGATCCGTGATAATAGCAATTTTGACAAATTTAATCATTAATGTATCCTCTTAAAAAGAATTCTTTTTTAATAGTCATTGTATCTTTTAAAGAGTTCATCATGGAACCTTGATTTCTTCACAGTGTTTTGTTCTTATTTTACTCCACCCTCAAATGCGCAATAAACATGTTTCCTTGGCTTTGACTGATGCAAATATAATGGGCTGTATTTGAGTTTTCCCTTCTTGACTAAACAATCTTAATCCAAAATTTGGAGAACAGTCCCAGAATTCCACAGTATATACATTGTGTGTAATTTTTATTCTGTTTTCAAAAATTAGGTGTTAATGCACTTATATGACATGTGAGATTGCTTGTATAACATGGTAAAATGAAAATTGAAAATATTAATATGCATGTGTTTAAGTTCTAAATTTATTACACATGACAATACATTTTAAATTATATATAACACGGGCAAAATAAAAGCATAAACATAGTAAATTATAACATTTATAAAATATTTTTTAAATAAAATATTAGCCAAAGAAGATGTAATTTGACTTTTCTACTTCCTTTTAGCTCTAGATTTTCATATTTTTATATTAACTGACTTATTGATTTGCATTAATATTCATACTTGGACTTTTAAAAAAATTTCAATCTCTCCTCCAAATTTTTACTCTACTTTTTTTTTTTTTAAATTAAAGTGCTCAACACTACTAGTCACCAGGGAAGTGCAAACAAAGCCACAATGAGATGGTCTCTTACACTGTTAGAATGTCTGTTATCAAAAAGACAAGAAATAAATGCTGGTAAGGATGTGGAAAAAGAGAATCTTTAATGCTGTTGGTTGGAATGTAAATTAGTATGGCTATTATGGAAAACATATGAGGTTTCCACAAAAAATTAAAAATACAACTACTATATTATCCCACATACCTACTTCTGAATATACATCCAAAGGAATGAAATTAGTATCTTGAGATATCTCCACTCCTACATTCATTGCAGCATTACTCACAATAGCCAAGGTGATATATGGAAACAATTTTAATGTCCTTCAACAGATGAATAGATTTAAATGTGATATATATATAAAATTTGTATATATATGAATTTTATTCAACCTTAAAAAAGAAGGAATTCCTATTTGGACAGCATATATCAATCTGGAGGACACTATTATATTAAGAGAAATAAACCAGACAAAGAAAGATAAATACTATATGATCTCACTTATTTGTGAACTCTGAAAAAATTGAACTCATAGAAACAGAGGGAAGAATGTTAGTAACCAGGCACTAGAGGGTGGGGGAAGCAGGGAGATATTAGTCAACAGGTGTAGGGTATAAACTTTCAGGTAGAAGATGAAAAAATTTTGGAGATCTAATGTATTGCATGATGACTCTAGCTAATGACAATGTTTTATTTACTTGAAATTAGCTAAGAGAGTAGATTTAAGTGTTCTCACAACACACACACAAAGAGTACTATGTGTATAGTTATTATGTTAATTAGTTTGATTGTGGTAATTATTTCACAATGTGTATGTATATCATCACCTTTTATAAAAATATGTACAATATTTATTTCTCAATCATACTTGAAGAAAGGTATGAAAATTAAGTTAAATCAAATATAATTTAATTTTAAAAAATTAAATTAGAACATTCTCTCACACTGTACACAAACATAAACTCAAAATGGATTAAAGACCTAAACATAAGGCCAGATACTATAAAACTCGTAGGAGAAAACATAGGCAGAACACTCACTGATATAAATCACAGCAATATCTTGTTTGATCCACCTCCTATAATAATGATAATAAAAACAAAAATAAACCAATGGGACCTAATTAAATTCAAAAGCCTTTGCACATCAAAGGAAATAATAAAAAAAGAAAAAAAAAAGACAACCCACAGAACAGGAGAAAATCTTTGCAAAATATTTTGAAAATCTCCAAAATATACAAGAAACTCATACAACTCAAGAACATAAAATCAAACAATCCAATCAAAAAGGGCAGAAGACTTAAATAGACATTTCTCCAAAGAAGACATATGGATGGCCAATAGGCACATGAAAACATGCTCAACATCACTAATTACTAGAGAAATGTAACTCAAAACTACAATGAGGTACCACCTCACACTGGTCAGAATGGCAGTCATTAACAAGTCTACAAATAATAAACATTGGAGAGGGTGGGGAGAAAAGGAAACCCTCCTACACTCTTGGTGGGAATGTAAATTGGTGTGACCACTACTGAAAACAGTATGGAGTTTACTTAGAAAACTAAACATACGATCCGGAAATCCCACTTCTGGGCATATATCCAGACCAAACTACAATTCAAAAAGATAAATGCACCCCTATATTCATAGCAGCACTATTCACAATAGCCAAGACATGGAAACAACATAAAAGTCTATTGACAGACAATTGGATTAAGATGTGGTACATATACAAAATGGAATGCTACTCAGTAACAAAAAAGCACAAAATAATGCCATCTGCAGCACCATGGATGGAACTAGAGATTTTCATAATAAGTGAAGTCATTCAGAAAGAGAAAGACAAATACCATATATCTCTTATCCATAGAATCTAAAATATGGCACAGATTAACCTATCTACAAAACAGAAACAGACACACAGACATGGAGAACAGACTTGTGGTTTCCAGGGGGTGTGGGGTGAGAAGTGGGAAAAGCTGGAAGTTTGGTGTTAGTATATGCAAACTATTATATTTAGAATGGATAAACAATGAGGTCTACTCTATAGCATAGGGAACAACATCCAATCATTTGTGATACAACATGATGGAATATGAGAATAATATATGTGTGTGTGTATGTGTGTGTATATATATATATCTAGGTCACTTTGCTGTTCAGCAGAAACTGGCACTACATTACAAAATCTTAAATAAATAAATAAAACTAAAAAAAAGAAAAAAAAACCTAAATACTAATGACTCTTGAATATCAACTCTTGAATCTCATTAAGTGTCCTTAGACAATTTTAGTTTCTGAATTTGTTTACCATTTGGGTTTTGATTACTTTGTTTTCTGCAAGGGAAGGAGTGTGCTCCTTGGAATACCCTTTACATTCTTTCAGGTTAAACTAAGTATTTATAAGAATGGTGATTGTTTTATGTGTCATTTTTGTATTTTGCAGCAGAAGAATTTTCCAAGCTATCTGGTTGACCATACTGCTAGAAAGAGAAAATTCTCCCTTGCTCTTTCAATTGACTGAAATTTGACTCTTAGCTTCACTGAAGGTGACCTAGGTAATTAATAATGTTATGTAACATTCTTTATATGGAAAGCTGTCAAATTCCTTGTATCTGACTTATGATTCCACATATCTGACTTATATGTGGAATTCAACTCACACATAAATTTGGTCCAGCCATAGTTTAAATAGATACCTTAAAAAAACTATTTTTACAGACACACCTTAAAAACACGTTAAACAGAATGCTATCTTCTTGGGCTCCATTGTAAGCCTTAATTACTATTTGTGGAAAATGCTTTAGACAACCTCCCAGAAATATTTAAGCATTGTTAAAAAAAAAAAAGAAAATTAAGCCACCTCAAGTTCATGACAGTTATAAGAGCTATTTTTTTTCAAATTGAGTTTTTTATCCTATAGCTGAATGAAATGTCTTATTTGCAACAATTCTAGAACAATGCTAAGACATACACAGAAGTTTAAATTGCAAAGGAAAATGAAGCAATTTGCAGTCTGAATTAATAAAAGTATACTTCAATCTCCAATTTTCTATGACCTATAAAACAAACCTAAGTTTGATCTAAATACTTAGGGAAGATCCACCTGATTAAGGGATTTCTAGAAGAAAAAGTCAGTCATAAATATGTAGAAGTTAATGAGGAATAAACTATTTTAACTAGAAACTCCTGATAATTTTTCCTGAGTTTAAAAATTTTACAAAAGCATTTATTCTCTATACTTATTGATATCTCATGACTCATGAAAGCAAGTAAAAAGAGAGACTTTTTGTCCTTCACATTTCTGTATCTAATAGAATGTCTTCATTCAAACATCAAGGAACTCTACTGATGTGCTGATGTGTACCAGAGATAAATGAATGGATCTGCAATGTGATATATTATATTGGTTCGGTACCTCAACTGCACAGAGGGTTCAACTGTAAAGTCAGATTTCCATGGTTTGGAGGCTGGTTCTATCATTTGCTGACTATGTGGTCTCTGTTAAACTCCAAAATTCCTTTGTGTCACAGTTTCATCATCCAAAAAATAAGGATACTTACCTTTGAAAACAGAGTAGTGAAAATTCCATAAAATAGTTCCTACATAGCTCATGGCACAGTATGTAGCACCCAGTGAAGCAGTCAATATATTTAGCGTATATTTAGCATATAAAATTATTGTTATTACCATCATTATTATCCATTACTATAGCATGATTTTCAATTTTACCAATCCATAACAAAGTTGATTGTTCCTATGAGAAAACTCACTATAAATTTTTTTCTTGAGGTTCCGTAAAGTAGAGTGAGCTTATTAATCTCAGAGACATTAGACTGGGATTTAATTCAAGCTCTGACACTCTGATGTTGCATACTCTACTTAGCTGTTTGATGTAGGGGATGTACCCTCACCACCCCACACATAGCATTATGTTCTAATCTAGCACTCATCTCTTACATATCTGTAAACTACCTTGATAAGATTGTGCTTTCTTTCAAAACATCCAAGCTATGTACTTATCAACTTATAAAGATATATGAAGATATAAAAAAGGTGATAAAGGGTAAACTCCATGGTACTAATTGTGCCAAATATTAGTGCACAGACTCTACTTAAGATACTCCCATAGGAAGAAAAGCCTGGGTGTAGGGAGCTCAAAGCAATGATCTATAGGTAGGGGATGTTAGTATTACATTCATACGCAGCACTGGACATAGAATCCTGCAAGTCTCAGGGATCATTAAGTAAAAGAAATGTTGTAAACAGCAATCACATCAGTACATTAACTATTCAAGCCACTGACACATATAGTTAGAATGTACCTGAATCTTTTTTTTTCCCTTCCTACCTCAGGACTCTTTAAAGCAGCAGTGACAACAGCATAAGCACCCTAGGTATTCTGAATCAAATTTTATGAATCAAATGTTCTGAATTTGATTTCTATTTTTTTAAATTTGAATTTGATTTCTAATATTCTGAATCTAATATACCTCACTTAATAGTCATAAAAACAGCTAATATTTATCAAGTGCTTATTATATGCCAAAAATTGTATAAGGATTTTTATAAACTTCCTTTAACAAAATTTCTCAGTAAAATTAATAGATTAGGTATACTGACAATATCTGAAGACTGAAACACGGGGAGATCAAGATCCAAAAAGCCCTAACACTGAAAAGACAACCTACAGAATGGGAAAAAATATTTGCAAATAAAGCGACTGACAAGGGATTGATCTTCAAAATTTATAAACACCATCTGAAGCTCAATCCTAAAGACACAAAGCACCCCATCAAAAAATGGACAGAAGATTTAAAGAGACGATTCTCCAAAGATGACATACGGATGGCCAAAAAACACATGAAAAGATGTTCAACATCACTCATTATAGAGAAATTCAAATCAAAACCACTGAGGTACCACCTTACACTGGCCAGAATGGCCATCATCAAAAAGTCTACAAATAATAAATGCTGGAGAGGGCGTGGAGAAAAGGGAAGCCTATTACACTGTTAGTGGGATTGTCAATTGGTGCAACCACTGTGGAAAACAGTATGGAGATTCCTCAGAAAATGAAAAATAGCACTACCATTTGATCCAGCAATCCCATTCCTGGGCATCTATCCAGAGAAAACCATGACTCGAAAAGATACATGTACTCCAAAGTACATTGCAGCACTATTTGCAATAGCCAAGACATGGAAACAACCTAAATGTCCATCAACAGAGGATTGGAAAGATGAAGTGGTACATATACACAGTGGAATATTACTGAGCCATTAAAAGGAAAGAAATAATGGCACTTGCAGCCACATGGATGGACCTAGAAATTATCATCCTAAGTGAAGTCGGTCAGACAGTGATACACTAACATCAAATGCTATCACTTACATGTGGAATCTAAACAAAGGGCACAATGAACTTCTTTGCAGAACAGATACTGACTCACAGACTCTGAAAAACGGTTTCCAAATGAGACAGGTTGTTGGGTAGGGATATGCACTGGGGGGTTGGGAAGGAAATGCTATAAAATTTGGTTGTTATGATTGTTGTACAACTATAAATGTAATAAAATTCATTGAGTAATAAAAAAAAATTTATAAAAAAGCCCTGACGTGGCTAGGGAATGTGGAAAAGTGAGGACTCTTAAAAACAAAAAAATGGAGATGTCGAATGACTCCTAATATTGCAGGCTAAGAAGCAGAGGTCATACTACAGAGCTTAACTGCTATCTTATATTCCCCCTGTAAAACCTCACCCTTTTCTTTTGCTTTTTAGGGTTGCACCTGTGGCATATGGAAGTTCTCAGGCTAGGAGTTAAAATGGAGCTGCATCTACCGGCCTGCACCACACACACAGAAATGTGGGATCCAAGCTGTGTCTGTGACCTACACCACAGCTCATAGCAACACTGGATCCACACCCATTGAACAAGGCCAGGGGTTGAACCCACATCCTCATGGATACTAGCTGGTCTGGTTTCAGCTGAGACATGATGGGAACTCCTGTATTGTCTCACTTTTAAATATCAGTGACTTTATTAATAACTACCACCAATGCAATTAAATTATCAGCAATTCAAGTGGAAAAGGAATGATTAAAAGAGGGGAAAAAGGAAGTGGAAAAAAAAGAGAATAGAAAAAAGCTCATAAGATTTATTATCTGTAATAGGCATCATCAACAACTGCCTCAGAGAGTATTTAAAACTACTCATACCACAGGCTGGTCACCACAGGGATTAGATTGGACACTAGAGGAATGATGCATGGAACTATCCTTCTAATTAAATTAATCAATTGTGGAAAATCTGCCTTCACCATTCAGACTTATAAATGCTTAAGAAAAGGTTGAAAGTTTAGGAGTTTTTCATTATAAAATACATTGTTTTTTTATTTTTGTTTCAGTACAGTGGGAATAAAGGTTATATATATTTTCTCTTCAGTCTATAGACAGAAATGTGTGTTTTCAACCTCATTCCTAAAATAAATGTGCTGAACTATATTTACTTTGTGTTAAGCACACAATACCAAAAAAATAAAATTAAAGATCTGTATCTCTAGAAAGTATCTATGTCTAGTGGACTCCCTCCAAATTGAGGAAAGGAACAGTTTTAAAACAACCTGGCTAAAAGTACAATGCTAAATAATCTAATCAAAAAGGTTACCAGGCTAGGGATAGAATTGGAGTTACAGCTGCCAGCCTACTCCACAGCCACAGCAACGCAGGTTCCAAGCTGCCTCAGTGATCTACACCACAGCTCAGGCAACACTGGATCCTTAACCCACTGAGTGGGGCCAGGGATTGAACCCTCAACCTCATGCTTCCTAGATGGATTGGTTTCTGCTACACCACGATAGGAACTCCCCAAAGAACCTCTTCTTTAAAAGATTCTTATTATTTCTTTTGATAATGAATTGTTTAGTCAAATCCACTCTCAAAGGTTTTAGTATAACAAACAGCAGCGCAAGTGTCCACCTAGGTCCAGCCTAAGAGTCTAAATGTTTATGGGAGCCTGTTAATGACTCACAGTAAGTAAAGGTCTGTGTTTTGAGTGACCACCAGAGGAATTTAGAGGTAAGTTTAACTGTGTTTACATTACAGACTGTACAAGCCTTTGTGACATGTCTTAAAATAACATGATAGCAATTTGCTCTGTTAACTGACTATGTCTTATGGATGTTGCCTCTTGAAGAACTATCCTTATCTCAAGGTTTATATGCACATACCCAAACAACTTCTACAAATTTACTATGATTTACTAAACATCTACAATAAGATCTGTATAGCAATATTGGTAGCAGCTTTATTCTTAGTAGGCAAAAATTGGAATAAAAAACAGAGTAGGGTTTTATGGCAAAAGAATAGATAATAATTTGATGTATATTTTTGCAATGGAATTCTATTCAGCACTAAAAAGGAAAAAACAAATTAGTACATGAAGCCACATGGATGAAGGTCACAGGCATTTGGATGAAGGAAACAAGCTAGACGCGAAAGAGTGCAAGCTCTATTATTCTAGCTATATAAAGTTCAAAATAAGAAAAACTGATTTATGTTAGAAAAAATTAGCACAGTGATTATTTCTTGAAGAGTGTGAGATGAGGATTAATTGTGATGGAATGTTATAATATTGATAGATACGTGGATTGCACAGACATATGAATTCAAGAAAATTCATCAACCTGTTTACTTAAGATCTATGTATTATACTGTACATAAACTATATCTCAATAAAATAATACAAGTTGAGTGATGACACCAAGGATTAGTGAGGATGTGGATTTCTGGAAGTCTCACACACTGTTGGAGAAAGTGTAAATTGGTACACCATATTAAAATATGTTTTTCAGATAAAAAGCCAAAAATTCCATCTCTAGGTATAAATACTCTAAAAAAATAGGCATATATGCATCAGAAAGTGTAAACATGAATATTTATAGCAACATGGCTAATATTAGCTAAGAGCACTATAGAACCAAATGTCTATTAACTATTAAATAAATGATTATTTTATACAATAGGAATATTTACAGCACTTTATAATATATAGCAAAAACACAATGACTCGTATTCAATAGAAAAGCATAGTATAAAATCACACATTTGCTATTATTTCAATTACATTAAAAGCAAGCAAAAATAATATGAATATATGTAACATATCTTCCTAAGGAGTGAATAGACAATAAATTCAAGGAAATCATTATAATAATTCAAGATAATGTTTAATTCTATGGAGAGAAGTGGTTTGTGATCAGGAAGACATCACAGGAAGCTTCAAGTTAGCAAATTTTTGATGAATGGATAAATAACATTTGCTATATATATATCATTGAATGCAATAAAAAGGGCTGATGTACTGCTAAAGCATGAATGAAATTCAAAAACATGGGAATCACAAGAGAATACATGACTCCACTAGCATGAAATGTTCAGAACAGGGAAATCTGTAGAGACAAGAAGTAGATTAGTAGCTACTTATGGCTGGGATAAAGAGGAGAATAGAGAATAACTGCTGATTAAAGCAAGTTTTCTTTTGGGATTATGAGATATTCTAAAATTAAATTATGGTGATATACACAGTTTTGTAAATGTCAAAAAATCATTGAATTGTACCCTTTAAACACAAAATTTTTTACCTAAATTATATCTCTATAAATTTATTATAACACAATAACTTTCAATATGTGAATTCCTCTTCTGTTCCATACCTATCTATGAAAGTCCCACTAGGACTCCCAGAGTCTTACAGGTAACTACACATAAAATTTGTTTACCATTTCACTACACATATGATGGGATACCAGAGCCTTATAGGTCACTCTTGGTTAAATTATGGTCTGATATCCAATTCCATGTTGTCCTGATTACCCTGAGTTTGTAAATCACTTCTGTTATACATTTGTGTCAGGGATCACGGTTTCTAACAACAGAAACCAAGTCTTGCAATTCTCAGAGGCAAAGAAACATTTAAAAATCTATAGTTTATAGAAGCTCCAGAAATACAATCAAACCAAGTTTAGAAGTATGTATACATGAAAAAAAAATGCCTCCAATTCTGCCTCTGATTAAGTCTGCTGAGGTGTTAACTCCACAGTTGCAGCTGATGATTCACTGAAGCACCAATGGAACTTCAGCCTTGGTTGCCCAAGGAGCTCTGTTCTGCCATCCCTACTTGCACCAGGGAATTCCTCATAATTCCTGAGACCCACAGGCAGGTGTATCTGATAAGAAGAGTGTTTTCCTCTGCCTAGCTGCAAGAGACCCTGGAAAAGTCATTACTTGGAATTTTCAAAATACACAAGTTGGGGGAATCCCTAAATACAGGGAGGGGGTTCAGGTGCTGGGCAAGCCAAAAAACATGTCAAGTGTTCATTACAGTCAAGGCGGTAATTTACGATGGTTTTAAGATAGAAGCAAAGAGTACAATACTGATTGTCAGGGGCTATGAGAAAAGCAAATGGAGATTGATAATCAATAGTTATAGTTTCATATATATATATATACACATACATATATATTTGTGTATATATATATGTGTGTGTTTATCTTGCTTACATGTATTAGTGTAATCTCTTTGGAGAATAAAATAAGTAAAAAAACTGTTTGATGTCTCTGTATTTCAATGCAAGGGAAATATTTCTCACCCTTTTAAGTACCATTGTTGTCTGTAAAAAATAATTTAACAGCTCATATGGGTGCCAATTATTGTCAATTCCATTCTGATTTTCCTGCCTTGGCACTACTCTACCTCTAAAAATCCACATTGTCTATGAAAATTAAGAATTTACTACACATAACCTCCCCCCATTCGGTGTTTCTGCTCTCATGAGCCCTTTATTGATAATTTAGATACATGGCTTAAAGAGGAAATGCCAAAATCAAGTCAGTATTATCTTGTAAACATTACAGTTTTAAGAATGTGTATTACTGATGAGCATGAAGACTACTGAAGAAATCTGTTTTTTTTCACAATTGAATAATTTCTCTATTATAATTGACATCCAAAAGAGAAGAAACAACACGTCTGTAAACTACCTTCCCCACTATTTGAGAACATAATTTTGATTTATTATTATTATTGGCATTTTAGGGCCGTAATCTCGGCATATGGAAGTTCCCAGGCTAGGAGTCTAATCAGAGCTACAGCTGCCAGTCTAGGGCACAGCCACAGCAATGCCAAATCTGAGCTGCATCTGCAACCTACACCACAGCTCATCATCGGATCCTTAACCCACTGAGCGAGGCAAGGGATTGAACCCACAGCGTCATGGTTCCTGGTCAGACTCGTTTCTGCTGCACCATGACAGGAACACCCTGAGAATGTAATTTTAATCTTACTATCTGATTCCTACCATTACATCTCTCAAGTCTGCAGCCAAAAATTTCAAGTCATTTCATAGTACATTTAATGCTATTTAAGACAGACATATGCATTTTTGCTCTTTGGGGCCGCAACCACATCATATGGAAATTCCCAGGATAGGGGTCCAATTGGACATACAGCTGCTGGCCTTCGCCACAGCCACAGCAATGTGGGATATGAGCCATGTCTGCGACCTACACCACACCTCACAGCAACACCGGATCCCCGACTTGGTGAGTGAGGCCAGGGATCAAACACAAATCCTCAGGGATACTAGTCAGATTCATTTCTGCCACACCACAACAGCAACACCATTAAGGCACATATATTTAAGGTCAACAATTTAAAACAAGGACCTCCTTGGGTCACTTCTTCTACATGATGATTCTACACACATGCTAAGGCAGTGAGAGAAGTGCTTGTACAAAAGACCACAGAAGTGTTATGTCCTCATTTTCACATTTAAGCTTTTCAAAAGGTACTGGTCACACTTAAAATTATCCTACTTGGAATATTCACTTTTTCATTCTGTCATATTCAATTCCGTTGTCCTATTTAATAAAATTTATAATAATTCCTTGGAATTATCTGTTAAATCTATATCAGAATTTTTCTTGTCTTTTAATGGTTAATTATTTCAAATAAGAAACAGGTATGTAAGTTGCATTTGGTTAATCTATTTCTTAAATATATCTCAATCTAAAGGAACTTCCTCCCTCTTTGCTATTTTTCCCAGCTTTGTAGAGGTATAGTTGACAAATAAAAATTGTGTATGTGTAAAGTGTACAACTTGATGTTTTAATATACATATGTATAATATACAAATACATATGCAAAAATTGTGTATATATAAAGTGTACAATTTGATGTTTTAATGTACTTATGCATAAGCTAATTAGTATACCCATCACATGGCTATTCTTTATTTTTTATGGTGAGAACACTTAAGACTACTCTCTTAGAAAATTTTAAGTGTATAATACAATATTGATAACTACATATTTTCTACTTTTTATAAAGAACTTTACATTTTATCGCAATTGTTTATTTTCTTGACTTGCCTGCCCGTCCATTTTTTTTTCCTTACTTTTCATCTTTGCAGATACTAAATCTACCACAGACAGCAGGTAGTAGGTGCTCAATAAATTTTTGGTGAATATGTTAATAGCTGAGAGTATAAATGTTTAGTTAAGGCCAAGTTTAATGTTTAGTCCTAGTTTTATTTTAGATTATGATGAATCTTTAAATCACAGTGTTCTTACTCTCTTGAAAGATAAAATACAGAGCTGGCACACACACATATAAAAAAAAATAGTGATCTCTTTTTATCATGCCTTCCGTTCCTGGAAGGTATTATCAGGTCAGTTGTTGCTTATAGTTATGTTCTATACTTCCTATTGCATCACATAAGGCACAGTACACTTGGGTCTCCTACTTTTGAGATGCTAAGGTTAATCAGTAGAAACAATTCATGATAATTTCACCTATTAGGTTTCACCATCATTTTTTATCTTTTATTTATTTATTTTTTTGTCTTTTTTAAAGGGATACATCAGAGCATATGGAGGTTCCCAGGCTAGGGGTCAAATCAGAGCTGTAATGCCTGGCCTACGTCACAGCCACAGCAATGCCAGACCCGAGCCACATCTACGACCTACACCACAGCTCACAGCAACACTAGATCCTTAACCCACTGAGCAGGCCAAGCATCGAAACTGCGTACTCACAGCTGCCAGTCAGATTCATTTCTGCTGAGCCATGATGGGAGCTCCTACCTTTTTTTTTTTTGTATTAAACATATCACTTAATCTATTACTTTATTGCTAAATGACAATTTATCAAATTCAGAATTTTTTTTCCAAATTTATTAGCAGAAATTTTTCTGTTTGATTTTAATCTCTTTAAAAATCAACTATCAGAACCATTTTTATGGGTCTGCAACTTATACATCACACAGAACCCCATGTTCTGAGGGACTACATGGTTGGCTTATTTTCTGAGGTAGCTATCTTGAAATCATAATTTTTGAGCAAGGGGTCCTGCATTTTCATTTTGCACTGGATTCTTCAAATTATGTAGTTGCTTCTGTCAACTGGTGCTATTAAGCTACTACATTGAAATGGAGTTCATAGACAAATAGAAAGATATATGGTTAAATTTTCTTTTTAATTACTTATTTTAAGAGAAAAGGATTTGGAAATCTAATCCTTTCGATGGTAACCAGATTTTTTATTTTTTTATTTTATTTTTATTTTTTTATATATATATATATATTTTTTTATTTTACCACTGTACAGCAAGGGGGTCAGGTTATCCTTACATGTATACATTACAATTACATTTTTTCCCCCACCCTTTCTTCTGTTGCAACATGAGTATCTAGACAAAGTTCTCAATGCTATTCAGCAGGATCTCCTTGTAAATCTATTCTAAGTTGTGTCTGATAAGCCCAAGCTCCCGATCCCTCCCACTCCCTCCCCCTCCCATCAGGCAGCCACAAGTCTCTTCTCCAAGTCCATGATTTTCTTTTCTGAGGAGATGTTCATTTGTGCTGGATATTAGATTCCAGTGATAAGTGATATCATATGGTATCTGTCTTTGTCTTTCTGGCTCATTTCACTCAGTATGAGAGTCTCTAGTTCCATCCATGTTGCTGCAAATGGCATTATGGCATTCTTTTTTATGGCTGAGTAGTATTCCATTGTGTATATATACCACTTCTTCCAAATCCAATCATCTGTCAATGGACATTTGGGTTGTTTCCATGT
This sequence comes from Sus scrofa, assembly GCF_054392235.1. Lineage (NCBI taxonomy): Eukaryota > Metazoa > Chordata > Mammalia > Artiodactyla > Suidae > Sus > Sus scrofa. Next base: position 84,020,098 of record NC_139391.1, on the reverse strand, counting down.
CCTGGCTATTGTGAAGAGTGCTGCAATGAACATGCGGGTGCACGTGTCTCTTTTAAGTAGAGTTTTGTCCGGATAGATGCCCAAGAGTGGGATTGCTGGGTCATATGGAAGTTCTATGTATAGATTTCTAAGGTATCTCCAAACTGTTCTCCATAGTGGCTGTACCAGTTTACATTCCCACCAACAGTGCAGGAGGGTTCCCTTTTCTCCACAGCCCCTCCAGCACTTGTTATTTGTGGACTTATTAATGATGGCCATTCTGACTGGTGTGAGGTGATATCTCATGGTATCACTGGTGAGTGATATCTCATTGATTTGCATTTCTCTTATAGTCAGCAATGTTGAGCATTTTTTCATGTGTTTGTTGGCCATCTGTATCAGATTTTTTTTTTGCCTTTCCATTTCTTAAGAATTATAATTATACTCATTAGTTTTATATCAATGGTTTGAAAATCAGTTGCATTCATTATTTTTTATGATGATCAAATTGATCCATCATTGGTCCATGTAAGCCCCTTCATGTTGGCTTTTATGCACTTTTGTCACAGGGCTATTAGTCTTAGGTAGCTTTCTTATTTTCTGGTGGCAAATAAATGTCTAGCATCATCTTGCTCATTTTCTATCTCAGAAAGTATTTTATTATTTCATTGCAAAATATTACTTTTTAAAAAATAGGACTCCTGAAACATTTTAATGGAGGATTGTATTTAGAAATTATAACTCAGGAACTCTATCTGCTCATTAGTATTTGTGAATGTTTTGATGGAAGGATTAGGAAATATATATATTTATATAACCATATACATGTATTTACATATATTTAAACCTATTTTATTTTGAATTTTCAAAATATTATACATTTAGAGTGTCTCAAGTGAATGCCAATTGGATAGGTCCTTCTTAGAAATTTAGAATTGAATGACCTCATTAAGAACTCTGTAAGTAGGGTTAATGATCCGTTGTTGCCGTGAGCTGTGGTGTAGGTTGCAGACTCGGCTTGGATACCACGTTGCTGTGGCTCTGGTGTAGGCCAGTGGCTACAGCTCCGATTGGACCCTTAGCCTGGGAAGTCCATATGCCGCGAGAGCGGCCCAAGAAAATGACAAAAAGACGAAAAAACAAAACAAAACAAAACAAACCTCTGTAAGTAGCAGAAATCAGCTGTTCATCCTTCCTTCATGTAATTTGGTTTGGTATTGTAATAGTCAACAGCATCAAATTCATATGATTATATTTCTGCCTTTCCTACTTATGAAAAATACGACATCTGAATAGATGACAGTGGCCTGCTTATAAACCAGAATTTATGGAGATGAGTTTGTTCTGTTAAGCTGCTTTGGTTTTGAATGCATTCTATGGGAAGTTAAGAGTTTCTGCTGTAAATAAAGCAGGCTACCAATAAACTGGAACAGCTTACTCTGACCTATAACTATGTTTTGTTTTCTCTTGAGATTATCATTGGGGGCTAAACCCATCTCACTTTAAAACATATAAAGAACTCCTACAAGTTATTAAAAATATTTTGGAGCTTTGTTTCCTATCAACATTGTCTCTCCAAAATTTAAAATAAAACAACTCCAGAATAAAGGAAAGGATAAATTTTTACAACCTATAAGCAAAATTTTAATACATTTCAAAATAATTATTTTTAATGATGAAATATAATTACCTGTACATATACAGCTTAATGAAGTTTTTTTTTCCTTGACTCTTTAATAAAAAATATAGATTGGTAGAAGTTAATATCCCTGGTGAGCTAGGATTACATATTATGGTAAAAAGGAAAATGAAGGTATATTGTTGGTCATTTCAAAAATAAGTTTATTCATTTCCCCAAAGAGCCACAACAATAGTTTCTTCAGTGATTGTGATAAAATTTGGTATTATTCTATACAAATAAACATTTCTCATCTTGCTGCCCATTTCATTCATTTTTCACTAGTCTCATCCATTTAAGTAAACATGATGTTCTTTTAATTCTGAAATTTACATTTCCTTCAGAAAAATGTTTAAGAAACTGAAAAAGCAAAGGCTTAGATGAACCAATTCACCATGTCTACTAATGTTGGGTTATTCTTCTGAATTCAAATACATGTTCCTATCATCTACCACTATGCTCTCTATATAACCTATGTATACATTCTCATGGTCTCAAAGAAAACTCTGCATGGATCCATTCTTCAGATGGTATAAAATATTAAACTACCTTGATCACTGTAAGAGAAATACTGTATGATAATATAGGAATAATTTGACTTAGAAATTGGAACTTTTGAGCCCTTTCCTAGTTGTATTCCTGATTTTCTGTCATTTATGGATGGATTACGAGTAGATATGGATGAGTTACAAAACTTTTGCCTTCAAAAGTAAAATGAAGGAACTAAGTTTTTAAACAGCATAAATGATACAATTAAATTCTGTATACCATAAACTTCCATAAATAATACATGACTTAGAGACAATCTCATTTGAGATATGAAGTAATTTTTGAGCAAGATCACTATTTTCCATACTTTTGTGCATAAAAGAATCAAAGTATGTGAGACTAAAGTGATTTTATTATCATTTCTGCCTAGTATTTCATATTATATACTACAAAGAGTTTGTTCTTAGAAGAAATGACTATCACCCTTGGACACTTCTGTATATAACATGGTAAGAATTTTTTTGCGGCAGGGAGCATTCTTTTCTTTTTTCTTTTTTTTTTTTTTTGCCTTTTAGGGCTGTACCCATGGCATATGGAGGTTCCCAGGCTTGGAGTCTAATGGGAGCTATGGCTGCCAGCCTATACCACAGCCATAGCAATGCCAGATCCTTAACCCATTGAGCAAAGCCAGGGATTGAACCCACAACCTTATGGCTCCTAGTTGGATTCATTTCTGCTGCACCATGGGAACTCTCAGTAAGAATTTTTATGTACTATAGTTTTGCTAATTTTGATATTTTAGGGGATGGTATCATTTCTAGTTTTACCTAATATTACTTAATACTTGAATTCTCTTGATATTGGTTTTGAACTTTGTCTTATTTTTGGTTCTTTAGAAGCCAACCATGATACAAACACCAATGAGGTAGTGAAGAAAGTACAACAGAGAAGAGAGGAAAAAAAATATGCAGGCAATAGGAGGATTGAACAACTAGGCTCAATTCTGCCAGGAAAATTCTGAGCCACTGTGGAACATGCTTCATCATTGCCCCACTGAGAATGGGGAAGCAGTAGTGTTTATTCACCCACCCCTTTCCTCATTGTCAAGGGAACTAACTCGTAGCCAAGTAAAAAAGGGGTAGGGGAAAATAAGAATTATCAGGGTCAGAAATGAGAGAGGCGATATTTTATAATCCTATATATATTAAAAGGATGATAAAATATTATGCACGATTTTCTGCCAATAAATTTAACAATTTAGGTGAAATGGACAAATTCCTTGAGAGACATAAAGTGCTAAAACATACTTAAGAAATAGAGGTTAAAAAATGCTCTAGTGATGAGCCCTTGGAGTGGAGGTATAAGAAGGAGAAAGAAGAATATATAGTAAGAGGAAAGGAGGGGAATAAAGAGAAGAGATCTAAGATACCATGTCAGAAAAGCAAAAGAAAAGAAATTTTTACAATATGATGAAATATTTCAAGGTTTTAATTGTAATAGCGTTTGGCAAGTTACGGCTGACCTTTATGAGAAAGGATGAAGTAGAATAGTGAAGTACCACGAGTACCGCAAGTAAAATTCCAAAGCAAACAACTCAAGAATAAATGAACAGTGGAACAGATGAAGGAACAATATATAAAGTACAATTTCAAGAAATCTATTTATAAATTGAAGTTTAGAAAAAGTATAACTTAAGCGAAATCAGGTTCAAGAAAATACTTCTTCTATTTTCCATTCATTCAGTACCATTTGGAAATCTTTCTGTTGTGTACCCTATGTGCATGGCAATTACATTTACTAACAAAAACTGAGATATATTTTCTGAAGAGTAGTATTGTGAGTCAATAAATATATCAGAGTCAGTTTGGGAGATGCATTATAAGATGAATAAATGTTTGAATTTCTATAATAGTCTGAAGATTTATGGCAATAAGGAGGTCATGTGGGGAATATAAATGGGCCTATAAAACCAAAAATGCATAATTGCTATGACTGTGTACATGGCGTATTCCTAGGAGTTATTGAATCAGCAACAATTAAACATTGTCTTTGCCTTTAGAATCTCACAGAGGCAGAAACCTAAACAAATATATACAATGTAATGCATTAAGCATTCCCATCGTTTTTAGAAACCTAGCTCTGTTGTTTATCAGAAATGAAAATTAATTTTTCAAGAATTAATTATGTATGGGTACATGTGTATAGACGCATGAGTTTATTTAGACTGGGAAGTTGGGAAATCTAGAGTGATTCCAGGAGAATAAGGTAGGCAAAATCTACTTGGGAGAGTGAGAAATCTAAGTGTGAATATTCACTCCTCCAAACAACCAAGTCACATTTGTGTTAGAGAGTAGAAAAGATAACAACAAACCTCTTAGACAATCATGGAGATACTTGGAAAGGCGTTGCAGTGAAAAGCAAAAGATGAACTTGCTGAGGTTCTCAGGGATTGCATCTACTTTTGTCAGCAATCATAGCTCTTACTTATAAGCTTCTGATTTACTTTCTTGGCTTTAAAAGTAAAATCTAACACCCAGCTATTTCTCAGGCTTGAAGCAGATATGACTCCATCTGCCCTCATCCCCACAAAATACCGTGGACTCTGTAATTCTCCATGTAAGATTTGCTTTCCTTTTCTTGATACAGTTATCACCACTTATTCTAAACATTCTCAAATGCACTATATTTCTTTTTGGTTTCTGAGACTTCACAATGGCCACTTTTTCTTCATACAATATTTTTTTTTTTTGACTCGACTTATTCTCCCTTTACCTAGTACATTAGATAGGAGAAAGACTTTCCCACAAGTACATATTAAATGAGAGCTCATGTTAAACAAGATTAAACTCACCCTTATTGGTTCGGAGATAGTATGTAAACTCTTGTCCATGAGGTCATTTATAGATGTAAACTTCCAACTTTCAGACCTCTCAAAGCTAGAGTTCTGTCAAAGAATGGAGAAGAGAGGGAGTTACTTTGCTGCCTTTCGCTTGGCTACCATAAGCACACTTTCTTTCACATTTCATTCATAAGAACTTTGGCTATTAGTGCCACCTAGCTACAAAGGACACTAGGAAAGGAGTTTTTATTCTTGGCAACCATCTGTCCAGCTAAAAATTAAAGATTTTCTTCCTATGAAAGAGAAGAGGAGTAAATATTGGGGTATGAATAGCTGTCCACCATATTCTATCCTTGGAATATCTACATATTCTAGTGTGTGCCTTTATGCAAAGAGAGAACACACTCATTCCTGCCCCCCATTACCAAGGAGACAATTACCCAAGCCCATTTAGCCACTGCATCTATATCCAAATCCAGATTAGACGCACAGCCAACCTATCAGATGTGAATGTTGTTTTTATGACCCAGAAAATAGTAAAACATGAGCACTCTGTCTGTCCCCACCATACCCAGATACAACCATGGAAGAGAAATAAGAAAAGCACATTAAAAATTCACATCAGAAAACAGAAAAATGACAAACACTAGAATGACTGATAATAATGAAATCCTTTGGATGGTAATTGAGACAATTTCTTGTTCTGGGAATAGAATGAGTTCTTTGATGAGCTGATTGGGTAGTCCCGGGTTCAGCTCTTTGGGAGAATTTCCTTATTCTTTTTCCCTGTAACCTTTGGTTTCCTTTGGGAAAGTTTTCTAGTATCATGTATATCCTCAGGGGACATAACAGGGATTGGCTCATGGGAATATATCCTTCGTGAGCCTGAATATTTCTCTCAGACTAAATATTCAAGTGTGTGCCTTTATGCAAACAAGTCATACCAGCCAAGGAGAAAATTTACGTGTACAATTGACTTGTATAGCCAACATTGTGATTTTCGTCAAAAACTCTTCAGAAGTAAGACATTTTTTTCTCTCAGATCCATGTGCAAATATCAACAGTCAAGTATTCTCATTCAGAAATAGTCTTAAGCCTAAATACTATATTCCTTTAACTCTCTGGCCTCTGTGCTCTGCTCATTTTTCTCTCAAGTTAATGATGGCACCATGAGGCCATTTAAACAACAGCTTTTGATTCAGAAAGCAACAGCTTAATTTGATTTCTGTCAATGGTCTGATTCTCATGAACAAGCAAATACTCTTAGTAGGAAATGGCTGAAAATCTTTGGGACACGGGCTCATTCTTTTTTTATACTACCATTTGGTAACAACCACATTATTTTAGGACTGCAAGCAAATTGGTTTTGTCAATGTAGTTATTATCAGATTAGCAGGCTCTAAGTTACTTTAGAAATATCAAGCTTAAGATAGTGCTTGAATTTATATTAATTGACTACTACCTCCTTTAGTTAAATATTTTCCAATAGTAATAGCCAGACAGGGGTAAATTAAGGACTTTGAAATAAGTGTATTTATATTCTAAGTCAGTTATTTTTCCAACATAAAAGAAATTTGAGAATACGAAGCGTTATTATCAAATAAGCAGTCTGACTCATGCATTTTGCACATGTACAAACTGATTAGGCTGAGTCCATTTCCAAACTAAAAATTTCCTCATTCTGCATCTAGTACAATTTCTACTTTAATGGATCATTGGACAATTCTTTATGTAAATAACAGTCTTGAATTTGATGTGTTTTAACATTTTAATTATATAATGTATGGTGTAAAAACTAGTAGGCAATAAATTTCTGTATTCTGGTCTATAGTACCTTTGATCTCTTAGGAATAAATACATTGAAATATGAAAAATTATTAAAGGTTAAGAATGGTGTTTTTCATTATAAACTTTCATTGCACTATAATGAAAAATGAAAAAGCAGATTAAAAACTAATTTAAAAACTAATCCTTAAATCTCTCTTCAAGTGATTTTAGTTTTCAATTAATAAGATAAAATTTTAAGATTTTATATTATATACAATGAGATTTGTGTTATTATTGTCATGGTCATTGCTGCAAATAACTTGGGTTTAGTTTACTTTAAAAATGAAAATAATCCTTGAATCCCATTTTAGTAAGAGATTTAATCAGTAGGAGAGAGAAGTCATTAATCTGCATATTACATGTCATCACACTGTCTTACCCTTGGAAACACTATTATATGTATAGGTCTAGGCTAGAAAAACTTGAATACTCAAAAGAGTACTTATAAAGTTAGGAATGAAATTTTAGGGAACATTGATATTTTTGGTGAAATAATTACCCTCTGTACACAGTTCACAACCTCACTTAATTACCTCCAAAATAACCTTTTACTAGATGCCAAATTCAACCTTTTAAAGTCTATTTGAAGAAAATATTAAGCTTTAAGTTTATAATATATAGCAAATAAAAAAGTCTTCATGGCATATCTTTCAGAAGATATGCATAAGGGTTTTCTTCTTTTCAGGGAGTAAAAACATCATTAACCTTTAGCATAAATAACAGTCATAAATAAATATTTTGCAACTTTATTTGTTAGGCATTTATTGATTTTCTCTTACAGGATTAGCACTATACAAGCACTTAAGTACATAATCAGAAAAGCATGTGAAGTAATCCTACCTTCAGTGAGTTTATAGTATGTTTATGCAGACATGATCCAAGACTTACAAGATCTACTAGTTGCCAATAATTTTCTAAGTAAATATGAAGGCAAAAGGAAAGATCGAAAGTTTGATGCTAGGTAGAGATCTGGATCTTAATATCAAGTCTTCTTTTTTTTTTTCATTTGTGGAATTTACAACTAACTTAATTTTTTATCTACAAATTGAGGATAATGATACCTATCATTCGTATTAATATAAACATCATATGTTTAGTAGGCTGTAGGTAGTAAATATTCAATTAACAAAAGAATGAATATATGGAAAGCATTACTACATAAATTATATGTGCAAGTGATGAATAAATTGAAAATTAGGTAAACATCATCTTCTGCTATAATGCTGGCTACCATAATCACACAAGAAATCTAGGAGCAGAGTTTTGGGTTCTTTACACAAATACCTAAGATCATTTGGCATATTATTATCCTGATTTTACAAATGAAAGGAAAAAGTCACAGAGATTAATGGTCTGCCTTAAACTAAACACTACGAAGAGAGTAGATAGGATTTGAACCCAGAAACAAAGATAAAGAGTTTGAAACCTTAATCTACACATCACGCTTTTTATTTTCATTTGATAAATTGAGAAATGGAAACTTAAGCGTTTTAAAGTTGTGTACTATTAGTAAAAAGTCATATAGAAAAATGAAACAAAGAAAAGAGCAAAACAATTTTAAGAGGAAACTTAAAACAAGAGATTTATATTAGTGAAAAAATACATTTATTTAAATAAATGCAAATAGGATTTCATCTATGAAAAGGAAAAAAGAAAACTTTTAGGATTGATTAAAAGACAAAATTCAACCATATGTTTTCCACAACTTGTACATTTTGCTGTGAAATGATTGAGGCAGTTTAAAAGTAAAAGATTAATAATTTTATGAGTTAAATGCAAACAAAAGGATAGGCTAAAGAGATGATACCAGATAACTCTTCTGTTTCCTGAGACCTAAAACTAGAAACCCTAATGATTATCACTGACTCATTTTGATTAATCTAGTTGGCACCTCCAGTAGCAGAGCCAGCCAGCCTTTGTCTTTCACCTTCCTCATGTCATTTCATCATCGCCAACGAGCCAGTTCCTCAGGCAGAAATCTGAGGGCCAACTTCTCCTTGACTCCAACTTCTCCTTCACCACCAATTTCAAGTCAGTTATTAGGTCTTAATACCAAGTATTTGCTAAATTCATTCTTTCTTTCTACATGTTCATTCCCTTATCATTCCATTTTTTTAAGAAGATTAATGCAACACTTTTTAATTTGCATTTTTTAATCCTTGCTTCCCAATCACAAACATCTCCCAGCTTATACTTTTATTTCTTCATTTGACAAGGAAAATAAATAAACCTAAATTAAATGCATACTGTGGGGGAGCAAAATTTGCCACCCCAAACTCTTTGGCATGAAGATTAATTCAGGCTGATTATTTATAAGGCCCCAAAGACTCAGAAAGAACCTTTGACCCTCCCCCTAACTGCCTAAAGATTGTAGATAAAGGACCTTTTCCAGGAAAGAAGCTATCACCATGATAACTGTAGGATGAATTAAGCATGTAAACATGGAGGAACAGAGAGAGAAAGGTAAAATGAAGTGCACATGTCATCTTGAGCTAAAAGATGGGACAGAGGTCTGGAGCTTCCAAGGACAAAGGGGTTCTTCACATAATGGTAAGAAGAAGACTTGTTTGGAAATTAGATATTTGTCCTGTCATTTTGATGGGGGCACTGAGATAAAATTTCTCTCTCCTAAGTCTTTTTTTTGGGTAGAAAAATTATTAATTTATTAGTTAAGCAAGGGACAGTAGTTCTTCCTGAACCCACAAGGTCTTGATTGCCTTTAGCTCAAAATAATTCTCATGCTAAAGTGACACCTATTGATGGAGCCTCATCTTAAACCCTTACAAGCACACTTAATACGAGTGATGAGTAGGAGTTATTTAGGTAAAGGACTTAGGGGTGAGATGAGGTGAGAGTGTTATAAGAAGAGGAAACAATATGGGTATTAACCTTAAAGCAATAATGAACTTGTTGGAATTCAGGAGTTTTATGATTAACAATGCGAGCTGGAGTTTAGAATAATAAAAAGGAAAGTTCTATGGAATGAGGGTACTGAGATAGGCTAGGACTAGATCGAACCAGCACTACAGGTTAAAATGCAACTACACTAAACTTTCTAAAGCATAAATCTACTTATGTCTTTTCTCTGCTCTAAATCAACAGTTTCTCATTTTCTTCAGTATCTCATAATGTGATATACAGAAGTATTCATGTCCTACTTCCCACATACATGTCTGGGTTCTTCTTTTATCTTGTTCCTCCTATATCCAAAACTTCAGTTATACAAACTGCTTGCAGTTTTCGTACCATGCCAGGATACTTTCTAACTTAATTTCTTGACATCATGCTCTACTTAAGTTTATACTTGGCTACTGTCTATTATTATATTTGAACAAGTGCCAGATATTACTGTAAGATTTCTGAGCTCCACCTCAGTTATGTTAAATGGACCTTTCCTGTGCTTCTCAGCACTCATGTGATGTCTCCATAATATTGCTTATCACAACATTTTATACTTGAGGTTTGCCTCTCTGTGCAAACCACCAGCTACTCCTGGATAAGAATCCATAATATAGAAACTACAAAAACACAGTACCTACTGTCCACTAAATCTAGAAATGAAAGAATGGGTAAAGATTCTTTTTACCTAGAGTGAGAAACAATTAAGAGTTAAAATAATAGAAGATAAAGGTACTCTTATTGCAAGTTTTGTTGAGTTAACAGAGATACATAGTCATTGCTACTGTATTTATTTGCCCTTAGGCTTTTCATATAGGTCAGGAGATAGTAAACTAGTTATTAATTTTATCAAAATATTCAAAGTGTATAACAAATGGCTTATTTTTCCCTCTGCTTTGTTTATTTTATCTGCAGATGATATATTACTTTGTTGTTCTAGAAATGTCAAAGATAAATTTGAGAATTTTCAAAGATGTTGTATTCTGAAGAAACAAATTACTTAAAATGGATATTTGCAATAGAATCAGGGAGATGTGTTTCATTTTTTATACATTTAATTAGTAGCAAGTCTTTAATTTCTTGGAATTCAGATTTAGGAATGATTATTTTTCTACAGAAAAGTCGGTGTTTGTAAGAGTTATATTTGTGAGATATAAATAATCTAGTATGTTGAACAGAAGAGAAGTTAGTTTCTATATGATATCAGGGCACTGTATTGAGGATAAGGCAAAGAGAAGGCATGCATTTCTGGCCCTTCCCTACTACTACCTACTGCTACAATAGGGCAGTTTGACCCATTTCTAAGAACAATGGCTGTTTTGAGGGAAAATATTTTATTTTTTTTCTATCTTCATATTATTCCATTCTTATCTTAGCAAAGTCATAAACTATAATGTATATTTATCATTACTGGATATACATACTGAATTTTGATTTTTGGCACATGATCATACTGGTGTAGAAAATTAGGTAATTAGAAATAAAGTTAGTTATCTAAGTCAATAAAAGAATAAGAAATGACTATGGTTGAAAAACTATAGTTTTAGTCAATTTCTGTGTTCTCTTAGAAAAAAAATTGTGTTGGCTAAAAAAAAATCCAAAATGTAAAAGTTGTGAATTTAAATTTTATTCAGGATATTACTGAGAATTATAGTCCAGAAATGGCCTTTCAGTAGCTCTGAGGGGAGAAATATGTATATATATATATGTATATATACACACACATATATATGTATATATACATATATTTCACTGGAGAATACGTGCAGTCAAGCATACAATTCAATAAAAGATTACTGTTAGTCACTAGGAACAGATACCTCAGTTAATGACTTTAGTGTTTTTTCATGTATGGGAAGGTAAAACAAACTGAGTTCATTAAAATTCTTCCTGAGCTATATATCTAACTACCTAAAGGTCTGTTTTTCCAAAGTACAGAGCACCTTTTCCTGGAATCCTCTAAGAGGGAACTGCCAGTCAGCAACCATAGTGCCTAATGACTTAATCTCTTTAGAACTGGATGGTGAGCAATATTCTTTGTTTTACAGGTGCATGGGAGGATATTACTATTTGTTAATTTGTCAAAAAAGATAAGCACAGAGAAATAAAGAAGGATACTAATTTTGAGGATGAGAACAAAAGCATGGATATGAATATGACTGTGTCTGGGGGGTATGCCAATGATAGTCATGCGAGTCACATGTATCATACTTTACTTAGACTCAGTAATACAGTACATTAAAACAGCACTTCTCTCAGTTCCTGATTCTACTCAAATCATGCTCTTCCCAACAATTAGCAAATGTTGGCTGGAAATACACAATTAAAATTTTAATTAGTGTATTTAGGAATTTTTAAATATATTTCCAAGGATTTTTAACACGGGAAAAATAAGAAAGGAGACTTGCATTCACACTAATAATAAATACAGGAGCAGAATCCAAGGAGTAAAGTAACTTCCCCAGTGACTATTAGGTTCTCCACCCAGAAAAGACAAGTAGAGAATAGAATGTAATTTCTAAAACGAATTCTTTACAAAGTCACATTGTGTTGCTTAATGACACATAGTTCCTGATGAGCATTCCAAATTACTAGGTAGTTGTTCAAATAGAATTTAAACCAAGGGCTTCATTGATATGCTTCCTAAAACAAGGGGCTCTTTTAATTAGAAAAGTCTATGCTGCTTTCTTTCCTGGCAGCATTTGTGGAGCTCCCCCCAGAGAGTTCTCACAGCAGCCAAATGCAGGAAACACACAGAGATTCTGTGCTTTGCATAGTTCCCTCACCCTCCACATTTTCTGTATCAATAAACCTACCAGAGGACAGAGATCAATGAGTATTTTTCCCATCAGATTTTAAATAGTCAAGGCAATGTCTCGCTGCTATTTAAAGTACACAAAATACAATACATCTGACCTCATTTTCACTTTTTATTAGCCTATAGCCATATGACACTAGTTTGGTTCACTTGGTCTTTGTTTGCTGTACTCAAGGGAGAGAAAAGATAATTAGCAAATGTGCTGCTCAGTATCAATTATATCTTCCACTCTTAATCACATTTGATTATTTTTCTCTGCTTAACGTAAAAATGATAATGACTTTCATGCATATGTATACACGTGTTAGGATCATCTACATAATCAACTTCTGTCTACCCTGAGATCCTCCCTCACTTGAGCCTTTTCAAAGTCTGTAGATTGGCAGCTCAATCATTATCTGATCCATACATTTTTACATAACATTGGTGTTATTGATATACATGGAATGTATCTGAAATAGGCAGCAATACAGAAATCTCATATATACTTCACTGAGTTTCCTCCAATGAGATGGCGACTTAAAAATATGGACATCTTACAAGTTGAGCTTAAGTTTTAACTGGAGAAAAATGAGGATGATAGCCCAGGAGGCAGCATTTCAGATAGCTCTGAAAAATCATTCCAAAGAGGTAGAGAGAAATATCAGTGCTTATGTGACTTCAGTGAAGAAAGGAGGTACATGAAAACAAGCACACATTTTTACAGAAGGTTGCTGCTACTCACAGGAGCAGATGTCCCTATGAAGTATTTTAGTGCTTTTCTAGATTCAAGGAGATGCAAGAACTGGGCTCATAAAATCTTCCACTGAAAATAGCTAACTATCTGAATACCTGTTCTGCCAGTTTTCCCAGAGCACAGAGTGCCTCACTCCTGATCTCTACCCTAAGCTCCTCTCAGGGGGTGTTGATGGCCAGCAGCTACAATGGCTCATTTTCAGTCTTTGGAGAGTCAGACGGCAATCTCCAGTTCACAGGTTACATCTTCAAAAATTATAACACAGTTCTTACACATGACCAGGATAGTGAAATTGATGGATTTCACCTATCTTATTGAAAATTCCCCCCAGTTTTACTTGTACTCATGTGTGCACATGTGTAACCAGTTTCATGCAATGTTATCACATGTGTGGATTTATGTTCCTACCAACATAGTCAAGGTACATAACAGTTCTTTCAAATCAAGAGTCCTCCATTACCTTTGATAACTATACCTACTTCCCTTTCTAACTCCCACCCCTACATCAATAAGCCCTGAATATCATATTTATTTTCACAATCACATTTTATTTATAATCAGAACTACTGATTTTAATGCTGGTACTGATGCAATTTCATTTTTAAATAAATTTTAAGGTAAATTTTTATAAAATATGCATAAATTTAAAAAGCATAAAAAACAGACATTATGTGGATACAGAGGATATATGAAAACTCAGTGTTGCAACTGGTGATAATATGAAGATGATGGATGAACTAGATTGAGGAACTTAGTATAGTCAGAGCACATTTAGGAGCTAGAATAGCAGTAGTTCTCAGACTTTAAAATAATTAAGCACCAAAAAAAGGGTTAAACACTGATTGCTAAGCCCCACTGCCACAGTGTCTGACTTAAAAGTCTGGAATGGAGTCTCAGAATTTCCATTCCTAAAACATTCCCAGGGATGGTAAGCTGCTAGTCTAGCTTTGATGACCTGTGTTAAAGGCAGGGTCTGTGTGGTAGGGCTTCACCTGAAGAAAGATGCCCAGCAGAGGAGTCTTTATTTTATAGGCAAAATGAAGCCAATGGAATTTTCAGAGCAGAAGCCCACATGACTAAAGCAGACTTTAGAAAGAATTATCTAGTGATAATTGAGCTAAATAATTTAACAGCAAAACATGTAGAAACAATGTAGGATGGGTTAGGAAATTAAATATGGTAGCAAATTATTCATATGGGAAATAAATAGAACCCCAGAACCCCAATTAAAGAGGAAAAACTCCAATACCTAACTAGAAGGTAGTTGTGTGGAAGGAGCTCTATACCAACCAAATCCTTTTTTCCTCCTTTCTTAGTTTTTCTATGTATTCATTAAGTCTGTTTTCCAATTTTCCCCAAAAAGAATCTTTTCAGAAGGAAATATAGGAGTTCCCGTCGTGGCGCAGTGGTTAACGAATCCGACTAGGAACCATGAGGTTGCGGGTTCGGTCCCTGCCCTTGCTCAGTGGGTTAACGATCCGGCGTTGCCGTGAGCTGTGGTGTAGGTTGCAGACGCGGCTCGGATCCTGCGTTGCTGTGGCTCTGGTGTAGGCCGGTGGCTGCAGCTCCAATTCGACCCCTAGCCTGGGAACCTCCATATGCCGCGGGAGCGGCCCAAGAAATAGCAACAACAACAACAACAACAAAAAGACAAAAAGACAAAAAAAGACAAAAAAAAAAAAAAAGAAGGAAATATATCCAAATACATATTAACCATTTTACCTTAAAAATCTTAGCTTACTCCTTATATCATGTTGAGAACAACCACTGAAACTCATAGAGAGAATGAAAACTATGGTTTGCAATTGTAGTTTCAATTATAAATATTATTTGGATTAATTGGCTCTTGGGGGTTTTGAGCTAAGCCTACAAATTCTAAATTCTATATTAGTCACTTTGTTTTTTCCTGCTTCTTTCTCTTTGTCATTCTTATCTCTGTTTTCTGTTTTTCTACCAAAGTTGTCAAGTAGACAAGTTCTTTTATGAAAAACAATTGTAATTTTAAGAGCCAACTAAACTATGGAGCAACAAAGTCAGAGATGACACTGCTTTAGATTATACTATAGAAAGATTCTTGAAGGAATTCTATGTTTTAAAGTGACAATCCATTTTGCTTTCCCTTATAAATTCAAAGTGCAACACAAGCATTTGATCCTCTTCTGACCAAGCTATACATTTCATCTTGTCCCAGATTTCTGAAAGCTCTGGACACTGACTAGAATACTTAGTTATGTATCTGAATCAGAAAGTTTACATACTAACAAAGAAAACCCTTCATTTCCCCCTGTGATATTTTCTGAGAAAAAAAAATGATCAAAGAAATGAAGATTTATGAAAGCTACTTATGTCATAGACAACAGAAAATGAATATAAATTAGACATTACTCAGCAAGAGCTATACCACAAGTGAAGAAACCCAGGGTACCTCATTATAGAAATAAACTGTTCTGTCTGCCTAAGACAGTCATCACTTTCTCTACCATATCTATGAAATCCAAACAGAAATATCAGACTGGAATGTCTTTCAGGAAAGCAGTGTCTCATTTAGACTTTATTTATATAAGTTTGAGAAAGTTATATATATATATCAGGGTAAGAAAGACTCAATCTTTTCATTGCTGTGCAGATAAAATAGAAGGCTATCTAAAAGGCTAGGACCACTAGGCATAGGAAAACTAATGGAAACTCAAGGTAAATTCTTATATTTGGAAGTAGGCAAATCTCACAAGGTTGATGTTGATTATAGGTTGTCTTATTTATTTTTCATTTTTAGTTTTTTGCTTTTTTAGGGCCACATTGCAGCATAGGGAAGTTCCCAGGCTAGGGTCAAAGTGGAGCTGCAGCTGCCAGCCTACACTGCAACCCATGGCAATGCCAGATCCAACCCATTGCGTGAGGCCAGGGATCAAATCCACATCCTAATGGATACTAGTGGGTTCCTTTCCACTGCACCACAATGGGAACCCTGACTGTGGATTGTCTTAATCTGGTAATCTCAAATTTGATTTTAGGCTTGTGTTTGAAATAATTTTAAGATTTTCTTTAGATAACTGAGTCATGGGTTAAAAAAAGGGAATTTCAGAAGAGAGAAGATACAGGAGGACAAAGAAACAAGTCTAATGTTAACTTTAATTCTATTCAAATTCTACTATGTTCAAATTTGTAGATATTGGTTCACACATTGTGGTCAAAACCTGTTCTTCATGTCTCTTTACGAACCAACTAAAATGTTCTCAAAGAGGACAGAAACAAAGGGATTTGTTTCACTTTTCCTCTTTTTGGTAAACTAAAACAATTTGGTTTAGTGGACCAGTTTCTAGGGAGTTTTATAAAATTTGAAAGAACGTGAGATTTAGATGTTTAAACACCATGTTAAGATGGGCGTAAAGACATGAAGAGGCCAGTTCCACATTTCCAGTTCTTCCCCAGAGAAATGCCTGTCACACTTGCAAAAATTTATAATTAGCTTGGAGTACAGTAAAAAGTAAATTCATTTCCATTGAATTTATTTTGGCAGTCTTTAATTCTGTGAATAGTTGACTCTACCATTTTATTTTGTTTTTGTTTTTGTTTTTATTTATTTAATTACTCAAATGAATTTATCACATCTGTAGATGTATAATGATCATAACAATCTGACTCCACCATTTTAATGGTATTGCTTTACCATATATGTGCTTTCAGATTTTAAAGTGTATGTGTGCCAGATTTTTGACTCTAGGGTTTGCCGCTATATTGTTAAAGAAAACAAAAAAGACAAAAAACAAACAGCCCTCCTCTATTCTGAACTATGGTTCCCATTTTAATAGTAATCATAAAACAGCAAAGTATTTCTTGTATTCAACCCCAATTAAGCATTAGAATTAATAAATAGCTGGAGTTCAAGTATTTTTTTTTAAATGCAAGGTCCTATTGTGTTATCAAATTTAAATTGATGTATAAAACCAGAATTTCCTTTTAACATTTTATATAATGATTTTTATTTTTTCATTGTAGCTAGTTTATAGTGTTCTGTCAGTTTTCTACTGTACAGCATAGTGACCCAGTTACACATACAAGTATAAATTCATTTTTCTCATATTATCATGCTCTATCATAAGTGACTAGACAAAGTTCCCAGTGCTACACAGCAGGATCTCATTGCTTATCCATTACAAAGGCAATAGTCTGCATCTCTTAACCCCAAATTCCCAATCCATCCCACTCCCTTCCCTTCCCTCTTGGCAACCACAAGTCTACTCTCCAAGTCCATGGTTTTCTTTTCTGTGGAAGGGTTCATTTGTGCCATATATTAGACTCCAAATAGAAGTGATATCATATGGTATTTATCTTTCTCTTTCTGACATAGTTCATTCAGTATGAGAGTCTCTAGTTCCATCCATGTTGCTGCTAATGGCATTGTTTTGTTCTTTTTTATGGCTGAGTAGTATTCCATTGTGTATATATACACCTTATCTTCCTAATCCAATCATCTATTGATGGACACTTGGGTTGTTTCTGTGTCTTGGCTACTGTGAATAGTGCTGCAATAAACATACAGGTGCATGTGTCTTTTTCAAGAAAAGTAAAACCAGAATTTCAATGTGTTAATCTTCAGTGAGGAACTATAGTAGCTAGAAGTTCAGGTTCTTAGAACCATTTGCTAAATTTGCTTGATAAGTTTGGATTTCAAACAATGGATTTAGTTTTTTAATTTAAGTTTTTAAATAAGCTGCCATCCACAAAACAAGTAGATGAGACTGGGACTCCAAGACTGGGCATAATTTTTTGTTCTTTGGACTATACATGGGTGGATCTTCCGTTTTAATAATTTAAATATGCCCACTTGGATCCATCTCCAGGGTCACTATTCTTTAGTCTTTGCTGGTTTTCATTTGGCTTATAGTTCTGATTATCTATTGCTGTATACAAAATCACCCCTAAATAGTGGCTTAAAACAATAACATCATCCATTTTTCTCAAAACTCTGAGGTTACAGGGATAAGTTAGGCAACTGTTTCTTGGGATCAGATTGAGTTTTAATTAAATGGTGGCTAGGGTACAGTCTTCTTTGAAGGTGTCTTCGCTAACACTTCTAGTGATTGGGCTGGGAAGATGCAAACAGCTCTGTTTCCTCAGCCACTCTTCCTGTTTCTATGTGGTTTCACAATGGCTCTCTTCACATGGTAGCTTCAGGCTAACCAGACTTCTTTTATGTAGAGTATTTTATAGAGAATAGTATATACATGAGACAGAAGCACTATGCTGGCCTCATCCAAAGGAGTAGCACAGCTTTATTCTGGAGAGCAGGCAAGCATGAGTAAGACTGAGTATTTGTTATCATCTGAAACATTCTCTTGTATAACCCCAGAAGACAAAATAGAGTTTCCCAGGCTGCAAAGAAGCCAGGAGTTCAGGTATTTACACTAGTTTTACATCCAGCTTCTTAAGTAGTTTAACCCTGAAGTGTTCTTTCAATTTGTATCTTAAATGGAATTATAAGACATGGGTACAAATAGACCAAGGAACACAGCCAGCCAGTCCACCAGCATAAAAGTCAGACACAGATGTGAACATGTTTTTTGGGGGAGGAATCCCAGTCTGGATAATAATGCTAATAAAAACAACAAAACAAGAAACCAATCAACCAACCAAACCAAACAACTAGAGAGGCTTCTTCATTCTTAACTGCAATTCACTGCTTCGAAAAGCTGCCAAACTTCTGTAGTATCAGGCTACCTCAGACAAGACAGTTTTTAACTTGCAAAGAATACAGGTAGAAGGCCAAGGTATTTCCCCAAAGGATGTGTGAGTTATCCTGAAAGATACAGGTTTTCCAATGAATAAGGAGGAATAAATGGCACAAAAGGGCTGTTTTCCTCTTTTGTAGCCAACTTTAATTCTGTACCACCATTACAAATGAGCAGCAGTATACATATTTAATTTATTAATTTATTTAATATTAAATTTATTCCTTTGTATTTTATTATTTTTGATGCTATTGCAAATGGGGTCATTTTCTTATTTTTTGATAGCTCAATGTTAGGGTATAGAAATGCATTTTTGAATATTGTGTAATGGTTAGCTATATGTGTCAACTTGGCTAGGCTTATAGGACCTGGCTAGTCAATCAAACACTATTATAGGTATTGCTGGGAAGGTATTTTATAAATGTAGTTAACCTCTATTATTAGTTAGCCTCAAGTAAAGGAGATTGTTCTTGGTAACATTGGTGGGCCTCATCCAAACAGTCAAAAGGCCTTAAAAACAAAAGTGAGAGTGTAGTTTCAGATCCTGCTCCAGAGTTTCTGCACTGTTTGTCTATGGATTTTAAACTTGTCAGCCCCCACAATAGCTTCAAGTCATTTATTTGAAATAAATCTCTATATCTTTCTGTATCTATATATACTACTTGTTCTGTTTCTCTGGAGAGGCCTAATAGAATTGGTAATAGAGTGATAATATAATTTATCAACTAAACTGGTTCAATTCTTAGTGTGAAAGGGGAACTATTAATAATCATGCCAAGAAACTGGCATAAACCAGAATTTTGCCAGGCAATACATGATAAAGGGTTCCCCTAGGTAAAATAAATCTTATTCATTCAGAGCTATCCAAATAATCCAGTTGAGAAAGGAGGCACTTCTTGTTTTGTTTTCTTTTAAGGGAATCCAGTTAGTTATCAAAATGTTCTGAACTAAGGTAAAGAGACAAATCACTACCTAATTTGTCAAGAAACCACCTACTGGCATTATAGAAAGCATTTTCCCTCTTTTGACATTTTGTAAAGGTCAAAAGTTTGGAATCCTACAATTACTTTGCATTTGAAAAGTGATGAATCAAAAAAAAGGTAAATCAAAATTCACCCAAATAATGGCAGGCATTTAGAACTGATGGATGGTCTTAATGTACTGGTGCAATTATGTAAGTTTAACCCTCCTCATTGTGGCCCTAATTGAATTTGTTACATTTGACAAAGATAGGTAAGACTCCTAACTGGCTGAGAATCAAGAAAAAAATGATTTTTTTGAAACTGACTGCTGTTAGAGCTTCTATTTAATCTGTATTTGTGTCAGACTGTCAACTGTAAATAACTATGTCAACTGGGGACTATAGTCTATCATTGCCAATCAAGGTCTGTATCTATGCCTTTTTTCTATTTTGAAAATTATTGAATGTGATTCCAGAATCTTATTTTGGCTCTCAGATGAGTTAGACAAAGAATGAGTCACATTCATGGCTGGGAACTCTTAATATCTAACTACCTTTCCCATAATGAGGAAAGCTGTGGCTTGTTAAAATCTCTTGTACTAACACTGAAAATCACATGAATAGATAATTTTAAGTTTATGTGAAGCTTAAAAGAAACCGATTACAACATTCTGGAGAATACCAATTAATACAACCGATTATTTAATGAAGTAAAAAAGTCATAATGTGGACCTTGTCTTCACAGTTGCTCTTCTTTTTATACACCCTACAAATGAGGCCTTAATAATTGATAGGCAAAGAATTTCTTCTCATAAGAATATTTGCAAGGAAGTTTACATACCAACAAGGAAGAGAGAATGAGACAGAGAGAGGGAGATAGAACAACAACCATTCAGAAAGAGAGTGAAAAAGAGTTTACAAGGTATTCAGAAAATTAGGATGGTATTTTATAAGTAAATTTCAATTCAAAAGACTCAGCTATAAAAGAGAATGAAATAACGCCATTTGCAGCAACATGGACGGACCTAGAAATTATCATATTACGTGAAGTCAGAAAAAGACAAACATCATATGAGATCACTAATATGATGATATAAATAAATGATACAAAAGAACTTATAAAACAGAAACAGACTTAAAGATTTTGAAACCAAATATATATGTTTACCAAAATGGAAACATAGGAAGGAGGTATAAATTAGGGGTTACAATAGACATATACACACTGCTATATATAAAATAGAAAAGTAACAAGGACTTACTGTATAGCTCAGAGTAATCTACTCAATATTGTGTAATAACCTATATGGGAAAAGAATGTGAAAAGGAACTGATATATATACGTATGGCTGATTTTCTTTGCTATGCACCTGAAATTAACATAATTTATAACTCAACTATACTCCAATAAAATTTATTTTAAATTTCCTAACATACTCTTTCATCTGGTTTCACTTGGAATCCTTATACTAAGGGAAACCAAAGCCACATGTACAAATTGAGTCTAAGTAATATTGATGGAATCTGAAGGCATGATACAGAGCTATGATACTTTTTAGATTATTGATGAAATATCAAAATTTTAAGAATGCTTTGGTTGACCAATAAAATTATCAACTGCATAAAAATTGTATCTTAAAGGACCATAAAGAACAAAAAGCAATGAAATTATAAGACAATATCAGACAAAAGAAAATCTTAGGATAATTTGATTTAAATCAAATGTGATAAGAATTGTCATAATCATATCACATGAACACAAAAAAGTCACTGTTTTACTTGAAGTTTCATTTTTAGTTTTTTGGTTAGCACTTATATAGTATCTCTAGAAACTTTGGGAAATCTCCTACTTATTTATTTTTTAACTTTTTTATTGTTATTTCCCCAATACATTTTTTTCTAATGTACAACATGGTGACCCAGTTACACATACATGTATACATTCTTTTTTATCCCATTATCCTGCTCCATAATAAGTGACTAGGATTAGCAATGAGATCCTGCTGTGTAGCACTGGGAATCTCTTACTTTTAAATGTTTTCAACTACTGTATACATTTATAATTTTGTATTCATCTGTGACTGTATGTAAAGTTAAACAGCTGGGAGCTAGTGATAGTTTATTCTTGGCCTCTGACCATCCAGCTGTGTGATATTTGGTGAGGAATCAAAATGTCTGAGTCTTAGCCTTCTCAACTCTAAAGCAAATAATTAACTATGCATTTTCTATGTTCCCAGTATTTAAAAGCTATGCCCAGAGAAAACTAACTGGTTTTAACTGAGCATAGTGAAAATTCATATACAAATGCACAAATGTTTTACATAACAAAGCACTTGTGAAGTGAGTTTAGATTAAATGATTTGGAGTGAGTCAGTGATACATTATTAACTAAGTAATGGTTAAGTCACAATTTGACTGATGAAGAAAAGAATGTGATATAAAAAGAATTTAAAGATTACAAGTACAAAGAAAGTATTAAAATGGTGCTATATGAAATACTGGCAAGGAATATAATGTGAAAGGAGAAATTCATTGCCGGTCTTTTAAACTGTGTGATTTTATTGTCTGGGGCCTTAACTATGCAATTGTGATTTTGTATTAACCTTGGTTAAATTATTTTAAAAAATCATCTGAATTCATCTACATAAAAATTAATACATTTGTGTATGAATGCTCATGTAATATACATACATATTTAAAAATTTTTTAAATCCCATTTGAGTGATAATAAATAAATTAAGCTTAGAACACAAAGACCACAAGAGAGAGGGAAAAGCCAATCAAAAAATAGTACAAAAACCTAATGAGGAGCTAATAATTATAAATTTGTGGTCCATGTCTATTAAACAGTAATAACTAAAAATACTTAAGATAAATGTTTTATAAATTAATTCTTTATATTACCTACAGCATGTTAGTTTTTTGATATATTTTCTTTTTTCTTTTTAAGCTTCACCTGTGACATATGGCAGTCCCCAGACTAGGGGTCCAATTGGAGCTGCAGCTGCTGGCCTATGCCAGAGCCACGGCAACACCAGATCTGAGCCATATCTGTGACCTATTACACAGCTTGCAGCAACGCTGAATCCTTAACCCACTGAGCAAGGCCAGGGATTGAGCCTGTATCCTCACAGATACTATGTCAGGTTCTTAACCCACTAAGACGTAATGGAAACCCCATTTTTTAATATCTTAAAATGAAAACTTCAATGACCAAGATTCTTTTATTAAGTCAATTAGTATATAGGGGAAAATGCAATTTAAAAAAGAAAAAAAAGATAACTGAAGACCTGCTACTCTGAAAATATTGATAAAATGGGATAACCACTGACAAACTAGAAAAAAAAAAGAAAAAAAGACTAACATTACGAATTCAAAAGAATGTAACTGTATATTTGGAGTAAAGACATTATATAAAAATTTACATAAATTAGTGCTTTGAGAATATGTATGAATGAATAACTTTATAATATATTTTAAAATGATTATTGAAAAAGGCAGAATGTTTGAATATCATGACAGTCAAAATTTCAAAAACAGTTATAGAAAAACAATTATTTTATGAAGGCAAATCCAGTTGGATTATTAGAGAATTCTTTCAGATTTTCAAAAAAAATCTGTTTTTTAAATCATTACAGCAAAGATAAATATTTGCAAAGCATATCAATTCATTTTGTAAAAGTGTCATGATGCTAATTTCAAAAGTAATGATAAATGGCACTCATTCCTTCACTCTGTCTCCTGCTATCTCACACACAAGACTATAAACTGATACTATATAGAAAATATCACAAGAGAACATTGGTTAATAGCTCTATAATTTGGGGGGGAGGAGAAGAGGGGTTTTTAAAAGTGTCAATGAAGACAAACTATACAGAAAATCAAAAAAAAGTGTCTAGTATAATTAATTAAAACACAAATGAAAATTCAGCAAAGTATTAGTTTCAATATTAGTTTCAGAATGCATAGGTTCACTAAAATCAGGCAAACCTTTTCTGCTGACATTTTATATCCAGCACAGACACCCAATAATACCAGGTCACATTTTCTGGCAATTTTCCCTCACATGAAATCTGTCAGAACATTCGGCAGTGGTTCTAGTTACCAGATATTCATTAAAATCACCTGGGAAACTTTTAGAAAATAGCTTCTTGGGCCATACACAGACTATTGCACTGGAATTTCTGAAGATGAGACCTAGGTATGTTTTATAATTGTTTAAAATAAAAATACTCTCATAAATGTTGGCCGAATTTTTCTTCAAAATTTTTAGAGAAGTAAAAAGATCATCAGCCAAGTTGATGAATAAATTGTCACAAAAGCTGCAGACAGCTGCTTAATATCATATGAGTAAAAAGCTTTCCCATTTTTTGGCATCCAAATAACCCTGGGTGAGTGAGTTCCCCAGGGAGTGAGAGCAACAATAGCTTGTGTTCGATTGCAATGCCCTCCTCTGAGGTGACTGGAACCACAGGTGGTTCCTGATCAGGGAACCCTAGTGGGAGCAGGCCATGACTGTCTCTAGAGTCAGTGATAACTCTGGTGGTTTGTCCCCACCATCTCTAGACTATGCATGAAGCAGCCCGTCTCACTTAGCCCACATAGGAACTGCTGTACAGGCTGCTCCTAGTTCCAGGATACTGGGAAGTGAGAGAGATCAGGTATGTGGGTACTCCCCAGTGTGTTTGGCAGTGGCAGCAGTAGGGTGTGTGTGTTCCCAGGGGCATGAAAGCACCAACAGGTGGTGTTCAGTCACAATGCCCTCCTCTGTGGTGCCCTTGAGGTGATTGGGGCTGCAAGCGGTACCTGTTCATGGACCCCTAGTGGTGGCTAGCCATTCCCACCTCTGGAGCTAGAGATAACTGCGGTGATTTGCCCCCACTTCCTGTAGACCATACAAGAAGCACCTCATCCTGCTTAGTCACCAGAGGAGGTGCTGCACAAGTTGCTCCTAGTTGTAGGTTCCTGGGGAAGGGACAGTGATCAATCATCTGGGCACCGCCCAGAGCATTTGCAGTGGCAGCAACAGGGCAGGGGTTCTCCCAGGGAAGCAAGAGCAACAACAGGTGGTGTTCTGTCACAACGTCCTTCTCCGTGGTGCCCTCTGAGGTGGTTGGGGCTGTAAGTGATTTTTGTTCAGGTACCCCCAGTGGTGGCGGGCCATGCCCACCTCTGGAATCAGAGATAACTGAGACAGTTTTCCCCCACCACCTGCAGACCATGAAAGAAGCATCCTGTCCCACTAATCCCATGCAGGAGGTGCTGTGCCAGCTGCTCCTAGTTATAGGGTCTTGGGATGGGACAGTGACCAAGTGTCTGGGTGTCACCCAGAGCATTTGGCAGTGGCAGTTGCAGGGTGGGTGTGTTCTCAGGGGAGTAAGAGCAACAGTATATGGTGCTTGGTTGCAGTGCCCTTTTTTTTTTCTTTTTGGCCAACCCCTGAGGTGACTGGGGTCACAGGTGGAGCCCACTCACAGGCCCCCAGTGGTAGCAAGCCATGTCTCTCTTTGGCCTCTGAGATAACCACCCTGGTCTGTCCCTTCCACTTATAGATTGTGCAAGAGGCAGCATGTCGCACTTAATCCCCTGATGCCCTTAGCCCATACAAGAGGTTCCTGGCCACTGGTAGCCTGAACAAGAATTGCCCAGTGTCTCCTAAACAAGCAAGAGGCTTCTCGCTGACCAAAGCCTGCACAGAGCCATCCCACCCTCTGAGAGCCTGCCTGTATGCGCACGCTCTGGTGCAGGCTGTCTGCCCCTCCTCCTCTTGCCCTCCCCAACAATGGCGCCTTGCCTCTCCTGCGGGTCTGGACTTTCTCCTGGGTTCCCTCTGCCATGGTGTTCCCCTCTCCAGTCTGTGGCAAGCCACTCTCCTGCCCATGGAGCACTGCTCCTTAGGCCCTTAGGCTGTCTCCATACCACCAACCCCAGTCCTCTCCTTGGGACTGACCTCCGGAGCCTAAGTCTCAGCGCCCAGCCCCCCGCCTGAGTCTCTCAGGCTGTGGTGTCTGAGACAGTGGTTCAGATGATCTGTGCAGCTATCACTCAGCTTTTCTGTTCTCAGTCCAGCTGCTACGCTTTTCTTGGTGACTTTGAGGTCCCTCCGACTCAGCTGATCTTTCCATCATTTAGATGGCTTCCCAGGATTTGGGTTCCTTTTCTCCTTCACAGCTCCCTCTCAGGAATGCTAGTCCCATCCTGATTCCTTTTTTCTCTCTCTTTTTCTTTTGTTCTACCCAGTTACATCAAGAGTTTCTTGCCATTTTTGGAGGTTTAAGTTCTTCTGCCAGCATTCTGTTGATGTTCTGTGTGAGTCATTTTACATGTAGAGGTGTTTTTTTGATATGTTTGTGGGAGAAGGTGAGCACAACCGCTTACTCCTCTGCCATCTTGCTCCACCCTGATATGTATTTCTACTTAGAAAAAAAATACATATATATGCATATATATTTACTTCAATCCTCATAACCACGTTAAAGAGGTTTCAATAGGTTGTGTTGATGATAGAATGATTAATACCTTCTTTAAGGCAGAAACTATATTTTTTCTTCTTCGGTCCATATATTTATTCCCCATGACAACTAGTGCACAGTGGACCATAGGTAAGCACTCAATAAATGTCTGAGTGAATGAATAGTACTAATATAGCATGTACTGAGAAAAGAGATAAAAGAGTATCAAACAGTGATAGAAAAGATTTTCAGGAGGAAGACAGCAATTGATTAGTAGTTGCCAGAAAGCATTCAATATTGTTCCCACAACAACAAAAGAGGACAAACATAGGCAAAGATCAATTCTCCTTTTTATCATGTATTTCTAAAGCAAATTCCCCACCACCTTTCCTCTCTAACACGATAAATGTAGAAGGGCACTTTTGCATTCTTCCTGCATGAGGCAAATTAGCGTCATTACCTATTCAGGTCCCCTTTATGCCTCCACTACCCACTACTGGCATGATCATACACAAAAGGAATATGTAGAAAGACACATCAAGTGAGGCAATCAACTTCGATCTACATTAAAACATTTTACCATTTGGGCCACATATGGCAGGAAATTGAACCTCCTTTTCCAATTTTCTCTTTTTTACAAATTGCTATCTCTGGAATTATTGTTTTTTTTTTTAATAGCAATTCTATGTATTCAAGAAGCCCAGTGACCCTGCTGATTTTATAAACATCATCTGACAGGAGAAATAGCATCTGACCAACAAATAAGTTGCTGGGAGCAGGCCTAAGGCTTGCTGAAGAGGAAGAAATTTTCTTCAGCCCTTCTTGGTCCTTTTGGCTGATCTTCATTAAGTTGGCATGTGACAGATTAACAGGAGAAAGTAAAACAAAATTTTAACTACACACACACACACACACACACACACGAGAGACCCAGAAAAATTAACTCACTGAAATAGCTGAAATCTTCATAGGAAGAGCATAAGAGTAGAATATGCCACCCCAAAATATCCTCTTTAGCATAAGGTGTATTTTGAACTGTTAATTAAAAAAAAAAAATAGCAGACAAGGGGGAAGCTCTGAAAACTGAGTAAAAATCTATCTTTTTGTAAGAGACATTAACATTTATAAAGAAAATATCCACTTATAAGTGTGTGTCTCTCTCTCAAAATTAGGAAGGAAAGAATGTCTAAATCTCTAAAAACTCTTATCAACAGAGAAAACAAGGATTTAAATCTGCCTAAGGATCATATCCTTATTTACTGTGCTTTAGTTAATAACCTCCCATAATTAGACTTTTCTCCTATTCAACATCTTTTTTCTTTAGCTGGAGATGGTATTTAAGGTTATGACTTGGGCCATTTCAGGGAGTTACTCAATTTTTTGGATCTGTCCCACGTATATAGGAGATATGCATTTTATTAAACTGTGTGTTTTTCTCATATTAATCTTTCTTTTTATTACAGGGGGCCCTTAGCTAAAACCTAGAAGGGTAGAGGGAACATTTTTTTTTTCTCATCTATAAGAGCAAGTCTGCACTGATTTTTCTGGGAAGAAGAGGGTTTTGACAGGTGGTAACAGAAAGCAAAGAAGAGAAGAATGAGAGAAGTGGGGAGACATTCCCAGACTAAGAGAACAACAGAGAAAGCAGTCAGTTGCAACTAGAATGATGACTATAATGCATCATTCAGCACGTGCTGCTGGAGATAAGCTGATTAAAGCATAAGATCAAAGAGGCTGATATATTGGAGAAAGAAAGTCTCATTAGACAAGTCTTTTAATAGCCATTAGCTAATTCTGTATGAGCAGAGCAAATCTAACCCAAAGATGCTCAATTAAAGAGCTGTGACTTAAGACACATTATGTAAACTATTAAGCCAATAACATAGATCTAAATGTGGGTGGATCTTATTAATTCATCCAAAACATATTTATTAGATGACTGTCATGTGTCAGGGATTGTACCCATTACATCAAGAGGTACAGAAGTATAACAGATCTCCCAATCAAGCAGTGAAAATAGGATGAAGCACTGGAGTGAATATAGAGGTGTCAGAAGCATCATTTCATGGTTCTTAGAAGTGGGTCAATTTTCTGTACAAATGCAGCCTAACAGCATATGTTCCAAAAGCCTAATGACTAAGATATTTTAGTGTGGGGAGAAGGCAGGGAAGAAATGAAGGGGAGAGTTGAGAACATGTAGTTTCTTATTTTTCAGGTAATAAAAAAATAGAGAAATTTTAAAACAAAGGGTCTGGAGGATATTTACTGATTTAATTATAGACCCTCATATCTCTGACATTACACGGCTTTTTTTATTTCCTGGTATTCATTCATAGGTAAAATTAGCATTTGTCATTGCAGGCTTTCAGCAGTAAACAAGCAACTCAAGAACTCTGCCTTTTTGTTCCAGTCAGTTCTGGAACCCAACATGTGTGAAATAACAAAAGCTCCTAAGAAGAAAAAGACATTTCAAAGAGAAAAACAAAGTCTTTAGTCCAAACTCTGTGCTGAAATTTAACAGTATGCTTTGGACAGGGACTATCTCAAGAGAAATGCTTAAGAGTTTCAATATCACAATTAAAGGGTAATAGTGATTGAGAGGTTCAGGAAGGTTCAAGATGACAGCAGCTGCTATCATTACTCTGTCCTCTTCCTTGTCTTCCTTTTCCTACTATCACACATTATTTCCCCTCTAACATGCAGTTTTGCACTGTTTACCTCTTTAATTCTCATTTGCAATTGGACATAACCCTAGTTACATGAATGTAATTATGAATGTATGTGTCTACATGTGTGTAATATCTGATAATTATATACACATGGACATGTTTGCATGTGCCTGTGAACACACACACACACATGCCTCCAAACTAGTGGGATTTTGTAATTATTTTTTTATCCAGTTCTACAAGACCTGTATCTACAACAGGAATTCTTTGTCTTCTCACTGTTTTACTTTTTGATCTGCCTATTTATGCTGAGATCGCAGTCTCACCACCAATTATTTTCTTAATTCTTAATTGTTATTCTTAATGATTAAGTCACATTCCTATCAAGATGAATTCACAAATGAACCATCTTCCTTATTTGCCTGTGCCACTTGCTAGTTGGAGAGTGGCTAAAATTCAAAGCTTATACTTTTCAGAACTAAAAACTAAGAGATAATTGTACCTACTTCTCAGATTTGTTACAAAAAAAATGGGAAAAGGTATAAAATGTAGTGATTAGCACACAGCTAGTTCCCACTAAATGCCAGTTATTTTTATCATTATTATTGTCATCATTATCTTTATCATAGAAAAAAATAATAAAAACAAAATCCTGGCTCTCATCAAGTTATTTTGCTCTTTATCACTCTGTTTTGGTATTTTTAAAAATTTCTTTGGATATTCTCATAAAATTTTTTCTATAAGTCTCTGGTTCCCAAATTGTGTGCCAAGGGGCCCCAGGGAGCTACAGAGATCACTCTTAGATAGCTTAGGTTTTCAAGAGAAGTAGAAACTACCAGTTCATGATCACACTGTATTTCTTTCAAGGGCATCAGCTCTCTTCAAAGCTCAGATTTTACAAATTGCTTAAAAGGCAAGTACAGTGAGAGAAATACTCAAAACTCCAAGTTGTTTTGTTTATTGATATAGGGGTTCCAGGAAAATATTACTGTGTCATGAAACAAAATATTTGGAATCCCTGCTGAAGTGGTTCTCAGTCCTGGCTGCTTATCAGTATCATATAGAATAATTACATACAAATTTAACCTCACCAGGGGATTCTGCTATACCTGAGTATTGAGAACTACCACCATAAATCATCTGTTTACTATATGACAAAACTAAAAAAACCTATACATAAGTCCTTATTCCAAAGTCAAGCTCATCAAGATTACAGTTTCATGAATTCCTAAAACTAACTTCTCACCATTATTTACTCTCCAATTATCCACTTCTATCTTGACTGAATTTTTGTCTATATTATGTTAAAACAGACTTTCATCTTTAAGGAAAAGGCAGGTCTTTCAGAACAGACATTCTCAGAGTTTAACCATCTTTTTACAGAGGAATGTATTAAAATGCTGATCCCAAGTCCCCTTTCTCAGAGCTCCTGATGCAGGTAGTATTAAGAAAACATAATAGCAAGTCTGGAGTGGATAATACATAAAATCAAATAATGAGAGCACTCTAAGAACTTGAAAATAAGAATGACTTCTGAAAATCAAACCATAAAAGTATGATAGATCAGGAAAAAAACAACATAGTCATTTTAAGGCTCAAAATATTAAGATGTGATTATAATTGGATATATTTAAAAAAAAAATACCCCTCAGAAGAATAATAATCATTCGGTGGTGGAAGTTTATAAAGCAGTATCTGAAAGAGAGCCATTGCAGTGGTTTGACAGTGCCAGCAGTGGCTGGCTTGTGAGAGCTGGGCTACAGACATCTCTTCCCAGCTGTACATTCAGGGATGTTGATAGCTTGAACTTGGCCATGGTAATAATATATACACTACAGACACTTGAAAACACTAAAAATTAGATTTTTTTTCCTCAAGAGCTAGTTTGTTAAACATTTATCTGCAGACCAGTGGATATGGGGAAAATCTACTAAAACATGATTGAGGAAAGAAATTTTCCCGACTCCAATGTGAAAGATGGCAAAATATGTCTACTTAGAATATCTATCATTGATGTGGATTTGGATATAAAATCTACACATAAAGTTGGAAGATCTTCAATATTCACACCCAATAAATAATTTATCTTGTATTATTTTAAATGTACGATAATTCAGCTTCACATGAAAATCTCCTTTAAAAGAGAGTAACACCAGACCACTTGAATTACACTGATGGCAATGTTTCTCAGTGTAAATAAGTAATGTGCTATTTAAGTTATACTACAGTGAGAATTTGTAATTGTTATTATCAATTAACATCCAAGAAATCCTGGATACCAACAATATCTATATGGTCCAGGTTGTCATACAATGGTACTTCAGGGCCAGCCAGCTGGACTTCCCTGAAGACACACCAGCATCGATACATGTTCCTTCAGAAGCAATCTATCTAGGATGATTAGAGAAAAGCAATTCCTCAGATCAGACCAATTTTACTAGGCCAGCTTTACAAAAAGTCATAAATTAATAATACCAAAAATTTGTATTGTATCATGCAATATCCACATTAGTTAAATTCATATTTAAAAATTCTCTTTTCCTTATGACCATTCTTGGGGTACTCCCAGGCAGGAAGATGGGTATCTGTCTTCAACCATCCTACACTGAGACAGTGGATATACGGTCAACAGAAATAAAAATGCATTCAAGCTCAAATCTTCAAAGTGCCTGAACCTGACTGATTGATTACTTATTAATTTAGATACTTGAATTTAGATCAGTACTAGAAATATCTCAGGTACAAAATATCTATCCTAAAGGAGCAGAACAACATCATTTGTCTACTTATTATTTCATCCTGGGGGGTCTACTGATCTGGTAAACAAATGTGAAGCTAAAACTCCCTTGATGATGATCAGATTAATGTTCATTAGAAGAGATTACTACTAAAGATTTTTTTTAGAAGAAAACCCATTATAAATTGAGGCTTCATAATAATGTATGATTATGTTTCCAAAGATGACCTCTGGCGTGTATCTATAGATCCATACGGATGATTTCTCAGGCCTAATGATTTACCATCGTTGAGACAAATGAAAAAATAATCCTATAAAATTATAATTACTTACTACTTCTTAATCTAGATAGGTTTTTAATGATAATGCTTTATAAAGCTATATTCTTCTGATTCTAATGCACTATTTCAAAACAACCTACTTCAACAGCAAATGAACAAAAATGATTAGCGAGAATGGGAAAGATACATAGAGCATTTAAATAAATGGCGTATTTTCATGAAAACTATTAAATTGATGAATTAGATTAAATGTCACTACCATTAAACTCTGTTTAATAAATGTCATATAAATAGCAGTACTCTATAGTGTTCATAACTGTTACTGTATCTGTCAGTAAAGGCATTACCAATTGTTTTTGCACTTTATGCGTTCTACCTAATAAAAAGATTTACTTTCTATGCATGATTATAATTTTCACCCCTGCTGATGAAACCAAATTCTGAACACCATTAGACTTGAGCAAGAAAAATGTGACACCAGGTTAAAATTTCATCCTAACCTGCTAAGGTCTATATATTACTGTTTCTCTATAGACTCTTTTAAGACATACACAGACACAGCCATATCTTAGGGTATTGTTGGGCCTCAAAGGAGGTCGACCCAAAATATGCCACAATGGCATACTGTCATCTTGAATTAAAGTTATTGGAGAAAAGCTTCCAGTGCAAAAAGAGAAGTCTGACCCTCTTCTGTCTCCCTAAAAGCCGGATCTAAATCTTCTGGGTTAATGGCACTATTTGTATAAGAGTAGAGAGGCATCTTCATTGCCGGAGACAAGGAATTCTGGGTTGAAAAGCTTACATAAACAAACCTTGTTACTTCTTTACTATTTTACTACCTCAAACCCAAACTCTGTTTAGATTCTTCACTAAAAACTTAAAGCCCAAATTTCCATTTCCTATCAATTTCTTATAAAGTTACTGTTTCTTTGTCTAAAAGTATAAATAGGACTTCTTGGGTCCTATTTCTAGGAGACTTCCATACATTTTTTTTTCCTTCTGTTATATCTGTCTTTTGTCAATCTAATTAGTTATTAGACCAGTCAAAAGAATTTGAGGGATGGGGGAAAATTTCCCCTTCCCTGACAGTATTTTTTAAGTCCTCTTGATAGGGGTTATGTGTTCAATATTTCAAATATGGAGGATAATCGTTCTATGTAGCAATGTTTGATTCTCAGACCTTCAAGCAAATGGAGATGATTTTGCTCTCTGGGCCAGAGCTAAAACCTCAGCTAGGCTTTTTAGGAAAAAAAAAAAAAATAGTAGATATAGGAAGAGGCAATCTGCTTAAAAGTTAACTAAATGAACTGTTTCAGAAGGAATAGCTGATGAGTTTGTTGTTTAAATTGCAGAATGTAGGCGTTCCTGTCATGGCGCAGTGGTTAACGAATCCAACTAGGAACCATGAGGTTGCGGGTTCGATCCCTGGCCTTGCTCAGTGGGTTAAGGATCCAGAGTTGCTGTAAGCTGTGGTGTAGGTTGCAGATTCGGCTCGGATCCCGTGTTGCACATGCTGTGGCTTTGGCATAGGTCAGCGGCTACAGCTCCGATTCGACCTCTAGCCTGGGGACCTCCATGTGCCCTGGGAGCAGCCCTAGAAAAGGCAAAAAGACAAATAAATAAATAAATTGCAGACTGTCAAGATGAAAGAAATCTATGTTACTTAAAGGATAAATAACAACCTGCATCCAGGGTTATATCTCAGAGATATGTGTTAAATTCTCCCACTATAATTGTGCGTTTGTCTAATCTCTTAGTTGTCAGATTTTCCTTCATGTAAATTAAAGCTCTACTATGAGTTTTCTGTACATGTATGATTTTTATTTCTTCCTTCTGTATTGATTTGCATACTATCATTATGAAATTTTCCAACTTATCTCTAATATTTCTTTCCAGAGTTCTGCTCTTCCTTAAATTTTCATAGCCAAATTATATGTTTATGTGTATGCTTGGATTCAAATATATTGTTCCAGCTTTCACATTCAACTTGACTGCATATTTGTACCAAGTGCTTCTCTTAGATAGCATATTATGAGCTGCCCCTCTCCACCAATGTTGCAGTTCTCCCTTTCATTTGGAGTTTCAGTGTAGTATCTTGTCATTTGATTTCCATATCTACTTTTATTTCTTTTTGTTCCCTCCTTCTGTTCCTTTTGTATTGCCCTTAAGGTTAATAAAATATTTTATTTTATTCCTCTATATCCTTTAGGTATAATTCTTTATGCCCTTTGAGTACTTGTTTTAGAAAATATATGTACACTTACAATGTCACCATCTATATATAATTTCTGTTTTAATACTTCAGATTAATTATAAGAAATTTATGAGAGTATAATTTCATTAATCAAAAATCTTATTAAGCAATCTCATTGTTTTTGTTAGTGTTGCCATTTTTTACTTATACAGTTACAAACACCATAAGTAATTATTGGTTTAAAATTGTCAGTTCTGGGGAGTTCCCGTCGTGGCGCAGTGGTTAACGAATCCGACTAGGAACCATGAGGTTGCGGGTTCAGTCCCTGCCCTTGCTCAGTGGGTTAACGATCTGGCGTTGCCGTGAGCTGTGGTGTAGGTTGCAGACGCGGCTCAGATCCCGCGTTGCTGTGGCTCTGGCGTAGGCCGGTGGCTACAGCTCCGATTCAACCCCTAGCCTGGGAACCTCCATATGCCGCGGGAGTGGCCCAAGAAATAGCAACAAAAACAACAACAACAACAACAACAACAAAAAAAAAGACAAAAGACAAAAAAAAATAAATAAATAAATAAAATTGTCAGTTCTCTTTATAAAGAAATTAAGATAGGAAACAAAATAGTCTATTATTTTTGTCAATGTACTTATCACCAGTGCTCTTCATTTCTTATATCTCTTATAAATTCTATGTTCTATTTTGTTAATAGTTTTCCTCAGGCTAAAACACTTTCTTTACTATTTCTTTTAAGGCATTTTTAACAAAGATATATTCTCTCTGCTCTTATTCACCACAATTTTCTTTACCCTAATTTCTGAAGGATTTTTTAAAATTTGGTATATAGAACTAGATTTAGAGGATTTCTCACTCCCTTTCTATCATTTTAAAGATATTATTACATTGTTTCCTTGCATATATATTTCTGATGATATTAACCACTCAGTTTTGTTAGGCATTTCCATGTAGATAATGTATCTTTTTTCCTTTAGCCATTTTTAAAATTTTTTAAAAATTACTTTTCATCATGGTACAGTTGAGTATTGTTTGATTTTTTACACATCTTATTGAGGGCTTTTAGGCTGAATTTTTAAGTTGATCTTTTTCAAAAATTTAGGGGATATTTATTAATTGTTTCTTGAATGTTTTCTTCCCCATTCCCTTTCTTCTTTCTTTCTATGACTCCAGGGGTAGATGTATTAGATCACTTAGTATTATCTCACAGGTAATTGAAACTCATCAATTTTTTCCAGAGTTTTTTTTTTCCTCTGTTCTTCACATTAGACACCTATATGGGATTTTATTTATATTTCTTTACTGTATGGATATATGAGAGTTGAGTATACATTCCTATTTAATAAATATTTGTGCTGTTTTTAGTATTTGACTATTGCACATCAGTGCACAAAACTTTGTGCATATATAAGCTTTCCCTTTCTTTGGATGAATACTTTGGATTGGTATGTTGGGTCATATGGCAGGTGGATCTTTAATCATTCAAGGAATCTTCAAACTCTTGTACAAAGTGGTTCTATGTCCCCCCCTTCCACATCCTCCATAATACTTTAAGTACTCTTTTTTTTTTAACTTTAGACCAGTATCATGGATATATTATTATATCTTGACAATAACTTTTCAGTGCTTATACATTTTCTGTGGGGAAGGCTTGGGAATATCTGGGCAGAGAAGAAAGAGTAAAGAGATATAGGAAAGAAGATAAGAAATAAATGAGAGAAGGAGAGGGAGAGAGAGAGCTCCTGTTGGGAAACAGACCCATCACCTGTCTCCATAATTAAAATTATTTCCTTTCCACATCACTTCAGATTTGGATAATAGTAGCAGAATTTGGAAATTTTCTATAAATTGTACTATGCACAATTCTATTTGAGGCTATGTATTAAATGATTAATTGCATTTTAAAAACTACCAAAAACCAGTTTATTTCCTTTCCTAGCCTGAAAACAAAATTTTCTTGATTGTCCTGAAAATAAATGTGGGCCATCAAGTTGAGCTACAGTATCCAATAGGAACTAACAATTGCAGGAGAGAAAAAAACAGTTGAAAAAAGTTAAAATCTGGTATTAATACAAAGAATGTAATGTCTCTCCTGTGGCACTACAAAATAGCCAATGTCTCTTCTCCTCAAAGATAATATATTTCATATTTAAACAAGTCC
This sequence comes from Sus scrofa, assembly GCF_054392235.1. Classification (NCBI taxonomy): domain Eukaryota; kingdom Metazoa; phylum Chordata; class Mammalia; order Artiodactyla; family Suidae; genus Sus; species Sus scrofa. The sequence continues at coordinate 83,983,643 of NC_139391.1, read as the reverse complement.
AGTATTTTCATTAAAACTGTCCATACAACTCGAAGACTAAGAGTAGCCGTAAACATGACATGGAAAATTCTATAGCCTACAATATGGCAATCTAGTTTAACCTGATATACTCCCATTCCAAAACACCTAGAAAGCCTGGATACAATATAGCAAGCATTATTTAAATGTACAGCAGAGTTTTTAAGAAAATGAGAAAAATCCTAGGGGCCAAATAAAGATGTGAAACTGAACATAAGAGTGATATCATATTTAACATGTATCATATTTTACCATATCTTCACAGTGTAAAACAAATATCTCAGGTAGCCAAATACTGAGGGTATTTTTCTCAAACAGACCTCCACTACAAGAGATACTAAAAGAAGTTTTAGGCTAAAGAGAAATGATAATAGATGAAAGCCTGTAGAGGAATGAGTAGATTACCAGAAAGGGGAGATAGAAAAGAATGTTTAACTCACATATTCACACATTCATTCATTCATTCAAACAATGTGTTTTTATATCTATTAATATCATTTTAATATTAAATATTTAAAATGTTTTGAAAGACAATTTGTTCTGGATAGAAAAAAACAATTGTGATATTATAATATGATGGCTGGTCCATCAGTCTGATCCATGGGGGACTATAATAATTACTACGGATATGTAGTACTCATAAGAAGACTATTTTCCTTTAAGATGTTGAGGTAAAAATATTACGACATGAGATTAATTAAGAAAGTGTGTTGATTAACAGACTAATGGAAAACAGCAAAATGTCCAGAATCACAACCAACAACCTAGGGGAAACTGAAATTCACAGAACAAAACAAAGTCATACAACTAATCAATGGGGCAAATGTTGACTCAGTATTATGATCTGGGAATAACTGTTCATCCATATGGGAAAATGTATTAGACCTCATGCCATAAGATATCCCAAATGAAATAAAAGCTTAAATATAGAAATCAAAACATTAAAATATTTAGAAGAAAATGGTGAAATTCATTTATGCCTTTGTTGTAAATTATTTAAGACACAAAAAGCTCACCTTTTAAAGTAAATTTGTGTAAAATTTAAAACTTCTGGAGTTCCCATCATGGCTCAGTGATAGTGAACCTAATTAGCATCCATGAGGTTGCAGGTTTGATCCCTGGCCTTGATCAGTGGGTTAAGGATCCAGTGTTGCCATGAGCTGTGGTGTAAATCACAGATATGTCTTGGATCTGGCATGACTGTGGCTGTGGCTGTGGTTGTGGCCAGCAGTGCAGATTTAATTCAGTACCTAGGCTAGAAACTTCCATGTGCCACAGGTATGAGTCTTAAAAAAATAAAGTAAAATAAAAATAAAATTTCTGATTTAAAAATAGTGTTACAAACCAAAAGACACATACATAGACTTGAAGACTATATCTGAAATCTATATAACTAAAGAATAATATCCATAATTCATAAAGATTCTTACTAATCAATGAGAAAAATAAGGTAACTGCTAACAACCTTAAAAGGACAAATCAACAATAACACAATAATAGTGGAGGACTTTAACACCCCGCTTACAGCAACAACATGCCACTGAACAACCAATGGATCACTGAAGAAATCAAAGAGGAAATTAAAAAATACCTAGAAGCAAATGACAACAAAGATATGACACTCCAAAACCTATGGGATGCAGCAAAAGTCGTTCTAAGAGGAACGTTTATAGCAATACAAGCCCACTTCAGGAAACAAGAAAAAGCTCAAATAAACAAGCTAACTTTACATCTAAAGCAGATAGAGACAAACAGACAAGATCTAAAGTTAGTAGAAGGAAAGAAATCATAAAGATCAGAGCAGAATTCAATGAAATAGAAATGAAGAAAACCATAGAAAAGATGAATAAAACTAAAACCTGGTTCTTTGAAAAGATCAACAAAATTGATAAACTCTTAGCCAGACTTATCAAGAAAAAAAGAGAGAGGACTCAAATCAATAAAATTAGAAATGAAAAAGGAGAAGTAACAATGGACACCACAGAAATACAAAGGATCATAAGACACTATTACATGCAAGTGCATGCCAATAAAATGGAAAACCTAGAAGAAATGGACAAATTCTTAGAAAAGCACAATCTTCCATGACTAAACCAAGATGAAATAGAAAAGATGAATGGAGCAATAATAAGCACTGAAATTGAAACTGTGATTAAAAAACTTCCAACAAAAGTCCAGGACCAGATGGCTTCACAGGCAAATTCCATCAAACATTTAGAGATGAGCTAACACCTATACTTTTGAAAATATTCCAAAAAAGGCAGAGAAAGGAATACTCCCAAACTCATTCTGTGAGACCACCATCACCCTGATACCAAAACCAGACAAAGATACATACCACAAGAAAAGAAAATTACAGGCCAATTTCACTGAAGAAGATACATGGAAAAATCCTCAACACAATACCAACAAATTGACTCCAACAATGCATTAAAAGGATTGTACATCATGATCGAGTGGGATTTATCCCAGGTATGCAAGGATTCTTCAATATGCACAAATTGATCAGTGTGATTCACCACATTAACAAACTGAAGAATAAAAAGCATATTATCCTCTCAACAGATGCAGAAAAAGCCTCTGACAAAATCCAAAACCCATTTCTGATAAAACCCTTCAGAAAGTGGGCATAGAGGGAAATTACCTCAACATAATAAAAGCCATATGTGACAAGCCCACATCTAACATTATTATCAATGGTGAAATGCTTAAAGAATTCCTGCTGAGGTCAGGAACAAGACAAGGATGTCCACACTCACCACTACTATTCAACATAGTTTTGGAAGTCCTAGGCACAACAATCAAAGAAGTAAAAGAAATAAAAGGAATCCAAATTGGAAAGGAATAAGTAAAACTATCACTATTTGCAGATGACATGATACTATACCTAGAGAATCCTAAAGACTCTACCAGAAAACTGTTAGAGCTCATCCACGAATTTTGCAAAGTCACAGGATAAAAAATTAATACATAGAAATCGACTGCATTTCTATATACTAACAATGAAAGATCAGAAAGAGAAATTAGGGAAGCAATTCCCTTTACCATCACATCAAAAAGAATAAAATACTTAGGAATAAACCTACCTAAAGAGACAAAAGACCTGTACTCTGAAAACCATTAGATGCTGATGAAAGAAATCAAAGAGTTATCTTTCCATCTTAGATGGAAAGATATACCGTGCTTGTGGATTGGAAGAGTTAATATAATCAAAATGACTATACTACTTAAAGCAATCTACAGATTCAATGCAATCCTATCAAATTACCAAGGACATTTTTCACAGAACTCGAACAAAGTATTTTAAAATTTGTTTGGAAGCACCAAAGACCCAGAATAGCCAAAGACATCCTGAAAAAGAAAAATGGAGCTGGAGGAATCAGGCTCCCGGACTTCAGACTCTACTACAAAGCAACAATCATCAAAACTGTATGGTATTGGCACAAAGACAGAAATATAGGTCAGTGGAACAGGATAGAAAGCCCAGAATTAAACCCACACATCTACAGCCAACTAATCTATGACAGAGGAGGCAAGAATATACAATGGAGAAAAGACAAGTTCTTCAATAAGTGGTGCTGGGAAAATTGGACAGCCACTTGTAAAAGAATGAAATTAGAACACTTCCTATCACCATATACAAAAATAAACTCGAAATGGATTAAAGACCTAGATGTAAGACCAGATACTATAAAACTCTTAGAGGAAAACATAGGCCAAATACTCTCAGACATAAATGATAGCAACATCTTCTCATATTCACCTCTTAATGATAATAAAAACAAAAATAAACAAATGGGACCTAATTAAACTTAAAAGCTTCTGCACAGCAAATGGAACCCTAAACAAAACAAAAAGACAACCCACAGAATGGGAGAGAAATTTGCAAATGAAGTGACTGATAAGGGATTAATATCCAAAAATTTATAAACACCTCCTACAGCTCAATACCAAAAAAGCAAACAATCCCATCAAAAAATGGGTAGAAGATCTAAAGAGATGATTCTCCAAAGAAATATGGATAGACAAAAAACATATGAAAATATGTTCAACATCACTTATTATTTGAGAAATGCAAATCAAAACCACTATGAGGTACCACCTTATGCGAGCCAGAATAGCCATCTTCAAAAAGTCTACAAATAATAAATGCTGGAGAGGGTGTGAAAAAAAGAGAACCCTATTACACTGTTGGTAGGAATGTAAATTGGTGCAACCACTGTGGAAAACAGCATGGAAATTCCTCAGAAAACAAAAAATAGAACTACCATTTGATCCAGCAATCCCACTCCTGGGCATCTATCCAGAGAAAACCATGACTCGAAAAGATACATGTACTCCATTGTCCATTGCAGCACTCTATACAATAGCCAAGACATGGAAACAACCTAAATGCTCATCGACAGAAGAGTGGATAAAGAAGTGTACATATACATGATGGAATATTACTGAGCCATTAAAATGAAAGAAATAATGGCATTTGCAGCGACATTGATGGACCTAGAAATTATCATGCTAAGCGAGGTCAGTCAGACAGTGATACACCAACATCAAATGCTATCACTTACATATGGAATCTAAAGAAAGGACACAATGAACTTCTTTGCAGAACAGATACTGTCTCATAGACTCTGAAAAACTTATGGTGTCCAAATGAGACAAATTGGGGGGTGGGGATATGCACTGGGGGTTGGGATAGAAATGCTATAAAATTTGGTTGGGATTATCATTGTACAACTATAAATGTAATAAAATTCATTAATTAAAAAAATAAAAAAGAAAATAGGTAAATTATTTGTGTTATAGTTGTATAATGATATAAATATAAATAAAGTAGGTGTCAGCATGAATAAATTCAATAAATATAATGTTTATTTAAAAAGAAGTTTCATGGTTGTTCCTGTTGTGGCTCAGTGGAAACAAATCTGACTAGCACGCATGAGGACTCAGGTTCGATCCCTGGTCTCACTCAGTGGGTTAAGAATAAGGCATTGCCATAAGCTGTGATGTAGGTTGCAGACATGGCTAGGATCTGGAGTTTTTGCGGCTCTGGCATAGGCCAATGGCTATAGCTCTAATTCAAACCCTAGCCTTGAAACTTCCATATGCCATGGGTGTGGCCCTAAAAAGACAAAAAAAAAAAGTTTCAGAAGGACACAGTAGTATGACATCATTTACATAAAATTCAAACTAATGCAAACAATGCTATCTTTTGCTTAAAGAGAACTTTATACTTTATGCATACATGGAAATGATAATCAGCAAAACAAGGATAGTTGCTATACCTAGGAAGGATAAAGTGGGAAAAGTAAAAGAAATTATGTAATTTTTTTCTCTTAAGAAATAATTAAAAAGAAAAAAAATATGCCAAGTTGTAAAAACTTGAAAACTTGAGTTCTGAGTACATAGGAACTCATTACATACTTTGTGTATAATTTTTCTTGGTACTTAAATTTTCCACTAAAAATTTTGTGTATATAAAATGGGAAGTTGATTTCATTCCAGTACTGATAGACTGAATAATTTGGACCCACCCGCTAGAACATCTCAGTAGGCATTGGAATGCTGAGAAAAAAAAGGCGTATTTTGCTGGACAGTAGTCAGAGGAGAACATTGCTCATTGAGGGTAAATGAAGAGTTTGAGTTTCCTTTTTCCCTGAAAATATTTACTGATATGGTGGCTGACAAGTTGAACAACAATTTTTTTAAAATCTTAAAAATAACATATATGTATGTAATTTCAAATATATAAAATTTTCAAAAAGAATAAAGATAGTCAATGCATACACTTTACATCAATTCAGTTACTATTAATATTGTACATGATATGCATATACATACTAGCTTTTATTTTTCCTACATATTTGCATGTAAGACAATATATCTCTTTGTCTCTAATTACTTTAGTACATCTTTCCTAAAAAATGTGAATTTTCTTAGATGTCAGTATAATTAACAATTTCAGTAATATTGATATAATACTTAGATTAATTTTATCAATTAACCTAAAGATATCATTTTTAACACTCTCCCTCCAATACATGATCTTATTCAGTGTAATCTATTTCAATTATTTGTCAGGTCTTCTTAGCCCCCTTTAATATGGAACATTTTCATAAACTTTATTATCAAATTAACACTTCTGACTAATACAGTAATCCTCCTTCCTTTTTAAATAGAACCATCCTTCTTTGTTTCCTGTTTTCTCATTTCATTCTCAGCTAAAACAAGCATAAACAACTTAATGTCCTCCTCAGGGCATCACATCTGGAAGCAACAGGATGTCCTCCTGTTCATGCACTACTCATTAGTAACATTAATTTTACTCAAAGTTTTGTCTAATTTCTCACTGTATAACAATTATATTTCCTTGAACTTAACAAGCAGTCTGATATATCCAAGACCACACAAACATCCAGTTTCTTATCAAGTTTTCCTCCTAAACTTAGCAACAATAGATGAATGTTTATGGATAATTCTTGCCTGATCCAGTCTTTAAAATGATAATTGCAAAATATTGATTTTCCAACTGCCTAAATTTACCAAATAGCATTTGGCATTCCACTACAAGCAAGAGCCCAACTTTATGCCTTATTAATTAATTGTATTTGTTGCTATAGACTCATGGATTTGTATATTCATAATGATATATAATTGATATTTATTTCATGATTTTGAGGCTCAAATTATCCCATATTTGGTTAGTAAGAGCCTCATAAATTGTGGCTTGTCTTTTTGATATATCCCTATCATTTTTTGAGTAATTTTTTACTTCAATATAGTCCAGGTTCATTCTGTGTCTTACTTATTCTAGTCTTGGAATCAGCCAGTTTCCTGAGAAGTAAGTATTGCTTTGACCAACATGTCTAGTTGTGTCATGGGACTAGAATAATGGGCTGGAATCCGGAGCTTAATAAAAGTAGTTTTTCTTAAAAACTTCACTTTGGATCAGAGCCTTAAAAGACTGCACCCTTAAAATGAAAGTCAATTACAGCTCAACTTCAAATCATTTCATTCTCTCAAATTAGATTAAGGTGATACCAGAGTGCTGGTAATGCCTTAACTCCCTGATAGAATCACATACAAAATCTCTCTGAAGAAAAATGATATTATCCTAATTAACAAATTATTGCCACAAACAATTCTGAAAGTATATCTATAACACAATTAAAAATTTATAAGCATATAGTGAAAGAGGACATGAACAATATTAAGTAGACACGAGACAACAGAAAGAAATACACAGAAGCTCAAAGTATTCCCATTAACTGACTTTAAATTATTTATATCTAAGATATTTGAAGAGGAAAAAAGAAATATTGAGAATTTCAGAAGAGGAATAAAAACTATATGTAAGAAACAAAAACATAAAATAATATTAATAACTATAATTAAAAAATAAAATTAATGGCTCATGATTTTAACAGGAATGAGTAATGGATGCTTGCTGTCACTGTTTCTTTCGAACACTGTATTACATGTCTTAGCAAATGTAGTAAGACAAGAATAAGTAAAAGTTAAAAGAATAAAAAGGAAAAAATAATAATAATTTAATTATTGTCATAAAGTAACTGGGAAAAATACAAATATATATACACCTAAGATTAAAATTAGCAGGTGATTTTATTAAGGTTGTTGCATATAAATTCAATCACATGAACATTAACACATCCTTATGTACTAGAAATAAGGATATAGTGATTTTAAAAATTAAATTTACATTTTAATTACATTAGAAACATCAGTGTCCATGAATAAATGTAACAAAATGTGTGCAAGATTTATATGTAAAAAACTTAAGAAATATCATTAAGAAAAATTAAAGGTGACCTATATAAATAGTGGGATATGGTATGTTAACAGTTCAGAAAATTTAGTATTGTATGCAACTGCTCTACAAATTGATCCATCCATAACATCTCATTGTTCCTTTAGTTGAACAAAGATTACAAACATTTACATACATGTAAATGTTACATATAAATACACACACACATAAATATATATATCTAAGAGTCAAGAATAGATCAGCAATACTGTATTGTATATTTGGAAGTAGCTAAAAGAACAGATCTTAAAAGTTCTCAATGTAAGAAAAAAAGTCATAACAGTGGAGATGGATGTTAACTAGATTTACAGTATTGATCATTTCACAATTTTTAATATATAAAAATATTAAGTCATTATGCTGCACTCCTGAAACTAATATGTTAAATGTCAGTTATACTTTTTTAAAAAAAAAACACTAGCATTTTTGATGAATAACAAAGTAAAAAGACTTACTTTATTGAATATAAGGACTCCTGTGTAAATAATTAGGACAGTGTGGTACTGGACTAAGGATACACAAATATACCAATGGAAGAGAGTGGAGGGCCCAGACAAAGAAATACATGACTTATGATAACAGTGATGCCATGTGGGAGAGGGAAAAGCGAGCTAGTTTACTAAATGGTGCTTGATCAATTGTCTATCCATATTTTTAAAAAATAAGAATTGGACTCTTACGTGATGAGACACAATAAATTCCAAGAGGATTATAGTTATAAATGGAAAAAACAAAAGTATTACTGACTTCTAAAAATGGCAAATTTTATGATTTCTGTGTTAAGGAGAAATTCCTTGAATGGGACATAAGCAGTAATAACCATAAAAGCAAAAGATTGAGGAATTTTATAGTATTCAAAAAAAAAGAAATTATGTGTGTTTATCAAAAAACATTAAGAGAATTAAAGGCAATCTATAAACTCGGAGAAAATATTTATGATATATTTAACCTAAAATTATGATTTCTGTTTAGAAAACTCTTTCAAATTCATGGAAAAAAAGAGTGAATAACAACAACAGAATGGGTATGAGCCTTGAACATAAACTGCTCAAGAGCAGGCAATCAGGTGACCCAGGAAAAGTTGTCTGACCTCATTAGGAGTTAGGGAAATAAAAATTAGAACTACAATGAGATCTACTGCATGCCTATTAGGATAGATAAAATAAATACACATTGACTGACTATGCTAAGGATGTGGAAGTACTAGAAACCTTGTATACTGCTAGTAGTAGTGTATAATGGAATAAACATATTAGGAAATACTTCAGCACTTATCATGTGAAGTTAGTACTTTCTTATGACTTATTAATTGTACTCCTACTAAATTCACGCACATTTGCCCCAAATGACATGTTCATGTTTGAGGAATGTACCTAACAGTCTTATTAATAAGTATGAGGAAAACAATATCCACTAATAAGAATAAATTAAGGTATAATCACACAATAAACAAGTAATTAAAATGTATACATCTACATAAATTAACTTACACAATAAACAAATGAATAAAATGTATATAGCTACATAAATTAACTTGATTAAATCAGAAAAAATTCTGAATAAATAAAACTTGAAAAAAAAGAACCCAGGAGTTCCCGTAATGGCTCAGCAGTAACAAACCCTACTAAGATCCATGAGGATGCAGGTTCTATCCGTGGCCTCGTTCTGTGGGTTAAGGATCCAGCATTTACTGTGAACTGTGGTTTAGGTCGCAGATGCAGCTCAGATCCCATGTTGCTGTGGCTGTGGTGCAGGCTGGCAGCTGCAGCTCTGATTTGCAAACCCTAGCCTGGGAACTTCTATATGCTGCAAATGCAGCCATAAAAAGAAAAAGAAAAAAAAAAAAAGGAAGAAGAAGCACCTGAAGGCATGGTATACTTTACATAAAGCTAAGAAAGTATTGCTTCAGTTGTACGTAAAAATGAACTAATTGGGTTCTCATTGGAAACCAAATGTCCCATCTTACTGAAACATTTGCAATGTCACCCTGCCCTAAAAACAGTCCTTAATTCACATAGATAGCTTTACATCTAATTATTTTCTCTGGCACCTGATCCTACCACCTCTCACCCATCAGCTGCTGGAGAATATCACTTCATCCAGTGAGAAAGCATCACTGGGATGAGATATATAAACCGTTTACTGTTGTTATGTTCAATGTTAGTTTAAGTTAATGCATCATTTTTTCAGCTACTTTGATTCATTCTTTTATTATCACACTCAAAAGGAGAGGATGGAAATGCCTTCATACATATTTAATCTATTTCACAATGTGACAGAGTTTGACCTTTTGCCCTTTCATATTAAAAAAGCCAACTAAATCATAAATTGATTATAGTATGCCAGTTACTCTGTGAAGTCTCTTGATAATACTAAAAGGGAAAAAAATAAATGTTTAGAAGTCAAGGCCTGAAAGAAAACCAAAATTTACTTATGAGAGAGAATCTATGACAACTGGAAGTAATTTCCCTTTTGGGGGTTGATGGCTCAATTCAATCTAATTTAGGAGGTACTATAAAAGATACTCTTTAATGAGACACAAGTCATCACTGAATAGAGTGATGTTTAGCCTTTTTGACTCATCAAGAATTATTTCACAGAGCATGTATTAGATATGCCTCATTCTAGTTTACATATAATAATACGTTTGTTGTTATCCTACTGTCATGATTAGATTTTAAAAGCTGTTAATATGAAAGGCTAATTAACTGGAAGTCTAGCTCAAACCTCTTTACTGGGGAAGGAATGACTCTGCCACACTGTTGCTTTCAGTATGTTTTTTTAAAAAAATCCCACTGTGACTTTAGTTAAACTCTATATATTCTCACCTTGATTAAAAATCAGAAAAAGTTGATATTGATCTTCACAGTTATCTATAAAAATATATAGTGTAGTGCTTAAGATCTGGACTTAATAGTTTGAGGGTCCAATTCTGCCACTTGCTGGCTCCATGACCAAGTGCTTAGCCAACCTCTCTTATGCTTATGCTTAGCCAACCTCTGTCTCAAGGTCATTATCAACAAAATGGGCATAATAAAAGTGTTGATCTCAGAGAATTCTTCTGAATGTTAAGTGAGTTGATTTATGAAGCATACAGAACAGTTCTTGGCCCAAGTAAACTTTAATAAGTTTTTTTTTTCTTTTATAAGCTTGATTAATCAATATAGGCATGTACCAAAAATAAATCAAAAGATGTTTCATTAATAAGACGTAGTTTATAGCAATGAGATCCTGCTGTATAGCACAGGGAAGTATATCTAATCACTTTTTTTTTTTGTCTGTCTTTTTGCCATTTCATGGGCCGCTCCCGCGGCATATGGAGGTTCCCAGGCTAGGGGTCAAATCGGAGCTGTAGCCACCTGCCTACGCCAGAGCCACAGCAACGCTGGATCCAAGCCGCGTCTGCAACATACACCACAGCTCACAGCAACGCTGGATGGTTAACCCACTGAGCAAGGGCAGGGACCTAACCCACAACCTCTTGGTTCCTAGTTGGATTCGTTAACCACTGCGCCACGACAGGAACTCCTCTAATCACTTTTGATGGAACATGATGGAGGATAATATGAGAAAAAAATGTATATATATTTATAGCTGGGTCACTTTTCTGTACATCAGAAACTGAGAACAATGTAAATCAACTACCAATAATTTTTTTTAAAAAAGATGTATTTTACTTTCAAAAAATACAAATTCATTATTTTAAATACTTTACACAATATTTGCATGAAAAAACTCCTTTCAGGTTTTTTCCCTGTGTATTGTTCTGTCCTCCACTAGAGCTATGATTTGGAATTTGCCAAAGTGAGACAATTCCCAACTGTGTATGAAATGACTAAACCATAGACAAGCTTACTGGCTTGGGTATTTTTAACCACTGAAAACAGTCTGTGTCCAGTTAATTCAGGTATAGTAAACAATAAAATTTGTTGAGATAGTAAAAATGAGCAGTTTCACTATCATAGTTTTATGAATTTTATGTATTATAAATAAGCTCCATCTTCTTGATTTACTCAAATGACTAGTGTTTACAAATAATATATATTTATATTCAGAATTCAAATAGTTATAACCTCTGTGTCTTGAGATTCTACCTTTTTTTTTTTTTTGGATGTGTGTTTGTCTCTTGTTTCTGAGAATAATAGAGGTTTCTACATTATCAAGGCTCAAATTCTCAAACCATGGGCATTTTTCTTTCTTTTTCTTACCCACGATGTTGTAAGTTGTAGCAAATTTAGAATGAATTGAATGCAATTGTATCAGTGGGCTTCCACTTTGTGGAAATGACTTTCAGTACTTAAAATCTCATGAGTGTTCCATGGAGACTCACACTTTCAATTTCATTGCTAATTTTTTTTTTTTTTTTTTTTTTTTTTTTAGTTTTTTAAGCTCTTTTGTTTGGAAAAGAAACTTCATAATGAAAAAGAAAATCTTACAGTTTCCTGAAAGTATGTTTACAGTCTGTTATTTTATATATTGGGATTTCTCAAATAAAGGGAAAACAAGGAGAGAAACAGTAATAACCTGTAAAAAGCATTTGTTTACATAATGTAAAGCAGGCAATCACACCTTCTTTACTGAGAGTCAGTGAGCTTTTCCATGAAGGGCAAAAGCTCCCATGAAATTCAGCCATTTTCTACCCCCATCATTCTTGTCTACATCTGTGTATAAGTGTAGGGTGTGTGTGCATGTGTGATGTACACATATATGTGAATGTATGGCTATCAGTCAGTATTCTCCAGAGAGCAGAATCAGTAGAAGATATATGAGGGGAAAATGGAAAGAAAAAGAGAAAGGGAAGGAGAAAGTGTTATTCTAATCTCACATGATTGCAGGAGCTGACAAATGTGAAGTCTGTAGGGCAGACTCACAGTGTTATCAGCCCTCCCCTGTCTGGGTACTCCTGCTTATGGGTTGACACAGTTTCTGAACTGGAGAAATCCCTTGAGACAGAAAAGAAGAGAGGATCTATAGAACACAGTTGAAGTAGATCACAAGTTAGGTGAATGGCACCATCCATTACAGCTCTCCAAAAATAAGAGATAGACTGAATGTATGTTACTGGTACCCCCAGAGCTAATGTATTTTTAAGCTGGTGAGTTGCAACTCCTTGCAATGTCTTTTTTTCACTGAGTAACTTGAGTTAAAAATATTAAGAGCTGGAGGAATCAGGCTCCTGTACTTCAGACTATACTACAAAGCAACAATCATCCAAATCACATGATACTGGCACAAAGACAGAAATATAGATCAGTGGAACAGGATAGAAAGCCCAGAATTAAACCCACACACCTACAGTCAACTAATCTCTGACAGAGGAGGCAAGAATATACAGTGGAGGAAGGACAAGTTCTTCAATAAGTGGTGCTAGGAAAACTGGACAGCCACATGGAAAAGAATGAAATTAGAATACTTCCTAACACCATATACAAAAATAAACTCGAAATGGATTAAAGACCTAGATGTAAGACCAGACACTATCAAACTCTTAGAGGAAAACATAGGCCAAACACTCTCTGACAAACGACAGCAACATCTTCTCAGATCCACCTCTCAGAGCATTGACAACAAAAACAAAAATAAACAAATGGGACCTAATCAAACTTCAAAGTTTCTACACAGCAAAGGAAACCCCAAACAACACAAAAAGACAACCCACAGAATGGGAGAAAACCTTTGCAAGTGAATCGACTGACAAGGGATTAATCTCCAAAATTTATAAACACCTCCTACAGCTCCATACCAAAAAAACAAACAAGGCTATCAAAAAATGGGCAGAATATCTAAACAGACAGTTCTCCAAAGAAGACATACAGATGGCCGAGAAACACATGAAAAGATGTTCAACATCACTCATTATTAGAGAGATGCAAATCAAAACCATGATGAGGTACCACCTTACACCAGCCAGAATGGCCATCATCCAAAAGTCTACGAACAGTAAGTGCTGGAGAGGGTGTGGAGAAAAAGGAACCCTAGTATACTGTTGGTGGGATTGTCAATTGGTGCAACCACTGTGGAAGACAGCATGGAGATTCCTCAGAAAACTAAATATAGAACTACCATTTGATCCAGCAATCCCACTCCTGGGCATCTATCCAGAGAAAACCATGACTCACAAAGACACATGTACTCCAATGTTCATTGCAGCACTATTTACAATAGCCAAGACATGGAAACAACCTAGATGTCCATCGACAGAGGAGTGGATCCAGAAGAAGTGGTACATATACACAATGGAATATTACTCAGCCATTAAAAAGAATGAAATACCGGCATTTTTAGCAACATGGATGGACCTAGAAATTATCATGCTAAGTGAAGTCAGCCATGCAATGAGACATCAGCATCAAGTGCTTTCACTGACATGTGGGATCTAAAAAAAGGACAGATTGAACTTCTTTGCAGAACAGATGCTGACTCACAGACATTGAAAAACTATGGTATCTGGAGGAGATAGTTTGGAGGGTGGGGGGATGTGCTTGGGCTGTGGGATGGAAATCCTGTGAAATCAGATTGTTATGATCATTGTACAACTACAGATGTGATAAATTCATTTGAGTGATTTTAAAAAAAGCCAGAAAAAAAATATTAAGAAAAGGCAAAATTTACCTAATATAGGTCTTACTTCGTTCATTTCTAGGTATCTATCTATAAGAAATAAAGTATATATTCTTACCAAGACTTGTACATATATGTTCATAGCAGTTTTATTTATATAATTGCCAAAATGTAGAAAAATATTTATAAATATGTGAATGGATAAACTTGTAGAATAAATATAAAATACAAGTGAAATGAACAAACTATTGCTACACCTAGTAGCATAGGTTAATCGCAAAAAAACTTATTATTTGTTTAAAAAGCCAGTCACAAACAGTACAGAAATATACACAATGGAATATGACTCAGACACATAAAAGAAAAAATTAATGCCAAGTACAGCAACATGGATGCAACTAGAGATTCTCATACAAAGTGAAGTCAGAAAGACAAAGGCAAATGCCATATGATATTGCTTATATATGGAATCTAAAATATGGCACAAATGAACCTATCTATAAAACAGAAACAGACTCAGAGACATGGAGAACAGCCTTGTGATTGCCAGTTCCAGGGGTGGGAGATGCTGGTTTCTGGAAGTTTTGGGTTAATAAATGCAAACTATTACATTTAGTATAGATGAGCAATGAGGTCCTCCTATACAGCACAGTGAACTATACACAATCTCTTGGGATAGAACATGATGGAAGACAATACCATAAAAAAAATATATATATATATATATATATATATATGAATGACTGCATCACTTTGCTATACCACAGAAGTTGGCACAACATTGTTAATCAACTATACTTTAATAAAATAAATAATTAATAACTATTTTAAAAAACAGTACAGGAGTTCTACTGTAGTGCAGTGGTTTAAAGATATGGTAGTGTCACTGTAGCAGCTTGGGTCATTGCTGTGGTGCAGGTTCAATCCCTGGCCCAGGAGCTTCAACATGCCATGGGTGCAGCAAAAACAAAAACAAAAAAACAAAACAAAACAAAAAAAAACCAGTAATTATTCTATGAGTCCATTTATATGAAGTTCTATAAAATGCACATTAACTTATACTGACATGAACAATATCAGTTGTTCCCTATTGATGGGATGAAAGAGGAGCAGGAAGGGGCAGAAGGGAGGCATCCAAAATGACACAAACAAAAGTCCAGAAATGATAGTTATGTTCAATATCTTAATTGTGGTGATGGTTTTATGACATTTATATAGACTTATGTATATGTCAAGACAAATTATGCTTTTTAAATTGTGTGGTTTATAATACATCAATGTGCCTTAGTAAAAATGTAAGCAAAGATGTTACCTCTTTGCCTTAATCTACCCTTTTTTAACTGATCATTTAAGATGGATATCAGAGTGACCTGGGTACTCTCAGGAAAGTATGCTTGTCATCTAAGGTTGGCCATCATATCATTTGACTTGTGGAAGATTTATGACTTTATAGAGCAAAACATAGAAGTCAGAGAAGGGATTTATACCTAACCAGCTCTCACCAAATTTTAAGAGGTATTGGGAAAGAATAAAAGTAAAATGAGCATGATTGATTTAATAAATCTGAGTGGGTTCACATTAAAGAAAATCTGGTGGCTTTTCATAAGGACTAAGTAAAGCAAGGGAAAATATTTCATTTGTTTAAGAATCTTACCTCTTCTCTACCAAACTACCTCTATGCTATTATAGGTATTTTATTTTGAACTGTGTAAAATGAACTATATATATATATATATATATATTACCATAAAGCTCCTCAGTGAATATATTTTCTTATTCAGCTATTTTTTGCTAAAACATATATGTGACTAATCACAGGGATCTCACGGCAGGGAGTTCAGACTTTCAACTAAGATTCTCCCCAAATCTCTACTATAATCATTTGGTTTCCCTGAACTTCTCATTATATTCTAATCATTCCACAAATAAATTTACTAATGCAAACACTGGCAACTGCTCATCACTAACATTTTAAGTTTGGGTACCAATTATTCAATTATCTGTTATAAAAAGGATATGTGAGAAGGGATCAAGATGGCAGAGGAGTAAAACCTGGTGCTCACCTTCTTCCACAAATACATGTTTTAAAAAAATGTGTAGAATGATTTGCATCATTCTAACATCTAATGCATACTGGCAGAAGACCTCCAAAAAGGGCATGAAACCCTCCACATAACCAGGAGAACAAAAGGAAAAAAAAAGAGAGAGAGAGAAAAGGAATCAGGACAGTACTAGCACTTATGAGAGGGAGCTATTAAAGAGGAACTGTAACCTTGGGAAGCCATAATGGGGAGATCAACCAAGATGGAGGGACCTCAGAGTTTTGGAGAAAAGTGCACTAGCTGGACTGAGGGCAAAATAGAGTGAGAGCTGCACTGACCATCAGTACCACTGCTCCTGTCATCACAGCATGAGATGCTTACCAAAGTGGGTAGAGAGGGAACATACTTTAAAATAATCAAAGCCATTTGTGACAAACCCATAGCCAACATAATACTCAATGGAGAAAAGATGAAAGCCTTCCCACTAAAATCTGGGAAAAGACAAAAATGCCCATTCTCACCACTTTTATTCAACATAGTGTTGGAAGTCCTAGCCACAGCAATCAGACAAACAAAAGAAATAAAAGATTTCCAAATTTGAAGAGAAAAGGTAAAATTGTCACTCTATGCAGATGACATGATAGTATACATAGAAAACCCTAAGGACTCCATGCAAAAACTACTCAAACATATCAATGAATTCAGCATAGCAGCAGGATACAAGATTAACATTCAGAAGTCAGATGCATTTCTGTATAGTAACAATGAAATATTAGAAAAGGAATGTAATGATACAATACCTTTTAAAATTGCACCCCCCCCAAATTAAATATCTAGGAATTAACCTGACCAGGAAGGTGAGAGACATATATGCTTAGAACTATACAGCATTAATTAGGGAAATTAAAGAGGATTCAAAGAAATGGAAAGACATTCCATGTTCCTGGAGTGGAAGAACTAATATCACTGAAATGGCCATATTAGCCAATGCAAGCCACAGATTCAATGCTATCCCTATCAAATTACACTTGACATTTTTCACAGACTAGAACAAACAATCCAAAAAATTACATAGATCCATTAAGGCCCCCAATTTCCAAAGCAATCCTGGGTAAAAAAAAAAAAAAAAAAAAAAAAAAAAAAAAAAAAAATCCAAGCAGGAGGCATAACTCCCAGACTTCAGACAATATTACAAAGCTACAGTAATCAAAACAGTGTGGTACTGGTATGAAAATAGACATACAGACCAACAGAACAGAATAGAGAACCTAGAAAATAAACCCAGACACCCTGGGTCAATTAATCTTCAACAAAGGAGACAATAATATAAAATGAGAAAAAGAGAGTCTCTTCTGCAAGTGGTGCTGGGAAAACTGGACAGCTGTATGTAAATCAAAGAAACTGGAATATACCCTCACAACATGCACAAAAATAAACTCAAAATGGCTTGAAGACTTAAACATGAGACACCATAAAACTACTAGAAGAGAACATAGGCAAAACATTCTCAGACATCAACCCTACAAATATATTCTTAGGTTAATCTTCAGAAGCAATAGAAATAAAACCAAAAATAAGCCAATGGGACCTAAGCAAACTGACAAGCTTTTGCACAACAAAGGAAACCCTAAAAAAAGAAAAAGATAACCTATGGAATGGGAGAAAATAATTGCAAGAAATGCAACTATCAAGGGCTTAATCTCCAAAATATACAAACAAGTCATATGAATCAACAGCAAAAAAATAAATAACCCAAATGAAAAATGGGCAGAAGACCTGAATAGACATTTCTCCAAAGAAGATATTGAGGGCCAACAGGCAAATGAAAAAATGCTCAATATATATAATTATTAGAGAAATGCAAATCAAAACTACAATGAGATACCACCTCAAACTGGCCAGAATGTTAATCATTAACAAGTCAACAAATAACATATGTTTGAGAGGGTGTGGAAAAAAGGGTACCTCCCTCACTGTTGGTGGCAATGTAAATTGGTACAACCATTATGGAAAAGAGTATGGAGGTACCTCAGAAAACTAAATATAGAACTATCATATGACCCAGCAATCCAACACTTGGGCATATATCTGGACAAAACATTAATTGTAAAAGACACATGCATCCCTATTTTCACTGCAGCACTATGCACAATATCCAAAACATGGAAACAAAGTCAATGTCCACTGACAAATCAACAGATTAAGATATGGTATATATACACAATGGAATACTACACAGCCATATAAAAGAACAAAATAATGCCATTTGCAGTGACATGGATGGAATTAGAGACCCTCGTACTAAGTCAAGTAAGTCAGGAAGAGAAAGACAAATACCATATGATATCACTTCTGTCTGGAATCTAATATATTACACAAATGAACCTGTCCACAGAAAAGAAACATACTCATGGACATAGAGAACAGACTTGTGGTTGCCAAGGGGGAGAAGGAGGGAATGGGATGGACTGGGAGTCTGGGGTTATCCACTGCATTTGGCATGGATAAGCAATGAGATGAGATCCTGATATACAGCTCAAAGAAATATATCTAGTCACTGGGGAAGGAACATGATGGAAGATGATGTGAAAAAGAAAGTATATATATGTATGACTGGGTCACTTTGCATTATAGCAGAAATTGACAGAACATTGTAAATCAACTACAATAATTTTTTTAAAGGATAAGTGAAATGTATGTGATCTGCTTAGGATTTTTGTTTTGTTGTGTTTATTATGGATCCAAATACATAACAAAATGTTAGCTTTCAACCATTTTAAGTGTATGGCTTAGTATTTTTAAAAAATATTAAGTTGTCTTAAAAATGTCTAGATCAAGAGTTGGTCAAATACTGCTTACTCACCAAATTCAGCCAGTCATCTATTTTTATAAATACACTTCCCTGGAAAGAGTCATGCTCATTTATTTGCATACTGTCTATGGCTGCACAGTCAATTAGTTGCAAAAAAAAGGCCATTTGGTCTGGAAAGCTAAAAAATGTTTATTAACTAGCTACTTAGAGAAAACTTGATCACATCTAAAATAAATAAATTATTCCTGTCACTAAAGAAAATTTAAAGATTGCTACATTGATAGTTAAAAAGTAAGCCGGTCAAAAGACTCTTGATCCAGAACTACCATTTAACTGAATTTAACTGAAAAATTCCATGTTTTGGTCATCAATTTCCTCAAATTGCGTATGTTAGATTAAATAATTTCTACAATCTCTTAATTTAAACATACATTTACTAGAATTTTAATTATCCAGTTGAGTTTGCTAATACATCTGGTTTCACTGATAGTGTCTTTATTCTTTTAAGTCTTTTAGAGATTGAAGAACATATACAAAATTTCATAATGAAAACTACTGATATTTAAATTATTTATTAAAGTTTACAATATCAATGAGCTAAATACAAAATGTTGAAAGTTTAATATTCTATAATTAACAATTTAAAATAACAAGCTAATCATAGCTGCATCCTATGTCTGTAGCAGCTCAGCTCATTTGTAGGTGAAAACAGAGATTTGGCATGCCTAAGGTTCAGCATTAATCCCATGTACCACCTCAGCTTGGATCAGTTAAAACAACACAGACATGTACGTACTTGGTCAGCTAGTAGGCAAAATAAGTGAGTTTTATGAAACATGATGAGAACAACAAAATGCCCTTTCAGCCATACTTTGAGTAAAAGAAAGAAAGGACTATTGATAGTCAAAAGACCAAAAAAAAAAAAAAAAAAAAAGGACTATTTATAAGGAAGATAAAGTCACAATAAGTGGGACAATGTAAAGAAAGTGTAGCTGAGAGTGGGGTCCTGTGGGGCTCTATGGCACAAAAGCCTTTCTGTGTCCCCCACTTCTTGTTTTTAAGAAATGGGCCTCATTCAGCCACTGTAGCCTTCCCTGAGTTTCAAGGGACAGATTTGGACATTTGCTGATCAGGAAAGGAAGGGGATGCAAAGACAAGGGAGGAACAGTCAAGAAACAATAGTACAGAATTGGAGCAGGATCCTGGTTCCTTCTTAAGGGATACACATAATGATGTAGACTTCTTATATACCTAAGAGAAAAGTTAAATTCCTTATGCTTCTTTTAGAAATGAATGCTTTAAAACTGAACAGCTTACAGTCCTTCCTTGTCCTTCTCCCTGGCTTTATTGCACCCTAAACACAATCACTCCTAAGTTAAAGATTAGGCACCCTGAGCACAGTTGCCTGTGAGTTAAAGATCATTAGCACATTCTATTTTTCAGGAACTTTCTTAGTTTGTTCTAATCTCTGACCAATATGACCTTTTCTCAAGTACTGCTATTCTAGGCATTCTAACCCAGAAGACAACTATCATGATCATCAGCTTTGATGACTAAGATTCCCCCAAAGAAGAAGAATCCATGTTTGCCCCAATCCTGATTCCTATCTGAAAACCTATTTTTTCTCCTTTTTTACTATAAAACTCCCCACAGTTCTTCCCAATGGAGGGCACAGTCTTTAAGGCATTAGCCTGCTGTGGCTTCCTTTGCCTGGCAAAGCAATAAATCTATCTTTTTCTCCTTCACCCAAAACTGTCTCTGAATTTCTATTTTGCAATGGGGGACAGAGGATGAATTTTGGCAACAAAAGCACCTAGCATTTTAATTTAACCCAAGTCTCCAGTTATCAGCACTAAGATACTGAGATAACTTCCAGGTGGAATCATAGAAACATTCTTACTGGTTGTTAGTAGTGAGTTTTCACATATCATAGAAAACAGAAAGGTAACAGAAGATGGAAGAAGTTTAAATGTTCTGATTTGCAAGGGGAAAATAAGAAAATTCTAGAAATCACAGATAAGAGAAAATGATGTTCCCTGACAAAAATGTTCACACACACACACAATTCCACATTTGCATGCACTTAGGAGAAGTAACAGGAAACCATAATCTCTAAGTCTGTCAAGAATATGTTACAAATAACCTCATGTTCTACTTCAATGGAGTTATCAGAATGAGAGAGTAAAGGACATTATTACATTGCTTGTATTCGGAAAGATAAATATCTTAGCAAAAGAATGCTTAATAAAAAGGCCTATATAAACACACATAAACATTTCCACCACCTACAATTGCAGTCTGCATATTTAGCCTTTTATTATTCAACAACAAATATGAAAACAAAAAAAGCACTGTAAAGGTTTTGAATAGCTGAATAGACTGCTATTAACCAGAAAATTCTCTAAACATTACTCTTAGTTATATTACTAATATATTTGCATTTTTTGAGTAAAACAGAAACTATTATGCTATTGGCAATATGTTACATAAAAATTTCTTGAAAAATAAACTGCTATTGACATGTTTTGAGTCTACTGACATGAAGCATAAAAGTAATCCACAGCAAATACAGACTTTTTAAAGTAAGAAAAACAGTATGAAAGAACTTAGAAAACATTTCTTAAAGCCATGTTATTTTACCAATGAAGCAACTAAGGCTATAGAGGTTAAATAAAATTCCACAAAATCCCATAGATAGTCTGTCGGACTGGAACCCTGTCTCTATGTCTATTTCATTTAGTCCTTTATACTGAATTTGCCAGTTGGTTATTGAAGACTAACTCCAAAACATATTTAGGAAAAATAATCTAAATAAATTGTACATTCACTCACTTTTTCTATATCTTTCATATTGAAGAGATTATGATCAGTCAAAACAAGTAACCTTCCCTTGTCTCACATGTTACTCATCTTACAGCATGTGTGGGGGGTGGAGGGGTGCAAGATCATTAGAACTGTCTCATTGTTAATATTAACTAAAGCTGTGCATTTATGTCAGAAGAAAAATTCCTAGGAAGTTATGAGAAAGATACAGTATAAAATGATTTATTTAAAAATAAATCTGTGATCGTTCATTGGATAGCAGATTGCTCAGTATAGGAAACTAAAGTTAAGCATCAAAGTCATTGAGATTTTTAGTTTTAGATTTTTTTTTGAGACTACTAAACATTGGAGTAAAATTAAAGAAACTAAAGTTAGAAAGTAATCAACACTATGTTTTCTCTTTTAATTGAAAAGGAAATGCAGTTCTGGTTCAGCAACTGTGGCTTAGAATTTCTTTTAATTCCTCTCCCCACCTCTTTCCTTTCAACAAGGTTCTTCATTTAGCTGGTGGAGATAACTAGTAATGCAAGCTTGAGTTAACAAATAAAAAAGCATTAATAAAAAAGCACTGCATCCTCATTTCTGATATCAGAATTATATTTTTCTTTATTCAAATCAGAACAAAAGTCTTTACTCTTTCTATAAATAGGGTTATTATAATCTGTCTGAATATTTTTTAGGAATATGTAGCTATTTCCTTCCCTTTCATGAGCTCCATGGTAAGTTTTTCTTTTGTTTTACAATTGTTCATTTTACCAAGGATCAATGTTTTATCTTGATAGCTTTAAAAATTAGTTATTTTAAACATCTCCAGTTTTGCTCAGTGTTTTAAAGAGACAGTTTTCCTTTCTATTAATCAAAGTCCTATCCCTCTCTCCCTACCAAAGGGGGGGAAAAATATGGAGAAGAGATGCATGAAGGTCATCAGTGAAGAGTCATAAACCATTGTGAATAATGTCAGAACCATAATTTAATTAGTGCCCCATCTGTCACTTTCTGTTTGATGAGCACTAAATGTCCAATTATCATTTAATATCTGCTCTAATCAGTTCTGGCAAATTTTGCAGGCACACAAGAGATGACATTAATAGATGAAAGTGAGGCTACTCTTGCCACATTATCAGAAGGAAATCTTGAGCAGCACTGACTTACAATCAGGAAGGTAAGAATTTATTCCAATTAGTGGTAATGACATTTTATATCAATGATGTTGTGGGGTGTCTAAAAAAGAATTCTCTTTGTTCTCACAAGAAGTTAAAGAAGTGGCCCTACCTAAGATTCTTAAGGAATTATTTTGTGGATTGTAAAATTAAAAAATGAAAATGTAATCTATGTAATTAGCCATCCTTGAAAGCCATCTACTTCTGGGTTAGTTTACCTTTTGTAAACTAGTTTTTCCATAGACAAAGGCATTATTAGGGTGTACTAGATCTGTGGGGAGTTTAACACTGCCTTCTATAAAATAGGAACATAATTCCATAAAGAACTCCCAAAAAGTGATAACATTCAAATTTTAGCTAATTTATATGATAGCAAAATGAATAGAAATCTTACAAATTTTTCCCACTGCCAAAAAAAATTTCAATAGTATTCCATTTGTGGCTGCTATTGATCATCCTTGTTTAATTTTTAAAAAATGGAATTATAACCCAAAAGCTTTTAACTGTTGTGAAATTATTAAAGGTATGTAAGAATCCGCGCACCATTCTTATCTTTATAATTAGCACTGTTCTAGTGATTGTTCTATTTATTTTACTTTTTAGATGAGAAAAAAAAGTTTTTATTCTTGATTAAAAAGGTGAAAGCCATCAAGAAATTTCACATTTTCTAGAGAATAACTGCAGCACAAGAGGTTATTTTAGATATAAAAACTGACATCAAGAAGAGTTGTTTAATTAACTGTGGAACCAACAAAGATTTTTTAATTACTTCTTTCTACAATGTTTTATATTTACTATGAGTATCTAAAACTACTATGAGGAATAATCCCCAAGATAAATAAAACTGCACTCTATTCATCAACAAGAAAATTTATTAAACATCTATTTTGTGCCTCATGTGCTAAATGTTGAAACCAGAGAAAAATTGGGTTAATTTCATTTGTATTCAAAATGGTAGAATTTTGAGTTTGAAAAATTTGGGATTATGATCTTCTTGAGTGGCTTCTGTTAAAACCACAATAACAACAGAGATTTAGATCATACAGATTATCTGTACATACAGATTAACAGATCATATAGATTATCTGTACAAATTGAAAACCCGATAAATATTGACATATTTTAACATGTGGTCTATTCATTGCAGTCTTCAGAGCCTAATCTTCCTCCAACTATGCCTCTCTTCTTTTGCCCAATAATGTATAAGCTTGAATGAAAGAAGAGCAGTAATTTATGTCTGTCTAAAATTTAAGCAATAATAGAAAGCGAGTTTTCAAACAAAACCTGATGTGTCCCCAAATGTAAATGTTTATAATCACGAGAGATTAAGTTTTTTCCCTCTTGATTTAGAATTAATTTTTCCTTATACGCATTTTCATAAGTTATCAGTAAAGGCTTTCCTTGAGTAGGTTTTTCCTTAAATAAGAAATACATTTTATAGAGAACCCAGGGCCCAATTTAATTTTTCTTACTAAATGAAATGACTTGTATCTCCACATCAATTGACCCTTCCCCCAAAAAAATGTTCTCAGGAAAATGAACTCTAAATGCTGTTTGGTAGTTACTCATACGACAAAGAATGTTTTCATAGACAGGTCCTCATCAGTAATCAGTATTAGAGATTTAAAATAAAGTTTCTTGCTTTATACCACATATTTATTTCTAGCGGGAAAAATATCACTAATGAATTTATATTTCTATAAGATTGAAGCTGAGATTGTACTAACTGATTATGGTTTGATTTCAGTGAAAATTTTTTAGGCTGGTATGCTTCTGGTTGACTCCTAATGATTCTGCCCATGGTAAAACACAGTTTGGCTCTAAGTATTTAAAGAGCAGAATCTTGCTTTTTGTGGCTTTGAGAGAGGTAGAACAAAGGGATTTTACCACTACTGTATATGAGGGTGAGTTCTTATTATTCATACCTCTATGTGTATCCCTTGAACAATAACTTGTAAAACCCTGATAAGCTTATGAACCAGAACCTTAATTGTCAGATTTTAAAAGCACCAGCAAGGAGATTCAGAGTAACAACTTAAGGGATTTGTGTTGGGGTGGGAAAAAAAAATGTAAAGTCAAGTAGCAAATTTAAACACCAAAGTAATCTTTCCCTATGGGAACAGATCACCATATGAGCCCTCTTCTATGAGATGAAATACTATTGATCCAAAATTCCACATTTACAGTGCATGCTTCAAAGAGCAGCCTCAATTTCAACATACAGTGTAAGACACTGTAACAAAATGTTTCTAGACTCTTAACTCTGTTCTGTATTTAACATTTTCTATATAAAGTGTTTGGAGTCAAGGGGGTCATTAATCTAATTCATTAGTGTTGGTATTCCCTTACCAAGTAGTTATATTAGAAATTTTTATCCAAGATAACCTTGATGAACTGGTAAAGGACACATTCCTAAAGAAAAAAAACAGGGGCTTCATCTTGGTTTGGAAGTCAACCTGTGTACTTCTGATGTCAGAAATAATACCACCTTTATAAGCAAAAATAACTGTCAGAGACTTACAGACTCAAAGATAGAAACTTCTGACTCCTTACTAGTACTTATTAGCTTTTATACTCAGCTCCTAGGTGTTAACTTTCTGTCCATCTTTGACTTAGGAAATTCACTTAGGGCTAGAAGTGTTATTTATAAGAAACTAAAAAAAAAATATATAGCTATATTAGAGACATGCTAAATCTTAGGAAGGGAACATGTGGTTCCTGCTGTTGCTGATCTTGGTGGTTCCAGTGACTTATAACATCCTGAGAGGTGTCATGGAGGAAGAGAAACTTTCAAAGAGGCCAGAGCCCTTTAATCAATAACCTTTCATTTCCCTCCCTCTGAAAAGTGCCAAATTGCCCCACAACCAGAGGGCATTCACTCCAATTCTCCCTAGGATATTGCATACTAATACTAATTAAACACATATTTAAATCACAAATCAAATAACAGTAGATAAGGTGTCAAGAGAGGGCATTTCTCAATTTTCTCAAGTTCTGTGAATTTTTAATTAAGAAGTCAGAAAAATGTGTCAATCTGTAAATTTATTCATACTACTTAATGACTTGAACTTTGTGAGATTATTCACTTGGAGAAGGGAAGTTGCTATGGACAGCAGAGAGCACCTAGTGGCCACCCATCTGAAACAGTCTTTGGAAAATCTCCAGTCTAGTCCCAACCTTCCTGCCTCTCAAAACAAACATTTAACTGAATGCAAACAGTATCATTATTCTTACAGACTAGGAAATATTCTCTAAACTCCTATATTTCAGGAATTGTATGTATTATTTATTTAAAATATCTGGACTATAATTTTTTCCTAATATGACCTGTTATAAGGAAAAAGTCATCAAGACAAACCTGAAAGAGGTGAGAGAGATACATCTCTCACAGTAACATTGTTATTATTGAATGTAATTGTTATTCTCTCACTAGGAGTTTGAATTAATTCTTTAAAGCCTATAAGGGTGCTATGGTTAGTGTATTTCTTCCTCTTTAAATGTAAGATTGTCCCAGGAGCCTGAAAGTCATAAAACTCCTGAGGAATAGAACTTCAGCTCATCTTACTTTCTCCACAGGTATAAGTAAGTTGGGCTCCTTGTTTAAAATCTGTTATGCATCATTTTGAATCTGTAAACACTAAGTTCTCACAACTCTGAGCCTTGCTGATGGTGTTTCAATAACTTATTTCCAAGATATTCAGAAAGGCAAAAGTAATTTGACCGACTCACGGATAGAATTACCAAGACAGGGAAAATGCTGGGAAATATGCAAGAGCAATTACACTAAATAATATTGCCTTATTAAAAGCTGTGGGTACTAAATCAGGTGTATTAGCAGACATTTTTACGCACTTCATGAAAGAAAATAGCTTGCTTACAACAAGAAAAGAAATGGAGTTTACACAACATTTTGAAAATAATATAGATGATAATCATGAACATTCAATTTAAAGAAACACAAGTTCCATTTTAAATATAAATGTAGACTTTTGAATTTAATACAATTTCATCAGACCAAAAAACAGTTTACTCTGCAAGAAATGTAGCACAACTAAAAAATATAAAAGGTGTTTCAATATTAATTTCAATGATTAATGAGTTCCAATATTAAAAAAATTAAGATTTGAGAGTAAAAAACAAATGAATAATGAATTTTGCTTTATTAAAGATATAAATCTTTGGAGTTCCCGTCATGGCTCAGTGGTTCACGAATCTGACTAGGAACCATGAGGTTGCAGGTTTGAACCCTGGCCTTGCTCCGTGGGTTAAGAATCCGGTGTTGCCATGAGCTGTGGTGTAGGCCCGCAGACGTGGCTTGGATCCCGCATTTCTGTGGCTCTGGCATAGGCTGGCAGCTATAGCTCTGATAAGACCCCTAGCCTGGGAACATCCATATGCCACGGGAGCGGCCCTAGAAAAGGCAAAAAGACAAAAAAAAAAAAAAAAAAAAAAAGTTATAAATCTTTAATAAAAAATAACTAAAGAAGGAAAAAGAGAGATGCTTATTTATTATGCTTATTACTAACTACCTTATACACACGTGCATTTTGTAAAAAAATCTAAGAGACTGACAACTTTTGGAAATAGAATAAAGAAGAACCGAAAAATTGGATTTCCTCCTCATTTTTTTTAGTAGGAATCCTACATTGTTTACTTTTATATTGCTAACATGGAAAAGAAATGTGAGAATTGTAACAAACTCCTACTATCATACTTAAGTTTTTAAAAAGTTTGTGTAAGTTTGGAGTTCCTATCGTGATGCAGTGGAAATGAATCTGACTAGGAACTATGAGGGTGAGGGTTCGAACCCTAGCCTCGCTCAGTGGTTTAAGGATCTGGCGTTGCTGTGAGCTGTGGTGTAGGTTGCAGACATGGCTCCGATTTGGTGTGACTGTGGCATAGGCCGGCAGCCATAGCTCTGATTAGACCCCTAGCCTGAGAACCTCCATATGCTGCAGGTGCAACCCTAAAAAGATAAAAAATATAAAAAAATAAAATTAAAAGTTTGCATAAGTTTAAAAAAAGATCCACTCTAAACCTTTTTTTTTTTCTTTTTTCTTTTTTTTCCTTTTTAAGGCTGCACCTGAAGCATATGAAAATTCCTCAGCTAGGGGTCAAACCAGAGCTGTAGCTGCCAGCCTTATGACAGCCACAGCAATGTCAGATCCAAGCTGCATCTGCAACCCATACCAAGCTTGTGGCAATGCCAGATGTTTAATCCATTGAGCTAAACCAGGGATCAGATCAGCATCCTCATGGGCATTAGTCAGGTTCTTAACCTGCTGAGTCACAATGGAAACTCCTGTTAGCTTCTTTTTATAAGATGACTTTAAATGCATAATGTGAAAATGTAATTTTAAAATGTGTTTTAATAAGGTGATTTTAAGCATGTACCTTCAATGAAAGCTATGAAGGACAGATAAATCAACATTTAAAGCTGTGCATAGCATACTCTCAATTTTTTTTATTTGGGTATAAATCATTATTGAATCAATGTTGTGAAAAATGAGGATGTAATTTTAACTAAGCAGGACAAATAATTTTTGTCTGTATATAAAAATATCTCTTATGCTCCCTCTATAAAGTAAATATGATACAGAACTGATACAAAAAAATTTTAAATGATAACAGCTTATTGATGTGTTAATGAATTCCATCTATTATGAACTAGACACTATATAAGGTAAGAATGAGCCCTTCCTTTCACAAAGTGTATAGCCAAGTCTCCACAATTAATTCCTAGTTTTCCTTTACATTAAGAAAACATTTTTAATCATTTTTATTTTTAATCTGAGCCCATTGAAAGAATTTTTAACATAGGCAGTAATATTTAAGGCTAATAATGATTGCTATTTGTAAACAAGTTAATATAGTTATTTTCTCCTTTATCAATTAAGTACGGGGGGGCCTAGCATCACTAGCATAAATTCTTTTTTTCTTTATTTTATTTTGCCATATGGATGATTTTACATTCAAGAAGCATGAGTGAGACACACAACTCAAACATAACATTACTTATATAAACACACACATATATATAAATATGAGAAAGGACCCAAAGTTCAAGTGTGATATAGTAAATTTCATGTCTTGGGTTCCCCATATAGAGAATTATTTTACTCTTTCAAAAATAACAGGAGGTTTTTCAACTGAATGAAAAGAAAACCTGTTAATAACAGCTGTCAGTCTCAACATTATAGGAAAAAAAGTCAATGAAGATATATATATATATATATATATATATATATATATATATATTAAGGGAACTATTCTGGGTTTGAGAACCTATAATTTTTGTATAACAGTTAAAGTGTGCATCTATTCTTTTATTTCTAATGAGGGAAAACATGATCACCTTCTGAAATAATTTTTTTTTTTTTGTCTTTTTAGGGCCACACCCATGGCATATGGAGGTTCCCAGCTAGGGGTCTAATCAGAGCTACTGCTGCCTGTCTACACCAGAGCCATAGCAATGCCAGATCTGAGATGCATCTGCAACCTATACCAGCTCATGGCAACGCTGGATCCTTAACCCTGCTGTGAGGCCAGGGTTTGAACCCACAACCTCAGGGTTCCTAGTCAGATTCATTTCCGCTGCACCACTATGGGAACTCCCTGAAACAATTTTAGTGTATTTTTTAAGCAAGTACACTTTTTACCCAAAAATAATTCACTAAAATAGGCATAAAACGAAAGGAGACATGGGAATTTACAAATTAAACACTATGGTAAGTTTTCCACTCCCCTACTACAGTAAGTGAATTACTCTGAAGCAAGAGTTTTAACTAAGGAAACACCACCCCTCCTTCCCAGGCAGCTGAAGAGGCAGCTACATGTCTGACAGTGGCTCTGCTCCCCCCATACCACCCTTCTTGTAATCTTGTAGCAACTACATGCCTTATGTCCTTGCTAGCAGCTCTGCTAGCAGTACTCCAAGCCTTGCTTATCAGTTTGGTTTTTGTAATCTTGTTTACTCAGCTTCTTAGGCAGGAACACTGTCTGCTCAGGGAAGGGGGAGGGCCAGGCTGCTTGTGGGGGAAAAACAAGACCCAGAAGTCTATATTGTATAAAAGCTACCCAGAACAAAGAGCTGGTGCTCAGACTCTGGAGGCGACTCTGCTGAGCCGGCAGCAGTGCTGAATAAACCTGGCTATTCCACATCTCTGAGTGCTGCTTGTCTCCTTCCACTGATACAGTTTCTGCAACATTTTCTGGTATGTTGGCCAGGAAGCCAACTACTGAGCTTATCCCTTGTGCCACTGTTGCTGGGGAACCCAGGAAGGCTGAAATTGCTGGCCCAGTGACAGGCAGATAGTGAATGCCTGGCCCTTTTGCCAGCTCCTAACTCTCACTTGGACTGTACTGGCCTCAGCTCATACCTCTTCCTGAACAGACTCAGAAGGAAAGCAGAAGCAGGTTCCAGGACAGGATGTCAGACTGGTGAGTGCCCCAGTGACACCTGCCTGAGTCAGGACCCACCATATGGCAGAAGGAGAGACTGATCACCTCTCAGTGACCAGAGGGTCACTCAGGATAGGATTTGTTCCCTCAGGATCTGGTGGCCTGTCAATTCTGGTGTGTGTGTGTGAGTGACTGGAGAGAACAAGAGCACATGCTCCAGGGTCTTCAGACTATGGAGCCTGAGTGGGTCCTAACCTGTAGTTCCTTGGTGACCTCATAACGTTTTAAGGCTGTGTCAGGGTCTGAGGGTTCTCTTCCCTCCCTGTGAGACTGGTCCAGGTTCAGGGTTTATATGAACCAGCCACATGCCAAGTGGCACCTTAAACTCCTGAGTGGGGGACAGTCAGGCATACTAAAGTGAGTGCTCCCCTCCTGTTTGTTTTGTGATGTTGTGACAGAGTGAGAACTCACACAATGGGTAAATCAGCTTCAAAACCCACTGTCTTAGAATGTATGGTTAAGAATTTTGAGAGGATTCTCTGGAGATTATAGTGTAAAACTGAATTCTGGAAAACTGTGCACTCTCTGTAGCCTAGAGTGGCCCTCGTTTGGGTCAGATGGCCCTCAGAAGTGTCCTTAGATGTGCCCATGATCTGAGCAGTATGTAATGTTCTAACAGGAGACCCTAGACACCCAGGCCAATTTCCATACATTGATCAATGGTTAGAAGTTGACAAGTTAAGGCCTCCTTGGATTTGGTTCTGCGTCACAGGCCAGGGACATAAGTTCCTAGTAGCTCAGTCCAAAAAGAAAACTCTGCCTCAAGAAAAGAATCCACGGAGTTCCCATCATGGCGCAGTGGTTAACGAATCCGACTAGGAACCATGAGGTTGCGGGTTTGGTCCCTGGCCTTGCTCAGTGGGTTAACGATCTGGCGTTGCCGTGAGCTGTGGTGTAGGTTGCAGACACGGCTCAGATCCCACGTTGCTGTGGCTCTGAGTAGGCTGGTGGCTGCGGCTCCGATTGGACCCCTAGCCTGGGAATCTCCATGTGCCTTGGAAGCGGCCCAAGAAATAGCAAAAAAAAAAAGAAAAGAGTCCACCTATTTTTCAAGGAGAGGCTGAGGACTTGCCCCCTGTGCCACCTCCCTATATGCTACCGGCCCCTCCTTTGGGGGCTGAAGGTCCCCAATTGCCCACAGCTCACTGCACTATGTTTCATCTCCTCCTCCTCCTCCTGAAGTCCCCAAGGCGATATTGCCCCTGCAGTGGGATTCACCAGAACCAGTGAGCCAGTGTCTCTGGTCAAACTGGGGAGCAGCCACCTGGTGCTACAAATGCCCTTATGGGAGGCACATGGACTGCAACATATCATTCCTGATGGGACCATACAAGGGGGGACCAGTCTTCTACTGTCAGCCCTTTTCCATGACAGACCTCCTCAACTGGAAACATCACACTCCTTCACACTCAGAAAAGCCTCAGGCACTTTCAACCTTTTAGAATCCATTTTCCAGACACACCACCCCACCTGGGTAGACTGTCCACAGCTCCTTCTCAGTTTGTTTAACACTGAGGAGCACCGACAAATTGTAACAGCCCGGAAATGGCTCCAGACCAATGCCCCAGGGGATCAACTAGATGAGGAAAACTGGGTAAGGGAAGTCTTCCTGGAGGAGGGGCCCCACTGGGATTATAACACCAAAGAGGGAAGAAATAACTTGGAGACATACCAACAGACCCTCTGACAGCCGGCAAAAAGCCTACTAACATGGCCAAGACCACTGAGGTACTGAAAAAGCTGCATGAAACCCTGGCCAACTTCTATGAGAGAGTATGCAAGGCTTTTCGAATCTTCACCCCTTTTGATCCTGAAGCCCCTGAGAACAAACGGATGATAAATGCTGCCTTTGTGGGCCAAGCCCAATCAGACATCTGTAAAAAGTTACAGAAATTAGAAGGATTTACAGAAAAGAAACTACCATCATCAGGGCCATGGGTGCCCAAACATGCAGGCCCATCTGCTGTTCCTAACAGTGCTGGTTAGTAGGCCATGAGGTAGTACATGAATTTCTTTACCTACTGACTGCCCAGTTCCCTTGATGGGAAGAGACCTGCTGGCCAAAATGGGAGCTCAAATCTCCTTCTCTGCCAATGGATCAGCTCAACTCAAATTAACAGAACCACCCTCTCCTTTAACCACGGCACTCGCTGTAAGGAGGGAAGAAGAATGGCACCTGCACCCTTCCCCTCCAGAAGAAGGGACCATTCCCCTGGAACTAGAGACTGAATACCCATTGGTTTGGGCTGAAAGAAACCCTCTGGGTCTAGCAAAATACCATGCTCCTCTCTTGATTCATCTGAAACCTGGAGTTCAGCTGGTAAAGCTGCAGCAGTACTTAATTCCCAGAGAAGATTGACTGGGAATCCAGGCTCACCTGAACAGGCTACTTGAGCACAGACTTTTGATAATGTGTGAGTCCCCCTGGAATACCCCCTCATTGCCTGTAAAGAAATCGAGGACACAGGACCACTGCACTGTTCAGGACCTAAGGGCCATAAATAAGACCACAATCACATTGCACCCATCCATACTTAATCTATATACCCTGCTGGAGCTGATCCCTTCCACTGATGAGTGGTTCACTTGCCTGTACTTAAAAGATGCCTTCCTCTGCCTGCAAGTGGTGCCTGCTAGTCAGCCCTTGTTTGCCTTTGAATGGGAAAATCCACACACTGGGACAAAGGATGACTCACTTGGACAAGACTCACACAAGGATTCAAGAACACTCCTACTCTTTTCAGCTTCACCCTGGCCACTGACCTGGCTGAATTTCCTGGACAAAAACTAGACTGTGTCTTGCTGCAGTACACTGATGGCCTCTGGCTGGCCAGCACCACACAGGCTCAAAGCCTATAAATAACAAAAGCTCTCCTCTCCCTACTAATGGAAGCTGGGTATCAGATATCAAGGAAAAAAGGCACAAATCTGTAAAGACAAGTCAAGTATTTGGGCTTTAACATCATGTGGGGCCAATGAATGCTGAGGACTGAAAGAAAACACACAGTTTGTGCCATTCCAGTCCCTCCCACCTGCTGGAAGGTGCGTGAGTTCTTAGGGGCAGTGAGATTCTGCAAGATGTGAATCCCTGGGTTTTCAGACTTGGGCAGACCTCTATGTGAGACCCTGAAAGGAGGAGAAAAGGCTCCCCTTGGATGGGGATCAAGCCAGGAGGCAGCATTTCAGGCAATCAAGACCAAACTCACTGAGGCTCTGGCCTTAGAACTTCCCTATGTAACCAGAAAACTCAACGTCTTTGTTCATGAGAAAAATGGAATGGCCTTGGGAGTCCTAACCAAGAATTCAGACATTGGCAGCGGACAGTGGCATATTTGTCTAAGCAAATTGACTCAGTTGTGGCCCGATGGCCTCCCTGCCTCCGAGCACTGCCAGCTACCAACTTGTTAGTAAGGGAGGATGGCAAGTTGACTCTGGGACAGAGAGCCTCAATGTTAAAGTCCCATATTCAGTTGTAGTACTGATGGACAATAGGGGCCACCATTGGCTCATGCATGCACGAATGACTCAATACAAAGAGTTATTATGTGAAAATCTGTGGATAAAGCTGGAAGTTGTATGAACTCCAAACCCAGCCACTTTTCTACCAGATAAAGCGGTGTCCCCAGACTCAAACTGCTTAGATACACTAGATGAAGAATTTTCCAGCAGGCCTGACTTAACTGATAAACCACTTCAAAAATCCAGACATGGTTTTATATACTGATGGCAGCAGCTTCATGGAGGATGGAAAAAGGATGGCAGGATATGCTGTGGTATCTGATTCAGAAGTGATGGAAGCAGAAGCATTCCTCAGGATTCATCAGCACAGAGAGCAGAATTATGGGCATTAATCAGAGTGCTGGATCTCAGCCAAGACCAGAGAGTTAATACCTATACTGACTCATGGCATGCCTTTACATATCTTCCTGCTCTCTGCTCCTCTCTCTCCCAACAGTGCATAACTAGATTGCAAAATAATTCTTTGGGTGAGAAAATGGACCAGCATTTGTAGCCAAGATAGTACAGCAGATGGCAAAAGCCTTACAGATCAGGAGGAAGCTGCATTCTGGCTATCGTCCTCAAAGCTCAGGGAAAGTAGAATGCATGAACTGAACCTTTAAGAAGATTCTAGCAGAGTTATGTCAGGAGACTGGCTTGCCCTGGGTAGATATGCTGGTAGCCCTCCTAAAAGTAAGATGCTCACCCCAAGTGAGGATAGGATTCTCACCATTTGAAATCTTATATGGAAAGCCACCTCCACTGATCAGTTTGAGAGGAAACACCAGAGAATTGGGAGACTTAGATTTACATAGACAACTGCAAAGATTGGGGCTCACACTCTCACAAAGAAACAAATGGGTCACAGATAGAATACCTATATCTTTACGCCTAACAGTACACCCCCACAAACCAGGGGACCAGGTGTGGATAAAGGACTGGAAAAAGGAGCCTTTAAAGCCGGTATGGAAAGGGCCCTATACTATAATCTTAACCATTCCTACTGCTCTCAAACTGACGGGGAGAGACACCTGGATCCATCACTCCAGAGTTAAACTGGCTGGCCCAACTGATGACTGTGGGGAATGGAGAGCTGCCCTTGATCAGGAGAAACCTCTAAAGCTGACAATACAGAGGAAGAGACAATAATCTCAAAGCCCTGCTCTGACCATACCAGAAGCTTGTCAGTCAACGCACAGATGAAGCTTGCAGAATTGGCTGTCCATTTATGTTTGTTGTTTACTATTATTAATAATTACTATTATTAATTATTATCCACCTTGACTCTGTCAGGATCCATTCTGATGGGTGCAGATGCACCCTGAACATCAAGAGGGGGGAATGAGGTAAGAGTTTTACCTAAAGAAACAACCCCCCCCCACTAGCTGAGGAGGCAGCTACATGTCTGACAGTAGCTTTGCCCCCCGCCCCATACCACCCTTCTTGTAATCTTGTAGCAACTACATGCCTTATGTCCTTGCTAGCAGCTATGGTAGCAGTACTCCAAGCCTTGCTTATCAGTTTGGTTTTTGTAATCTTGTCTATTCAGCTTCTTAGGCAGGAACACTGTCTGCTCAGGGAAGGGGTAGGGCCAGGCTGCTTGTGGGGGAAAAAGAAGACCCAGAAGTCTATGCTGTATAAAAGCTACCCAGAACAAAGTTACCCTGGTGCTCAGACTCTGGAGGTGACTCCTCTGAGCCCGCAATGGTGCTGAATAAACCTGGCTATTCCATATGTCTGAGTGCCACTTGTCTCTTTCCTCTGCTACAGTTTCTGAAACAACTTATTTGTGTGAATCTAAGCCTTACTATTGGTCTGTGAATTTATTACCATAGTCAGGAGAAAGTGCTGCCATTAAGAAAAAAGTCCTCAAGGTCCACGTCTAGAAAAACAAAATTAAAGATATCCCTGTATCCTTTTACTTACCTTAATGATTCTCCTTTTCATTCTTTGTTTCCTAGCCTTTTACATAGCTGGGACACCACCAGGTAGTAGTCATGCTTCCATTCCTTTTATACATCCTGCTCCCAACTCCTTTAATTCCAAACATCAAAGAATACCTGGCCAATCTTTCATTCCAAGTCTTTATAATGAGTGATGTGCTAATATCATATACATTTTGGAGGAATGTCCTACAGAGCTTTGTAATAGAGAAGAACAAATCTGGCTCCATATTTGATTTGTTAATTCTATTTTAACCTTACTTTAAACTTTGTCCTCTGTCACTTGTGCTTAGTCATCCTGGCTTTGCACCTTTTACAAAAGGATTCTTCCTATAGCTTGAAATATATAGGATATCCTAATCTTAAGGCTATGACCTTTAAGAGTGTCACATTTTTAGATAAAAGGTTGCAGAACAGAGAATAACATTTGTTTTGTTGGAGAATTACAGGAGCATCTTGACCTGACCTACCTGGATAGCTCTAAGAACAAGAGATCTAACAAAATGAAATTTGCAACAATAACCACACTATTCCCTCAACTCCTCTTTAACAGGGCTTTGCTGAAAGCCTTTTAGGCAGGAGCCACCTGTCTCCTTGCACAGTCCTGTAATAAACATTTTCTTTCTTTCTTTCTTTTAAATTATTATTTTTTAATAGTTATTTCCCCAATACATTTTTTTCTACTGTACAGCATGATGACCTAGATACACTTACATGTATACATTCTTTTTTCATGCATTATCATGCTCCATCATAAGTGACGAGACATAGTTCCCAGTGCCATACAGCAGGATCTCATTGCTTATCCATTCCAAAGGCAATAGTTTGTATCTATTAACCCCAAGCTCCCCAACCATCCCACTCCCTCCCCCTCCCCCTTGGCAACCACAAGTCTATTCTGCAAGCCCATGATTTTCTTTTCTGTGGAAAGGTTCATTTGTGCCTCATATGAGATTTCAGATATAAGTGATATCATATAGTATTTGTCTTTCTCTTTCTGACTTACTACATTCGGGATAAGAGTCTCTAGTTCCATCCATGTTGCTACAAATGGCATCATTTTTTTCTTTTTTATGGCTGAGTAGTATTCCATTGTGTATATATACCACATCTTCCTAATCCAATCATCTGTTGATGGACATTTGGGTTATTTCCATATCTTGGCTATTGTGAATAGTCCTGCAATGAACATGTGGGTGCATGTGTCTTTTTTTAAGGAAAGTTTTGTCCAGATATATGCCCAAGAGTGGGATTGCTGGGTCATATGGTAGTTCTATGCATAGATTTCTAAGGTATCTCCACACTGATGTCCATAGCAGTTGTACCAGCTTACATTCCCACCAACAGTGCAGGGGGGTTCCCCTTTCTCCACACCCCCTCCAGCATTTGTTAATTGTGGACTTATTAATGATGGCCATTCTGACTGGTGTGAGGTGGTACCTTATAGTAGCTTTGATTTTCATTTCTCTAATAATCAGTAATGTTGAGCATTTTTTCATGTGCTTATTGGCCATCTGTACATCTTTCTTTTTTTTTTTTTTTTTTTTTTTTTTTTTTTTTTTTTTTGCTTTTTAGGGCATACCTGTGGCATATGGAAGTTCCCAGGCTAGAAACTGAATTGGAGCTGTAGTTGCCAGCCTACACCACAACCACAGCCACAGTAATGTGGGATCTGAACCATGTCTGTGACCTACCACAGCTCATGGTATTACCAGATCCTTAACCCACTGACTGAGGCCAGGGATTGAACTTGCATCCTTATAGATACTAGTTGGGTTTCTTACTGCTGAGCCACACAGGCACTCTTGCAATAAACTTTGCTCTGAACTTTGACATTTCAGTATTGTTTAGTCTCACTGTTTGTCAGGCACACAAACTTGTGATCAATAATAGCTTTAGAGCAGGCTATAAATTACGTTCATTATCTGGGATCTACACAAAATGTTTCATTTTCATTCAAATTATTGAATCATTAGTAGACAGGCAAGTAAAGTATTTTCACATGGTCTACCTGAGGCCAACTTGTGAATCCCATATAAATATTTTGTTCTACATTACTTGGTTATGGATAGGCAAAAAGAAACCAAGGAACTGAAGACTGAAAACGTAAAATAAATTTTAATTTGTGCCTTAAACATTGAAATAAAGAGTTTTGGCTTTCCAGTTTATCTTTTTTTTTTTTTAGATCAATATATTCAGTATATTGGCTCATTTAGATGGTTCTATCTGCTGAAAATAGTTTCAGGAAAATGTAGTATAATTGTCTTGATGTCCTTTTCCCCTCCCACCTACATTTTTTTTTTCCCTTTAAGTCCTCACCTGTAGCATATGGAAGTTTCCAGGCTAGGGGTAGAATCACAACTGCAGCTGCCACCCTGAGCCACAGCCGCAGCAATGCCAGATCTGAGCTGCATCTGCAACCTGCACCAAAGCTTGAGGCAATGCTTAATCCTTAACCCACTGAGCAAAGCCAAGGTTCGAACACATATCCTCATAGATACTATGTCAGGCTCTTAACCAGATGCGCCACAATGAGAACTCCCCAACTACGCTTTTTAAACATATATATATTCATATACATAAAATTTTTAAAGTATGATATTTGCATTTCAGTAAAATACCTTAAATTAGTCCTACTAAAGAATCAA
Source organism: Sus scrofa (assembly GCF_054392235.1). Lineage (NCBI taxonomy): Eukaryota > Metazoa > Chordata > Mammalia > Artiodactyla > Suidae > Sus > Sus scrofa. The sequence continues at coordinate 83,944,849 of NC_139391.1, read as the reverse complement.
TGAAAAAATTTAAATCATCCATTATATGATTAGAATAGGAAGCTTCTATGGAAGGAAGTGATACTAAAGACAAGAACAATTAGGATTAACTAAGTTACTGAGCAATGAAGACAGATTCAGGACTACTTAAGCAAAATACAAAAGAGTAGCAATATAAATAAGCCCTCCTAAGAGGAGGCTTTGCCATTCAGAAACATAGGACTCAGGTAAAGAATGCAAATTCATTAACATTTTTAAGAGGAAAAGGAGATATTGTTATGGTAGATTCAGATGAGTTATGAAGAAGGTCACCAAAATAACCTAAATAACTGTGAAAATTACCTAATCTCATTGGTGCAGTGTCTCAGAACAAGTACACAGCAATAGAAGTGACATTCAGACACCCAAGAATGTATTGCCTCAAGTTACTGGCACTGCATTTACATTTTATCGCTGAATAGATTTCCATGGAAGAAAATTTCGCTGGAGGCTGGAAGTTTTTAAAAACTAATTTTATGTCACTAATTCACAGAGATAAGTATACAATGTTATACATTTATATATAAATAAACTTTCTGTAAATGTAAAAGGAAAAACATATGCCCCTCCACTTCACAAGTTTCATTTCTTTTAATACAAACACTGCTCAGAAAGCGAGGACCAATATCCAAGTGTCAAGATATGTGTATACTAGGACTCCCAAGAGCATAGGTTCTCACTGGTTTTCTGGGTACTTTCTTATATACTCCTCGTGTAATACAATCAGAACAAGCAATCAAGAAAATTTGATTTATAAAGCCTTTATCCTAAGAAAGAAAAGAATATAGAGAAAAATTAAGAAAATGAAAATGATGACTGCTAAACCATTTGCATTTAAAGACTTGTGCACTTGGTTTTTGGCAAAGTCTTGATACTATGATTGCATAGAGTAAGGACAAATCAGTTAAGTATATAAATAAATGACAGCTAACAATACTCTACCTTTGTTATTTTAGAGGTGTTTGATTTCTTAGTATGTTCTTATGTTTTAGTATGAAGGGGAAATTTACATTTTAGGAAATAAAAATTCATAGTGAGAATTAAAAATTCTCTTTCATGTAGACGCATGGATAAAATATGGAGTCAAATATCTGTGAATAAAAGTACAGAATAGAAGGTTAGGTAAATTAGCAAAAATGAAGAGTCAAAGGAAAAAGAGAATGAATAAACAAAAAAAGAAGGAAAAAGAGAATGAGTGAATTATAAAAGAAGGAGTTTTTGTTTTTGTGCCACACCTGGGTCATGTGGGTCATGTATAAGTTTCTAGGCCAGGGACTGAACCTATGCCACAGCAGGGACTCAAGCTGCTACAGTGAAAATGCCACATCCTCAGCCTACCGTACGACAAGGGAACTCTAAGAAGGAGACAGTATGTCTAGCAGACATCTATGTAGTGCTCACCATATTCACTACAGGTAGTATTGCAGGATTTTGTGTGTAAATGTGTATGTGGGTGTGGATATCCTCAAATAGCAAACCTATTATTCTCATTTTGCAGTAAGGAATTTGAAATTTAGAGGTATTTACCAACTACCAATCTTTGGTTTGAACCCAGAAATATGACTCCAGACGGTGTGATCTAAAGTGCTATACGATACACTGCTCTTCAAGAATGCTATTAAAGAGAATGTATACAAGATAATTTAGCAGACCAAGGAAAAAGAAAAATACAAAAGATCAAATAGGACTTTGGAATTAGTTATTGATATAAGAAAAATAGTTAATATCCTTACCCATAAAGCAATTCTAAAGTTGTATTGGTGTCAAAGAAAGGACAGGCAATTTTGTCCTTTGCCTTTGAAATCCAATTTATGATGTCCAATGCCATAAATATTTAGCAATAGCTGTGATCTATAAATATTTAATACAAATGAAGTCATAAGTATATAACTCAGACTAAATGCTAATTAAAAAATATAAAGAAGATTGGTAGTTACTTTTCCCCCCAAACTTCCAGATGGTGTTTAATCAGTTTACGTGACTATATTTAAGAAGAGCATAATTTAAATAATAATTCAAATGTAATTTGTCAGTTATAGCAAGCAGCATTCATAAAGATTCTGTGACTTTATCACAATCCTTTTATCATATAGTTCTTCTACAATTATCCATTTTACTATCAACTTTGTTGCTGCTATTTTAATAATTCTAAAGTAGTTTGTCTTTAAGCCTTTAGAAAAGTAATACATATACCACTCAGAGCTTTAAAGAAGCTATTTAACTATAAGAAATTCAAGAGCATTTCAATCATCTTTTTAATACTCTAGTTATGTTAAATAATAATCCCAATAATAGAAAATCATTTTACAACTAATCTCAAGTGGATGACACAAGAATGCATTTCATCAGTTAAATATACAAAAACAATTATTAACTGATATTAATAATATTCATATGTTCAATGTAATTGGGCCAAGTGCAATTGACTTTATTAATTATCCCTGTTCAATTAGGGGCTAAGTATATCTGTGTGTGTGTATACACATAAAGCATACATGTATGTGAATGTATGTATGCATGCATGTATTTTAGAGATTCCCAAAATTCCGATAACAATTTCATCTCTACCTGAACTCCCTGAACCATAAATATACAAAATTAATTCGCTAAAATTAATGACAACTTATTTATAAATGCCAACCAATGTTTATCCATTTGGTTGAGTGCACACTGCATCTCAATGTGTAAGGCTTCAAATACAACATAATGTAATACTGCCTTCAAAATAAAAGCTAGATAGCTTTCCTTTTAAAAAAAATATATTTTGTGGAAATAAAAGGTTGACCTTTGTTTACTGAGTTTTCTATCTTAAGCATAACTAAATTTATGAAAATTCTTATTGAAAAGTAAGAGGTTATAAACGATAAATGTCTTGATAGGGCACTTTGTGTTGTGGCTAAGAAAATGGTATCTGAGCATATCACAGTTTAACAGAATTCTAGGAATCAGCTAATGTGATGACTTTATTATATAAATAAAGGAAGTAAAGCCTAGAGATATTAGAGTGTTCAATGAAATGTTCAAAACCAGTTTTTGTTAGAACTGGAACTAAATATCATGCCCACAGAATCATAATCCATGGCCCTTTAAAGCATTCAGGATTTCTTAAGATATAGTCCTTGAATTGCTACAGTTCTGAGAGATGTTGATAGCTAATCTGAAAAAAAAAATAGGAAAAAAAAAATCCTAGCAGGAAGGATATTTCAGAGAGCACTTAACTATAACTAAGGTATGGACAGCTCTTGAAGAAACCAAAAGGGATGGTGCAGTAACCCAGGACTAGAGCTGTTATCACACAAGCTGCAAGAATAAGAAGAGGAAAACCTAATCAGTTACATAAAGAGAGTCATGTAGCGAAGACCATTTGGAGAGAACAGATGTTTCACTGGGAACAAAAATAGACAGAGGTGACAAAGCAGAGTAAAAATGGGGGAATTAACACCTCAGCCTCTTTCTTTCCTTTTATTAACAGAAGCAAATCTATATGAAAGTTAGTGGCAATGTAACCTGTTGCTGCAACCACTGCTAGTCAGCCTCTCAAGGCAGAAAGCAAAATAGTTAAGGGTAGATTAAAATTCTATGTAGGAAAAATTGAAGGTATATATAGCAGCATAGCCATAGGAATTTTGGGAACACTTAGAGAAATAAATAATTAGCTTTGTTCACTGGATTTAATAGGATCTTGACTGAGAATTTCTAAGATGGGCATGGAACAAAAATGTGTTCATAATTTGAATCTATATATTTATTTTCAAGAGACAGACATTTAAATCTTGCAATTTAATAACATATAATAATGTCTCAAGAAAGCCTGAAATACATTTCTCTTTCCATAAACATGTAAGATCTTAGTAAAAGTCTCTATAATTCACATGAGTATTTTTTAGATGGTTTCTGACATTCTCGAAGATTGTAAAGGCAGTCTATTTCCAAAATTCTTGCACCAGCAGAACAAGGTAATATGACTTTATTAACTTGCTGTTAGCCCGCAAAAGAATACTACAACAAACCTAAAAGCAGTTATAAAGTTCGATTCATTCTTTATCACAACCCCAAAACTTTTCCCCAATAGTCAAAAAGAGAAAGACAGAAATTCTGCAGTTACAAAGTTACTCTAACACTAAATTTTTCAAGGTTCTTATGCCACACATGAATGATATAACTTGAGGGTATATTGTGATATGTTAAAAGATGTTTTCACTAAATCCTAAAGCAACTACTAAAACAACAAAACAAAGAGAACTAATAAGATGACAAAGAAAATAAAATTTAAAAATAAAAAAATCCCAAAGAAGGTAGACAATGTGGAAAAAGGAAATAAAGAACAGATGGTATAAGTAAAAAATAAGAAGATAATACAATAAAATCTAACTGTATCAATAATTATACTAATGTGTTCTAAACACTCCAAGGAAAAGGAAGATATTTTCATAGAAAGTTACAACTTTATAATTCCTATAAGAAATGTGCTTTGGGAGTTCCTGTTGTAGCTCAGCGGGTTACAAACCTGACTAGTACCCACAAGAATGTGGGTTCAATCCCTGGGTTAAGGATCCATGAGGATGCAGGTTCACTCAGTGGGTTAGGATCTGGCATTGCCTGGAGCAGTGGTGTATGCCGCAGACACAGTTTGGATCCCATGTTGCTGTGATGTAGGCTGGCAGCTGCTGCTCTGATTCAACTCTTAGTCTGGGAACTTCCAATATGCCACAAGTGCAGCTCTGAAAAGCAAAAAAGAAAAAATGTGCTTTGTGAAGACACAAATCGTTACAAATAAAATGAAAAAAGCAGACCATGTTAATAACTATCCAAAATGAACATTCAGTGTCATACAAAGTAGGTTCAGAACAATTAAGCAAACAAATATAACATTAATAAAGGTTTATACCCCTAAGAACCAAACTTCAAAATACTTAGAGCAAAAACTATAAGAAATGCCACGAGAAATGTATAAGTTCATAATTGTAGCCAAATATTTGAATTTATCTCTGGCTGGATAATTGATATAAAGTGTGGACAGATAATCAATAAAGTTATAGGAAACAATTTCAACCAATTTGAGCTAATGGACATTTATAGAAAACTCCACTCAACAATAGCAGAATGTATATTATTTTTAAGTGCATCTGAAACATTTATTAAGATAGACCATATTCTAGGTCATAAAATAGGTTTAAATAAGTTTAAAAGGATTCAAGTCATACATAGAATATTCTCTTCCCATAATGGAATTAAATTAGAAATTGACTCCTCAAAGATATCTGGAAAACTATGAAACATTTGGAAATAAATTTTAAAAATGTTAAATAATCCATGGGTCACAAAAGACATCAGAAAGAAAATATTTTGAACTAAATCACAATGAAAAATTATTAGAGCTTGTGTTTGTTACTAAAGCAGTCTGAGTATATGGGGCAAGAGGGTAGAATTTATAACATTAAATGCCTGTATGATAAAGGAATGAATTTCTCAAATAAACAACCACAACTAAAGAAACTGGGGGGAAAAAAAAACCAAAATAAACCCAAAGCAAAATGAGTAAAATAATAGAATAAAAATGGAAGTCCATGAAAAAGAAAATAGGCCAAAAATACAAAAAACTTAATGAAACTAAACATGTTTTTAGATTAAATGAATAAAAATTGATAAACCTCTAGCCAGATTACCAACATCAGGTTTGACATAGTTGGTGTCAGTACAAGTTATATAGATATTTACAAATATAAAATCCAGTAATAACTTTAAATTTGACAGCCCTTGTGAAATGAAAATGGTCCTGAAAGACACAAATTATGAAAGTTCACTCAAGAAGAAATTAGCTCATTGTGAATAGTTCCATATATATTAAAGAAATTGAATTTGTAGTTAAAAACCTACTAACAAAAATTATTCCAGGACCACCGGTTTTATGGGTGAGTACTACTAAACATTTAAGGGAGCAATAATAATTCTATACAATCTCTTCCAGAAATTTAAAAAGCATTGAATGCTGCTCAACTGACTCTATAAAGCAGGAATACACTGACTCCAAAACTAGACAAAGAAGTTCTGAAACAATGAAATGTATCAAGTGATATCCTTCATTAATATAGATGCCAAAATTCTAAACAAAACTGTAGTAAACTGAATTCAACAATATACAGAAAAGGACAACACATGTCAAGAGAAATATATCATAAGAAGGCAAACGGAGTAAAATTCAAAATTACTATCAATGCAATTAACCATTTTAAAAACAAAAAATGATCACCTCAGTACGGTCAGGAAACTTTTCTTTTTATAAAAACCAATAACCATTTCCAATAAAACTCCATCAAAAAAAAAGAAAAAGAAAAACCTCAATCTAATGAAGGACATCCATGAAAATCCTACAGCTAACATCTCATTTTATGGTGAGAAATTACATGCTTTATCCCTGAGATCAGGAACAAGGCAAGGCTATCTGCTCTTACTATCTCTATTCAACACTGTGGTGAAGGTTCTAGCCAACGCAAAGAAAAAGAAGTAAACAGCATTCAGGAAGTAAGGAAAGAAGTATAACTGTCTTTGCAGATGATGTGATCATATTTTTAGAAAATCTGATAAAACCCACAAAAAAATCTATTAGTATGATAGAAGTTTAGCATTACTGCAAAATAGAAGATCAATACAGCAAAATAAGCCACATTTCTGTACACTAATGAGTCAGAAATTGAAATTTAAAACCTTTCACATTATCATTAAAATGAAGTACAAAAAAACACATGAGCTCTGAAAATCAGAAATTATAAAATAATGATGACAGCAATTAAAGATCCAGTAAAAGAAGAGATACACTGTGTTAATGGGTTGTTAAGATATCGATTTTCCCTAAATCGATGTTTATTCATATGGTGATAACCATAAGGGAAAAATATTAATCAAATCTATTCTTCATGCCAATACAAAATAAATTCAAAATGGATCAGAGTTTTAACGACTAAAAGTGAAACCATACCAAAAAAAGAGTTTGAATTTCTGACTCAAAATTCAGAAGCAAAAAAGCAAAAAAAAAATAAAAAAAAAATTAAAAATAAAAAATATTCTTATGAGATTTTTGTTAAGATCAAAACAAATCATAAAAAGTCCCATAATCACATTGCTAATAATAATATTGACTGTTGTCATTCTGATATATTTGTGTATATGTTACAGTAAGTAATAACTTTAATGTCATTAGGAATAAAAATTTTGACTTAGAAAAATTATAAATGTAAAATTATAGAAGTTACAAAAAAGCAATCCTAAATGTGAATTTGTACATTTAAAATAACAATATTACATGTTGCCTAGTACTATCTACTGAAAAACTCAACATGACTTCTCGAGTACAATGGGCATCCCCACTGTAATATTAGCATCTCAATATCATATCACATTACAAGTAACCAAAGTTTCTTGGACAGATGGGTAATCCTTCACACATTTCATAAAGTATAAGGTGATCCCTGTCACCTTGTCCTAGCAGAAAGCCAAGAAGTTTTCAAAGACTATTAAGATAGAGTCAAAGGAACTCAGGAAAAGATTCTCCCTAACCAAGAAAAAAAAAAAAATATATATATATATATATGTATCATTGAAAGGATCACTGCAAGACTAAAGTGTGTTAAATATCTCACAATTTTAATGGTACTATAAAACAAAGTCACATTGTTCAAAAATAATATGAAGTCAACAAATTATTGTAGTCATATGGAAAAGGAAAGAATCAACAATTCCTTCAGTTTCTATATGCCACAGAAGCAAAATGAGGGCACGTTTCTTTCTAAAGATAAATTCTTTCTTAGTAACTAAAGAATGGAATGATACAATATCACCATGATGAACAATTGGAATTAACATCACTTAACAGGGAAGATAACTGGAAATTATGGTACTCGTGATTGACCAGAACTAGATTAAACATATTCCTCCTTAAAAAGATTCAAATATGAATCAGAAAAACTTTGAGACCTAAGCATATCAAATACAAAATTACCCAGTTGTTTTTGACAAACACATTTCAAAGGGGAAAAAAAAGATGGAGTAGGACACATAAATTAAAAGACTCTTAGGAGACATGCTTATCAAATATAATGTTTGCATTATGTTTTTTGGCTACACAGCATACAGAAGTTTCCAGGCCAGGATGAAACCCACTCCACAGCAATAACAACATTGAATCCTTAACCTGCTGAGCCACCAGGGACCTCCCTCATGTTTAGATTTTGATTGAATACTTAAAATAACCAACCATAAAAAAAAGAATGAAAATTGGGTGACAAAAATCACACTTATGCAAACTGGATATTTGAGAGCATAAAGAATTTAGTCAAGATTTTATAAAGAATAATTATGATTATCATTTCTAAAATGATCGACGTTCCCAAACGAGGAGTTAAATCTGAGCTGCAGCTGTTGGCTTATACTGCAACCACAACAACATGAGATCTGAGCGGCATCTGGAAACTACACCACAGCTCACAGCAAGGCTGGATCGCCAGCCCACTGAGCAAGGCCAGAGATCGAACCCACATCCTCATGGAAACAAGCTGGATTTGTTTCTGCTACACTGCAGTAGGAACTTTCTGAAATTTTTATAGATAAGTAGTTATCTGGTATTTTCAAAATAATTCAGTAGAGTGGAGGGAAGGGCAGAATATAAGGATAAATACATAAACAAATTAATAGATATACATGGATGTCTACCACTCTACTTTTTTGTTTTACGGCTGCACCTACAGCATATGGAAGTTCTCAGGCTAAGGGTAACATTCTCTACTTTTGTGTGTGTTTGAAATTTTCCACAGTAAAATTTTAAATTAAAAATTGCTTTAAATTTCAAGATAGTGAAAAGATAAACAACAGAGAATTTGCAAAAGACATCTGATGAAATATTACTACCAAATATACAAAGAGCTCTTAAAATTCAATAGGAAAACATATAATCTGATGAAAAAATGAACCAGACACCCTAACAGACAGCTCAACAAAGATATACAGATGGCAATTACATATGAAAAGATACTCCACACCATATGCCATCAGGGAAATTGAAATTAAAACAATAAGGATACATCACTACATACCTATCAGAATGTCCAAAATCTAGAACACTGACAACATTAAATGTTGGCAGGAATGTTGAGCATCACAAACTCATTCATTAATGGTGGAAATGCAAAATGGCACAGCTATTTTAGAAGATAGTCTGGCAATTTCTTATTATACTCAGCATACTCTTACCACATGATCCAACAATCATGATTCTTGATATGTATTCAAAGAAACTGAAAACTATGTTCACAAAAAACCTGCTGTATTCATAATTGCCAAAAACTTAAAAGGGAAACAATGTTCCCTTCAGTAGGTAAAGGATAAGATAATGGATAAAGAAACTATGTTATATCAGATAATGGAATATTATTCAGTGCTAAAAAGAAAGACTCATCAAGCCATGAAAAGACACAGAGAAAACTTAAAAGCGTATTACTAAGTTAAAACAGCCAATATGAAAGGGCTATTCACTGTTTGACTCCACTATATGACATTCTGGATAAAACAGAACTATGGAGACAGTAACAAGATTAGTAATTGTCAGGAATTAGATGGGAAGGAAGGATAAATAGAGCATAGGGGACTTTTAAGGCAGTGAAATTATGTATTAAAATGAAGGATACATGCCAATATAAACCCACAGAAAGTACTATACCAAGGCTTAATCTAAACTATGAACTATTGGTCAATGATGATGTGTCAATGTAAACTAATCTTCTGTAACAAATGTACTACTCTAGCGCTGGAGACTGAAAAGAAGGGATGGTGTTTCATCTGCAGTGGCAGGGAATATAGGTAGGTGTACCCCATTTTCACTGTGCTTCACTTTATTGTACTTCGTGTTACTGTTTTTTGGTTTTGTTTTTACAAATTGAAGGTTTATGGCAACTTTGCATTAAGCAAGTCCACAAATGCCATTTATCCAGCAGCATTTATTCATTTCGTATGTCTCTTACATTTTGGTTAATTACTGCAATATTTCTTTCAAACCCTCTACCAGTAAAAAAAAATAATGATTTGATGAAAGCCTATATGTTGGTTAGCATTTTTTAGCAATAAAATATTTAAAAATTGATATATTACTTTTTAGACACTGTGATATTACATACTTAATAGACTATAGTACAGTGTAAACGTAAATTTTACATGGCCTGAGAAAACAAAAATTCATATGAATTTTGTGAATTCAGTGTGACTATTGCAATATTTGCTTTACTGCAGTGGTCTAGAACAGAACTTGCAATATCTGAGGTATGCCTATAAATAGGACTCTGTATTTTCCACTCAATTTTGCTGTGAACCTAAAAGGCACTCTAAAAATAATACTTCTTTAAAATTTCTTCAAATTTATTGTATTTTAGCTTTGTATTACAACCTCAACATCAGTTCTGACTGGAATAATCAGAAAGGGAAGAAAAGTAACTCATGTGTTTGGTAGTTTCTTCTGTAGTGGTCAAGAATTCTTTTTCAAGTATAGGGGTAATTCCTTGGCAGGTATTTGAACCAAATGTACCAACAAGAGAAAAATCAATAAAGTTGTTTAAATGGTTTCTTAGGGACATTTGCAATGATGAAACACTGTTCTTTCAAGACCAATAGCTGTACATATTCTGCATTTTTATGTTTTATTCCAAGAACAATAACTAAAATGATTCAAACTTAGAATTTACCAAAAAAAAAATATGAAGCAAAGCTAGGAATATTCTCCTCTCATTGTCATATCTGGTTGAAAAACAGCTTTAATTTCTAGTTTAGATATACATTTAAAACTCTCTAGGCAATAGCTTTTGAATGTAGTTTCTTTTTTTTTCCTTTAATGCTGGATAACCTGGAAATACCAGTAATCTTATAAAACTAAGTGAGAATGTATTCCTTATGATAAGGGATATTATAGTAAGGGATATTATAGTAGATTAGACTATACTGAATTGCAAGTAATCATTTTAGTTATTAGTCTATAAATTTATGAAAAGTCTGTAAGATATGAGAGTGAGTTCTCCCTTCACAATGAAGACTAGAATTCCTAGTCATAGTTTTTAAAATACTGCCTTATAAAAAAAATCTGGTAAAAATTTAAATTATGAGTAATTTATTTAACAACTGGTTCTACAAAAGCAATAAATTAAAACGTCTACCAAATTCCTATTTATAGGACATTGTTTTACACATTTAAATTAATGAACAAAAATGTTCTCTGATTGACAAATCCATTTCAAGTTATTTTAAATAGGTGAAAACGAAGTAATTAAACTGATGTCATTTTTGTATGACAAATAATTTCAGAGTTCCTGCTGTGGCACCAGGAGATTGGAGGCATCTTGGGAGCACGGGGACACAGGTTCAATCCCCAGCCCAGCACAATGCGTTAAGGATCTGGCATTACCACAGCTGTGGCTCAGGTCTCGACTGCAGCTTAGATCTGATCCCTGGCCCTGTTCTCTACAGTGATTGTAATAATTTACATTTCCACTAGTGGTGTAGAAGGGTTCCTTCTTCTTCACATCCTCTCTAGCATTTATTATTTGCAGACTTTATGGTAATGGTCATATTAACTGGTGTGAGATGACACCTCATTGCTAGTTTTGATTTGTATTTCTCTATTAATTAGCAATGTTGATCATTTTTTTCCATCCTCTATGGTATTATTCAACAAAAAATTGTAGAGTACCTATCGTGCATTCTTCCTACCAGGTGCTAGAAATATAAACCTGAGAAAAAGTGGTTAAATCTGTCTTCATGAAAATAATGATCTTTTTCCAGTATATATCACTTAAGATTCATTTTAATTTTAGAATTAAATAGTTTTCTCCTATAGCCAGACTAATTACTATAAACTCCAGTGGGTTCAGAATCCAAAAATAAAAGACCCTATTATAACAAACAACTAAACTTGTCTTCATATTTTTCCACAATGATAGCACAAATTCTGCTAATTGAAGGTGCTTCCAATCATCAAATATACATTTATTTCCATCATTATCATGTTTGTGCAAATATGTCATACTGTAAATACATTCTTTTGTAATAAATTTCAGCTATTTGTCATCATTAGCATATTCCAGATAAGTGAAAATTCATCTATTATCAAAATGTTCATAGATAAAATTATAATCTAGTCAAATGAAACTATTTTAAAGCTTTTTTATATATAGGAGGCATTGAGTAAATATCAGTAATTGTTGTTAATGGAGCAATTCTACAGATATACTGGAATTTTTAAAAGTTGTTTTGAAAGTTGTTCTGAGTTTTATCCACACTGGCTTACTTATCAGCTTATAGAGAGCATAGAGATATAGTACTTTTTGAAAGTGAAAAGTGGATGCTAGTATAAATTTATTACTTGAAGGATGTGGCACAGGAATTATGGCATTATTTTGTTTTATAATAGGCATACTTCTCTCTCATTGTAAGACATATTTTGAAATTGTTTTCTTTCTACATATTAGAGTCAGCTCAACTTTTTCTACCTAAATTTAGTTTGGACAGTGTGAAATTGAGATTTGGTAACTGAGTTGGGTTATCAATGAATTACATAGTCAATTCAGATGCTTCGTAACCAAAAATTCATGTGTCGGCCTGCATTATTCAAATCAGTTTAGTCAACACTGATGAAATTAACTGGCTAATTGGTAAATCACTACTTTGTTTTGAGCTACAAAGACACATTTAGATCCTTTCTGCTGCATATTTCAAAGCACTGAGAGCATTTCTAATCTAAGTGGTACCCTAGAGCCAGAAAGACTTACTGCTATCTTATGGGGTAACCTACATGCTGGGACTAAGGCAATTAATAAAAATTCCCTTGAGTTTGACTTGAAAATGTAAAATAATTTTCTATTTTACTGTAGTCACTGAGATATACATTTTTTCTTCTGAAATCTTATCTGCACAAAATATTCAGAGCCAAACAAATAAACAGTTTGGAAAGCCAAAGTCATTTCAATTAAAGTAAGTATGTGTCTTTTGTTTGTTTTTCTCTTTTGAAAAATTCCAAGAGGGACAATAAACCTTAATATCCAGATTGTCTTATATGTGACATTTGCTTTTATAAACCATGCAGTTATCAAGAGCTAATCCTGTAGAGAAACTAATCAAGGAAGGTGTTACACAAATGCAAAACATATGATTAAAGAGGGGGAAAGCAAATCTCATGCAAAGAACTGAATATTATAATAAAATTGCCACTGAATGGAGATGTGAAGACTTCAAGCTCAGTTTAATTAGGCCACTGAGTGGAATCCCCTAAGACCAACAACAATTGAACAGCTAATAATCAGTTTGTTCTTTACTGATTACCAGTTAATCATGTCCCAAACACAATCCTGGTCCCCTCTCTAATTATGAATACATTTTCAGGCTTCCTTTAATTTCTGCACTTTTTATGGATGCACAAGTCTTAATCAGTTAACTCTAAGAGTGCCTACAACCGTTAGTGAATGCCTTGAAAGATCTTCCTACTGTTCAGGAAGTAAATATTTGCATCCTTTTGTGCCACAGTGGTAAACATCAGCAGATATTATGTGGGGAAAATAGGAGCATAGAAGGCAAGTGCGCATCAGCGTAGGGCAGATTCTTTCTAAATAAAGGTTATTTTTTTTTTTTGAAGTCTTGTTCCTTATGGAAATCTGGAGCATCTCTCTCTCTCTCTTACATACACACACACAGAAGGAGTAAAAATTGCCTGTGGTTCTACCATGAAAAGAGAATCACTCATAATGTCTTCATTATTTTTTTTTTATATATTTGAGGGAGAAACATACATGTATAATGTATATGTTCATATATATATATTACATCCTATTTAACAAATATGCATTCTTTACAATTCTTAAATAATTAAAACTGCATAATTTCCTTTAAAATAGTATAAAATTTATTTTAACAGTTATTAGTAATCATTTAATTTGTTTCTTTTTGATATTATGAGTAACTGATTCCTTAGGATTTAAAAATCATGTTATATTTGTGATTGTTTACTAAAAATACATAGAAAAGGAATGAACTTAACATTTGTTTCAATGTCCTTCCATAATTCAAAGAAGCATTTTAAGTTTGGGGACTGAGATTCTTTATTCAGTTATAAAAATTTCCTTCTTAGAATAATATTTCTTCTCCATTAAAAAAATCATTCTGGATTTTTTTTTAATAGTTCAGCTCTAAAGATTCTGAATTCCATAGCTGCTACCACTTTAAATTATTCTAATCTCAATATCCTCTTCATCTTCATTCTGGAAATCACTTCCATATGAGTACACTTCTTCACCAACTCAGGCTTTGGTGGTGTCAAAGCAGCTACTTAATCTTTGCAAAATAATTGCCAGTATGATTATTGACAGCAAGCGCTATCATTTATTTATTGAGTGCCCATCATGTACCAGAAAATTTGCAGCTCCTCCCTATGAGGTAGCTTTTCTTTAACCATTTTGGCATGAAATTTATTTATTTTTATTGAACTATGGTTGATTTACAATGTTAATTTCATATATATATATAAACATGTATAAAAACACACATATATATGTAGGTTTTTCATTTTTTCAGATGAGAAAACTGAAGCTCAGAGAAGTGAAATAATTTGCCTACTTATACCACATATCAAACAAAAGAATTTTGTTTCAAACATAGATTTGTGACTCTAAAGCTTGATAACTTCATTGTATAATGTAACCCTTTAGTCTCATCATTAACAATGTAGTTGTATATGAAGATGGTAAGGCATGGAGAAGGGCAAGTGCTGGGGGGTGAGGAAACTGGTGGTGAAGAAGTGGGCTAAGAAGTAAACTGAGCCAGAAGATGGCATATTAGAGTCAACCCATCTTTATTCAAGGTCTGTTCTGCTATCTATCAGCTCTATACTATTAGTTTGCTGAATATTTCTGGGGTTCAGTTTATCTATAAAAGGGGGATTACAAGTACCTTATACACTTGTCATGAGATGATGGGTATAAACTACTTAGTCAAATACTTGTCACTTAGTCTCCCATATCTATCACTACCACCATCCTCTTAATCATCATTAATGTTATTGTCATTTTATACTCATTACTGTGTCATCAATTTAAAAAGTTTCCAAAAAAAAGAAAAAGAAAAAAAAAGAAAGAAAAGGAGTTCCCGTCGTGGCGCAGTGGTTAACAAATCC
Organism: Sus scrofa; assembly: GCF_054392235.1. NCBI lineage: Eukaryota > Metazoa > Chordata > Mammalia > Artiodactyla > Suidae > Sus > Sus scrofa. The sequence continues at coordinate 83,929,638 of NC_139391.1, read as the reverse complement.
AACTAGGAACCATGAGGTTGCGGGTTCGGTCCCTGGCCTTGCTCAGTGGGTTAACGATCCGGTGTTGCCTTGAGCTGTGGTGTAGGTTGCAGACGCGGCTCTGGATCCCGCGCTGCTGTGGCTCTGGCGTAGGCTGGAGGCTACAGCTCCGATTCGGCCCGTAGCCTGGTAACCTCCATATGCCGCGGGAGCAGCCCTAGAAATGGCAAAAAGACAAAAAAAAAAAAAAAAAAAAAAAAGAAGAAGTCTGTGCGGGAAAGTGAAATAGCTAGTTTCCTCGAAAAATAAGTCCAAATTTATGTCAACTAATGCTTACTGTAGGAGGACACAAACTTGGAGTTAGGAGAGAGTAGGGAGAACATGTTCAAATTTCCTGAACTTTTGATGATAGAGTTGAAGGAAACAAGGTGTGAACCTAAACCATGCTGTACAGTAGAAAACTGGCAGAACACCGTAAACCAGCTCTAATGGAAAACAATAAAAACCATCATATATATATAAATCCTACTTTCTTGACAAATGAGATTTGAATAAATGGCATACTTTTTTTCCCCTTATTTTCTACCATATTTGAAAAATCACTTTTTTAATCTTTTTGCTTGTTTGTTTGTATTTAGGGCCATACCTGTGACATATGGAAATTCCCAGGCTAGGGGTCGAATAGGAGCTGCAGTAGTAGCCTACACCGCAGACACAGCAACACTGGATCCCTAACCCACAGAACGAGGCCAGGGATCAAACCCACATCCTAATGGCTACTAGTTGGGTTCATTTCTACTGAGCCACTATGGGAACTCCTCTTAATCTTTTAAAACTTTTTTCTCTTGATCTTCCAAAAGGAAATTTCTGGTGCTTATCAGAGAGACAGATAAGTATTTACTCTGCTATTTTAGTTAAAAAATCTGTAAGGCCATATAGTGGTCACTGTGGTGAACCACCCAGTCCCTTTATGCAGGACAAAGGCACTCATTCCTCTCCTTCCTGAACTGTTGGAGTCCAGTAAGCCATAGCCAAGTCCAACTCTAGAAATTGCCTTCAGCCTAAGGAAGATGTTTTGCTCAAGATTATGTCCTCCCCCTGGGCCCAGACTGCATCAAATGATTGATCAATGAGGGTAGGAATATAGGCAAAGACCCAGTTCTCTTTTTATTAAAGTATAGTTGATTTACAATGTTTCTTCAGTTTCTGTTGTACAGCAAAGTGACCCAGTCATACATATATGTACATTCCTTTTTTATTATACTATCTCCCATCATATTCTATCCCAATAGATTGCACATAGTTCCCTGCACTGTACGATAGGACCCCATTGCTTATCCATTCCAAATTTAACAGTTTCTATCTACTAACCCTGAACTTCCAGTCCATCCCACTCTCTCGCCCTTGCCCCTGGCAACCACAAGCCTGCTCTCCATGCCATTATCTATTTCTGTTTTGTAGATAGGATCATGTGTGCCATATTTTAGATTTCACGTATGTGTCATCATATGGTATTTGTCTTTCTCTTTCTAACTTACTTCACTTAGTATGAGAATTTCTAGTTGCATTCAAGTTGATGCAAGTGGCATTATTTTGCACTTTTATGGCTAAATAGGATACCATTATGTATATGTACCATATCTTCTTAATCCATTTATCTGTCAATGGATATTTAGGTTATTTCCATGTCTTGGCTACTGTGAATAGTGCTGCAAGGAACACAGAGGTGCATGTTATCTTTTTAATGAAAGTTCTATCTGGATATATGCCCAGGAGTGAGATTGCTGGATCATACATTAGTTCTATATTTAGTTTTCTGAGGACCCTCCGTACCATTTTCCATAGTAGTTGTACCAATTTATATTCCCACTAACAGTGAAGGAGGGCTCCCTTTTCTCAAAACCTTCTCTAGCATTTGTTATTTGTTGACTTGTTCATGATGCCCATTCTGCCTGGTGTGAGGTGGTACCTCATTGTCATTTTGATTTGCATTTCTTTAATAATTAGTGATTTTGAATATTTTTCCATGTGCCTTCTGGCTTACCATATGTCTTCTTTGGAGAAATGTCTACTTAGGTCTTCTGCCCATTTTTCAATTCAGTTGTTTGTTTTTTTGTTATTGAGGTGTAAGAGTTGTTTGTATATTTTGCAGATTAGGCCTTTGTCTGCTGCATCATTTGCAAAGATTTTCTCCCATTCTGTGGGTGGTCTTTTGGTTTTTTTGTTTTCTTTGCCGGGCATAACTTTTGAGTTTAATTAGATCCCCTTGGTTTTTTTTTTTTTTTTTTCACCCAAGGCAATCTACAGATTCAATGCAATCCCTATCAAATTACCGATGACATTCTTCACAAAACTATAAGAAACATATTTTTAAAATTTGTATGGAAACACAAAAGGCCCTGAATAGCCAAAGCAACACTAAAATAGAAAAATGGAAATGGAAGAATCAGGCTCACTAACTTCACAGACTATACTACAAAGCTACAGTTATCAAAACAATATGGTACTGGAACAAAACCAGAAATATAGATCAATGGAACAGAATAGAAAGCCCAGAAATAAACACAAACACCTATAGTCCACTAATCTGTGACAAAGGAGGCAAGAACCTACAGTGGAAGAAAGACAGTCTCTTCAATAGTGGTGCTGGGAAAACTGGACTGCTACATGTAAAAGAATAAAATTAGAACACTCTCTAATACCACATACAAAAATAAGCTCAAAATAGATTAAAGACCTAAATATAAGGACTGAAACCCAAAACTCCTAGAGGAAAACATAGGCAGAATGCTCAGTGACTTAAATCACAGCAACATCTTATCTGATCCACTTCCTAGGATAAAGCCAGTTCTCTTTCTTACTGAATTGGGCTATGTCCTCAGAACCATTCTTAATATCACAAGCACCCATCACAAATAAATCCATCTATGTTCCACTCTAGATTTATGGGAATTATCAGCTGGCATCAGAGGAAGTATATATAAAGTCTGGAATTCTCTGCCAATTGGTGGTAGCAATAGAGGTAATGAAAGTACAGTTAGACTGCTTGAATAACTCACAGAATAGTAGGCCTGAAAGTAGTATGGAGTACAGATAAAGTGAAAAATTTTGTGTGCATGTCTTTCCAACTTCACATTCAATAATGTCAAATATTTTTATACCACAGAAAGAGATACACATTACCAATCAAAGCCTGTTTTATATTATTGGTTTGCTTTTTTTTTTTTTTTAGGGCTGCACCCATGGCATAGGGAAAGTCCCAGGCTAGGGGTCAAATCCAGAGTTACAGCTGCCAGCCTACACCACAGCTACAGCCACACCAGATCCCTGACCCACTGAGAGAGGCCAGGAATTGAACCTGCATCCTCAAGGATACTAGTCTGATTCATTTCCACTGCACCACAATGGGAACTCCTATGTTGTTATTGTTACATTGTTTATGTTTTCTTGCTTGTTTTCCATAGAGTCATTTTCAAACATATAGATGCATATCATTGGCTGAAGAAAAGCTACCCAACACTGTTATTCTATGTAACTCTGAAAATACAGAGCTCCAGAAGGTGCATACTTCAGTGCAGTCCATATTTAAGGACATACTAGTAAAATGTTATTTTTAAAATAGGAAGGGGGAAGGGGAGAGAGAACATTATACTCAAAAGAATATGAAAAATTCATTGCAGCAATTTAAAAAAAATTAGAAACGTTATACACTCAGAGCAAAACTGAAAGGAAGGTATAGAGGTTTCTCAAGTATGTCATGACCTTACACATGCATAGGCTCCCTCATTAACATTCTCTACCAAATGATACGTTATAACTGGTGAATTTATACTGACACACCATAATCACCTAAAGTTGATAGTTTAAGGATCATCCTTTGAGTTTTACATTTTGTGGTTTTCAAGAAATATCTAAGGATATGTCTCCAAAATTATGGTATCGTACAGAATATATTTACTACCCTAAAAATCTTCTGTGCTCTAACTAGTCATCCACTTCAACCTCTAGCAGTCACTAATCTTTTAATGTCTCAATAAGTTTGTCTTTTAGGGAATGTCAAATAATTGAATCATACACTCTATAGCTATTTATTTATTTATAAAATTATTATTCTTTTTTGGTCACACCCATGGCATGCAGAAGTTCCCAGGTTAGGGATCAAATCTGAGCCACAGCAGTGACAGTGACATATCCTTAACCACTTGGCCACTAGAGAACTTCTACAGCCTTTTTAGATTGTCTTCTTTCAAATAGCAATACGCATGTAAGGTTCCTCCATGTCTTTGCATGGCATGGTGGCGCATTTCTTTTTAGTGTTGAGTAATATTCCTCTGTTCAGCTACACCACAATTTATTCATCCTTTCCCTTAATAAAAAACATCTTGTTTGCTTCCAAGTTTTGGCTATTATGAGTAAAGCTGCAATAAAGAATCAGGTGTATTTTTTCTGTGGGTATAAGTTTCTAACACCTTTGGATAAATACCAAAGTACTGCTTGCAAACACTTGCTATTTTGTATGTTAAGCATATGCTTGGTTTTGTAAGAAACTCAAAATGACTTCGAACATGGCTGTTCTGTTTTTCATTCCCATTGGCAAAGAAAGAGTTCCTATTGTTCCACAACCTCACTGGCATTTGGTGTTTTCAGTGTTATGGATTTTGGTCATTTTAATAGGCGTGTCATATGTCATTGTTGTTCAAAATTGCATTTCCCTAATGACATATGATTAAGGGCCAGCTTTTCACATGCTTATCTGTCATCTGTAATCTTCCTTTGAAGCATCTTTTAAAGTCTTTGGCCCAGTTTTTAATCAGGTGTGGCTATACTCCAATACATTTTTATTTATAAATAAACCTCACAGAATGGGGGGAAACATTTGCAAAGGAAGCAACTGACAAAAGATTATACAAACACCTCCTTCAGCTCAATTACAAAAAAAAAAACAAAACAAACAAACTCAATGAAAAAATGATATAAACAGACATTTACCCAAAGCAGACAGACACATGGCTAAAAAACACATGAAAAGATGTTCAACATCACTACTTATTAGAGAAATACCAACCAAAACTACAATGAAGTACCACCTTATACCAGCCAGAATGGCCATCTTCAAAAAAATACACAAACATTAAATGCTGGACAGGGTTTGGAGAAAAGGGAACCCTCTTACACTGTTGATGGTAATGTAAACCAAAACAACCACTATGGAAAACAATATGATGGTTTCTCAAAAAACTAAACCTCGAACTACCATTCACAACAGCCATGGCATGGAAATAACTTGCGGGGCCATCAACAGAGGAATGGATAAAGAAGATGTGAGACATATTTTTATAGCACAGGAGAATATTATCAGATATAAAAAAGAATGAAATAATGTCATTTGCAGCAACATGGATGGACCTTCACTTTTCATACTAAGTGAAGTTAGACAGTGAAAGACAAACATCATATGGTATCACTTATATTTGGAATCTAAAAAAAGGATATAAATGAATTTATTTGTAGTACAGAAACATATGCACAGACTTTGAAAAACATTATGGTGGGGTGGTGGGAGGGATGGACTTGGGGTTTGGGATTCACAGATACACAGTGAGGTATACAGAATGATTGACAATGGGGACCAGCTCTATAGCACAGAAAACTCTACCCGATATTCTGTGATAATCTATGTGGGAAAAAAATCTGAAAGAAAATGGATGTGTGTATACGTATAACTGAATCGCTTTGTTGTATAATCTCAACCTTATAAATCAACTATACTTCAATAAAACTTTAAAAAACACAAATGGATAAAAAACTATATGGCTGGTCATATTTGGCCAATAGATTATAGTTTGTTGATCTGTGACCTAAAGGATGCACAATAGAAATTTGAGAATTATATGATCACATGTAATGATTTTGTGGCAATATTTTTTGAAAGTTACATTAATTAAATACATAATATCAAGTCAATAGTGAATTAAAATGATCCCCCCATAAGTTTTGAATTAAAGAATTGATTTAATGTACAATTTTTGGAAATAAAATTTCCCTATAAAACATAAAATATATTAAAATAATAAATAAAACAGAAGTGACAGTGCAAGCTTTTCTAGAGACTTTATCTCCCAGAGGAATTTGTGAACTTTCAGGCATTTATTGAAAGCCCATAATTACTCCTGTGTGTCTCCATCAAATGTAGGGTTCCTTTCACTTTAAAGGCTACTAAATATTAATTATAGAGGAAACACTAGCCCAGTTCTACTTTTGACTTTTACCCAGTCTTGTTCATTCTACTAACAGCAGTAGGCACTAATAGAATAACTTCCTCTATTCACCTTTATTTGAAGAGAGAAGAGTAGCCAGCCTCAGTTTTATCAACAGGACCAAATAAATTGCAAACAAACTGTTTGTAACTTTATAAAATGACATTCAAGATACATTTTTATTGATTTTTGCCTTTTTTTATTATTAAACTGGAAAAGATAAAACCTCTTTTTTCCTCCCATTTCTTCTTCATGCTTCAATAGTTTCACAATTTATTTCTGGGGGAGGGAAGAATAAACTGCCTACTCCTTGGACAATGGCTCTTGTTTGAATGGCAATATATCCTCTTGCAGAGAATATGTTGTGTCTGTTAAAAGTCCTATAAATGACTTCAAGGTAACAGAAAACATTCTACAGATGACATGTTAAAGGAGATGCCTTCTGGTTCTACTTCCTCTCTGTATGGTCAGGAGTGATCTGAGGCCAAGTTGTATGGTAAATAAAGATAAGAAATTTAATTCTTAATTCTCTGCCTTCTCAGTATTTAAACTCATTCATAGAAAGAGGTTTTGGAAATATCCTGCTCTGTGACTATGTGACCTTGGAAACGTTATTCATACCCTGAGCCATAGAATCCTCATCTACAAAATAGATTTAATAAATAATACATTCTGCATGGTTACTTTAGTTATTTTCTCTCAGTTATACACTCAGTCATAAATATTTTCTACTCTGAGTTGTCAGAGCTGGGAGTCTGGACATATTCATATAAAGTATATAACTTTTCCAGGCTCCGCAACCAGGGAGCCAAATAGGTCCTATTAAATTTTACCAATAATGGCAGGAGATAAAAAGACAGAGATAAGAGAGAAAACTTGTCACTTCTGACTCTAACATTGTTTATGCTCTGATGGCAATGAAGCTGACATGATTCTAGGACCTAGCTGCCCAGTAGCTTTTCCAGGTTCCAGCCTTAAGAATATCTTTTAGAGGATCCAAGGCCAAAGGAAACAGTAGTTTCAACACCCTATTAGCACATAGATGCTCATGGGGTCCTTTGAAAATTGCTATCTATTTCTATGAAGCAAAGTACTCCAAAACTGTTTCCACAGCTAAAACCAAAACGTATTTATTATCTCGCATCATTCCTAAAGATCAGGAATTTGAAAATAGTTCAGCTGCCTTGTTGCTCCGCCTCAGTTTCTCCCATGAGACTGGAGGCAAGCTAATGACTAGGCAGCATCATCTGAAGGCTCCAACTTTGGATATAGAATCCACCTTCCTAATATATCCACCCCCCATGCCATCGCATACACACACACAACCATTGCTCAAGGGTCTCACTTTCCTTCTGGTTATTGACAGAATGCCTCAGTTCCTCATCCTAAGAGACTTTCCACAGGCTGCCTGAGGGTCACCACAACATGGCAGCTGGCTTCCCTCCAAAATGAGTGAAAGGAGAGAGAGACACAGATAGACAGAGAAACCAAAAGCATGGTATCTTTTATACCCCAGCCTAGAAAGTGACATAATCATCACTTCTGCAACAGTTTGTTGGTCACACAGATCAGTCATCATCATGATACCTTGTGAAAAAAGACCACACCACACAATGATGTGAATACCAGGAGGCAGGGATCACAGGAGACCATCTTAGAGGCTAGTTACTAACCTGTTCTTAAAGCCCTTCTAATAGCTTTTGAATCAATCTCTCCTTCCTGCCCCCCCCCCCGCCGCCTCCTCCCTCCCTCCCTCCTGGAGTGGTTTTTGTTTTCCTAACTCTAACTATATAACACTACTTCCTATCACTTACCAAGAAACTATAATGTGGGAATGGACAGTATTAAGGTGGCAAAAGCAGGCCTACTGGATGACAGTAACTAGTAGGCTATTACTCCTACTTTAATAAAGTGAAAAACATGCATCTTGGTCCTCCGTGATTTCCCCGCGAGAGTTAGATCCTTCATCCTCTATGGCATGAAAATAACTTAACATTTCATCCATTATAACTTTTAAGGTGTAGTGTTAAAATTAACCAATCCACTTACACATCTGCATCCCCATTAAAATTTGAGCTCCTTCACGGCAAGGATCTTCATGTTTCTTTATGTCTATAGCACCTAGCACACCATGTAAGTTATAATATGAACTCAGCAAATAAGGAGGTAAGGAATGTGTGGGCTGGGGGCGGGGAGAGGAGGGGAGGGGTGGTGTTTCTAATCCCCTCCTAAATAAAAAAGGAATAGCTGGCTTGAACTGAAAATGTGGAGATCACTTAATGAACCATTTCTGAGAGAGTAATATTTAGACATTTTTAAATCTTTGTACCAAAAAGGAGGTGGAAATATTTTTTCTGTTTCCTATTCTAAAACTTAAATGTGCCTTTTCAAAATTACTTCACTATGCAATTATGCTTATAGAAAGGTAATTTGTATTTCAGATAGTCAAATAATGTTGGAGTAGGAGGAAGGCAAAAACAGGACTTAATTTTTTTTTATTATAGTTGATTTACAATGTTGTGCCAATTTATGCTGTACAGCAAAAGAAGTTAATTTTTTAAATCTTTCTCATAAAGCAACCCTGAGATCAGAGCTCCCTTTGAAACCACTCATTAGTTCTGAAGTACCCGGAGCAAGATGGTGAATAGCAACTGCGTGATTAAGGGCTGTCTGGTTATCTCTTTTGTTTAAATGCCCCTTTTCACAGACAATTCAACTCATTCTTTTGTCAAGGAGTTAACACACCATATCAAGAGGCTACTAAGAAGTCAGAGGGAGAGTGTGTGTGTGTGTGTGTGTGTGTGTGTGTGTGTGTGTGTGTGGACTTAATGCACATTAGGAGTAGTGAACAGGGAGAGGAGTTCAACGAACATTGTGGAAGAAGTAAAGGAGACATGTTTATTATCTAACAAAATCCAGAAAAATGTGTCTCCCTCACTTCCACCCTCCAACCTAATGCAACTTTGAGGAATCAAACTTCTATCTAGAACTTTAGCTACAAAGCCATCTGATAAACTAGTCCTGTATTTAATATTCTAACCTCTACAGCAAAAGAAAGTACACAGAAGTAGGATATGGATTCCACTTTATGTGCTAGACCACATCTAGCATACTTTAAAAACTATACTAAAGCTATAAAATACTAATATTTTGCATTCTAGATTGTTTGTTTTTATCTGGTTATACAACTATAATTAATTGACAAGCTTAATTCATATCAACATAACTGAATATTTTTCTAAAAGCAAATTAAGTATTCAGAAAAACAATACTTCTCTGTGCTAATCCTTAAAGTTTCATGTATAACTGTATATTAGGTATTATTAGAAGGTTAAATGTCCATATTTGAATAAGAATTATGAGCAAGAGAATACTATCTCAAGATTTTTATTCAATTGTTTCATAACAGAAGCCTAACTGAACACACTGCTGCTAGTTCAAAGACCATAAAACCAGTTTCCCTTGCCGCTAGTTATGTTCATATCTGGTCAGTGAAAGAGAAGTGGGCATGTTGTCTAATTCTTTGAAGGTAAGTTCTTAGAAGGAGGGAGTGTGCTCATCTATGCCCTTTCTCTATCCAGCTGTCTAGAACTTGAATGTGACAAGTAGAGCTATCTCTAGCAACTGTATTGGATTGTGAACGTTAAGGTCAACCCCTGAAGAATGGTTAACAGTGAGTTAAAGGAGTCTGAGTCCCTGATGATGGGGGTATAGAAAACTATCTTTTATGTTGTTGCTGTTCTGATATTGTCAAAGTAAAAGAAGTCCGCAATGTTTGAAAGTTAAATTTTGTTTTTGTTCTCAGTCCTTGTCCCAAAGTAACATTTCTCCTATCCGGTAATTCTAGACCCATTTGGAAGCTAGCCCCATTTGGATGCTTGCTGAGGGGTAATCTACCCATAGGACACTACTTAAACATCTCTAAGGATTGCCACAAGTCTACATCAGCTTAACATCAGCTCATCCATTCATTTATCCATTCACTTGTTCTTTTATTCAGCAACTACGTTTTGAATGCATCAATATGTTAGGCACTGAACTGGGCTGTATTCATTCATATATATTTCAAGCATCCAAATGGGATTACATGATCTCACAAAGTTACAACACTTTTCTGAACTATTGAGTCAAATATATAACCGACTACTATAACACTTATAAGGGACATAGGCTGCCATTTCTGTATTAAAATGTGAAGGACTTGGGATTTTAAATCTTTGAAATAAGGTTAAGGTGAAAGAAAGATGATTCTTAGTTTCTTTCTTCATTGGCCACCTTCATAGTATTCTAAGTTATCCCTTTAATAATTATTGCTAATGAATATTAGTATTACTTAGTTAGTATTTTAATTTAAGATCCAAAGTGCTTTCAGAAATATCTTCACCACTTTATTGCCTAGAACTTCAAAATCCCCTTCCACAAATTCTCCTTTCTGGGACATGTATATTTTACTGTACCACAATCTCAAAGATGAGGGAAGAGTAAGACTCTTAAAGAGTATGGTAAGTCTGAGTGTCAGTGTAAGGAGAAGTTGGGAAATCCTGGAAGCAAAGGCCAGCTTGGTGCTAAAGTGCTAGAATAAAGTACAGATTGACGCTAAAGAATACAACAGAGAGAAAGAGACAGCCAAAACATTTTCATAATTTGCAATTGTGTTGATGGATGATTGTTACACTTTTATGTACAATCAGTTGATTTCTGCAAAGTAAAACTTGAGGACAGCAGCTTTTATCCTGGGGAGTATTCATGTGCTTAAGGGTAGGGAAGACTGATTGTTAACATTTTTGTAATTAAGAGCTATGTGCTTATGTGGGGGCTCTATGACTCCCCAGATTATAAAATCTGTCTTTACACAGATATCTTGTGTAGTTAAAGTAGGGATGATGTAGCTTTTTCTCTCATCTGTGATGACCTCACTTCCATATCTTCAGAACTGCACTTAAATGACTTCTGGGGTAAATAATGTTGAAAGCTGAGAAAGAATCCAGGAGATAAATTATCCCCAATGAGAGCTACAAGAGGCATTACTCTATCACAGAGTTGACAGGATGCCTCTGTTAACTGGAAATGACATGCAGAAAGAGAGGTTTGTGACACACAGTGAGCCACAGCCCTTAAGGTCATCAATACTGGGACAACTTAAGCCTGATGAGACAGAGCCTTTATGTAAGTTCAAAGCTATATCCTCCCAGGATTGCTTTTCATATTGACTGACACCTGAAACATGGGGATCAACACTGGAACTTTGCAGAGATGAAAAGAAAGGCAGATGGGAAGCAAAATGACAAACTGAATTACTGGGATATGTCATATATTCAGCTTCTTGAAGACACAAAACCCTTATAATACAGGATTATACATCTTAGCCCTGAAGAGAAGAGATTTATAAAATCGTTATGGGGGAACAAATAAATGGTTCAAGGCAAACAAACAACAGAACACTTATTACACAAGCACTTTCATCAGTATTTTAAGAGTAATCTTACTCTTTATCTAGAGAGCCTTTGAACATGTGCACTTTGTTTATTTTACCTATTATTTTTGAAGCTCATGTAACAATTGGTATCCTTTGTTGTTATATCACACATCACTATTTCACTTACACTTGATGGACTACAAGTCACACAATCATGTCTGAACCCAATAGAGAATGAAACAGTAAACCGACCACATAAGTGGAAGGAGACATAGGGTAAAGTATTTATGAAGAGAGAGACATAACAGCTACGGCAAATTATATCTAAATTTCAATTTGGAATAAAAAGCTAACAATAAAAAATAAAAACAAAAAGTACATTAATTTTTAAAATGATTTTTCCAAGTTATAATATTTAAAAGGGAATCATACAAAATGTATAAAGAGAAAGGAAAAACAAAAAACTACCTTAATACCACTTTGCCTAGAGAGAGAGACACTGACGATTGTTTAGTCTTTCTATACCTAATTTTACTCAACCAATCTTTATTTGTTTTTAATTTTTCCTGAAAAAATTTAAAATTTACATATTCGATAAATATGTGAAAGACAATACACCAGTGCCTCAAAAATGTTTAAAATTTGTAAATTACCATAAAGCAAGGAAAATAGAGACCTTTATACACACTAATTTCAAGTAACATATCATTTACTTAGGATATAGAAAGCAGAACTTATATTAATATATCCATGTATTTATGAACCATACATTAGCATTTGTTCATATATATGCACTTATAATATATATATACACAATTTTGTATGAAACGTAACAATTTATATTTTGATGTTTTCATGTTGATAAGTGTTCAAAAATGATTTTTAATGGCATACTCCATATTGTGGATGCATTATAATATTTAATCAGGTTCTTACTTTTGTACACATTTTTCTAGCGTTCAGAAGTAACACTTTTATAATCACTAGAAATTCACTAGAATGTGAGTACAAAGAAAACTGGGGTCATTTATTGTTCACTAGTATATCCCTGGAGCCTAAAACAATGCCTGGCACATAGCAAATGTTTAATTATTATATACTGAGTGAATGAATAATGAATGAGGGAATGCTTTGGTTCACGACACTGAATACAAATTCTTTGCAGAAGTCTCTAAAAGTATTTTGTTGTTCAATGTTAATTCAGAATTGTTGCACTCAGATAGCAACAACAGTATTTTGTTTGCCAGTTTTTAAAAAGTATTAACCATTTAGATGGATATAATCAGTGACAAAATGCCATCTCATGACATTTATTCCAATAACAGGTATTATATTTAAGTTTTTTTCCAGAATTTTTGCAGAGCTGTATAGTTTTAAAGCAGTGCTTTAATTAACTTCTGTTTGAAAATAACTGAAATTAAGCATCATTTCAACAATACAAACATTTTTTATTGTTTGTATTTCCCCTAATATAAATGTTTGCTTGCTCTTGGCCAATATCTTTAAATTATCATTAGTTTTACGTTATTTAGTTTGATGGTTCTTTAGTAACTTCTCAAACTAAGAATAAAAAGGAAATTGTTACATAGTTCTTAAAACATTTCCATGTCTTTTTTTAATTACAGTTTTTACTTTGTGAGGATTTTAGAATCGCTTTAAATTATACACTGATGTAAAAAGTTATTTGTACAAAAAAGTGACCATTTTCAGATGTATGTTCCTTCTCTAATTTTTAATACACTTGAATAAAATAATGCTAATATTAGGGACTTAAATAAAATTTCAATAAAATATTAAAGAGACGAAATTATAAACTTTCTATTCTTGAGATATAAGCCATCAGTAATTTTTTTCAGGATAGTTCTGTCCACGACCATAATTATTTTCATAAGTGTTAATGCTATTCATTTTAAAGTATGTAATTTCTGTTATTGTCATGGGGATAAATTTATGAATATCCTAATTCATTAGCTTAAAATGAATAACTAACTCAATTGCATAATGAATCTAACTTCTCTCATTCCAGAAGTTAAAAAATTCTGAATACAATTTAAAGAAAACTTTGAACACTAACACCTGATTCAGCTACAGCTCAGTTGTTCTTTTCCTCTATTTAATTTAACTCAATTATGTCATTTGCATTGAGGTAAATAGTGTAATTTATTAAAAATGTCAAACTTCACATTTCATTTCTTGATTGATTTCAGCTATTTAGAAATTATGGCTTTATACTTGTAGCCACATTTTAGCAACCACAGCCTGCAGGATTTCCACTCTTTTTGGTCTTTATTGTATTTTTTTTCAACTAAAACAGAGATACTTTAGGATATGTTACTTCCTTTTATATAAATATTTATAACTTTTAAAAGGCCAAAAAATTGACTGAATTGCCTTTAAGAATATTTGTTTCCTACATCTCTGTTCAGTGCTCAATATTCCTTTATTATTGAGGAAATATTCAGATTAGTCAAAGAGTGGGGTTTTTTTTTGTTTTTTTGTCTCAGAATTTTGGGGATTAGCTAATATAAGATGCCTGGAGAAAATAAGCCAGAGTTTATGTTCAAAGACTTTGTAAATGCCAAACACATAAATTATCCTTTCATTTCATGGGTCTCAATATCTGCAGAAGAGATAAAAACACACAGGATGTATTTGCCTTAGAAATAGAAACTTAAATATTTTTTATTTTATGGCAATAGCCAGATTCAGCTTTTATGAATAAGAGTTTTAACTCTTATTACAGGACTTTGCTTCACCTAAAAATAAGTATCATACTTAAGTATGAAATTGCAACCATAACTCTATATATCTGTAAAGTATTTTTCATTCATAATACCAATATTTTTTTCAGCTGTTTTAACTGTTATAAAAAACACTTTGACAGCTTAAAAATTATGTTATTCACAAAGTTTGACTAAAAGTAACAATAACAATGATAGTGTGCTGTACAGTATATATAAATATATCTAAGGAATTTTGATATCGAAGAAGGAAGTGTTAGACTTCATTGTTCATCGCATTTGTATATGCCCAATAATTAGAACTTTTAAAGTAGCTGATTTCATCAGTCTGTTGAGCTAATGCTATCTTTGTAGAAACACCTTTTAAATATTGTTATTTAGCCTCATCAATCCTGAGACTTCTACTGGTAACATAAAATTATCCTTTACCTTGAATTAATAATTGAGATAAATTATCTACAATTCATGCCATCTACTACATGTTTGTCTTCTAGGAAATTTTTTTGATATGAGATATGATTAAAAGATAAATTTTTCATTGCCTCTCAAATAAAAAGTTCCTGTTATTAACATGGCATCTTTTCCAAAATAGCAACTTTGACAGGTATTGTGGGTTAGTTCACTCACAATACCCTTTTAAGCCCTTCCCCTGCCTTGCCTTTTTTACTGGAGTAATAGCAAATGAAGGATTTGAATTCCCTGTGTTCCCATAGCTTCCAGAGATGTAAAGATTGGGATATCAAAATCTGGCCAATCAGATGGTGGCTTAAGTCCTTGTCTCCTGTGCAGACAGCTGCCCTCATTTTTCTCCTGCCTCCTTCTTCCTGCTTGAAATGCAGATTTGATGTATGGAAGAATAGTAACCACCTTATTAAATACTTTAGACTTTGCAGGTCATGAAGCCTCTGCTGCTACTACTCAACTCTGTCTTTGTGGTAATAAAGTCTCACAGCAGACTTCAAAAGCAGTCAATACTTTGCAAATTGTATAGATAACACAAAGATAATGAGTAGAGATGTGACCTAATAAAACTCTATTTACACAAATAGCTTGCCAGATTTGGCCCCTGAGCTTGGTCTGTGGCACCCAGCTTCTGGAGATGCCACCTGCCTGAGAGCAAGGCTTACTTTTTTCCCATGTTTTTTTTTTAGCTTGTTGAAGCTACTGCAATTTGTGGACCTTGATGCTGCTTCTGGAGCAGGTGGCCTTTAGGTGAGCTATAGGGAACTAGTCACAGTAGTGTGTATCTATTTTCATTTACTTCCAATAAGACTTTCTCATTCTGTCCTGAGCACACCTAGATTGAAATCCTGCCCAAATGTTTAAATTCCTCAAGTTCAGGCTCCTTGACAGACCGCCTCTTGGATTACAGAGCTTTTGTTTTTGTTCTCAGATCTTTTTACTCTAAACATTAAAATCAAGCCTTCTTCTCCTTCCATTCTCCCTGTTAGTGATAGGGCTGAGCCCACCACCAATCTCTTCCTTTACTTTTGCTATTGCTATTACTTCTAGCTCAGCATCTCCCCCCAGAGTTCATTCAGCAGATTTCCTGTTAGAAATTTTGTTAGATAGTATCACTTTTTTAGTTTTGTTTGAGTTGTGGGAGGATCTACCCTTTAAGAATCTAGTCTGAGACACCTAGCTTGAAATTCCTGCATCCATCCTCACAGAAGCTTGTGTACACCATCAAGGTGCACAATAAATACAGCACAATTTCCAAGGGTGTTACTTACATGCCCCTTTTTCATTTAGCCCCAAGGAAATGGTATTTTCAATCCCTGAAAGAGCAAAACACATCTTCCCCTAAAATGAGCTATTCATTGACTTATACTAATCAGCTCAGGAGAAAGAATATAATGCCCAGAGCAGCTGAAAGAGGATGAGTGAGCACAAAGCCTTACAAAAATGTCTGGAAAACTTTTCTAGGTTTCAATATTGTCTTGGATCTCTAATTTAAGCATTCCAACACCAGGGTACCTTGACATCTAGAGAGAGAGACAGATAAAATTATCAGGAACGTGTAATAACACAGGATGTGTTCTGAAATGCACCCTGGAAAACTCATTAAACATCCTTCAGTCTTCTCTAATTATCCCAGTGGCCTACCAGGAGTTTCTTGTAACATCATAACAAAAAAGATATTTTTAACTGGCAAATGTTCAGCTTTCATCAAATTATTTGGGGGCAAGAATTCCATTTCTTGCTAAATAAAAGGATTTCATGTATAAGAGATTCAACATAAGGTAAAAAAGAGCTTTGATTAATATATTTCAGAGCCTGGGAGTCAAATGTAAAAGCTAAAAGAAAATTCTGTTCCTCTGTGGGAGAACACTCTGCAGAACAAAGACCTTTTACTACCCAGGACTTTTCTGAGTTTTAGATGTTGATTTTCCTCACTTTTCTTTTCAAGATCAGAATGTCTCTATTAGTGCCTTTTAGACAGGAATATCATGCAGAGAATTGAAAGGGCACCACAGAATGAAAAACATGACTTATTGTATATATTATATACATTGAAATTTATTTAATTATAAAGTTATTCCAATCCTTGAATATTCATTGGCTAACAGTATATGTTAAAAGCCTCAAAACTGAGTAACAAAAGTGAAAACTGAGTTGATCGTTTGCTTAAAGACCCTGCATTACCGAGGTTTCATTTCCGAATGAGAGGGAAGAAAAAGTCAAAGAGGAGGAATATATAATTTTATATGGCAACAAGTATGTGTAATGTGTTTACATCAGTATATATATGCATATACTAAAGGAAGGACTATATATATGACTTTGTGCTTATATGTACATATTTATAGATATATAAAGATTTTCCTAATTTTGTAAAGTCTATGGCTTAAGCATTTAAAATTTCCAGTTTAATTAGAACTGAGACATTAAAAATTAATCATATACAAAAAAAAGCAGTGCTTTATGGGAATTTCAAAATCCTAAATATAATAGACAGTTCCAGTTAGGAGCACAAATATATTTTAATTCTATATGATTGAATTACTGTGCTTAAATTTAAATAGACCATGATAAAATAATAAATTCACCCTTTCCCCTAGGAAAGGGGAACTATCACCCAACTTCTCAATCATTATGACTTGTGAGGGTCAATATTTAAGATGGTGGCAAAAAACTACAGGGTAGCATTAGCAGATTTACTTGTGCCTAACTTATCTCTCTTAAGAAACAGCAAATGTTTTTGTAAATCATATACCACTAGAAGGATGCACTGTTCAAACAAACCTCCCTAGGAGTTTGTGCTGAATGAAAGTATGATAGAGAATCCCTAATGATTACTGAGTGAATTTAAGAAACTAACATGATTTGTCAGCATACGTGAGAGGGGGTGTTGCTGTAATTGCCAAGAAAAATACAGTCAGGGGAAGAATGACTGTGGTGATGTCTCGACTGGGGAAGAGATAGAATGCAAAGGTACACCAAAATGTTCCAGAACATTTGCTCCCAGATAAAGGCAAAATCCACAGGAGAACTGTACCCAAACACCTGTAAAGGCTGAGCCCTTGAAGAAGTCAAGGCACCAGGCAGAAGTAAAATTAATGGGCTCTAGTCCAACTAGGGAAATGTTAGCATACTTCACAGGAAGAAGTGTTTCTTCCTATGTGCAGTGCTTGGTGACAATGAGAAATGAAAGCTCTTAGTTTTCCTTCTTTTATTGTAAAAACAGAAACCTGGTAGAAGAAAGACTGTGCTGGAGCTCTCAGCTGTTGGAAAGAACAAGGGGAAAGTGTGCACTGAAATGTGAATACTTCCTATGACATCAAGAGGTTGACTTGGTTCCCAACCATAATCTAACTGTAGTGAAGGGAAAGATCTGCTACACAGAAAGAAACAAGCAAAACAACTTGTAGTGTTGATTATATTCAGGAGAAATATTATTATGGCAATTAAAAACATAAGCTCTGGAATCACACAATAGAGTTTCCATGAAGCCTCAGACAAGAAGCTCAGTACTTCTAAGCATTATATTCTATATAGGTAAAATTAGTATGACAATATAAATTATAGGGATGTTGAGAAAATAAAATGAATAAATGCATATAATGTTTTCAAAGTATACCTAGCATAAAGTACATTTTTTTTAAGTTAATATTTGTGACTAGAGGAACCTTCCTATAGTGTTGGTGAGAATGTAAATTGGTACAACCACTGTGTAAAATAGTATGGACAAACCTCAGAAAACTAAATATAGCACTACCATATGACCCAGCAATTCCACTCTTGGGCATATATTCAGACAAAACTTTCCTTGAAAAAGACACATGCACCCACATGTTCATTGCAGCAGTATTCGCAATAACCAAGACAGGGAAACAACCTAAATGTCCACTGACAGATGACTAGATTAAGAAGATTTGGTATGTATACACAATGGAATTCTACTCAGCCATAAAAAAGAATGAAATAATGCCATTTGCAACAACATGGATGGAACTAGAGATTCTCATGCTGAGTGAAATAAGTCAGAAAGAGAAAGACAAATACCATATGTTATCATTATATCTGGAAACTAATATACAGCACAAATGAACCTTTCTACAGAAAAAAAAACTCGTGGCCTTGGAGAACAGATATGAACTTGCCACGGGGAAGGGGAAGGGAGTGGGATGGATTGGGAGTTTGAGGTTAGCATATGGGGTTAGTAGATGCGAACTATTGCATTTGGAATGGATTAGCAATGAGATCCTGCTATAGAACACTGAGAACTATATATAGTCACTTGTAATGGAGCGTAATGGAAGATAATGTGAGAAAAAGAATGCAAATAGCTATGAGGATACTTTGCTGTATAGTAGAAAACTGACAGAACACTATAAACCAACTATAATGGAAAACATAAAAATCATTTAAAAAGTAATTGTGACTAATGATATTTGCAGAAAACAATAAATAAGTAGGCATTTAAAATCACTGATACTTCAATGAAAACAGGAATTTAGGTAAGAGTGAAGAAGGGATCCAAGTTTAGTGTCAAATTTTATAACACAATATAATCACTATTTCAAATGCTTTCTCATTTTAATAATTTCCTTATTAACAACAGAATAGATCCAATAGTATACAGGCATCAGCTTTAACAAAAAGGCAGTGACAAGCAAATAAGAAAAACAAGTAATGCAGTTCCTATTTTGATCACTTTATATCTTCTCATATATTGATAGCCTGATATTTCTCACACACAATCACACTCTACCACCTTTTCTGTCTCCTTTTAAAAAATCTAATTTAAATTTCACTGACTGACAGTCCTATTGTTAGGATTTATGTTCATTTCTAAAAGATACCTTTAAACATATTCAAATCCTTCTCAATAGCAATGATATTACCTTTTCCTGAGCACTGTCAATTATTTCATAACAAACTGCAATATTTTATTTTTTTCATAACCAACCCATAAAATATGTCACCTCCCTTCATGATAATTTCTGTGACTTTTTTCACATGAGATTCCCCTTATGATGGCACTTATAATAAATGCCTCACAAAAAGTATCATTATTCATTGGATTAAGCCCTGCATCTGAGGCAAAGCAAATGTGGCTTTTCTTTGTCTCTCTTGTGTGTTTGTTTGGTTTTTGTTTTGTTTTTCCTTTTGCTTGCCTCTTGGTCTTGTTTTGTTTTTCCTTTTGCTTGCCATCTGGTTTTAGAGACATGGTCATGATGCATAAAAGAGAGGTTAATTTTTTTCTATGAAAAGGTAAAATGTGTCCTCTACTCTCAAGTTTCCAATAATTTCCAAATATTTCTGTTATCACATTAACTAGGAAATAGGGCCTAAAATCTGCAGCATATGTCATAGTTTCTAGTGGAAATTTTTGGAAGAAAATGGTCAAAAAATCAGCTTCAGGAGTTCCCATTGTGGCGCAGTGGTTAACGAATCCGACTAGGAACCATGAGGTTGAGGGTTCGGTCCCTGCCCTTGCTCAGTGGGTTAGTGATCCGGCGTTGCCGTGAGCTGTGGTGTAGGTTGCAGACGCGGCTCGGATCCCGCGTTGCTGTGGCTCTGGCGTAGGCCGGTGGCTACAGCTCCGATTCAACCCCTGGCCTGGGAACCTCCATATGCCGCGGGAGCGGCCCAAGAAATAGCAACAACAACAACAACAACAATAACAACAAAAAGACAACAACAACAACAAAAAAAAAAATCAGCTTCAGAAATGTGCTCACTGGCTGCTTTCAAAGATCCCCCCAAAAAGGTGAATTTTATTATTTAAAAAAATTTAGAGTGTTACAGAATGAACAAAATGACTGGTTTCTCAGGACAGTTCTGGTTTCTAATATCCTTACCACTTTCTCATAAGTATACAGGTGTCAGGCTCTGTGCCCTAAACTTGGGTCTAAATGTTGCTTCAGTATAATTGTGGCTGATGGTCATATAATGTGTTTCTTGCCAACACCCTGATATGTAATTTTTGGTGCTTAGACCACTAAATAAGTATGCAATCAGGAGTTCCCTTCATGGCTGAGTGGCAATGAACATGACTAGTATCCACGAGGATGTAGGTTTGATCCCTGGCATCACTCAGTGGGTTAAGCATCCGGTATAGCCATAAGCTGTGTTGTAGGTCACAGGTGCGACTTGGATCCCATGTCACTGTGGCGGTGGCATAGGCTGTTAGCTGCATCTCTGATTTGACCCCTACCCTGGACACTTCCGTATGCCATGGGTGCAGCTTTAAAAAAAAAAGAAAAGGTAAATAAGTATGCAATCAAAGGTAAATAAGTATGCAATCAAACTCTTTCTCTTTTTGTATGCAAACAAATTCACCATAAGTAGGCTTTTATTTTTTACCATCTTTCTTTTATGTTAATAAGAAAAGGAAGTGGGCACCTTTTCATTTTAGTCTCCCCAAAAACAGACAAGAAAAAAAAAAATACAGCAGGAGTTCCCGTCGTGGCGCAGTGGTTAACGAATCCGACTAGGAACCATGAGGTTGCGGGTTCGGTCCCTGGCCTTGCTCAGTGGGTTAACCATCCAGCGTTGCCGTGAGCTGTGGCGTAGGTTGCAGACGCAGCTCGTATCTTGCGTTGCTGTGGCTCTGGCGTAGGCCGGTGCCTATAGCTCCAATTCGACCCCTAGCCTGGGAATTGCCATATGCCGCAGGAGTGGCCCTAGAAATAGCAAAAAGACAAAAAAAAAAAAAAAAAAAAATACAGCAAAAGAATATATGTGATGAAATAGGGAAATATATATTAGAAAGTCAAAGCAAATTTCTTGGAAACACACAAAGCTCTGTCATGGTTCTGAGCACCCTGATTTCTAAGGTATCTTAGCCTGTAAGGCCTAATGGAGTTGCCATGGCTAGCTGTGCCTCCAAGGACCACACTATCCTGCTGCCCACGCCTTCAAGTTCATTTTATCTTCACTGCTGAGCAGGAGAGGATGAGTGGAGGCAGGGGAAAAAGGGTTGATCCACCTAGGGTATCATCCTCCTAATTCAGGGTCCACTCAGCCACTAAATAAGTTTAAAACAATTATCTGGGGATGGCAGGAATTTTGTTATACCTTTCCATTTCTTAGAACAATGAGATCTCTGACTTTGTGGCCTCCAGCATGTTGAGTGTAACAAAGGCAGGACACATATGACATGTGAAGAAAAAGCTGCTGTATCACAGGCCCACAACAAAGTGAATGAAACAGTAATAAAATAATAAGTGTCATGTAAGATTAAATGGGACATACACAACCTCTGCTCACTGCTACCTGTGGGCTCATAAAAGCTGCATCAGAAACATGGAGAAGATTCCAGGGTTCAAACACAATTATACTGCCTCCAGGAAAACCTTAATTAAATTTCAAGCAATGGGATTCATATTAGCGGAAAATAATCACTCCATCCAACATTATTTATTTTTATCAAGTGGAATCTATTTACTGTGTCCTCCTATTTGAGCCTGCCTTAATTATTTATGACACACAGTCGCTTTAGCAGATCCCTGTGAGAGGTATCCTTCCTCCTCAAAGGCAATCAGCTCTCCCCACGTCCAAGTATACACTGTCCTCATCAGTCATAGGAAAGGCTACCCAGGCTGGCTATTCCTGTGGTCACACTCCATCATACTCTATTAGGCCCTCACTTCACTCCATCACTGTCAGTCAGGCCCACCCCTTTTTGCTCTTGTCCTACTACCTTCACACTCATAAATGCAGCAGGTGCAACACACCATTAATGATGGTCCATGTTTTTCTTAGTTTGTACAGATGGCTGAGTAATTTTTATTCATGAGGAAGCCAGAAGCCACAAATTTCAAAATTTTAATGGGGTGAGAATCTCCCATCCTAAAAGGAACATCAAATTACTTCTTGTTTACTCCTCACATTAATATATGGTTCTTTCCAATAGGTTTTTCTAAGTAAATTTAAGTGGAAAGCATTATGTTCCCTGGTGTAGCTATTATTTTAAGACCACCTTCATAGTTACCAGAAATGATAAATATCAAGTATACACTACAGTATTATTAACTATAGTCACACGACTTAATGTACATTAGATCTATAGAACTTATTCATCCTGCATAAATGAAACTTTTTTTCCCTGTATGTGGAAATCTTTCTGTTCCTATTTAAATGTGGTCTTGTCTTTCCCACAGCAACTTCCAAAACAATACGAAAACCCTATTTAAACACTGTGTCATCTTTTCACTCTTATTTCTACCATATTTTCCAGGAAAATTATTGGAATAATTATTGCTTAACATGGTACCAGTACCTTTACTTCCTTAATCATGTTTCATGTATCACTTCTACTTCCAAATCAGTCTCCAATCCCTAACACCACAAAAATAGCTGTGCATTTCAAAATTATATATATTTCAATCCTGTCTAATATTACTTTCCATGAGCATTTTTTATATATAATGATTTTTATTTTTTTCATTATAGCTGTTTTACAGTGCTCTGTAAATTTTCTACTGT
Organism: Sus scrofa; assembly: GCF_054392235.1. NCBI lineage: Eukaryota > Metazoa > Chordata > Mammalia > Artiodactyla > Suidae > Sus > Sus scrofa. Next base: position 83,906,308 of record NC_139391.1, on the reverse strand, counting down.
ATAGCAAAGTTACCCAGTTATACATACATGTATATATTCTTTTTTCTCACATTATTATGCTCCTTCATAAGTGACCAGACATAGTTTGCAGGGCTACACTGCAGGATCTCATTGCTAATCCATTCCAAAGGCAATAGTCTGCATATATTAACCCCAAGCACCCCATCCATCCCACTTCTTCCCCCTCAGCAACCACAAGTCTTGTCTCCAAGTCCATGATTTTCTTTTCTGTGGAAAGGTTCATTTGTGCCATACATTAGATTACAAATATAAGTGATAGCATACAGTATTTGTCTTTCTCTTTCTTACTTCACTCAGTACGACAGTCTCTGGTTCCATCCATGTTGCTGCAAATGGCATTATTTTGTTCTTTTTTATGGTTGAGTAGTATTCCACTGTGTATATATAACACATCTTCCTGATCCAGTCATCTGTTGATGGACATTTGGGTTGTTTCCATGTCATGGCTATTGTGAATAGTGCTGCAATGAACATATGGGTGCATGTGTCTTTTTCAAGGAGAGTTTTGTACAAATATATGCCCAAGAGTGGGACTGCTGGGTCATATAATAGTTCTATGAATAGTTTTCTAAGTTAACTCCATATTGTTCTCCATAGTGGTTGTAGCAATTTACATTCCCACCAACAGTGCAGGAGGGTTGCCTTTTCTCCACACCCCCTCTGGCATTTGTTATTTGTGGACTTATTAATGATGGCCATTCTGACTGGTGTGAGGTGGTACAATTTGACAAATCTACTCACTTTCACCTTCTTAAAAATTTCTTCCTATTACTTCTTCATTTTTTTATTACTCAATGAATTTATTACATTTATAGTTGTACAATGATCATCAAAATGCAATTTTATAGGATTTCCATCTCACAACCCAAGCACATTTTCCCCGCCCCCCCCAAACTGTCTGCTGAGGAAAACCTAAGTTTTTCAAAGTCTGTGAGCCAGTGTCTGTTCTGCAAACAAGTTCAGTCTGTCCTTTTTTCAGATTCCACATATCAGTGAAAGCATTTGATGTTGATGTCTCATTGTATGGCTGACTTCACTTAGCATGATAATTTCTAGGTCCATCCATGTTGCTAAAAATGCCGGTATTTCATTCTTTTTAATGGCTGAGTAATATTCCATTGTGTATATGTACCACTTCTTCTGGATCCACTCCTCTGTCAATGGACATCTAGGTTGTTTCCATGTCTTAGCTATTGTAAATAGTGCTGCAATGAACATTGGAGTACATGTGTCTTTGCGAGTCATGGTTTTCTCTGGATAGATGCCCAGAAGTGGGATTGCTGGATCAAATGATAGTTGTATTTTTAGTTTTCTGAGGAATCTCCATACTGCTTTCCACAGTGGTTGCACCAATTGACAATCCCACCAACAGTGTACTAGGGTTCCTTTTTCTCCACACCCTCTCCAGCACTTATCATTTGCACACTTTTGGATGATGGCCATTCTGGCTGGTGTAAAGTGGTACCTCAGAGTGGTTTTGATTTGCATTTCGCTAATAATGAGTGATGTTGAACATCTTTTCATGTGTTTTTTGGCTATCTGTATGTCTTCTTTGGGAATTGCCTCTTTAGATCTGCCCATTTTTTGATGGGGTTGTTTGTTTTTTTTGGCACGGAGCTGCACAAGTTGTTTATAAATTTTGGAGATTAATCCCTTTTCAGTCAATTCATTTGCAAAGATCTTCTCCCATTCTGTGGGTTGTCTTTTTGTTTTGTTTAGGGTTTCCTTTGCCGTGCAGAAACTTTTAAGTTTACTTCTGTCTTCTTTAGCAATTACATTTTTATCTCTTCTTTCACTAAACATCTGAATGTTGGTGATTCTTTCTCCTGAGCCCACCTCTTTTCTCAATCCCTGTTATTTCTTTAAGGAATTGCATCTGTCTCCTAAGGTGTGACTGAAAACTAAACAGCACATAGAGCAAGTGGTTGTAGGCTGTAAGTTCCATGGTTCAGGAGAAAGAATCAAAGCCCAAAAGCTAAAAGCTGCTCCTGCAGAGGGATTCAAACACAACAGGGTAGTGCATTTTTAGAATGACCCACTACTGTGAGGTATTTGCATTTTTTAAATCTTTCCCTGAACATTAAGTGTGATTTCATATTTGAGTTTACGAGGTGAAATCTCTAAATCTACTTTTTGGATAAGACTCAAAATCCCCAAACAGTTGATAATGCTTCAAAGCCATTTGACATGCAGCCTCATCCTGGGGATAAAGATATCTTATTACACTCAATAACAAAAGTCTAGAGATCATCAAATATCTAAGGATTATCGTAACTATCCAGCTTTCTGACTTGCAAACTTTGGAAAACTGCATAAAACTTTAACATCTAATTTTATAATCCTCTGTATGTCAGAGTGTGTGTGTGTGCATGTATACAGTAAAAGGAAAGTGGGAACAAAATAAGCACCTTTAAATTCTACTCCTTTTAAAAATATTGCCCTGTTTCAAATTCTAAATGTAATAAGTCTATTTTTTTTTCAAATTAGTGAATGGCTCAGATAAGTAAAGAAACCAGTAAGTTTTAGAAATGATTATTTAACACCCAATGATTCCCATTTCCCAAGAAGTGAAACATGCATTTTAGAAATAACATGTGACTGGGGATTTTTTTTTTTCCATGTTAAAATTCAGAAACCTGTGCTTAAACAAGAGGAAAGGGGCAGTTTGAGTTCAACAGAAATGTCCTTTCTAGTTAGCTGACTTTATGTTTGTTAATAACTAAGCCATTAAAATATTGTTGGTGAAGGAAGGCACTTATGCTGTGAATGATGTCTTTCTGTACAGCTTAAATAGGACTTGAAAGGAGTATGCATTCCAAACCAATGTTTTTCAGCTCTAATCTTAACTCCATCTTTTGCCAGTCTAAGAACCTTAAGGATGCTAGACAGTTCACCAGGGTCTAAGATATTAAAGTTTGAAGAACATATTTAAGTTATTCATCTTAACCTCTTCTCCAACATCTATAACAACTCATCTTAACTTGGGCACTTTCAGTAAAGATCTAATTTGCAAGGGGCAAAATATCAATTGCCTACAGTTATCAATTGCCCACTTGTGCCAGTAAGTTTTGTGAGAGGTTTGACACTGGTTATGATATGTGATATCTGATTTTCTAAATAATCTTAATTTCATAAATGATAAATATGAGACCCAGGAAGGTTGCTTACTCCACCAAAGTTACATTGAAGTTAGTCATATGTGTTCATGGCCTGATCCTGGGCCCATTTCATCCCCTTCTGAAGCCAACATTCTTTCCACAATGTCACAGTGCTTTGTGTGTGTGTGTGTGTGTGTGTGTGTGTGTGTGTGTGTGTAATTGTCTGAATGAAGTTTGCCCTAGAATAAAGTATACTTTTATATGACCACCACCTATTGAACTAATTCTTCACTATGAAGCAATCTAATTTATTTCCTCTTCTTTAAGTCTTAATAGCCAATATTAACAAACGCATCAACCATTTCTTGATGACTTTTGTGTCTGGCACATTGCTATGATCTATACAGTTTTCATGGACTAGGTTGTCTCATTAACACCTTTACTTCAGGTGTCATATTTACATTTTCATTTAGTCTAACTTTCAAATAGTCACATTTATATGCTTTCTCTACTGTTTTTATACTTACATTCTTAACTGCAATTTAATATATACTTTCATTATTTACACGAATTGCTTTATTAAATTTATCACTAATGTCTCAAATAAAATTCAATAATTTGGTTTTTACTACCTATACTTCTGTTGATGTTTTTAAATACTTGGCACTCATACCAATGCATTTATTTTAAAGTAGTTTGTAATCATTCCTAGACAATGAACAAATGGTAAGATAGCAAATCTCTGATGGAGCATGCAGGAAGGAAGGAGAAAATAATGATCAATGAATTGTGCAAATTAATCATTATACCATTGAAGTATCCTCAAGTCAAGGACTGCTTTAGAGTGGCAATGATTCCTACATTCTATTAATCTCAAATTCTTCAAAGATTGAAATAATGCCACAGTCCTTCACCTTCTACATAAGAGATGTTTGCTAAATATTTTTTGAGTCATCCTCATTTTTCTCCTGCCTTTTCAGTATAATTTTGTTTAAATTTTTACTGCATTAAAATTAGTTACATTAAACCAAAATTTTCTCTATATTGCAACTAATCTTGTTCTTCTAAGAAATCAAAACAAGATTAAAAAAAAAACAATTTTCTAATAGCCATGTAGGGAGAAAGTCCCTTAAAGAGCCCTCTCTTCATCCTCTGCTATAATCACCATATTATACTTATCCCAAAGCAACTAAATTTCTGAAGATATGAGTCGTTTCTTTAGTTCCTTCATTCCAAAAGTTTCTTAAAGTTCATGAGTGGAGTATTTGATTATTATGCAGATAGATGTGGATATAAAGCCCTCCAATTTGTGCCCTAATCTATTTCTAATTTCTTAATGCAGTCACTGCCCCGTATATTAGATTATACAGAATTACCACTGCATTTAGTACTTGCAGATTCATAGCCTTAGGACATTTCTCTGTACCATTTATTAAAGGTGAAAGTAATTAGGAGACAGAATTGATAAAATGGATACTGTTTGGTTAAATATTCAGAATTTTTCTAAAATGGCTGTGATACATTTCAGTGTAAAACAGTCCAGGTGATATGTATGGTACACAGCTGCCACAAATGATGAAAGTGGCTTTCCTGGCACCAATTCTGAATGCTAATGAAGTACAGGATGTTATCATCTCTCAATGTGTGCTCTTCTATTTCCTCCTTCTACAAACAGACAAATGCATTTTCCTGTGATGCTTGCTATTAGCTGTGGCATAGAAATATGGCTCTCTTTTTTATTTTCACAACACCATCTTTAAAAGGAAGTGTTTTTAACTTTGGGACAGTTAAAAAAACAATCTGTCATTCTAAGATGTAGACAGTTGTTTAACATTAAAGCCTCCCTTATTGTTGGAGAACTGAAATATTCAAACCAATGAAGCACTGTTGATATCTCTAAGTTACAGCATGGAATCCAGGAAATATCAATGATTTATGTCTTGTCTTGTTTGACTTTACTGCAACAAATGTCATTATGGCATATAATGGTATGGAATAAATTGCCATAGAAGTAAAACAACATATATTTTAGGAATCAGAAAATACAGCATTTGTAACTAAAACTGAAGGATGTATCAGTTGGAGGATTTTGTTTAAGTATAAAAAATATATTAGAAGCACTTTCCAAATGATAGAATCAGTAACTTCAAAAATTTGCTTCTCCATAAAAGCAACAAAAGAATACTGGTAAGCACGGTCTATACCAACTCCTTCAAATTCTGGAAATTAACAAAAGTCTTACAATAATTAAGTTCTGTCTAGTTGTTACATCCATCACTGAAAGTGTGGTATTGTAGTCTGCAACTATCGTCTTGCAATTGTATTTATCTTCCTTCATTTCTGTGTTTTTACTTCATCTATAATGAGCCACTGCCCTAAGTTTTATGTGTATTTATAAGTATGAAGGAAAAAAATGACTTAGAAACATACATTTTATCTGTCTGGTATACTTCAGTTTGAAATTATCTTTATTACTGTTCTTTGTATTATCATGTGTATTTGAGTTACAGGTTAGTATCCTTTCATTTTAGCCTAAAGGACTCCCTGAGTACTTCCTAAAGAGCAGATCTGCCAGCAAGTACTTCAGCTTTTGTTGCCCTGAATAATTTAATTTCTTCCTCAGTTAACAATTTAATTCGTGTAACATATAATAAACTACACCTATTTAATGTGTAAATTTTGATAAGTTTTGATCTATGTATACATCCATAAAATCTTTCCTGCATTTAACATAATAAATACATTTTATATTTTCTTACTACAGTTGTTCTAATACAAATTACAGACAGTAACAAGTGTTAGTAAGGATAGGCAGAAATTGTAATTCAAACATGGTAAAATGGTACAGCCACTTTGGAAACAATTTGGCGGATCCTCAAAATGTTAAACATAGTCACCACATAACACAGAAATTAAATTCCTAGATATATACCAAGGATAAATGAAACATAAGCCCACATAAAAATTTCACACAAATATGTTCATAGAAGCATTAATTATTTATCCAAAAATTTTAAACAACCTATCTAGTGATGAATAGATAAACAAAACATGCTTTATCCATATAATTGATTACTATTCAACATTAAAAGGAATGAGTCACTGAAGCATGAATGGACCCTACAATATGATGAACCTTAAAAACATTACAGTAATTGAAATAAACAGTCAAAAAATACCACATATTGTATGATTCCACTTACATCATGTCCATAATAGAGAAATCCTCAGGGAGAGAAAGTACATGAGTAGCTTCCCAATATTGGGGGTGGGTAGGTGGAGAATTGGAAGTGATGCTAATGAGCTTGGGGATGATATTAATGCTATACTATTAGGTAGTGGTAATGACTGCTCACCTCTGTAAATGTACTAAACATCAAAGAATTCTTTAAAAAGGTGAAGTTTATGCTATGTGAATTACATGAATTATATCTGAAAAACAGTATCATAACACAATTTTTACACACCTTCTGAGATCAAAGGACAAAGAGCAGAAGTCATTCACGATCTCAGAATTTAATTCACAGTATACTAAATAATTTCAAATATATTCCAAAAACAATGTCCTTTATTATGGATTTAAACTTTCTGAGTAATAAGTTTAGGCATACCTACGGTGTTCCTGAGAACACTAATATGTGAAAAAATAAGTCAAAACCTTAAACAATGATAATATTGATTAGAAATAGATCTCTATATTTGGATGGTTCAAATACATAATAAGGATAAATAAGTATTTTTATAATAGTATTTTTAGAGAGGAAATTAAGTACTTTTAGAAAGGAAATGATTAAATTTTATAACTGCTCCAATTTAATCTGAAAATTAGGCTGAAATAGGAAGAAAATGTTATATATATTTTTTAAATGTGAAAACTTCAATTCTCATGCCAACCACTTCTACAACCAAGAAGGTGGTTTCCTCCATAAACACGAATGACAAAATTGCTCACAAATGTGACATTTTTGGGTTGTTTCAATATAAGATTTAGAGAGTATAGAAAGCATATGCTTCCCCATACCCTTAACTTCAGAGAAAATTTTCTAGAGGTCTCCTGAATATAAAATGTTTGTCATTCCCTGGAGAATTATAAACTATCTGTGAAACCCTTTTGAGTACATGGTGTGATATACAGAGCTAGGGGACATTATCTAAACAATTAAGGGACTGACCACATGACCAATTGTCTCCCAAAGTTTGTTTCAAAATTACAAGATTAGCTATTTTTAGAATTTAATTTATTTACAGGGGCTTGGAATTTAAATGTACTGTAAGAACATATTTTTTCTTCTTAAAAATGAACTTTGCATTTAAGTCATAGGACAAACTGCTCCCAACTTGAGTTTGAGTTCTTAGTTAAAACATTTTTTCAGAGGCTTTTAAAGAAAATGCCTTTTTAATGAATCAAGTTCAACTCAAACTTTCACATCTAGACAGACAAAATCAAAAGGCTCAATTTTTAATTAAATGGGTTCAGCATCTCTATACCTTTATTCTCTCTGTCATATGTGGGCCAGCAATGGAAGATCTTAAATGCCAGAAGGTGGTTTACTAAAATTAGAAGTACTATTTATTTTTCCATTTGAAGAACTAAATATGTTTATAAGCATAAAAGTATGTGGTATCTATAGACTAGAATTGTCTCTTGGCACAATGTCATTTAACATACATGTGCTTAACTTCTATTATATCCTGGGTTTTGGGGACAGAATAGTAAACAAATTCAACAGAAGAACCTCTGTCCTCCCAGAACTTATAATTGAGACAGGAGAAACAAACAGTAAACAAATAAATTTGAAAAACATATGGCATATCATACGGTATTTAATGGGGAAAATAAAGCTAGGGACATAAATAGTAAGTTTTGGGGAGAAGAGATGAAGTTTTAATTAGAGGGGTCATGGAAGGCTGCACGAGAGGGTAATATCTGAACACCAGATAAAGGAGTTTTTGGAGAGAAGAACATTACAAGTAGAGCATCTGCATGTGCAAAGGTCCTGAGATGGCAGGGTATCCAGTATGTTGGAAGATCTGTAAGAACTGAAATAAATTATCACAATATAATTTCAGAAAAAATGGTGAGGTACATGTGTATATTTAGTAATTTGAGAGATGTATGAGATATTTCCTTTATCCTAGAATATTAAAAGTAAGGCATTTTAATCTACAGATTAACAAGTTATTTGCTCAATATTTATTATGCATCTGCAATGAATATGAGGTATGTAGTTAGCAGATATCAATTTAAAAATCAGACTGGAGATCTACTACCATTTAAGTAACTAAGTTGTGTATACGTCAAATGAATTCTGAGTGTCCTGAGCCATAAAATAATGATGGATGTACTCTAAAAATTCTACTACCTCATACATTCATGAACTGGAAAGTCTGAAGATCAACTGATCACCAATCCTACCCAGCTATTATCACAGAAGCAGTGGGGAAAACATTGATATGTAAAGTATGTTTAGAGGTCTGCCTTGGAGAAGAGAGTAGGGATGGGGAAACGAAGAGATTGAGATTTCTCAGGTGGTAAAACTGATGTCCTGAAAGTGGGGCTGGCAGTTAGGGCTTTAGGAGTTGAGAGCAAGGAAAGAGCTTAAGGCAAAGTGCACCCTAATAAATCTTTATGGAAAAGATATTATATCTTGAGGAATAGAGGACTTGAGGCATTAACAAACTTGTGGGAAAGTGATATGAGGCAGGGAGAATGATGAGCAAGGCTATGAAGAGGGAGTAGTGGTCTCAGAGTCAGCAGAAAGGACCTAGGCTGTAATGAGAATAAAGCAGATGTTTAGTTTGCCAAGGGAGTGGAACAGGAGAACAAATATTGGGGCTTAGGGTCCAAATGTGAGCTAAGGACAGCCTCTGGAACTTTATGACATAGAAAATACCATGAAAGTACAATTTTAAATTAAATATCTTTGAAGTCAAGGGTCTGAAACAACAAGACATCACAACAAAGCAGGAGGACAAAATGTCATAAATTTGACATGTAAGACAAATTCTGGATCAAGAAACATAAAGCACTTTTAGCTCACTGTTTGAAGAAGGGTAAAAAACTCTAGATATGACTAATTTTTTAGTCTGATGACAAAAGAATAACAGCAAGAATGTTTAGAATAAAACCTATTTCTGTTTTGAACAAAGAATAAGTAGTAATATCTAGGCGGTGTTGGGGAATAAGACTTGCCTAAAATAAAAATCATACTGGGATCTTAAAATAACAATAGATATCCTATATTGACAACCTACTATTTTATATAGCTTATGCATGGCACTTACCTATTTCTATGCCAACTCTATTAACTTTAAAAAAAAAAAAAAAAAAAACTTCAGGTTTACATAATCACGCACCCTATTTTTGGCCCCTCCTTGAATAAAAAGTTAACATAGGATTTGGTTTGACTCAAAGGGCAGCCTCTTCAATGAGGCTAAGGCTGATAAATATAAAATCCAAATAAATGTGTTTACAGAAATCCAAGTGGGCTAAATGTGATGAATCAAGAATTAAATGGTAGGTTTAGAAAATTAGTGGTATTAAGTCAAGGAAGTGGGCCTGATCTACAATTTCAAAGGAAAGAACATGGGCAGCAATTAAGGGGAAGGAAGTTGTTTAGTATATTTTTGATCAGCTGGATGAAGGCTTGCAGATGGTGGAGAAAGTACCAATTGTGAGCAGAAGAAACAAGTAGAACCAAACTCTGTTAAAACAATAAAGTCATGTGGCGAAACCTAGGAAATCCCTGCTCAGCCCCTGATTTGTCTTAAAGGGTGGGAAATTCTACTGGCTTAAAGACTTCAAGGCCTTGAGTAATGACCAGGAGGTCATAATTTTAAGGATGATTTTAATAATTGATTTTATATTGTTTCATGCTTAATTTTGATAAATCACCTTTTAAATAATGTATTTTTAATTATGAAAATTTTATAGGTATAGTTAAGTCTATTTTTGAATTCCTTGTTTTGGTTCACTAATCATTAATTTTCATTTTTGCACCATGTGATAAGGTTTTAATTATTTTTCTAAAAGAGAATGCTATTTTATCTTATTAGAAAAATAATACATGTATATTGTAGAAATAAATCATGGGTAACAAAAGCACTTGAGAGAGTGTAAAAATCATCCAAAATCACACTAGACATAGCTGCTTTTAATATTTCAAAGCACATGTTTCGAGATTTTTTTCTATTCACATACATAAACAATTCACAATGAGTACAGGAAAGGCAAGCTCCACAAAAGTATAAACAATTATGTATCAGCCATACTTTTGAACATTTTATTTAAATTCTTTTAGCTACTGTTTGGCACTAGAATCAATTTGCTGATGTTGCTAAGTTTTTCAATTATGTGCATAAATAGTTTTATACTTGAGGAATTATTATAGATCCCCTTTTCCATAAATCTCTTGACTTAAATAGGATGGGCAAACATTAGTTAGAAAAAAACTGTGTATATTATTAATGGGACCTAAGTGATTATACTGACTCATGAAAGTAAGACTGTCAATCATAAGAACAATTTACCTTTCTTTTTTGTTTTTTTGACTTAAACAACAAAAATTTATTTGCTCATAGCTTTGGAGCCAGGGACAATTTATCACTTAGTCGTAATGAATCCATATGAACATAGAACATAGGGGCATATCATGACAAGAGAAAAACTTATTTAAAGAAAACATACCAGAGTTCCTGTCATGGCTCAGTAGTAACAAACCCAACTAGGATCCACAAGGATGCATGTTCCATCCCTGGCCTCGCTCAGTGGGTTAAGGATCCAGCGTTGCCATGAGCTGTGGTGTAGGTCACAGACATGGCTCGGATCCTGTGTAGCTGTGGCTATGGCGTAGACCAGTCACTGTAGCTCCAATTTGACCCCTATCCTGGGAACTTCCATATGCATCAGTCACAGCCCTAAAAAGCAGGAAAAAAAAAAAGAAAAAAGAAAACATACCTATTGTGTCACTTATCCTTTGTTCTAATAAAATAATTCACATTAAAAATGCTCTGGTATGTAAGTTTAGAAACATGGCTTAAGTCCTGGCAAAAATTAATCCACTGATTTAATCAACATTGTGACACTAAAATCTAGGATATCACAGGCATGTGGAATGAATTGAAGAGGATTCATTAATTCACTTACTAGTCGATAGTTATGGAGTTTTCACCATATATTGTATGCTGTACTGTTACTAGGAAACAGGAAAAAAACAAAATAACCTTTCACTTCTAGAAGTTCACTATTTAGGGGTAGGGAAAACAAATAAATAAAACAAGGTGTCAATGCTATTATAAAAGCATACAGGGATGCTTACACTTGCCTGGGTGGTAGGTAAAATGATGCAGAGTTGTGACACCTGAATTGATTTGTGAAGAATGAATAGAAATTTCCTTAATTTTTAGTTATCCTATTATATCACACGAGTAGTTGCAGAAGCAGTACTCTGGGAATTTGATTGAGATCACACTGTTAATAGCTGAGTCAGAGCAACAAAGAGTCTTAATGTAGATCTAAAGTTCTCTGTTACTATTATATTTTTGTCTAGACACATAGAACAGAGGAAATTCTTAAGGCAAATGAATCTGTATAACTGAATTAATGGTATTGACATTTCATTGTCCAGCTGTTATCAAAGTAGGAGAATTATCATGTGTGTATTTTTGCCTCAATTGTGTCTCAAACTCTAACTTTTGAGACTATCCACCAAATATAACCATTTGCATTGCCATGAACAGATCTGGCCTAGAGGTCAGGCCCAGAATGGCCCTGAATATTGCACTGCTGTGGATATCTGTATGGTCTTAGGCAGGGAAGGCATTTCTTACTGAAAATTCGGCCAAAGTATATTTAGCTTCTATTATGGGATGGAGACCATTTTGACTGCAATATCGCAAAACACAGAACACAGCTTTTAATTTTAAGGATCTCTCTCCACTCTGGCATTTTGTCTAAAAAAAGAAAAAAATGGACAATTTCTCAGGCTGTTTTTAGTCTTAATTTTTTTTTATAACTTATGTGTATGAATATTGCTTTTTAAAATCTACCTATAATAGAAGTCCAATCATGGTCAGTAATAAATAAAGGGAAATTGAAAATAACGCTTGGTATATTGTCTTTGATTCTCACATATTATCTGCAAAAGTTATTTTAATAATTTGATGTAACTATTTTTTTGAATCCATATTTAATGGACTGTATACATCAGAAACTGCATGATATATAACCTCTTAGAACACTCAAATGTCACATTCTCTTAGAAAGGAATTTATTCTTGCCTGACAGTCATTTTTTGAAACTTGTAAGTATAACATTGAAACATCTATGACAACAGTTCCCTGAATTACAGAAATTTATGTTATACATTTGATAGGATACTAATGAGAACATGTCTTACTATGTTTGAAATATATACCTTACCTATTACTCAAGTTTTTTAAAGTTTCAAAAAATAATCATGAATGAGGGACCAGAAGAAAATATTCTAAATATGATGTCAATTGAAATAAAAAAGAGAAAATATTTTTTAGAATTATAAGATAACTAAAAATGTATAGGAACATTAGAAGTCAACAAATTTTTACATCTTCGTTACCAACTAACATCTATTTTCTGATTTCCAAAAATTGATTGACTAATCTTAGAACCTTAATTCTTTCAAGAATAGTATAAGAAGTCATTTAGCTGTAAAAAAAAAAAAAAAATTACCTATTTCTGAAAACACTGCTTAAATAACAGAGTTCATTTTTGACCAATTACAAGTTACTGAACAGTCACATCTCAGGCATCTTACCTCTATAGAATATATAAAGGAGGAACTCAGTTTGGTTCTTTTTAGTTTTGTTTTGTTCTGTATCTGTGTCTACATTCTGAATCTAGTAAAGTTAATAAAAACTTAAAAAACATTTTTCGCATAGGACCAAAAAAATAGGTGTATGTGTGTGTGTATGTAGATAGTAATGATATACAAATCATTCTTTTAAAAATAATGCATATTCCATAGATTTTTATGCTTTCATGGATTTTTATTTGAAATTGTAAATTAACATGATGTACTTTTACAAATAATAAATGATATAAAGGGAAATTAATGTAAGCTTATGAGCAAGTTTTAGTTAAGCCCAAATTCGTGACCCAGTTCATAGTCTTTTACCTGTATAGAGTAAAAGCTCTTTGTCTCTCAACTCAGAATCCTAGATTGTGATTCAGGTAAAGCAGTATTTTATTCTACACAGGCACAGAAATACAATTATAGTTACCAGACTGAACAATTACTCTTTAAAACATATTTGCTATTCCCCACAAGAAAAACTGAGGGCAATAAAGGTTATATAACTTGTTCATTACCAAAAATCAATAAATGCTGGAGTCAGATTTCAATTTCCATCTGTCTGGTAAGGAAGTCCCTACTTTTTCTGTTACAAGGCTTCTTCCTAGGTAGGAAAATACTCTTCCTGTGGAGATGCAGCAGAGAAGACAAAACCTGTGCCAGTGTAAAGAGCTAGCCTTTGATAATGACTAGCTCCCCTCTGTCTAGAAAGATTTTTTGTTTGTCTTTTTGCCATTTCTTGGGCTGCTCCCGTAGCATATGAAGGTTCCCAGGCTTGGAGTCAAATGGGAGCTGTAGCCACTGGCCTATGCCAGAGCCAGAGCAACGCGGGATCTGAGCCACATCCGCAACCTACAACACAGCTCACTGCAACGCCGGATCCTTAACCCACTGAGCAAGGCCAGGGGTTGAAACCTCAACCTCATGGTTCCTAGTCGGATTTGTTAACCACTGAGCCACAATGGGAACTCCTAGAAAGATTTTAATACCATAAAATTCCCAGAAATTTACCAACTATAAGCAACCTCTTTAATTGGGCCTACCTCTAGGGAGATCCCTTCTATCTGGGTAATTTAGGGAAGCATATGCTGGTCCCTAAAATGTAGCCAGGAACATCCATCGTCCTTGTGTTTATCTATGGGGAAAATGGAATGGAAATGAACAACTTGAGAGAGCAATGGAACTGCCTTAATTTATCAATATGATTTTCCAATTTGACAGGAAAAAGAAAAAAGGGAAGTTTTTTTTTTTCTTTGACACACTTGTCCAAGGACTATGTTAGAATGTGTTGTATAATTAGACAGGTGGCTTAGAGAAGCCGTCCCTTTCAACACTGAGATAAATGTTCATAAAGGCAGAGGCTGGGTGTCCATTTGTCAGAGGTACTTTACAAAATATTTATATTGGCTGACTTTCTGGGCCCATCCATCTCTGAGATTAAATAATTCTAATTTTGAAATTATATTTCATGAACTTTTTTTATCTAGGGCAAGAAAGCAGTGTGGGTAAGAAAAATAACATTTGAATGAAAATATATTCCAATACATGATACTCATCAATTGCCTACCAAAATGTTCATTTTATATAGTTGGCATTCTTATTGGCTAAATATAGTAGGTCCAAATTGTGAGAAAACAATACATTTTATTTTTAACATGCAAATAAATGTTAAACGTCCTTTGGTTGCTATAAAATACTTTTTATTGCAATAAAATGACACTAGAAGTTCTATCTAAAAATACATGACTATAAAATGCATTCATCAGTTATTTTTTCCCTCTTTCATCATTTAATTGCCTGATTTTCCATAAATATGCTAAAAAAGGAACAGAATAGATTAGTTGAGCTCAATTTACTTCTCTGGACAAAATCTGAGCAATTAAAGAGATCAATCCTATTTATAATGTTTTCTGATTCCAACATTTCCCAGGTCAGAATGTCATTCTCTTCTTGCTCATAATATAAAAGTCCCACATATCACTTTATTAATTAGAAAAGTTTTTTTTAATTCAACTAGCTGTGAATGTATCTCTCATTGCCATATCTTTGAACAAAACAGGATACTTAAAAAGCAGCTTTAAAGTTAAAGAAATTAACAATATGCCCTCATATTAACTGTAATCTGCTGAAACATCTTGCTTGGCATTGTGATGCAAAAGAGATAAGCTAAATCAAAGCAGATCTGTTCTGAACTATTTTCAACTTCAGCACATCAAGGAAAATGGCTACTTGCTCCATATGTTGTTTATTTTAAAATGTGAAAGATATTTTATATTAAACATCTGCCTGAACATTTCTTCCATAACCACATTCATCTGAGAAAAAAAAAATCACAAACTTCATTGACAGCATTTTATGACCTTTAAATATACTTTATAACAACATTTCCTTTAGACTGACAATAAACCAGACATTCAGCTTTGATATAATTTTCAGAGGGCTTATGATGCCAGGACCCACAGTTTATTTCATATCAATACAAAGATGTGTGAATGACTAACCAATGGGCTCAAAAAAAAAAAAGCTTGAGGAGTTTTGGTTTATTTTTCCTTTTATATACTTAATTTTTAAAAAATTTTTCACATTTTACCTTTGATTAGAGGTAATTTCAACTTTTTTACCTGAAGTCAAAGTCTTCTATAAACTGGCTTCAATATATGCATAAAACAAATCACAAGCAGCATTTTAAAATCTTTGTTGTTTTGAAAATAAGCCATCCATTTTTCCTCAAGTGTACCTGGCACTTCTAGCTTTTGCACTTGTTTTTCGCACTGCTTCAGTTTTGATTGCTATCTCTTTCCCCTGCCTTCTTCTACCAAAAATGAACATTCAGAACCTTCTTTCTTATATAAATCTTATCCATTAAACACCCACTGATAACTGTGGTGTATAATAATGTTTCCATTATGTGTATTCCTATAAAGTTTTATTTCTTCTCTTTTAGAAGTCAATACTATGGACTTATTTAAATAATTTAGGATAGTGTATAGATAGATAGATAGATAGATAGATACTATATAGATGTATATTTTATGTGGTAGTAAGTAAAATTTATTGTTATGGTATCTTATATGTATGTCTGATATCTTAAACACACAGTAACTCATTATGAGCAGGAATCATCTAGTATCTTCTTATATACTTCTTACAGTTTTTACCCTTTTTATTGCTTAGCATGACACCAGAATCTAAGATTTTTTTTTCACATTTCAAGAATCAAAGTAAATTTTACCCCTAAAAAGAAAAGTAACCATGACCCTCAAACCAGATTTCATTTATATCTAAACTGTTATCAAGGAAAGACCCGACATGAAGAGCTCTGTCTAAAAATCTGTTCTAAAAAGATACAGTGTTTCTCATCCTATAAGCATCTATGTTTGAATCAACTTATAATATATGAAATGAGATACATTATTCTTTTGTTACAAAACAAAAGAATTTCCCCAGTCATACAAGAATATTTTGCTCAATGGTTATTTATATTGTCTGCACTTGAAAATCACCTAAGAAATATTTTAAGACAGAGATGCTCATGCCTCTATTGGAATAATTAAATTGGAATCTGCAGAGAAGAATCTAAGGCATCCACATATTTTTTAAAATTTTCTAAGTGATTTTAACATGCAGCCAGGGTTAAATGCCACTAATTTAAAGAGAGGTATGGTAGCTGGGAAAGTGGCAATGTTTAAGTTCTGCCCTAAAAACTAATCCAGGATAAGTGAGCATCCTCTACTCTTATTTTGGAAGACAAATTACATATTAGACTTTGCATCTCTCCGTTGTGAAGACAACTTCCTATTGACCCAGTCTCATGCAACATGTAAATTCCTATAAATTTCAGTTGCCTCTTCATTCCAGTGCTACAACAGAACGGGAAGTATAAGTTATTTCTGGCCTATGAGGTAAATAATGCCAGCCTAATTAAACTCAGTTCATTAAATTAAAACAAATTATATAGCAGCCCACTGAGGACCCTCTAAGGGAGAGAGCGCAGGGAATGGCCAAGATAGCAGAGTAGGAAAACTCTGAGTTCATCTCTTCCATGGGCAGTCCAAATTTACAAGTATTAAACTAGCAACTGAATTACCTGAAAACTAGCAGATTACTCACAACTAAAGATGCAAATAAGGAACCACAAGGAGATAGGTGGGAGGAATGGAAACATGGTGTAGTTAAGACCCACACCCCCATAAGAAGATGGAAAGTGAGAGGATATAAAAAGCACCATGAAAATAGAAATAAAAAGAAAGTTGGAATAGAAACAGTTATATCAGACAAAATAACTTTAAAAAGAGTAGTTTAACAAGAGCAGAGGAAGACATTACATAATAATAAAAGGATCCAAAAATTGTTACAATATTAATAATTGCAAATATGTGTGCATCCAAAATGGGAGCACCTAAATACCATAAAGCAAATATTAACCAACACAAAAAGAAACTGATAGTAACACACTATAGTAGAGACTTTTAAGACGTCACACACAGAAAAATCAATAAGGAAATCTGGATCTTAAATGACACAGTAAAGCAGATGGATTTAATAGATATAGAGAAATTTTCATCCCAAAGCAGAATAATACATAATATTTTCAAGTGCACATGGAACATTCTCCAGAAGAGATTACATACTCAGCCGCATAACAAATGTCAATAAATTTAAGAAAACTTATATTAAGCATCTTTTCTGACCACAGTGCTAGTGAGATTAGATATCAACTCTAAGAAGAAAAAAAAAAAAACTTCAAATACAGAAATATGTAGAAGTTAAACATTACACTACTGAACAACAACTGGACCACTAAAGAAATCAAAGAAGAAATAAAAAAAATACTTGGAGATAAAGTGTGAACACAACAATTCAAAATCTATGGGATGCAGCAAAAATAGATCTACGAGAGAAATTTATAGTCATAAAGACTGCCTCAGGAAATAAAATAAAATGATAGAGTCCAATGCTACTATATCTGTACCTTCTTTCATATCTTTTCTTGGATTATGCCTAAACTCTGTGTTTTGCACCAGAAATGCCTATAGTGTCTGATTTCCATGATTTCCAGAGATAGAAGATAGTTGAAAGATGTAGACTTTGCATGAGTTGATCTGTGTAATTCTGGAGATCATATAAATAAGGAAGAAGACAGGCTACTAAAAGATACATCAGAAGCCAATCTCTATTACTATTATCAGCCAACATAAGGTAGGTTTAAATAAGACTACCTAAAGCA
The DNA here is from genome assembly GCF_054392235.1 of Sus scrofa. NCBI lineage: Eukaryota > Metazoa > Chordata > Mammalia > Artiodactyla > Suidae > Sus > Sus scrofa. The sequence goes on along the minus strand of NC_139391.1, from coordinate 83,888,132 downwards.
GTGATTCTCAAGCTATTTAATGGGAATAGAAATCATGTAGGATGCTATTCTTTTAGATCATCTGATATGGAGAGGTACTTTCAGTAAATAAGATGGAGGTGATTCCTGAACAACTCTTTGCAAAACATTCCCAACTCCAGTTACACATCACATTAATATGGGGCACTTTTAAACAGTATTATGTTATAGATGCCATAGAGAATCAAGTCAGTCAGAATCACTGGAAATAGGGCATTGCTGTTTTTGGTAAGTTCCTAGGAGATTTTGATGCTCAGTAGAGCCAAGGAATAGAGTCTGGAGTATGCAGAGTTCTCAGATCTCACATTATCAGTGGATTCAGTTTCAGTCAAAAAGTGCTGATTAGAAAAGAAATATATAACACCTTTCCAGTAAATTATGAGACAATAATTATAAACAACAAAGCATCTTTAATCACTAAATTATATTGGAATCTAATCAGTCAGACAAGAGAGATATTAGTTAATTAAAAGGCAAAGCTGAAAGAGGGTTCATATTTAAGTCTAAGACTCTCCTTGCTCTAGAGTTGTCTCTTCCAAACTGCAAACATCCCAAGAAACCTGCTCAATGAATTATTACCCCTAAAGTATCAAGTCAAATAATTTTACTTAAATGCAAATTAAAAACCACCTCAGTTAATTAAGCTATAAAAAATGGTTATTTAGTGACTTGATAATTCACTAAAATGGCAAAATTTAATATTTTGTTGGGTTTAATTGAAGAGAAAAGGGCAAAACTGTAAGCAGTTAGGCATCCTCTTCAAATTTCCTATGATTTTATAGAATTCTACTAAAACTCTCTCCCATTTATTAAACTCTTCAAAAGGGTGGAGGTGTATGCATATGTGTGATGAAATTTGATATTAATATCAAAGATATTATACCTTTCTGTGAGATGAGATTACTAGCAAAGATTGTATGTGAAAGAGAACATAGGAATGTGATCCAATACAATCACCATTATCCAGCAACATTTTGATCATAGAAACATACATGAGGTAGTTCCTAGGATAAAATTTCCACTACTTCCCCCTCTGTTCTTTTATATCCATTCTCTTAAATGTGTATGAATAAATAAAGCAGTGAGAAAAACTGATAAAAGTATAAGTTTTTATTTGCATCTCTCAAACATTGTTTTCTGAATTCATTCCTCCTTTCCTTGAATGGGATATATTATTATCCTAAGAAAAATAACAAAAATAGCAGAAATATTACATCAGTAAGAGTTCAGTAGGGAGCTAAGCTTCATCTCAGGTCGCATTCATCCATAAGTTAATTAAGTCATTCAAAAAATATTGATTGGCTTATAGTATGCCAGAAAATGTGTTGGATTCTGGAAAAACAATCATGGTCTTAGTCATCAAAGAGTTTATACCTTGCAAGGAAGGCTCATAATTCTTACAATGAATTGCAAAAGCTGATAAATTCTATGAAGATAAAAGGTTCTCTGAAAGAAATACGATGAAGTATAAATCAGAATGGCATCCCTGGTATTTAAATAAATATTGGAAAAAATGAATTAAAAATAAAGAATGAAGAAAATAAAAATAAGAGAGGTAGGAGAGAAACAAGAAGAGAGAGACTTGGAAAAGAGGAAAGAAAAGGTGTTTTTATAAAAGGAGTGGGCAACTGTGTTGAAACAATGGAGAGTCAAGTAAGTTTAAGAAGTGTCCACAGGGTTTTAACATCTGAAATTCACTGATGGCCATTAATATGATAAATTTCTTTGAAATTATTGCCATTTGGTCAATTTACAATGGATTTGAGAATAAATATATGTAAAGTAGATATGGATGTGTATTAAAAGATGAAAAGTATATTGAGGATTTCTACTGTAAATAAAGCATAAATTTGGGATAAATTCCACAAAAAAATTAAAATCATTGATTTTGCTTTTGTTTTATTTAGTTTTTTAAAACGGCAGATATTAGAAAAAGTTTTCATGCTACTGGAAATAATTTATTAGAGCGGTAAAATGAATGATGCAGAAAAGAAAGACAGGGAACAATGATGAATGTGAGGGCGGATATAATTCAGAATCTCGTTGGAGGGACTGCCTTCTGGCTGGATCAGGGTAAACATATTCATTATAGAGGAAACAATACAATCGTCCTTTAAAAAAATACAGGCACTGGAATGTCCTCACCTGATTGTTTTAACTTTGTTGTATCTTTTTAAATCAAGAATGAGGAACAATAAATTAGCTGAGAGTGGGGGAGAAGGAAAGAGGAGTGAGAGATTTGAAAAGAGGAAAGGAGGAAGAGTCATACTGAAATTGGAAAGGAAACTCACTAGCAAAATTTGGCTGAATAAGTAGGGGACATCGCTCCAAGAGGGGTGAGACAGGGAAGCAAAGCTAGATGTTGTAACACAGTTAATATGGTCAGAGTCTGCTGAGCATGGAAAATAAGACTTAAAATCTTAGGCACTGACTTAGCCATTCTACCATGTGACAGGACAATGATCTACAGGAGCAGTGTTCAGCTGGGGTGATTTCCCTCCTCTTCCTAGGGATTTTTGGCAACATCTGGAGACATTTTTGGGTCTTACTAGCATCTAGTGGATAGGGGCCAGGAATGGTGCTAAATATTCTACAATACATATGATGCTCCGTGACTCCAACCAAGGATTTTCTGTCAATAGTGTCAAGAAACCTCAGTCTAAAGGAAGATGATTTTAGAATTTTCTGCTACTGGATGCTAAAATTTTAGTTAAGGAAACATCGCCTTTAATCAAGATTTTAGTTTCTTTACAAACCCATAAGGAGGTTTTCTTCATTCCTAGTTAAACATTTCCCAAAGCAATTTAGATTAAGTTTATTTTATCCTCTCCTCATAGAATTTAGAAAAGAAGTACTAACATTTTCAGAAAACAATGTTAAGAAGTACAACTTATTTAATCATCCTCTGCTTTCTTATTCATGTATTTCCCAAAACATAGTTTACTTTCTGAAAACAGAGGTTTATGTTATACACACAAAAGCACTCCCATGACAATGACTATTACCATAGTTTGGCAGTGTTCCAAAGACATCAGGAAGAATGGAAAGGTCTGTGGAGAAGGAAGTAGGTTTCTAATGTCAAGGGCAAGAAAGAGGGTGCTATAAACAATGTAACAAATGTTTTCCTTAGAAGTCTAAATAAAAATCCCTATAATACAATGTCAGTATTATGGTAAACATTTCTTAAAGCAAGTGTATTCTCTATTGTAGCTGCCAAAGGACCTATAATTCATCTTGGCTTTGAATAATAGGCTGTGGTTATGAATCAGCCAAGAGCTAAACTCAAACAGGATGAAACCATACATCCCTACAGTGCTGAGAAAATAGTAAAGGGATGTTCTCAGGAGAATATCTATAATATCCTAAATCTGAGCTTTATATGTAGGTAGGTCAAACTAATCAAAAAAGAACATGAATTTAAATGGTACAACTGTTCCATAAACAAGTTTGAGGTTAAAAATATATAATTAAAATGTATACACATTTAAATCAAAGAATTATGCTAAAGCTATTTTATTAATAGTAGTAATTAAATTCTATTCCATGAATCATTTGTTTCAAACACTTAAAATCATGGTAATCATGTTCCAGGAAGTTGAATATTTTCAGGTTTTATTTTTTTACCAAAAACTGTGCAGAAAATATTTTGTTCCTTGAGCTCAAACAAAACAAAAAATTATTTTTGTCCTTTGAAAATTTAGATGATTTTTACTGTAAAAAACTTACAAAGGGCTCAAACCGCTCCCTCCCACCACCCACATGTGACTAAATGGAAGAGAAGTAGAGTTTTTAAAAACAAAAACAGATTTTTTGCACATATAATATGTAAGCTACACTCTAAACTTTTTAAAATTTGAAATAATTATGGAATTGCATGCAATTATAAAATATAACACAGAAAAATCTTGTTTACCCTTTACTCAGTTGCCCTCAATTGAAAATAAAGTCTTGCAAAATTATAGTTCAACAACACAGTCAGGATATTGGCAGCAGTACTATCAAGATACAGAATTTTTCTATCATGGCTATCATTCATGTTGCTTCTCAAAATCTGTATTCATTTCTGTCCTGTCCCTACTTCTCCCTTAACTGATGGCAATTATTAATCTATTCTCCATTTCTATGATCTTTTGATTTCAAGAATGTTATATTAATGAAATCCCACAGCATAGAACCATCTGGGGTTGACTATTTTACACTCAGCATAATTCTCTGGAGATTAAAATGTCAAAATTCATTCCAAAGTTTCATCTTTTATGCTTTATTTTCTGTTTAGAGAAATTCTTTTAGCCATTTTTTGGGGGCCCTTATGTTGGTGACAAAATCTTTTAGCTTTCCTTCATCTAAGAATGTCTTAATTTCCCTTTCATTCCTGAAGGACATTTTGGCTGGACACAGGATTTTAGCTTAATAGTTTTCCTCTTTCAGCACTTGAAAAATGTCATGTATGTTTCTGCCTCATTTTTCTGATGAGAAGTCTCATTTGAAATTGTTTTCTCCCCATAGATAAGGTGATCTTTTTCCACTGCTTCTTTAAATTTGTATCTTTGTTTTTAGTTTGCAGAAGTTTGCCTGTGTCTTGTGTTTGATTTCTTTGTGTTTATTCTGTTATAACATTCTCTCAGCTTCTTGACTTTGTGGGTTTACATCTTTTGCCACATTTGGGAAGTCTTCAGTCATCACTTTTTCAAGAGTTGCTTTTTTTTTTTTTTTTTCTTCCAAGCCCACTCTCTTTTTCCTCCCCTTCTGGGATTCTAGTGGCATGAAATTTTTAGATCTTTTGTTACAGCTGCATAGGTTCCAGGCTTTTTAGCTTCCCTAGTTTATCTTCTCTTTGTTTTTCACATTGTGTACTTTCTATTGTTCTATTTTTAAGATTTCTAATTCTTTCCTCTCTTCTTTCCATTTTGTTTTTGAAAAAATCTGTTATATATGTTTTATTTTAAAATTTTCCATTTTTTCTCTTTATGTTTTCTATTTCTTTACTTTGAATTTATTTGCTAAGATATTTTTTCATTTGTTTTAAACAAATTTGTAATTGCTGAAGCACAATTATTACAGCTGCTTTTTAATTTTGTCAGACAATACCAACATTTCTGTCTCTATTTGTTGCATCAATTGACTGTACTTTATCAATCACATATTATTTTTCCTGGTTAATGGCAACAGTTACTATATTTAAAACTTGTAAATATGGCAAAAGGATGCCTCTTAAAAATATATTGTTAACTGGTGAAATGTAGGAAATAAATTAAGATGTATTGTAATACAACTTACAAGAATGAAGAACACATTCAGACAACATGTGCATGGATAAAGATTTATACAAATAAAAAAGAAACATTAAGGCCATTAGAATCTGTTTGGTAATGATGGAGAATAGGGTTTTAATAAATATGAAATATGACAATAAAAAGGAACAAATAGGTTAAAAATTGAAATATAACGATCTTTGAAAACAGGAGTGGTAGTACAATAATATAAAGTATTCTTGTGCATCACAGTTAGATTTCAATTTCATTTACAATGATAGATCAAGAAAGCCTGATGTAAGCATAATATTTAGAGATATGAAATTCACCAACATGTGTATGTACTAAAATAAGAACAACTTTTAAAAAATATAATGAGGTAGGTGTTGGAAAAGCCTAAGGCTAATTACTGCTCTACATTATAAGGCTTTCATATATATTTTTTTAAATTTTAACTATCTGAATTTTTTGATAATATAAATTTTATTCCTGCAAACTTGGTTTAATTTAGTAAATTAATTGTATATTATTATACAATACACAATAAAATAGTATATTATTATATAATAATCATATAACTATTACCTGGCAAGCTGTGTGGTGTTAGCAAAGGGAAACACATTAATGAAAACAAAACCAGAATATTAATTTTATAAGAGGAATTAATTTACCAAAGCAGCTCAAAGAGATTTTGCTGACATTTAATAAATAACATAATAAAAATTTATGGGGGACCTACTATGTGTCATGCCCTTTTCTCATGCTGAGATTATAGCAGTGTATAACAGAGACAGGCCTCCTGCCCTGCTATCAAAACAACAGCCAAAGCTTGAATTAGGAAGATTATCAAAATAATTCATTTCCTTTTCCCAGTGTTGACCTTTCTGTGTTTTACTAAAAACAACATACATTTTTTAAAAATCTGAATTTATTTTGAATGGATTAAGTGAATTATCCAGTACAAACTAGTCATGTGGAACATTTCATTAGGAAAGAACTGTCAATTCTTACACACTAAATGACATTTCATGTTTCACAATCACTCTAACGATGCTCTACTTTCCTGCAGTGTTTTATTAGACAGATGCCATCTCTTAAAGTGTCAGCAAAAAGGAAACATAAGGACATAATAAAATATATTGCAGATTTTTAAAACAAGTTTAGGTCTTTGAATAGGTTAACATCAGGAATTGATTTTAGCTCCCAGAGATTTTATTGTTGTGTTTTTGTAATTATTTTTCTTTCTCATACATTATCTTAACTGATGTTTTAACAAAGTACATTTACTAATGGCAAGTGCTCTTGTGTAAAACTTACCATAATTAATTTTACTTGAAAACCTTGTATTCTATGGTTTTATAAAATGAATAATCAAAGGCTTGATAATATAAACTTGAAAAGAAAATCTCTTCCTTCAGCCTATGCTTCATATGTCCCTAAATTTCCCTAGATAAATCCTGTTAGGTTATTCAAACAGTTAGAGGATATATAATATATTCAACATTTATATCAAAAATACACAGATCACTGTATAGAACTATCAACTTAATCTTGTGCAAATTCCTACCAAAAAATCTAGGAAAATAAACCCACAGCAACCACTCTAAGGATAGCTTTCTAGGATTAGTGAAAAGTATTAAAAAAATTGTTTTGACTAGCATGTTGATAGGTTACATATTTACTTTATTCCTAGAAACAGAAATAATGAATAAAACATTTTTAAACATAAATGAGACAAAAATAAATCACGGAAAATTAAGAGAAAGGAGGACTCAGAGGAATGTTTAGTGCTGAAGCTGGGATACTGCTGAAGCAAAGGATTGTTTCCCAGTATGCACAGCTCTTGCTGCAAGGAATGGAGACAAAGTCTAGAGCTCTCCCCAGGTAGGGAATCTAACAGATTTTCTGGAACATCCCTCCCCACTCATCAAAAACCAGGAGCCTAAGAAGGCTAAAACATTAACTAGTAATGATCAACTAGTAAAAATATAGAACGTTTCTTTTGTTTATTACTAAATGAATTTTACTGTATTTATTGATGTACAGTGATCATCACACACCAATTTTATAGCATTTCCATCCCAAATGCCCAGCACATCCCCTCACCCCCAACCTGTCTCATTTGGAAACCATACATTTTTCAATGTCTGTGAGTCAGCGTCTGTTCTGGAAAGTTCATTGTGTCCTTTATTAAATTCCATATATGGAGTTCCCGTCGTGGCGCAGTGGTTAACGAATCCGACTAGGAACCATGAGGTTGCGGGTTCGGTCCCTGCCCTTGCTCTGTGGGTTAACGATCCAGCGTTGCCGTGAGCTGTGGTGTAGGTTGCAGACGTGGCTTGGATCCCGCGTTGCTGTGGCTCTGGCGTAGGCTGGTGGCTACAGCTCCAATTCGACCCCTAGCCTGGGAACCTCCATATGCCGAGGGAGCGGCCCAAGAAATAGCAAAAAAAGACAAAAAACAAACAAACAAACAAACAAGAAAAAAAAAAAAAAAAGAGTCAGATAACAGCCAGACAGACAAAGGTCTGACATACTTAAAAGGAGACTTGAAGAACTAGAGAAACATAATTAGTGACACCACTGCCTGTCAGTGTATTGCATTTAAAGTGATCATTGGCTATAAATAAGCAAAAAAAAAAAAAAAATTCCATATATAAGTGATAGCATATGATGGTGGTGTCTCACTGTCTGACTGACTTCACTTAGTGTGATAATTTCTAGATCCATACATGTTCCTGCAGATGCCATTATTTCTTTCGTTTTAATGGCTGAATAACATTCCATTGTGTGTATGTACCACATCTTCTTTATCCACTCCTTTGTCGATGGGCATTTAGGTTGTTTCCATGTCTTGGCTATTGCAAATGGTGCTGCAATGAGAATTGGAGTATATGTGTCTTTTTGAGTCGTGGTTTTCTTTGGATAGATGCCTAGGAATGGGATTGCTGGATCAAATGGTAATTCTATTTTTAGTTTTTTGAGGAATCTCCATATTGTTTTCCACAGTGGTTGCACCAATTTACATTCTCACCATCAGTGTAATAGGGTTCCTTTTCCTCCACACCCTCTCCAGCATTTATTATTTGTAGACTTTTTGATGATGGCCATTCTGGCCAGTGTAAGATGGTACCTCATAGTAGTTTAGATTTGCATTTCTCTAATAATGAGTGATGCTGAACATCTTCTCATGTGTTTTCTGGCCATCTGTATGTGTTCTTTGGAGAACTGTCTGTTTAGATCTTCTGCCCATTTTTTGATGGGGTTGTTTGTTTTTCTGGTATTGAGCTGCAGAAGATGTTTAAAAATTTTGAGATTAATCCCTTGTCAGTCGATTCACTTGCAAAGGTTTTCTCCCATTCTGTTGGTTGTCTTTTTGTTTTGTTTAGGGTTTCCTTTGCTGTGCAGAGGCTTTTAATAAGACACTACCAGAAAACTGTTCAACCTCATTAATGAATTTGGCAAAGTCACAGGAGACAAAATTAATACACACAAACTGACTACATTTCTACAATGAAAGATCAGAAAGAGATACTTACTATGAAAGTTCAGAAAGAGAAATTAGGGAAACAATCCCATTTACCATCACATCCAAAAGAATAAAATACTTAGGAATAAACACACTTAAAGAGACAAAAGACCTGTACTTTGAAAACTGTAAGGCACTGATGAAAGAAATCAAAGATGACACAAATAGATGGAAAGACATACAAAGTTCTTGGATTGGAAGAATCAATATCATCAAAATGACTATCCTACCCAAGGCAATCTCAGATTCAATGCAATCCCTATCAATGTACCAAGGACATTTTTCACATAACTAGAACAAAATATCTTAAAGTTTGTTTGGAAGCACAAAAGACCCAGATAGCCAAAACCATACTGAGAAAGAAAAATGGAGCTGGAGGAATCGGGCTCCCAGACTTCAGACTATACTATAAAGCAACAATCGTCAAAACCATACAGTACTAGCACAAAGACAGAAATATAGATCAGTGGAACAGGATAGAAAGCCCAGAATTAAACCCATGCACCTACAGCCAACTAATCTATGACAAAGGAGGCAAGAATATACAATGGAAAAAAGACAGACCCAGATGTTATAGTCTGAACTCCATCACCCAGCTCATGAAAAGTCTGTACTTTCTTCCATCTTCTGACTGAGTGTGGCAGGACACAAGGGCCAAAGCTTTCATGGAGATAATGGACTCTAACAAGAATTAATTTGGCTTAAGGATACCTTATTATTTTTGCCAAAACATTCTTAGAATTGCTCCAGAATCTAATTTGTTTTCTGTTGGAACTTCCTTCTTTCCCTCTTGGCTCCTCTAGATTAAACCTGACACCTGGTTTGACACAACTCCCAAGCCTCCTCTGAACTCAGTTTTTTCTCACACTGTGTTGTTCTCTCATACACCTAATTTCACTTTCATGTCTGGTCCCCAAAAGGACACGAAGTAAAACGCAGTGGCAAACAGCAAGAAATAAAAGCAGAAGTATGAGAAGAATAAAATAAAAATTATTTAACATTTTTTATCTATAAAATGGTAGAGAAAATAAAGGTCCTCAAATGATCACAAAAGCATAATTTAACTTGTACATTCATGGAAGAAAACCAGTTATCACTGAACAGCCAATTACCTATATCACTGATTGGTCAACATTTTTAAAAGAACTATATAGTAAGTATTTTTGTTTTCTTATGCTGAGTGGAAAAGTTGAGAGTGTTATATAAGTACTTAGGACCCATTTAAAAATGTAACAAATCATTCCAGTTCCCAAGGAAGACAAAGAAGGAGAAGAAATAAAGGAAGGCGGGAGGGGAAAAAGTGGGAAGGGAAAGGAAGAAGGAAGAGGAAGATCATGAGAGATGAGACAATTGACCAGATTTGGACTCAGGGCTGACCCCTGACAAGGGTAAGACAGTGCAGCCCTATGAGAGTGGTGTTCAAAATTTTGTTTGGGTAACCCTAAAATAATCTAGGAAAATTGTTTCCCTTTGTCCATGTTTAAAATGACACCAAAATTTTCATCTTGAGTTTAATTGTTGTGAAGGATGTAATTATAGCCAAATTCTATTGTACAGGTTCTTTAACTATGATTTTATCAAAAAATTAGAGCCGTAGTTTAGTTTAGTCCATTTATAGAAATGTATGTTTAATAATCCAAGTAACAAAGTTAGTCACATCTTTCTCAAATTCAGACTCACTTCATGTCAGAAAAAGATAGATGACTTTGCTTTTCATTTCAAATATCATGTTAAGAAGCATCACTATTAAACCCATCTCAGTTCTGATTTTTAACTCTAAGTGACTGGTATATAAAAATATGGGTGAAGAGATAGATGTACAAATGAGAGGTGAGCAGATGAACAGGTATTTGCAAGACAGTCAGATATGCACATAAACAATTAGAAAAAAATAATTCCTTTTTAGATTATTTCCTTCTTTATGTTGCCCCAGATGTTATTAAACCCTGGGATTGTGCCACAATAGGATGTGGAATGAGTTGGTAAAAGTGGCCCTTTTCCTCTGTGAAGTTGTAGCAGGAGGGTTAAAGCCACACAGACTCTCCACTGCATCAGATTAATTTTGGAAAGGGTACATACAGAATTTAAGCAATTGGAAAATAATATCCTTTAATTATATCTTTGCCTAGTTACCCCCACCAAAAGTGTTCTGTTACCACCATACTTACAAAAACTAATGTGAAAACCACTGGATTAAGATCCCAAATGCTCCTTTATAGCAATAATTGTTTAACACAAGGAAGGTTTGTTGGGGTGGTGGTGGTGATTTGAATGAATAAGTAATTCCTAGCTCAAAGGTTTAGGAAATTCTATGACACTGCACACCTGTTGTTTCTCTCCCTCACCCAGTTTCTGCTCAGCATATGTATGTCAGTATTAGGAAATTCTCATTGTTCAATTTTCTTTTCTATGAATCTTCTTCAAGGATGGGTTCTTACATTGAGAGAAGCCAAATTTCACTCCACTAGCAGTGCCTGTGATTTATAGTGAGTGACAGCTTACTAATTACTTAACCCTTTTTCCCTACTTAAAAGCTCTGAGAAGTCAGGAGATCACCCTAAGGAAACCATGGGATGTCAAAAGAAGGATGTTTCCCACCTCATATATGGATCTAAACATGCAAATATAAAGTTAAATTAGGGATCTTTGAAATGCATTTTTCTACCAAGGACATCAGTGAAGGCACAGTAATGTTTTCACTGGATGTAACACAAGTTATCACATATTGTTTAAAAACTAATAAAAATAAATTAGTTCTCCTAAGAACACAGGATGTTTTTCTTAGTTCTATTAGAGTTGCTTTAGCAACTAACTCTTCTCTGAACAGTCACTGATGACACATTCTAATGAAATAAATAGATTTTTAAAACCCCAAAGACCAAGATATAAATGAAAAATATGAGGAAAAAAATACTGTCATTGGGTTACTAACAAAATGCTTTGACAAAATCTACCATTAAAATGACTAAATGACTTCCCAGTCTCATTCACTTAAACATGATTTTACAAAGAACAGATGCTTCTACAAAATAGAGTTTGCAGGGAGTACTCAAAACAAACATGACAATTACCAGTACCCCTTCCAGGACAGTCAAACAGGTAGTGAAACTCAGCATCGCACAAAAACCTGGGTGAGCCTAAGGCTATCAATGTTCTAATCTATTTCTTTTGAAAATAAATTGACTTATCAGAACACATACGTGTATACAGACACACACACTCTTCTCTTTTATACAAATAATCTAATTTCCAGTACTTACTAAAAATTATGCATATGCCATATCATATTTAAGTACCCACTGTGTGTATATTTTTATGAACTCTTAGAAAGCATGCTTGTGTTGTTTTACCTAATTCAGGTTAATGTAAATTTTAATAAATGGAAAGTTTATAAACAAATTACTAAAAGAAAACAGTTATTTTTGCCGTTGTATATTTTAAAAGGCATGGCTGAATGGTTTACTGAGACATAAAAGTATATAAAAGCTTTATTAGTGTTTTATTAAGGGACTAGTTGCATAAAAAATAGGTGACTTCCCTGGTGCTCCTCTATAAATAAAAGTGATCTCCCTGGTAATAAATGATCTCTCTGCTTCTTTTGTGGTCTTGCTTCTCAGACTTTGATTACAACAAAACACTGCATCATACCACAACCAGCACAACACAGATTTGGCCCCATCTCTGTCTCTAAAAGACCTTGCCTGTTTAATGGAGAGCTTGCATTGGAGAAATTACAGTTGTCTCATTCCTTTTAAAGATCTCCATTCCTAGTCGAACTTTTGTCTCTGGGAATTGTGCATTGTGGAATGCTTCCTTAGACTAGGCAATGCTTGTGGAAAGGTTATTTGGAATGAGACCTCTCTAGAGACGAGATACATCAATCTGTATGTGACACATTAAGCAATGCTATTCAGAATGTACACACACATACACACGCATGTCAACTAGAAATTATTAATGCATGAAAATGGAAAATGGGTTCAATAGAAAGAGTCCATTATCTAACAAATGATGTGCTTTTAGAGCACATTAAAATCCTACAAATCTTAACAGGACTGTTTTATTAGAGAACAGTTGCTTTGCTTCTGGAATCACTGTTTCAGAGGCAAAGTGTGTCTCATTTCACTTGTGATTTTATAATGAGATTCAAACCAACATTAAAGACTGGCATATTTGTTTTCTGAAGGATATTCCCCAGGCATGCTCAAAGCCAGGCTGGCTTCCTGTCTGTGCCATTGTTTGCACATTTTGTAAATATCACTTGAGTTTTTCTGTATCCTATCATAAATTCTCAATTTCCAAATGACCTTCCAAATCTACTGTACCACAAATGCTACTTTATATCTTGAAAAACACAGTTTTTAGATTAAAAAAATTCTCTTCAACAAAGGTCACCTAAACACCATCTTCACAAAGGGGAGACATTTCTACTGTCTATTCTATCTCCATTTTGATTGTGGGCTGCCTGCTGCCTACTTTGCATTCTGTTCTCTAAAAGGCTTATTAATGGGGTCTAGAGGGAGGCTGTCAGAAATGGCAGACTGAATCAAGGGATTTTCCTTCAACATCCAAATGACACACTGAAGCTAGAGAATTAAACAGATGACTAACCAATGCCCTTTTGTCTGAAGATGAAGGTGGGATTGCCAACTCGCAAACCAATGACTGACATTTGGGTGGATTAAACCATCCTGCTATTGTACTGCTAGTTTATAATCACTACTGCTTCTTGATCTCAAGTGCATCAGCAAAAGCCTTCTTAGTTCTTAGAGTCATGTTTGTAGAAACCCTCAGCTGAGCTTTTGCTGTAAACATTTATCCACCAAGAAGCAGTGCTCTGACACTAACTGAGAAGAAGCGTTGGCTCCTAGGTATTTAATTAAAACATTAAGGGAAAAAGCTTTCATGTCAACATTCACAAGTACTTTCCTATAGCTGAGGGTTGCTATAATTGAGTTTCCCTGCAAATGCATCCCTCCCCTCCCCAGCCTTCTCTGAGAGCAGCAATAGCTTGAGGTTCACTTTGCTTCATGCTGTTAGTTGTGGCTTTGAGACTTTGCCCCATGCTGTCACTTTCCTGATTCTCTCAATCTGGTTGTTAGCTTTAATTTCTAAAATCAAGATTGGATGGCAACAAGGGGCTTTAATGAAGAGTGAGAAAGTCATTTGTTAAACAGCCTTAAGAATTCTTATTTGCATTGCTGTATAATGTGGTCAAGCCAGATACTTTCTGCTTTTATGAATCATCCAATTTCCTTTGCCACATAATTAATGTTAATCAGGAGAAGGTATTGTATAGGAACTCAATTCATTATAATAGATGCAGACTCTAGGTATAGGTTCCTGGTGTGCCAACAGTTTTATTTTAAAAGACTGTGAGGACAATGTATTTATTGTAAGAGAGGACGTGGAGAACAAATCACATATGGTCATTTTACTGTTGATGAAGTTCATATAATGGAAGTACTTAGTTTCCCTTAAAAGTGGCATTTTTTTTAGTGAAAAGATAGTAAAAATGAATCTGGGAAGGCCATATTAGTGAACCTTTCTAAAGGGTTTCATTTCTAAATGGAACATTTTTAGGCTACTATGTGCCTTGGACCATTGAATGTAATAAAGGGAGATTGCCCATGCAATTCTCTTCAATGCATCAAGTCAGTCGAGAGGAGTTTTATTCTCCTTTCATAAAATATAAAGGTATAGATTTCACAAAACATCTTGAGCCAATCAAGATGGCAGCAGCCAAATGTTTTGGAAAATATACAAAAATAGTTATAGCATCTCTGTTAAGCTCCCATTTTGTATTCAAAATTCCATCATTTGCAGGATCCAATGTATTTTGATTAGCTCATTCCCTTTAAAGACAACATGGCTACACTTTTCACTTCCATCTCATAATTTAGAATGGTCAAATTTACTTGACATGAAAAGTTAATATATCAATTCAACAAGGGCTAATTGGGACTTATTAAATTGGTAAAACTGTACTAAGTGGAAATATGTAATGACATAAATCCATGCAAAAATATCACATAATGCCCAGTTTGCAGGAATTATTTTTCTTGAAAGAGAAATAATATTTTTGGAAAATTAAATACAAGTGCAGGCTATGTGAATGTGCTAAATGTAGGCAATAAAGTGGCATAATATTACAGCTAGGAAATATGAATAGGACAGCATGCCAGACTATGTTCCTCTTAGCTTCTGCCATCCTTCTAGCTCATGCAATAACAAGAGTCCTAGACCTTTTTCAAATCTAAAACAGTATCAAGTTTACCTTCACTACAGTCACTCTCTAAATGGTTCCCTGTATTTTCTTTGGTATCTGAGTCCCTTCATTGATGAACTTCCATTTACTTGAGTTCTGAAATTTCTTTCCTATCATACTCTCATCAGTCTTGCCCTTAATCCTGTTCTTAAGGCAGACATGTTTCTGTCTCTCGAACAGCCATATTAATGGCAAACACCTGTGTGCTTCAGCATTCTTCTCACTTGTCAAGATTCCTGTCTGCTTTCTTGTCATACTTCCCTCTACCCTGCTATTCACCTGAATGTCTGTTTATTGCTATAAATTCCATTTTACAGTTAAGTGTCAAACCTACTGGACTCATTACCAATTAAAATCTCTAATGAGTAAGACCTACTCTCCACTGATCATGTTTGTTCTGGCCATCACACTATCAACTTATCTGAAAAGACAAATCTATAGTGTTTCCCTCTAATATATTATCCTTCAGTGCTTTCACCCCAAGATAGCACATGAGAAAGAACCTCAGGTAATTAAAGGGAGCTTCACTGAGAGCAGCTAATTTGACATTATTCTATTTGCTCTTCAGGAAAAGAGATTTCCTAGTGGTCTGCCCACTTTGATACCAATTTGTCTATTAACCACCATTCTTGACATCTACCCCATTTTCTGGAGTTCCCGTTGTAACTCAGGCATAAAAAAAACTGACTAGTATCCATGAGGATGTAGGTTGAATCCCTGGCTGCACTCAGTGGGTTAAATAACCGGCATTGCTGGGAGCCATGGTGTAGTTTGCAGACATGGCTCGGATCCTGCATTGCTATGGCGTAGGCCAGCAGCTACAATTACAATTAGACACCTGGCCTGGGAACTTCCATATGCCACAGGTGTGGCCCTAAAAAGCAAAAAGTTACATATCTATCCCATTATCTAACCTCTCATCTACAGTTAACTTTTGGTTATTAAATTATACCTTTGGAATTTCAGTACAATTTAACAAATACTGATTGAGCACCTACCATACTAAGTGCTGGAAACACGAAGATAAACGCATTGTTCCTGATTCCACACAAGTTGTCATCTAATTAACACAGTTTTATCACTACCTCAAAACTGAAATTAACTCACTTTCTACTCCCTTGATCTTTGCAATCACTTTTGCTCTCCTTAATAGTAGCAAGTTGCCACCTTTACTCGCTAGGAGCCAACCCATGATTGAACTTCCAGAAAGGCAGTTCCAGACTTCTCTCTTGAGTATTTCCAGGACCAATTCCCTGATCTGGAGCTTGAAAGATTAAGATTAATTTTATTTTATTTTTTTTTATTTTTTTTTTTTTTTGTCTTTTTGCTATTTCTTTGGGCCGCTCCCACGGCATATGGGGTTCCCAGGCTAGGGGTCTAATCGGAGCTGTAGCCACTGGCCTACGCCAGAGCCACAGCAACGCAGGATCCGAGCCGTGTCTGCGACCTACACCACAGCTCACGGCAACGCCGGATCGTTAACCCACTGAGCAAGGGCAGGGACCGAACCCGCAACCTCATGGTTCCTAGTCGGATTTGTTAACCACTGCGCCACGACGGGAACTCCCAAGATTAATTTTAAACAACTAGTGGGTGCAATATTTGGAGGTTATAAAACTGATATAAAAACTAAGCACAGCATAATACCCATCTTAAACCAATTTTTATTTTCTTATACAATGTAGGACTACACTTCTGAAAGGTTTCCAGCTAAAGAAAGATATGAAAGCTGAAATCTAGTCTGCTTTCTACTCTCCAATATTTTCACTCTGGCTTGTAACTGCATCTGACCAGATAGGACATTTTTTCTAAGTTACCTACCAAGAATTTGTGTCCTAATTTATCCAAAGGGAGATAAAAGCAAGCAGCACACTGAGCCTAATGACTACTACTTAATTCTTTAGTACTCTTAAGAGTCAAAAACTCAAAAAGGTGTATGACATTTGCTCTCTCCATCTTCTCTCTTCCTATTTATTTATAAGCCACTCCACCAAGGATTTTACACCCTTCACTTGACTTTTTTGCAAGACCTATAACTCATCTTTATGTCATAAGACTTAATGGACACTCTTCTGTGTGCACTTAACTTAAAATTATTAGCACTGGACACAGCTGGACATTCTCTTTTTTTAATCTTCAGGGAAGTCCTTTTCCTGATTTTCCTTTTACCTCCCTGACTACTCCTTCTCAATCTCCTTTTTGGCTCTTTTCCTTACTTATCTTCAAAATTATTACATATTTAGTGACCCATCTCAAGAGCTCTTCTTTTTTTTTCCTTTTATACATTCTCTTTAGGTAATATCACTCTGTGGTTTTTAAGTAGCATCTATGTGTTCCTGGCTTCTATTTCAAACTTATAACCACAGTTGTAGAGATCTAAAACACAACTTTATAGCTCTAGTTATAAGGCTCCAGATTTATCTTTCTATTTCATCTTTCTATCTATCTCAGGCATCTCCCCTGAGCTCCATTCTCCCACCTTCAGCTAATTAGCACAATGGCAAGGGATGGTCCCTGTCTTCCCTGGTTGTCAGTACCATGCCGCAGGTGAAGAGGGTTTCCACTCCCTCCGTGCTAACACAGGGTAAGGTTTCAAAGAGGTGAGAAGTAAACTTATGCAGAAACTGGTGGGGACAATGGTAAACTAAAATATCATGACCAGATCTGCACTTTATTAGTCAGCTGATCGCTTTCAAGTGTAGTTAACTTCCTCCATTTAACTACTTTTCTTGAAAGTCCAAGATATCAAAGAATATTTGTTATCGACATTTATGTTTTCTGTATTCTCTACAACATGTAAAATAGTGGTTCTGAGATGTTATTGAACATGAGAAATTCTGCAAAGCTTTTAAAAAATCAGAGCCTAATAGCACCCCTAAAACTTTGACATAATAAATATGAAATGGCACCCAAGTGTTCCTATTTTTAAAATTTCCTACTCAATGACAATTGACAGATGAATAGATTAAGAAAATAATGAAATATTAGCCTGTAAAATCAGGAAAATCTTGCCATTTGTGACAACATGGACGAACCTGGAGGACATTATGCTAAGTAAAATAAGTCAGATACAGAAAGATAAATACTACATGATTCCACTTATATGAGGTATACGAATTAGTCAGACTTATAGAAACAGAGAGTAGAATAATGGTTGCCAGATGCTAGGGGTGGGGAAATAGAAAGATATTGATTAATGGAAATAAAGTTTAACTTATGCAAGCTGAATGAGCTCCGGAGATCTAATGTACATTACTGTGACTATCTTTAACTTTCATACTTGAAATTTGCTAAGAGTGTAGACCTTAAAATGTTCTCACCACACACAAAAAGAAAATTTGAAAAATAGTAACGATGTGAGGTGGTAAATATGTTCATTTATTTGATTGTTCACTTTCTCTGCATATATATATATATATATATAAAATCTATCTACAATATAGTGGAATAACCTGTACAAATAACACAAAAATTACCACATCTGGCTTTCCAGATGAATCAGGATACAGCCAGGGTTGCAAAGCAATGGAGTAGAATAGTAGAGGCTCAAAAACATTTGTGGAATAAACCAACCAATATATTTCAGTAGTCACAGTAAAAAAAAAAAAAAAATACATTTTTATTATTTAAAAAGTTGCCTTTCCTCTACAGTACAAAATAAGTAACTGATAATGGACTTGGCAAGAAACAAGACATCTCAGTTCTAGTTTGAAAAAAAAAAAATCTAGAAAATCTTTTGTGGATTTCTTTCCAACAAATCAAAACAAGTAGTGATTGCAATATCCAAAATTAATAGCAGGTACACACCCATTTAATAGAAGACCAGTTGATTTAGGACCCTTTTCATTTAGAAGCAGGCATAAATTAGCTTACATGATGTTATGCCAACAAATAAGGTTGTAATTTTGATTCAAAAGGTGATTACCTTTACCCTAGGAGAGCATAATTTAAAAAAAGATCAAAATTGTTTGGATGGAAGAAAGGGAAAATTATATTTAACTCATTTGCTTGATGTATTCATTCTTATAAAATATTTAACATGAATTTTTAAACTTCATAGAGAAAATTTCAGAAGACATGGGAATAATTTGATGGGAAGAAATTGATTTTTCTCAGCTACCTACAAACTCTGTCATAGATAACTCTGTTGCTTTCAACACTAATTGAAGAGATCTATATTAATTGCAAAAAACTGATTTTTTTTTCATTCAATACTGACATACACCACTTCTACTGAAGAATTAATTCACCCAAAAAGGTACAGATGCAAAAGAATCCACTATAATTTACATGTGTAATGTAATTCTCTAGGATATAATTTTGTACCAGAAAGTAGGTAATTTCCCTATTATTGTGAGAATTTTAATAGCTAAAAAAGAAATTAAGATTTAAAAAAAACCACCTTATTTGGGCAAACCATTACCTTTGGAATGGATAAGCAATGAGATCCTGGTGTATAGCAATGGGAACTATATCTAGTCACTTACATTGGAGCATGATAATGTGAGAAAAAAGAATGTATACATGAATGTGTGACTGGGTCACTTTGCTGTACAGTGGAGAATTTAAAATAGAACACTGTAAATCAGCTACAATGGAAAAAATAAAAATTGGTATAAAAAATATTATTTGGAAGATAGCTCCCTAGGAATTACCAAAGATCTACCATATGCCAAATATCATCCCATTTTCCTATGTACACAATGAGTGCTTTCCTGTTATTAAAAGTTCTGCTTTTAATAGTAGAAATTGATCCTAGTATGGAAAACGGAATACAGAAACAAGAACCTCTGAGCATTCCTTGAGTGCTGGGACAAGAGTGTGAGGGAATGAGGGCCCATTCGTTACCCATATCCCTTATAGATTTCCTCTCTAGACTACCCAGAACTCTGGTGTTAGCCAAACAAGAACATCTATCCCAAGCAAAAAGGTATATGAAGACCTTTGTTATTATCCTGACCTTCAAAATGTCTGAATATATTTATGGTAGGACTAAGAAGTCTGAATTTATTATTTAAAAAGTTCACTTCTTAGAGATCCCTAGTGACTCAGGGAGTTAAGGATCTGGTGTTGTCACTACACTGGCTCAGGTCACTGCTGTGGTGTGGGTTAACTCCCTGGCCTAGGAAATTCTTCATGCCATGGGCATGACCAAAAAAAAATTCCTGCTTGTCCTTTTTTTTTTTTTTTTTTCTTTCTTTTTCTTTTCGGCCATGCCCATGGTGCAAAGCTCCTGGCCAGGGATCCATGCCACAGCAACAACCTGAGACACAGAAGTGACAGACTGGACCCTTTACCTGCTGTGCCACTCGGGAACTCCACTCTTTTTTTTTTCCCTTTCTTTTTACGTCTACTGTTTGGTTAGTTATCATGATTTCTTCTCTGAAATTATAGTAGAATTTTTATAAAATTTAAAGTTTAATAGATTAAATTAGCCATAAAAATAGAAAAGTAGCAATGTGTAACAACATGTATTTTAAAATACAGGTCACTCCATCCAGTTACGTATGCATGCATGTGCACAGACCCACATACTCATGATATGCAAGTGCCACAAAACAGTCAAAGTGTTTGCATTTTTCAGAACCATACTTTTCTTTATTGTATGTTCTAATAATCTTAGTGTCCGTAATTTGAAATTCCAGACATATATCTGACTTGTTAAAATAGCCGTTGCTTCCTAATATTTTCCTTGAAAAGAGGTTTTAGTTTCAAGATTTGGAAAGACATACCTGTGACCACAACGACTATAAAGGGCAGACTGAAAAGCCTATCTCAGAGGAAGCCCCTTTGCCTGATAGGGGACTGCCTAAATCTTTAATGACATTAGCTCCCTGCAAATGATATTCATTTCCTGCATATGCAAATTTTCTTAATGCGAGCCCCCCATAACAGGTAGAATGTATAAAGTTAATGAACCCATGTAATTACGATCACTATGGTGACTGCAGTCCCCTGAGAACAATAATGTGATAATATACATCAGTTTTGACTTTCTTAGGAAACAACAGCTTATAATTTGAAAATAGATAGTAAAATATTTTCATTATCTTTCTCTACGTCCTAAGGCAAAAGCAGGTACAAAGAGATTATGCTCTTTATTAACTGAAAATAAAATGATAAGAGAAAGCAAAATACAATGTTAGCAATTGTTTATATTCAACTTTCAATGCCTTCATTTCACTTCATTTTAAAGCCTTTTTCCAATGTAATCAGGAAAACACCAGGGTCTTTGGAGTCAGAATCTTTTTTTTTTTTTTCTTAAATCCTGCTCTTGATAATCCCAGGGAGGCTACATATCTAGTGTTTACTGCTATTGTGTTAAGATGGCCTGACTAGTAATTTTAAACAGGGTAATAATGTCCTCAAATATTTGTCAGTGATTTGAGAAGCCTGGAAGTAGGGGTGAAAGAATGATGCTTAGGAATCCTTGCTGTGTCGATTTTTAAAATTATTATTATTTTGTGCTTTCTGAAAGAACAGGAAGAAAACAAATAACATAGATGAAAGTCTACAACTTTGTAGGCCTGTTTTGATAGTTCCTAAGTCCATATTGTGCCAACATGAAGATGATCACATAGTAGTATATTTATGATTTATATATTTATAAAAACTCAGTTTTTTTAGGATTATTAGATATACTCATTCCTAATTTTCCCTAGCATTATTTCACACCCCCGTGCATTTATTTCCCTAGATACCAGAGGAAGTGTAATCTCTGTTTTTTATATCACCCAGGAAGATATAACATTAAATATCCTTTATGAACACACAGAATCAAATTATCAATACCTAGAACATCACATGATATTAATGTGTATAGTTCACCATCGAACTTCCCTTTTAGCACCTATCAGTTGAGTCCACTTACTGTGACTTTCATACACTCACTTACAATGTAGTAATTGAGGGCCTGTCCTTCTTTTTTTTTTTTTTTTTTTGGCTGCACTTGTGGTATGTGGAAGTTCCCAGGCAAGAGATCAAACTCACACCACAGTAGTGACCCGAGGAACAGCAGTGATGACACTGGATCCTTAACATGCAGAGACATCAGGGAATTCCTAGAGGGTCTTTCTTAAATCAAGCAGCAGGTTTAGGCTAAGACTTGCTGGCATACAAATATACACTGAGAAAATTGTGTTCCTGAAATAACTAAGAAATATCGTTCACTGCAAAATGAAAACTTTTTCTTTTAGCTTTAGGCAGTTACACGTTTTAAAAATTAACCATTTGAAACTGTTTTGAGAATGCTGATTGATTTTCTTAATCTTCCAAATGAAATTCAATACAATACCTTTGAGATGGAACTAGTCATGGTCAAGCACTGAAAATAAAATGTATATTTTTGTTACTGTTTTAATTTTAAAATCTTTATTTCTTAGAGAAGCTTTAGGTTCACTGCAAAACTTAGCAGACAGTACAGAGAGCTCTCACTCACCTCTCATCCCCACCCATGTATAACCTCCCAGACTATCAAAATCCCACACCTCAGTAGTACCATTTGTTTCAACTGAGGAACTTACCTTGACATAACATTATAACCCACACTCCAAAATTTATGTCAGGGCTGTATATTTTTGGTGATGTACATTCTCTTGGTTTTGACCAATGTGCAATGACATCTATCCATCAATGTGGTATCATAACAAAATAATCTCATGGCCCTAAATATCTTCTGTCCTCCACCTATTCATCCCTCTCTCCCCTAACCCCTGGCAACCTCAGATCTTTTTGCTGTCTACACAGTTTTGCCTTTTCTGGAATGTCCTATAGTTGAAATTATACAATGTGTAGCCTTTTCAGATTAGCTTCTTTCATTTGAATAATACGCATTGAGGTTTCCTCCATGGTTTTTCATGTCTTGATATCTTATTTCCTTTTTATCACTTAATAATAATTCCACTGTTTAGATTACCACTGCTTACCCATTATCTATTGAAGGGCTTTTTGATTGCTTCCATTTTAGAAATTATGTTTAAAGCTGCTATAAAAATCTATGGGCATGGTTGCCTCTGGACCTAACTTTTCAACACACTTGCGTAAATACCAAGAAGTAAATAATACATATTTTGATTGTAAGTTTTCATAAATTGGTCTCTGAGTCAGAGCAGTAGACTTGGGTGATGTAATGTTTGGATTTAGGCCAATGTCTAAAAATTAAAATTTTTAAAAACTCATTTTTTAGTTAGTGCATTAATTATTCACAGAAAAATGTATGGAAAACATTATAAAATGTAAAGTAGCTATGGAGATAGTACTTGGACATGTAATTAGTGCATGTATTTGAATGGTCTATATCATATTCCTATAAAGAAAAAGTAAACACAAAGCAAAGTCCCTTTGAATTTCCATGAAATTTGGTCTTAAGTTTCAAATTTAAATAACTAAAGAATACAAGATGTTTTATATTAAGCCAGTCATTTCCATATGATGTCCTTTCATGGCTCAGCTTTGACACTAGGTGGATGTTGTGTTGATACAGATGGCAAAAAGCAATGAAACAGTGTTCAACATCATCAGACATGTATTTGGTGTTTCTACTATCTCTCCATTCCTTTTGTTTAAAACCTACTCTTAACAGTTTTTGTCTACAAAATCCCACCAGATTTGTTCTTCTCAACGTCACCAGTGACCTCCACATTACTAAATCAAACAATTTCTCAGTTTTCTATTTTATCTATCTGCTGCATTTGAAGCAATTATGCACTTCTGTCATCTTGATTTGCTTTTTAATAGGACAGCATGCTTTCTTAGATTTCCTTCCACCTCATTGCTCCTCATTCTCAGGATTCTTGGCAGTCTCCTCATGATCCATCTCATATTTTTGTGATTGTGTAGCAAAGGAACATTTTAGCCATCTTTTTAAATTTGTGCTCACTTTTTTGGTGATGTCATCCTATCTCAAGCCTTCATTTGTCATACACATGCTATGCATTCCCAGTTTTATATACCCAGCTGAGATCTCTATCCTAAACTCTATATTTATTTAATAGAAGTATGTTCTGAAATCAATGATTATTTGTAGAAGAGTGACACACAGCTTTAAAGAGAATATAACAATTATTTCCTTATACAAATTCAAATTCTTTAGTTGTATGTAACCAAAAAACTGTCTCAAACTGACTTGAGAAATGTCTTCATTACCACAAGTGAGCTGCAATATCTGAGTTTACCACTCCTTTTTCACAGCCAACACAAGGAAGAGCTTATCTCTTTCTCAACTTTCTGACCATAAGAATCAGGTTTCTTTCTGAGTAGATTATCTTAAATCATGTGCATATCTCTGAATCAGTTGCCATGGCAACTGTGATGTAATTAATAGTGGACCAATTAGAGCCACACCTAGTACCAAGGTTGAGAGTTTCATAAACAGATGAGCATGCAAAATATAAATAGCATGAAGCTTTAAAGTGTAGATATTTTGAAGGAATTGCTAATAATCAGTGTAATTCAAGAATTTCATGGAAGTTTCCAGTAGGTAATGAAGCTGAAAATACAGTTTAGGACTAGCATGGAAAGGAATGACATCATATTATTTTGAAAAACCAAGTTAATATGCTCCAAGTGTCTTCCCTTTGTCTTAAAACTCAAAATCACTAGGCCTAAAGATGTTAATATTAAATATTCTATGATGCCACCTCAAATAGATATGTGTACTAACATTGATTTGTTAAAGAAAAATATAATAATCACTTAAGCAAAGTTTTATAATGTTTTAAGCCCATTAATAATATATGGGGAACTTGTCTCCTAAAAACAACAAAATTCACAACAAAAAGCTGAGCAATCCTCACCCAAATGGACTGGAAACCTTAAAAAAGATACCCTACTCCAGAAGAAAAAGAGGAGGCCACATCAAGAGGTAGGAGGGGTGATTTCATGATATAAACAACGCCATACCTCCCAGGTGGGAAGCTCCACAGACTGAAAACTGGTTCACAGAGAGATATTCACCTACCAGAGTGAGAGTTCTGAGACCCACATCAAACCCTCACATGAAGGGATCCAGCACTGGGAGAAAGAGCTCCTGAGCATCTGGCATTGAAGGCCAGTGGGGCTTGTGAGCAGGAGCTCCACAGGACTTGGGGAAGCAGAGACCCCATTCTTAAAAAGTGCACATGGACTTTCACGTGCCCTGGATCCCATGGCAGAGTGAGGTCTCCATAGGAATTTGGGTCAAACCTGACTGCAGTTCTTGGAGGATATCCTGGGAAATCAGGGATGAATGCGGCTTGTTGTGAGGGAGGCACACTGAAGGCAAAACTCTCAGAAATACTCAGCAGCTGCCTTTCTCTGGAGGTGGCCATTTTGGGAAAATCTGGCCCCACCTGTCAGTCAGTGCTGAGAAATCCCAGGGCAAACAACAATCCAGGTGGGATCACAGCCCCGCCTACCAGTAAACAGGCTACGGAAAGACCCCTCAGGCACACAGCTACCTCTAATCTCATCCAGAGACTAAGCCCCACCCACCAGAGGGATTAGAATCAGCTCCACCTACCAGTGGGC
Organism: Sus scrofa; assembly: GCF_054392235.1. Taxonomy (NCBI): domain Eukaryota; kingdom Metazoa; phylum Chordata; class Mammalia; order Artiodactyla; family Suidae; genus Sus; species Sus scrofa. The sequence continues at coordinate 83,862,559 of NC_139391.1, read as the reverse complement.
AGGCATCAGCCCCTCCCATCAGGAAGCCTACAGCAAGCCCCCATACTAACCTCACCCACAAGGGGGGCAGACACCAGAAGTAAGAGAGGCTACAACTCTATTATCTGGAAAAAGGTCACCACACCAAAAACCTATAAAAATTAAAAGACAGAGAACTATAACTCAGATGAGGGAGAAAGGAAAAACCCAAAAAAATCAGCTAAGTGATGAGGATATTCTTAGCCATGCTGAAGATGATGCAAGGCATTGGGAATAAACTGGAGGCAAAGATGGATAACTTACAGAAAACACTGAGCAAAGAGATACAAAATATAAAACTTAAACAAGAAGAGATGCAAAATACAATAACTGAAATAAAAAATTCACTAGAAGCACCTAACAGGAGAATACAGGAGGCAGAAGAACAAATAAGCAAGGTGGAGGACAGATTAGTGGAAATCACAGATGCAGAACAGAAAAGAGAAAAAAGATTGAAAACAAATGAAGAGAGTCTCAGAGAACTCTGGGACAACATCCATATTATAGGGGTGCCAGAAGGAGAAGAGAGAGAGAAGGGGACAGAAAAAATATTCCAAGAGATAATAGCCGAAAACTTCCCTCACATGGGAAAGGAACCACCCACTCAAATCCAGGAAGCACAACAAGGACCATATAAAATAAACCCAAGGAGGAACACACTGAGACACATATTAATCAAACTGACCAAAATTAAGGACAAAAAAAAAAATCTTGAAATCAGCTAGGGAAAAGAAACAAATAACATACAAGGGAACCCTGATAAGGTGATTGGCAGATTTTTCAGCTGAAACTCTGCAGGCCAGAAGGGAGTGGCATGATATACTTAACAGTGATGAAAGGAAAAAACCTCCAACCAAGATTACTTTACCCAGCAAGGCTCTCATTCAGATTTGAAGGAGAAAGCAAAACCTTCACAGATAAGCAAAAGCTACGAGAATTCAGCAACACTAAACCAGCCTTACAACAAATACTAAAGGAACTTCTCTAGGCAGAAAAGAAAAGACAGCAACAGGAAACAAAAATTCCTCAAATGACAAGGCTCACCAGTAAAGGTATATATACAGTAAAGATATGAAATCATCCATGCACAATTATACCACCAAAATCAGAAATCATGAGAAGAGGTGGGTACAAATGCAGGACACTGGAGATGAACTTGCAATTAAGAGACCAACAACTTAAAACAATTTCATGTACATATAGACACTCATATCAAAACTTCAGAATAACTGCAAAACAAAAATCTACAGTTGATACACAAACAAACCTGAAAAATCAACTCAAATACAACACTAAAGATAGTCATCAAACCAGAAGTGGAGAGAACAAAAGAAGGAAAGAAAAAAGAGCAACAAAAACAAATCCAGAGCAATTAATAAAATGTCAATAAGCCTATACACATCAATAATTACCTTAAATGTGAATGGACTAAATGCCCCAACCAAAAGACATAGACTGGCTGAATGGATACAAAAACAAGACCCATATATATGCTGTCCTCAAAAGAAAGACACACTTCACTTCTAGGGACACATACAAATTGAAAGTGAGAAGATGGAAGAAAATATTTCATGCAAACGGAGATCCAAAGAAAGCTGGAGTAGCAATACTCATATCAGACAAAATAGACTTTAAAATGAAGACTATTTTAAGGGACAAAGAAGGTCATTACATAATGATCAAAGGATCAATCCAGGAAGAAGATATAACAATTTTAAATATCTACTCACCCAACATAGGTTCACCACAATATATAAGGCAACTACTAACAACCTTAAAAGGACAAATCAACAATAACACAGTAATAGTGGGGGAATTTAACACCACACTTACAGTAATGGACAGATCAACCAGACAGAAAATCAATAAGGAAACACAGGCCCTGAATGAAGCATTAAACCAGATGGACTTAAGAGATATTTAAGACATTTCATCCAAAAGCAACAGAATACACATTCTTCTCAAGTGCACTGGGAACACTCTCTAAGACGGATCACATCCTGGGCTACAAATCCAACCTCGGTAACTTTAAGAAAATTGAAATCATATCAAGCATCTTTTCTGACCACAATGCTATATGACTGGAAATCAACAACAAGAAAAAATCTGCAAAAAAACACAAACATATAGAGACTAAACAACAGGAAATCAACAACAAGAAAAAATCTGCAAAAAAACACAAACATATAGAGACTAAACAACATGCTACTAAACAACCAATGGATCACTGAAGAAATCAAAGAGGAAATTAAAAAATACCTAGAAGCAAATGACAACAAAGATGCAATACTCCAAAACCTATGGGATGCAGCAAAAGTCATTCTAAGAAGAACGTTTATAGCAATACAAGCCCACCTCAGGAAACAAGAAAAAGCTCAAATCAGCAAGCTAACTTTACATCTAAAGCAGCTAGAGAGAGAAGAACAGACAAGACATAAAGTTAGTAGAAAGAAATCACAAAGATCAGAGCAGAAATCAATGAAATAGAAACAAAGAAAACCATAGAAAAGACCAATGAAATGAAAAGCTTGTTCTTTGAAAAGATCCACAAAATTTATAAACCCTTAGCCAGACTTATCAAGCAAAAGGAGAGAGGACTCAAATCAATAAAATGAGAAATGAAAAAGAAGTTACAACAGACATCACAGAAATACAAAGGAGCATAAGAGACTACTATATGCAACTATATGCCAATAAAACGGAAAACCTAAAAGAAATGGACAAATTCTTAGAAAAGTACACTCTTCCAAGACTAAACAAAGATGAAATAGAAAAGATGAATGGAGGAATAACAAGCACTGAAATTGAAACTGTGATTAAAAAACTCCCAACAAACAAAAGTCCAGGACCAGATGGCTTCACAGGCGAATTCTATCAAACATTTAGAGAAGAGCTAACACCTCTCCTTCTGAAATATTTTCAAAAAATTTCAGAAGAAGGGATACTCCCAAACTCATTCTATGAGGCCACCATCACCCTTATACCAAAACCAGACAAAGATACATACCACAAAAAAAAAAAACTACAGTCCAATTTCACTGATGAACATAGATGCAAAAAATCTCAACAAAATCCTAGCAAACCACATCCAACAATACATTCAAAGGATTGTACATCATGATCAAGTGGGATTTATCCCAGGGATGCAAGGGTTCTTCAATATCTGCAAATCCATCAATGTGATACACCACATTAACAAACTGAAGAATAAAAACCATATGATACTCTCAATAGATGCAGAAAAGCCTTTGACAAAATCCAACACTCATTTCTTAGAAAAACCCTTCAGAAAGTGGGCATAAGGGAACCTACCTCAACATAATAAAGGCCAATTATGACAAACCCACAGCAAACATCATTCTCAATGGTGAAAAGCTGAAAGAATTCCCACTGAGGTCAGGAACAAGACAAGGATGTCCACTCTCACCACTACTATTCAACATAGTTTTGGAAGTCCTAGGCACAACAGAGAAGTAAAAGAAATAAAAGGAATCCAAATTGGAAAGGAATAAGTAAAACTATCACTATTTGCAGATGACATGATACTATACCTAGAGAATCCTAAAGGCCCTACCAGAGAACTTTTAAAACTCATCCATGAATTTGGCAAAGTCACAGGATATAAAATTAATACACAGAAATTGACAGCATTTCTATACACTAATAATGAAAGTTCAGAAAGAGTAATTAGGGAAGCAATCCCATTTACCATCGCATCCAAAAGAATAAAATACCTAGGAGTAAACCTACCTAAAGAGACAAAAGACCTGTACTCTGAAAGCTGTAAGACACTGATGAAAGAAATCAAAGATGACACAAATAGATGGAAAGATATACCATGCTCGTGGATTGGAAGAGTTAATATTATCAAAGGACTATGCTAACTAAGGCAATCTGCAGATTCAATGCAATTCCTATCAAAGTACCAAGGACATTTTTCACACAACTCGAACAAAATATCTTAAAGTTTGTTTGGAAGCACAAAAGACCCAGAATAGCCAAAGACATCCTGAAAAAGAAAAATGGAGCTGGAGGGATCAGGCTCCCAGACTTCAGACTCTACTACAAAGCAACAGTCATCAAAACCGTGTAGTACTGGCACAAAGACAGAAATATAGATCAGTGGAACAGGATAGAAAGCCCAGAATTAAACCCACACACCTACAGCCAACTAATCTATGACAGAGGAGGCAAGAATATACAATGGAGAAAGGACAAGTTCTTCAATACGTGGTGCTGGGAAAACTGGACAGCCACATGGAAAAGAATGAATTAGAACACTCCCTAACACCATACACAAAAATAAACTCCAAATGGATTAAAGACCTAGATAGATATAAGTCCAGACACTATAAAACTCTTAGAAGAAAACGTAGGCCAAACACTCTCCCACCTAAACGACAGCAACATCTTCTCAGATCCACCTCTTAGAGTATTGACAATAAAAACAAAAATAAACAAATGGGACCTAATCAAACTGAAAAGTTTCTGCACAGCAAAGGAAACCCTAAACAAAACAAAAAGACAACCCACAGAATGTGAGAAAATCTTTGCAAGGGATTAATCTCCAAAATTTATAAACACCTCCTACAGCTCAATACCAAAAAAACAAACAACCCCATCAAAAAATGGGCAGAAGATCTAAACAGACAGTTCTTCAAAGAAGACATGCAGATAGCCAAAAAACACATGAAAAGATGTTCAGCATCACTCATTATTAGAGAAATGCAAATCAAAACCATGATGAGGTACCACCTTATGCCAGCCAGAATAGCCATCATCCAAAAGTCTACAAACGATAAGTGCTGGAGAGGGTGTGGAGAAAAAGGGAACACTAGTACACTGTTGGTGGGATTGTCAATTGGTGCAACCACTATGGAAAGCAGTATGGAGATTCCTCAGAAAACTAAACATAGAACTACCATTTGATCCAGCAATCCCACTCCTGAGCATCTATCCAGAGAAAACCACGACTCACAAAACACATGTACTCCAATGTTCACTGCAGCACTATTTGCAATAGCCAAGACATGGAAACAACCTAAATGTCCATCAACAGAGGAGTGTATCCAGAAGATTTGGTACATATACACAATGGAATATTACTCAGCCATTAAAAGGAACGAAATACCAGCATTCTTAGCAACATTCATGACCTAGAAATTATGCTAAGTGAAGTCAACCATACAATGAGACACCAGCATCAAATGCTTTCACTGACATGTGGAATCTGAAAAAAGGACAGACTGAACTTCTTTGCAGAACAGATGCTGACTCACAGACATTAAAAAACTTATGGTCTCCAGAAGAGACAGTTTGGAGGGTGGGGAGAAATGCTTGGGTTATGGGATGGAAATCCTGTGAAATCAGATTGTTATGATCATTATTCAACTACAGATGTGATAAATTCATTTGAGTAATAAAAAAAATAAAATAAAACAAAAATATATATTAAAAAAAAGTCAGGGTTAGGCTTAGGGTTAGAGTTAGACGTAGGCTTACTGCTTAGGGCTTGATTTAGGGTCAGGGTTAGTCTTATGGCTAGGGTTAGGGCTAGTGTTAGGGTTAGGCTTAGGTCTAGGATTAGTGTTAAATTTGGGCCTAGGCTTAGGCTTAGGGCTAGGGTTTGGGTTAGGTTTAGGGCTAGGGTTAGGTTCAGTGTTAGTCTTGTGGCTAGGGTTAAGGCTAGTGTTAGGGTTCAGCTTAGGTCTAGCTTTAGGTTAGGCTTAGGGCTTGGGTTAGGGTCAGGATTAGGCTTAGTTTTATGCTTAGGCTTAGGGCTACGTTTAGGCTTAGTGTTAGGCTTAGGGTTAGGGTGAGGTTTAGGCTTAAGGCTAGGTTTAGGGTCAGAGTTAGGCTTAAGGTTATTGTTAGGTTTAGGCTTATTGGTACGGTTAGTCTGAGTTTTAGGCCTAGGGTTAGCGTTAGGCTTAGGGCTTGGTTTAGGCTTAGGAGTTTTGGTTAGGTCTAGGTTTAGGCTTAGTTCTAGGGTTAGGCTTAGGCTTATGGTTAGGGCTAGGGTTAGGGCTTAGGGCTAGGGTTAGGGTTAGTTTTAGGCTTATTGGTATGGTCAGGCTTAGTGTTAGACTTAGGGTTAGGATTTGGGTTAGGTTTAGGCTTAGGATTAGGGTAGTGTTGTGTTAGGCTTATGGCTAGGGTTAGGGCTTAGGGTTAGGTTTAGTGTTAGGTTTAGGCTTATTGGTAGGGTTGGGCTGAGTTTTAGGCCTAGGGTTAAGGTTAGGCTTAGGGCTAGGGTTAGGTTCAAGGTTAGTCTTCAGGCTAGGTTTAGGCTTAAGCTTATTGGTAGGGTTAGGCTTAGTGTTAGGCTTATGTTTAGGGTTATGCTTAGTGCTTGGTTTAGGCTTAGGAGTTATGGTTAGGGTTAGGTTTAGGCTTAGTTCTAAGGTTAGGCTTAGGCTTAGGGCTAGGGTTAGGTTCAGGGTTAGGGGTAGCGTTGTGTTAGGCTTAGGGCTAGGGTCAGGGTCAGAGTTAGTCTTAGGGCTATGGTTAGGTTTATGTGTATTGGTAAGTTTAGGCTTAGTGTTAGGCTTAGGGCTCAGGTTAGGCTTAGGCTCAGTTCTAGGATTAGGGTGAGGCTTAGGCTTAGGTCTAGAGTTAGGCTTAATGTTGGGCTTTGGCTTAGGGCTAGGGTTAGGCTTAGGTAGGGTTAGGGTTTAGGATTAGGGTTAGGCTTAGGTTTAGGCTTATTGGTATGGTTAGGCTTAGTGTTAGACCTCGGCTTAGGGTTTGGGTTATGTTTAGGCTTAGGGCTAGGTTTAGGGTCAGTGTTAGTCTTAGGGCTAGGGTTAGGCTTAAGTTTACTGGTAGTGTCAGGCTTATTGTTAGGCTTAGGGTTAGGGCTAGGTTTAGATTTATGTCTAGGTTTATGGTCCGAGTTAGTCTTAGGGCTAGGGGTAGGGTTCCGTTTAGGTGTATGGTTCTGCTAGGGCTAGTGTTAGGGTTTGATGAAAAAATAAATAAATTATACTGCTATATCTGGAATGGTTGGAAAATGGGCTCCTAATGTACCGCACAAAGAAATTTTGTGACTGGGTCACTTTATTGTTCAACAAATCTTGAAGAAGCATTGTAAATCAACTATAATTAAAAAAAGGAATCACTAACAACAAAAATATTTAAACAAAGTGTAATAAATGTTAAGGATCATTGGTAAGTGATCTCTACAGGAAGCACATAGAATGTATTATAATTTATTTTTCATCTTCTTTACCAACAATATATCACTAAATCTCTTTTGGAGAATAACAGTAGATAAAATAACCAAGAAACTTGTGATCACAGATAACGAATTGGGAGTTCCTGCTGAAGCTCAGCAGGTTAAGAACCTGACATAGTGTCCATGAGGATACAGGTTTGATCCCTGGCCTCATTCAGAAGGTTAAGGATCTGGCATTGCAGCAAGCTTCAGGGTAGGTGTTGCCATGGCTGTGGTGTAGGTGTGCAGCTGCAGCTCCTATGGGTACGTTTGTAAGAAAAACAAAGCAAAGCAAATAGATAACCCATTGATTGGAACCAAAGTATAATTTCAAATTGACTGTTTTCACAAGTTAGGACAGGTGAGGTATTTTAGAAATTCAGTCTATGTTGCAGTATTTTTGTCCTTTGTATTCCTAGAAATATGTCTATCTCACAGATTTCCAAACTCAACCCAACACTTGAAATGATCTCGATTGAATATTTCAAATTGAATATGAGCCTTTTATATTTGACATAATTTAAACTCTAGGATTCAAATATGACTTCTGAAAATTTTACTTAAAATTTATAGACACTTCCAAATGATTCTCTTTATCTATTTATATATCTGAAAATACGAAGTCACAGGTTTCTAAATTTTTCTCAGTACCTACATTGTGCCAACACAGCAAAAATCAGATGCTTTTTATCACTTTTGAATTTTTGCCACCAGAAATGTCATTAATTTTAATGATAATATCCTGTTATACCTTGCACTGAATTGACCTTTTGTGTTTCCAGACAAAATGGTCCATGTAATCATAAGGTAGTTAATTGGAAATCGAATTTCTTATCTTTTCATAATAGCCTAACAGACAAAAATACCTGTGTTCCATAAATTTTTTCTCTGTGTAAATTATTAAGTACAATATTCATTTTCAGAACAAATATTTCCTATATTTTTATATTTAAATTTTCTTTGAAGTTACTAGAAGGTAAAAACAAATATACATAATTATTTACATTATCTAGCAAATTGGTAGAAATCATGCTTTTCATACATTTACTGTTCTATGTGCCTCAATGGTTTTCAATACAATCTGAACTGAAATCATTAGTTTTTAATACGCCCAAATCCATAAATGCCTTTTTCTTCCCATCCAAAATAATTTTCTTATCTTGCGTCAATTCATCTTGATTGTCAAACCGAAACAAATTCTCAACTGAGTAAAGGATTCATTGTCTGCTTTTCAGACATTTGGACAGTGGAAAATTCTTTTGTTCAGAAAACAAAGATCTTACCATTTCTAACCTCTAATAGCTTGATGATATTTGTTTCCATCATGCCATTTTACTTATTGTACAATACATAGGAGAATGCTTGCTACTGGCTTCAAACATAGTCTTGTAAACAGGCACGGTTCAAAGAAAAGGCTCTCTCCATGAATCACAATTTCTCCCTTGCTGCTGCTGTTTCGTGTACACTTAGGTGATACATCCATCCTCATTACAAATCGCTCTTCCTTATGGACAGACTATTCCCAACAATCAACGAAGCTGGTTCTTCTCTTGGATTTAAAATATCCTCACATTTATTCTCACTGCCTTTTTCCCCCTCTGGTCCTCAATTAACACCACCCTTTTTGAAAGAACAGTATCTCCTACATTTATTTGTGCCAATATAATGTAACAGACTTTATGGATTGGAGAAAATAAGCAATACAAAAGGCACCATTAAGGAACAGCATTGCCAAGTACTGCATTTAAAAATACGTAGAATTTCAAAAGAGCAGCTCTTAAAAAGTATGTTTAATCATTGCTAAAAGCTTAGAGAAGAACTATTTCATACTTCTAGTCCCCTACCATTTAATTTATATAGCACATTTCAGCTTAAATATTCTATGATTATTTCTATAATTTCCAAGAGCCCCCTCAGAGAAACTATACTGCAAATTAGAAAATTATCTGATGTGGAAAAGGGAACAATGGCATATATTAGTGAGATTATATAATACAGGGGACGGGGAGTAATTAAGTAGGAGATGGGCAACATGGGTTGCATTTAGGTGTCTGTCACTTGCAACATTTGTGACTGAGCAAATTCTGTGGTTCCTGTGTTCTTTAGTTTTCATGCCTGGCAATGAAAGAAATAGCTGTCTTGCTCCACCTTTTATGTTATTTGAGAGCTTAGTGATAATGTGTGTGAAAGTACTTTTAAAACATTTTAAAGTATTATCTTTAAACATTCTTTAAAACTTTGTATTATTCCTATATACCACTACAAAATCAATTTTCTCCTTCACCTCCACATGCAGAAAGTCACTACCCTTTTAAAAGAACATAAACAGTTGAAAACTCCTCCTTCTGGGCCTCCACAACTCCAGGGTCTCTCTTATCTGTTGACTTGGGAGTCATATTTTGTGCCAAATGTCATGCTACTTTAAAAAATCTTAAGTGATAGTGTCACCAATAAGTAATAAAACTGCACATTATTGACTGTCCATTTCAAGATACACCCAATTCCACTGTATCTTAACTCAGATCTGAGAATAGCCTTTTTTTAAGCTTATGATTCATTCGGCTTAAGCTCAATGCTCATTCCCTTTGCAAAAATGTCTTTTTTTTTTTTTACTCCTTTAATTTTTCTCTCAATCCATCCATTGGATTGGCCAATTCCTTCTTATAATAGCTTTTTTCATAATCATAAACTTCATATGACATCACAGCTTGTTTTCTGGACTATAGCAACAACAACTACGGCTGCTGTTGCTGTTATTGTTTGTTACTACTCATTGCCTTTTCTTATTTATAAAAAAGTCATGGTAGTAATAGTACCTAGAATTTTTACTTGGATTAAGTTAGCAAATAAAAAATAATATACATATAAATTATTTGAAGGAAGGAGCATATGGTATATCATGTATATTTAGATATTTCTCATCATTTTTAGCACTAAAGCAGTTTCCTACCCAAGTGCACAATATTTATTCTTTCAATATACTGAATACCAGATACCTAATATATTTATGTGTGCTCATATATGCCTTTATATATATGTGTGTGTATATATATTTGTATGTATGGTATTGATTTATACTTGTTCAATTTCTTACTTTCTGGTAAGTAATACTAAGCTCTGAGTTCTACTTAAAATGATTCTGAGCAGTACGTGAAGAAGAGAAAACTGTGGTTTCAAGCAGTTAAAAATTTCTTGGTATTACTCAGCTAAATAGTGCAAACATGATTCCAGACAGGTTCTTCTCTGTAAACACTGCTTACACCACCTCATCTAATTGTCAGACACTATATTAGCTAAAGATGATAAAATTGTAATTTAAAATAGCCTTCTGCATTCTAGTCTCACGTTCAAGCCTGAGAAGAAATCCTTCATCAACAACTTGGACTGGATGAGACAGGACATTATTTTCCCACTTGGAAAACTGGTGTAGGGTATGGCCAATTGCATTCTCCTCTCTGAGAAAATGGGAGACTCCTCCTACATTAAATTCAGCATTCAAGCATCTTTGAAATACCCTTCATCCCACACAAGATTAGGTTTCAGTAAGTAAGTTTACTCCTTTGGGAATTGAGTCAAGAAGATAGTCTTTGAGAATGCAAGAGTATCTTCCCATCTGTTTAAAAGTGTTTTAAAAGTGTTTTAACAAAATTGGTGAAATTCTATTATCTTATTGTATTGCAACATAAAATTGGCACCAAGAGTTCCTGTTGTGGTGCAGCAGAAATAAATCTGACAAGTATCCATGAAGATGCAGTTTCCATCACTTGCCTCACTCAGTGTGTTGGGGATCCAGGGTTACTGTGAGCTGTGGTGTAAGTCACAGATGTGGCTTGGATCCCACATTGCTGTGGCTGTGACATAGGCTGACAGCTACAGCTCTGATTCAATCCCTAGCATAGGAGCTTCCATATGCCACGGATGTGGCCCTTAAAAAACAAAACAAACAAACAAAAATTGTACCAATAGTATCAAATGACCACTAATGAATTTAAAAAATTAATGAGCTAGCTTGTAACTCTAGCTCATGAAACAGTATTTTAGAAGTAAATATGTTTTCTAGATGATCTATGGATTATTACATCATTGTACCAAACAGTTATGTTTTCTCAGCTATTTCTAAAATATGCCTTATCATGTATTTTAGGTAGAAAGTTCTTGCATTCCTGGCTGTCTATATCCTGAAACTTAATAGTTATTCACCTTAATCCTATAAATTCAATATTCTGTAAAGTAAATTTACTTCGACTGAAGAACACTTTTCTATAAACATCCATGTGTATCATTTTCATTCTCTGGTGAGTTTGACTTTACCGCTCTAAGCAAATATTCCTTGATTTCATTTGTAAAATATTTCTGATGAAACAAAGATGGTTTTGAACTTTCATTTTTCCCCTTTTACCGAGATTATGATGACTTTGAACAGTCCTCACATGAATTTCACCTTACTTTTTTGTCTGTTTCAAAGAAAGGGAGACTTTGAAGAGCGTTTTTATCTTTTCTAATATATATAAAGCTTCTCTTACATAGAAATAAAATTTCCATATAATATTTGGTGTTTTCACTGTGAATAGACTATGCTCAGTGGAGAGAGAGGAAAGTAAACTTACTTATAACTCTTCCTGTTGTCCACAGGGATCCATGTCCTGGTCTCTTGTCACTCCTCTGCTCTTTGCATAGTAAGAACATACTAGAGCCTCAATTCAAGCACAGTTTTCCATGGGCATGAGAACTCTATGCCTGAAGTTGGTGCTATTTGACCTTCAATTTCATGAATCATGGGTTTGTGAAGAATACAGAAGTTGTGAGAAGGCAATTTCTACTTCACTTTTTCTCTACCCTTCAAAACATACCAGACCAGAGTTAAAGAGAAAATGCTTTCAGTCGTTTACTTTGGGTGGTTACCAAAAGCCTGCGTCTGCTTCTTTACTCTTACATTTTCAGTTTCGTTTGTAAAAGGTAAGGAATATTTTTATGGGATTCAGTATTCATGCTATAACTACCACCCACTTTCTGGGAATAGCTTCCTGTCTTTCCTCTTTGATTAAACAAATGTGTGTAGCACGTTATGTCTAAGAGTGGAATTCTTGTTCAGTGACAATGCTACCTCATGTGCCAGTAGAATATACAAAGCATGGTTTGATTTTAAAAATTAAAATATTATCACCTACTAATTTTATCTTGAAAAGAAATTACAACTTGCATGGGAGGGTAGACCCTATAAAGAGGGTGTTTAGTGCAAAGTTTCCAGAGATCTACTCATTAATTTTAAAATTCAGTTGAGTAATGACTGTAATTCACATAAATACATGGCAATTTAAAAGTAAGAACCTTTAATTGGCCAAAATAATTTTGAGAAAAAAGAAAAAATCTAGAGGTATCATCACACTCCCTGACTTCAGAGTATGCTACAAAGCTATGGTAATCAAAACAGTATGGTGCTGGCACAAGAACATACACGTAGATCAGTAGAACAGGATAGAAAGCCCAGAAATAAACCTATGCACTTATGGTCAATTAATCAACAACAAAGGAGGCAGGAATATCCCATGGATAAAAGACAGTCTCTTCAATAAATGGTGCTGGGAAAGTTGGAAAACTACATGAACAACAATTAAATTAGAACTTTTTTCACAACATACAAAAAATAAACTCAACATGGATTAAATATTTAAATCTAAGACTGGAAAACATAAAACTCCCAGAACAGAACATAGGCATAATACTCTTTGACATAGCTCATAGCAATATTTATTTGGATCTGTCTCCTAAAGCAAAGGAAACAAAAGTAAAAATACACAAATGAGACCTAACTAAACTTGAAAGCTTTTGCACAGCACAGGAAACTGGTGCATCATTAAAATGAAAAGACAGACTACTGAATGGGAGAAAATATTTGCACAATTATGACTGATGGGGGCTAATGAGCAAAATATGTAAGCCACTTACATAAAGAAATGAAAAACACAACTTGATTAAAAATTAGGAAGGAGAGCTGAATAGACATTTTTCCAAAGAAGCAGATAGATGGGCAAAAGGCACATGAAAAGATGGTCAAAATCACTAATAATCAGAGACCTTCAAATCAAAACCACAATAAGATAACACTTCACACCTGTCAGAATGATGTCATCAAAGACTACAATTAACAAGTGTTGGCAAGGATGTAGAGAAAAGGGAACCCTAGTGCATATTGGCTGGAGTGTAGATTGGAACAGCCACTAAGGAAAATGGTATGGAGTTTCTTACAAAACTAATTACAACTGTCATATGATCCAGTAATTCCACTCCTGGTTATGTATACAAAGAAAACAAAAATATTCCAAAAAAATATGCTAATCCCAATGTTCATAGCATTACTTGCAGTAGCCAAGATAGAAAAACATCGTTAAGTGTCCATCAACAAATGAATAGATAAAGAAGTCATATACAGGTGTGCATCTATTATGGAATATTACTCAGCCATAAAAATGAAATTTTACTATTTGCAGTAACAAAGACGTACTTGGAAGATATTATGCTTGGTGAAGTAAGTCAGGCTGATAAAGACAAATACTGTATGTTATCACTTATTTGTAGAACCTTATTTTTCACAAAATAGAGACTCACAGATAATAGAGAACAAACCAGTTACCAGTGGGGAGAGGGAATGGGAGGCCAAGATAGTGGTAAGGGACTAAGAGGTACAAACTACTGTATATAAAGTAAATAAGATATAGGTATATGTTGTATAGTATAAGAGTTATAGCCAATATTTTATGATAACTAAATGACTTTAACAATAAGAAATTGTGAAACACCATTTTACACCTGAAATTCATATAATATTGTAAACCAACTATACCTCAATAAAAAATTACTGGTTTATATTGACCATAAAAAACATTTAACTGTTCTTTTTAGTATTTAAATAAATCAAAACTTGCATTTATAGAACCACAGTACTGAAAATAGATATTGCAGATCAGTGATACTAGCTTAAGACAGGAGACAAAAGGCCTAGATAATATTTTAAAGTCATGCCCTGGGCAGTGGCATCTTCTTGTTCCCATCCACTGTTACCAACCAAATAATAAAAATACTCTGGAGTTCCCATCGTGGCACAGTGGTTAACGAATCCGACTAGGAACCATGAGGTTGCCAGTTCAGTCCCTGCCCTTGCTCAGTGGGTTAAGGATCCAGCGTTGCCGTGAGCTGTGGTGTAGGTTGCAGATGCGGCTCGGATTCCGCGTTGCTGTGGCTCTGGCATAGGCCGACAGGTGCAGCTCTGATAGACCCCCTAGCTTGGGAACCTCCATATGCCGTGGGAGTGGCCCAAGAAATGGCAAAAAACAAAAAAATAAAAATAAAAATAAATAAAAAAAAAACTCTAATTACTTATCTTCCTGCCAACAAAACTCTGTGTCTCTATTCACATTAAAAAAAAAAAAAAAATCCCAAAGCTTTCTTTGGCTATTTAAAGTTCTAGATTGTGTATTACTGATTTATTTTTTTAGTAATTTTGTTTTATTCCTCTATAAAAACAACTTCTACTACCAAATAGTTTTATTTGTTATTACCCAGTATTTTCCCTTCTCTTCAATTTTGCTTATGCTAGAAATACAATGTCTTAATATACATTTTTGTCCTACATAAGCATCCCTCATTCCATATCCTCATTCAAAGCCCACTCTTTCTTCAAGTATATGTTCTGATTCAGCTTCATCCATAAAGCTTTCCTGATCAACTCTCCTAGCTCATTCTTCTGGGCAAGAGTTTTGCACCATTTCCCATTATCCTAGACTATGTGATATATGTCAGATTATTTATGTGCTCAGTTGCACATAATGACAAACATTTATTTGGGGTGATACCTAAAAAAACAAATATAATCCTGAAAATGACCCCCCCCCCCGCCACTTTCAAAAACTTGTTTGAAACTTAGGAGGTGCAGACCATTTTCTCAGCTTCTCAGTTGCAATCCAGACAGTCTCAGGGACATAGTATCTAGGGAAAGTTACCATTGCTTTCTTCAGCCCATATCCTTTATAAAAAGGGAGTGGCTGGAGTTCCCATGGTAGCTCAGTGGTTAATGAATCCAACTAGGAACGATGAGGTTGAGGGTTTGATCCCTGGCTTCATTCAGTGGGTTAAGGATCCGGGGTTGCCTGAGCTGTAGTGTAGGTCTAAGACGTGGCTTGGATCCCGCGTAGTTGAGGCTCTGGCGTAAGCCGGCGGCTACAGCTCAGATTAGACCCATAGCCTGGGAACCTCCATTTGCCGCAGAAGTGGCTCTAGAAAAGGCCAAAAAGGAAAAAAAAAAAAAAAAAAAAGGAGTGGTTAACATCTGGCTACCAAAGTGTGTTGGGAATTAATCAGATGTTTATGAAAGCTTTTAAAGAAAAAAAATGATACAAAAGCTAAGAGGTTTTGCCTATGAAATTAGTCGCAAAGTGTGGAAAATTTTCAGGCAAAGTATTTAAACTACTGGAACAAGTATGCCTGCTCAAAGTCAGGAAATATTTAAAATATGTAACATATTTCTATATAATTTTTGATAAATCCTTTTAACTAGTGGATCAAGAAGTTAAAATCAAGTTTCCATTGATCCTTAACAATAGCAGAGGTTCTTTTTTTTTTTTTATTAAAAGTTACTGCAAATGAGAAACAAAGAATCCATGAATCTATGTGCATTAGCATCTCCTTTATCTTATCAGAAGACTTTGTCTGAAAGCACTGGCCATCCTTTTCCTCACTTCTAACACATAATACCCAATTCCCACGCTGCTGTTCTTTGGGTACTTTATTAGTTTTAACTTATAAAATTCTTAGCAAGTTTCTTTGTTTTCACAATCCATATAGTTGCTCTTGGAACCAGCACTATGAGAATGGGAGAAAAGTTATTTAACGGTATAAAAGAGGGTAAAGACAGAAATATTAGATTTTAGTGTACTCAGTGATGGTCATGTTCCTGTGTTGAATGGCCTGCCTAAGGAAGTGGGGGCATGAGCAAAATTCTTTAGTGGCATATCCATTGATAATAATTGAAGATAAAATGTGTGAAATCTATAGCACTTGAAGGGTTTAGTTTCAGAATCTGCAAGTTTTGGAGTATAGAATAGTTTTTTGTTTTATAATGCCACATACCATGCAACTCATATACCTAAAATATGCTGAAAATAACTCTGTATTTCATTATGTTAGAAATTTAGAAGTATTTTTTAAGAGTGTTCCTATGATAAACCAAATGAGTAGTTCCTCTCTAGATCTAGAGAGCCAGTGAGTCCCAAACAGCCAAGAACAAGTTTGGAAAAGAGAGAGAGAGAGAGAGAGAGAGAGAGAGTGTGTGTGTGTGTGAGATGTCCATATTCTTGTGAGAAGGAGGTGTTTTGAGGTGGTGTGGAGGGTGCTCTTATGGCCATAGAAAAGCAATATTGCAAGTGGAGATAAGACCTTCGTGTTGGAATTCAGGTTGACTGGGCTTTTAATCTCAGATCCACCGCTCACATAGAGATATTGGCCAAATAACTCTGAAACAATTCTTTGTGTAAAATGGAGGTCACAGGTACATATGACATGGATTAGTTGTTAGAAAATCTTGTCATAATGATTAGATGTTAGAAAATCTAGTCATTATGTCAAAATGATTAACAGTGTCTGGAAAGCACAGAATAAAAACAATGCATTTTAGTCCTCACTATTAACAGGTTTTTGTTAGCACAGTAATTATATGAATAGCCTTGAAAACTGATCAGTTTATATGTGAATAGCATAGAGCAGAGTCTGCTCTCTCCATCTGGTCTTCGCATCCTCTCCACACTAAAAGAGCATACTGTTGAGTAATTGGACTCATCAACACTATGGGGAGATCCTCTTTGAAGTAGGTAGGAGGAAGTGGGGTGAATCATAGAGACTTGTGTAGTGTACCGAAACCTCTTAGGCTTCCTAATACTCATTAATTCCTCTGTGAAACTCTCTAAGCACAATACTCTTTTTTGGGGGAGGGGGGTCGAGGTGGTGTGACTGCCATTAACCTTCAAGCTAAACCTTAGGAACTGGAAGCTCTTCTCCCCCAACCCTGTCCTTGGAATGCACATTCCATCCACCATTGCCACAATGAGAGCTCTTTCAAGGAAACGGCCTTGAGAGAGAGAGAGAGTGCCATGTGTTGTTGAGACCATCTTCAACGAATATGTGATTGGACCCAGTTAGGGTCTCTGACAGATGAATATGGAAATCTAGTCATTGTGCAGCTGCCCGAGACTCATATGTTCCCTTGCTTAGTAAAACTGTCACCTACTAATCTGCAGTGGTCTGCTGTTTTCTTCAGTGTCTTTATCTTCCATGTAAGGGTACAAGTTTGTGAAACCACAAATATGAAATGAGGACCTTAGAAGAGCAGGACATAATCTCAGGACTAAGCCCAAGACCATGTTTTTAAAAATATTTTGAATATCCTTTTAAAAGTCTTTTGGACATTTTTTTAATTTTGGCATCTCCCTGTTGCAGTTTTATATTCTTATGGAATATACAAATGAGAACCATTCTAATGCCTATTGATTGAACACAGTTCTAGGTTAAAGATACATTTATGGGAGCAATTCCTTAGGCCTTGTAATTGCAGAATCATATGTAGATTGCCCATTAAGAGACCTGCAGAACCTAGGTTAAAAGGGCTGGCCCTGGAGTTCCAACTAGGAACCATAGGGTTGTGGGTTCGATCCCTGGCCTTGCTCAGTGGGTTAAGGATCCGGTATTGCCGTGAGCTGTGGTGTAGGTCGCAGATGCGGCTCGGATCCTGCATTGCTGTGGCTCTGGTGTAGGCCGGCGGCTACAGCTCCGATAGACCCCTAGCCTGGGAATCTCCATATGCCATGGGAGTGGCCCAAGAAATCGCAAAAAGACAAAAAAAAATAAAAAAAATAAAGGGCTGGCCCTGCAGCCAGATACTCTCTTCAAAACCAGGTCTTATCTCTTACTGAATTGGGTTCTTGAGCAAGTTACTTCATCTCTCAATGCCTTAGTTTACTCACTGTAAAACAACGATAAGAATAATTCATTGTTACCTTATAGGACTTTGTAAAGATTAAATGAGATAAAAAATAAAATGATCTTAGAATAGTGGAATGGTTTTAGGCTCATAATAACTGTTCAGAAATGTAACTTATTATGTCGCCCTGTGGTAAGGGTATATTCAACCATTATATTAATAAGTTAATTGAATACATTTAAGAATGATCCTCAATTTCCTTATAACAGGCATGCTTAACGATGGAGGGGAAACCAGAATGAGACCGTTAGTTGTGCAATTATGCTTAGTGGAAAAATCTGTAACTTCAGCAAATAGTAATAATGCCTGACGTTTCTTTAAGGCTTTATAGAGTACAAATTTCTATGTGTTGTGCTTGGCAGTTTGCAAAGAGCTTCACAATTAGGGCTTTTAGCCTTGGCAGTGATCAGTCAGCTCTGGCTATTATTTTTACTTAAAAAAGATGGCCAAAAGAAGTCATTCAACTTTAGTCAAACACTAATTTCAGCTAATATATCTGATAAAACAAACAAAAAAGTAATAAACCACATAGCTGATAAAACAAACAAAAAAGTTATAAACCACATAGTGTAATCTTCTTTTCTTCTTGTTTTCCTCCCCCTTCCTTCCTTTTTTTCTCCTTGTTTACTTCTTTCCAAAATATGGATTAAACCTGATCATGCACCAGGCACTGGACAGGATGCTAATGTAGAGTCATGAAATAAAAACATGATCACTTCCTCTTTGAAAAAAATCAGTTATGGCAAAGTCATAAAAAAAACAGCAAGGCAACAAGTCTGTAAGACTAATCATTACAGCTTTTGGTACTATAAAGCAACAGATGAGGTGGTGATAAAAAGGAAATGAGTTGGGAGTAGGAGCTACTTTAGGCTGGGTGGTCAAGAAACATCAGGAGGTGCCAAATCAGAAATGAAGGAAGAGGAGTGTCTTTCCAGTGAGGGGTCTGACAAGGTGAGCAGGTGTGTTACAAGCAGACAGACGTAAGTTGTTTGGGATCTTGATATCTTTCAGGTTTAAATACCTGAGTTGAATCTCAATTACAACCTTCTAGGGAGCTGAGATTTTCAGGATTATGCTCACCAGTCTTATCCTGAATGTCTGCTAGTACTTTACTACATGATTGTAGAAGGCTACTACAGAGTTTCTATTCTAGAGATAACTATCAACTCTGACAGTATGATTTATCATGTATTAATTTACCCCATCTCCAAAAATGTCTTCAAAGCTCTTTCTTGTACTATTATACCTGATCATTTGCAATTTTTCTGACTTTTATTACAAAGAGATTATTTTGTTTTTTACTGCTTTGATCTCTAGAGCTTTTTGTTGAACCACCAATAAGCTTCTAACTCAGCATTGTTTATACTAAAATCTAGAATTTTCATTCTGGTCTTGAATAGGAGACACATCTTTTAAAAAATAATATCAATCTAGACAAGATTAAAAAGAAAGCTTATCCCCCAAAGAATATAGTATAAATAGAGCAGCACTTGGCCAGCTGTCAAAGGAAATATCTTTGGATTTATTCTCCCTCTGAGAGTTCAGTGAGCTGGTCCTTTCAGTTGTATCTACTAGGATACTAAAAGATGCTAAATGAAAACACTTTTAAAATATCTGTATCTGTCAAATATTCAGGCTTATAAATCCAGTGGATATGACATGCTGTTACTATGTGACTTAAACTGAATATTTATTTCCCATGGCCTAAGCCAAGCTCCTTAGCATCAGGTACAGAATGCCAAAAGATAGTAGTATATTACATTAAACTTTTCCTGCTGCATCTTTGGCATTTCCCATGAGGCATCATCATGTACGTAGCTTTGAATGCAGAGTGATGTAATAAAGCAGGATAAAATATGGCTGCAGCATACAGGGATGGCACCACAGCAGACCTCTTTAGCTTTTTTCGTATTGAAAATTCAGCAGGACTATTAAAGTGTAATGGCACAGAACATCTTGTTAAAAAAGCCACAACCCTGTATGATATTCTTGTTTATGGATGATATTTATTGCTTTTGTGTTCTTATTGTGCACTTTCAGTCAATTGAAATGCAAGGGCTAATGAAACCTCCACCATAACACATTTATTCTTCCCTATCCCAAATGAGTCTACAATATGTAAATGACTTACATATATCAGGTGCTCAGGTTTTATTGTTTTGGGTTAATTTATTCACTGTAATATTCTTAATGAAAGTAATGACTCTTAACACTAGTTTATATATTCACATACTACAGTTTTATTAAATCATGCTGGGAAAGTTCATGATGTAGGCCCTAAAATAAAGTTCCATGTTTAGTCAAACATATAAATATGATCCACTTACCAAAGAGCAATACTATATATTTTTCTCTTTGTTGTCTTTAATTTTAGTTCATCAAAATTTTAAGTTTAGGGAAGTACAGGATCTAATATATTAATCATATGCCCCTAATATATAATTTTTAAGAATAATGCATATCATGATTTTCTTTTCTGTGGAAAGGTTCATTTGTGCTGTATATTCAATTCTAGATATAAGTGATATCATATGGTATTTGCCTTTCTCTTTCTGACTTACATCCTTCAGTATGAGTATGAGAGTCTCTAGTTCCATCCATGTTGCTTCAAAAAAGAAAATCATGGAATAGACTTGTGATGGCCAAGGGGCGGAGGGAGTGGGGTAGATTGGGAGCTTGGGGTAATAGATGCAGACAATTGCTTTTGGAATGCATTAGCAAAGAGATCCTGCTGTGTAGCACTGGGAACTATGTCTAGTCACTTATGATGGAGCATGATAATGTGAGAAAAAAGAATGTATACATGTATGTGTAACTGGGTCATCATACTGTACAGTAGAAAAAAAATAATAATGTATTGGGGAATTAAAAAATATATATATAAATAAAACTTCTAGAACTTCAAAAAAAGAATAATGAATATCAGAATCATCACCTTTTTATATTTTTTATGATTTTTAATTTTTCCATTACAGTTGATTTACAGTCTTCTGTCAATTTCTACTGTACAGAAAAGTGAACCAGTCATACATATTTATATGTTCTTTTTCTCACATTATCCTCCATCATGTTCCATTACAAGTGACTGGATATAGTTCCCTGTGCTGTACAGCAGGATCTCATTGCTTATCCACTCCAAATGCAATAGTTTGCATCTATTAACTGAGACTCCCAGTCCATCCCACTTCTTCCCCCTCCCCTTTGGCAACCACAAGTCTGTTCTCCAAGTCTATGAGTTTCTTTCCTACAGAAAGATTCATTTATGGCATATATTAGATTGAAGATATAAGTGATATCATATGGTATTTGTCTTTCTTTTCCTGACTTACTTCACTTAATATGAGTCTCTCTAGTTCTATCCATGTTGCTGCAAATAGCATTATTTAGTTTTTTTTTTTTTATAGCTGAGTAGTACTCCATTGTGCATATGTACCACATCTTCTTAATCCATTCATCTGTCAATGGACATTTAGGTTGTTTCCATGTCTTGGCTATTGTGCATAGTGCTGCAATGATCATACAGGTGCATGTATCTTTTTCAAGAAAAGCTTTGCAGGATATATGCCCAGAGCAGAATTGGTAGATCATATGGTAGTTCTATATTTAGTTTTCTGAGGTACCTCCATACTGTTTTCAATAGTGGTTGTACCAATTTATATTCTCACCAAGAGTGTAGGAGAATTCCCTCTTCACACCCCCTTCAGCATTTGTAATTTGTTGACTTGTTAATGATCGCCATTCTGACAGGTGTGAGGTGCTACCTCATAGAAGTTTTGTTTTGCACTTCTTTAATAATTAGTGATGTTGAGCATTTTTTTCATGTGCTTTTTGGCCATCTGTATATCTTCTTTGAAGAAATGTCTATTCAGGTCTTTTGCCCATTTTTATATTGGGTTGTTAGTTTTTTTGCTGTTGAGGTGTAGTTGTCCGTATATTTTAGAGATTAAGCCCTTGTGAGTTGCTTCATTGGAATCTATTTTTTCCCATTCTGTAAGTTGTCTTTTTGTTTTCTTTTTTGTTTCCTTTGCTATGCAAAACTTGTCAGTTTTCTTAGGTCCCATTGGTTTATTTTTGCTTTTATTTCTGTTGCCTTGGGAGACTGACCTAAGAAAACATTTGTGTGGTTGATGTCAGAGCATGTTTTGCCTATGTTTTCTTATAGGACTTTGATGGTGTTTTGTCTTACGTTTAAGTCTTTAAGCCATTTAGAGTTTATTTTTGTGCATGGAATGAGGATGTATTCCAGTTTCATTGATTTGCATGTGGCTGTCCAGTTTTCCCAGCACCACTTGCTGTAAAGACTCTTTTACCCATTTTATATTCTTGCCTCCTGTGTCAAATATGAATTCCCTTTTTACACCCAAAGTTTATCGTACATTTTATTGATTATGATGGCCCCAAACTGTCACTTTAAACTTTTATCCTCACTGTTTACATTTCTGTAACCATTTGAACTTGAAGCACAAGCAGACTTTTTTTTTAAATAGAATTATCAAAATTCTATATTGAATGAAAGCAGTTTTCAATGCCTAATTAATTCCAAACCATATGCTAGAAAAATTACAACAATCAATAAATAAGTTTACTGTGAGATATAGTAACCTAAAATACTTTTATTTTGTGTCCATTCTTTTTCATATACCTGATGACTGGTACCAGCATGGTATATGGGATTCTCTCCCAAAATTTTGTTAAATGAGTGAACAACCTGTCCACCTCATAACCCCTTGTTGCCATCAGTCTTGATCTATCAAGAACTGGTCCTGTTATTTTTAATTTACTAATTAGTTATTAGAAATTACTTCTCCTGAAGGAAATTAGTCTTAAATTTTGGAATAATGTTCAAATCAGTCTTTCCATAGGAAAAAGATCTGTCAGTTACACCCTCAAAAGGCATTTCAAAATGTTCTCTCCTCTCTCCATCCCTGCTATGTGTTTCAGTCATATCTTTTCACATATTACTTACTGAAAATAACCTTTAAATTGGCCTTGCCAGTATCTTCTACCTCCAGTCAATCTTTATATCTTAAGCTATAAATCTGATCATGTATCTACATGTCTCCAAAATTGTAAAGATTACTTAGAATCCAGATCTCCTAGCCTAAATATAAGATGTAATGTAAATCTAAGGTTTAAGATCAAACTTATCTCTTTAGATGTTTCTCATAACTTCTCATTTATCTTTCATTA
This sequence comes from Sus scrofa, assembly GCF_054392235.1. Lineage (NCBI taxonomy): Eukaryota > Metazoa > Chordata > Mammalia > Artiodactyla > Suidae > Sus > Sus scrofa. The sequence goes on along the minus strand of NC_139391.1, from coordinate 83,839,109 downwards.
CAACCCCTACTGAAGTATCAGTATTCTCAGAATCCATCCCCTGTGATCATTTTCTCAATTTAGATTGTCTTCTTGCACTTGAGGTCCAGCACTGTATGGTTTTATCAGAGAAAGCTCCATTCAGCTTTCTCTTATTGGACCATTAAAAAGTATTGGTTCATTTCTTGGAATATCCACTCCTCCTCCTGAAGTGATCAGTCTGAACATTAACAATAAATGAAATCATTTTTGTATTTTAAAATATTTTCCTTCTACATTAAAGCCCCTTGCAGTTCAGGTTGTTGTTTTCATATTCTTTTATGATGCCTAACACAAAGCCGTGCACATGTTTGGTGCTCAACAAATACTTGCTGAATTAAATGGATCAACCATAAAATGCTTTACATTTTTAAAGCTTTATTTCTCTATCTGATGCCTTCCAAATAACCCCTAGCTCCTTTTTAATCTCTGTTTAAAGTCTTATTTTCTAACTTACAAAGTTATTTTAATTGCTCTTTCTCAAAGCAGAAAAATAAAGGAAGTAGGGAAAGGAAGGAAGGAAATGCAGGATGTAGATTCTCTGAAGACATCCAGTAAAAAATGTTGCATGTTATCTGAAGAAGAAAAATCTGAGAGCTGCAGGTTTCAGAGGGCTTGGGCATGCTTCTTCAAGTAGAGAGTGGTTTTATCCATTATATGAAAAGCATTTATCACATGGTCAGCCTTTCCATTTTAAAGAAAATATGTTTTCTGAGTTTACAAAGGCACTTTCTTCCTGGGACTGATTTTCAATCCATGTGGCAGCAATTTTAAGTTCATCTCTGAGTGACAGCTAATGTTGCATCAGTGTGAACTAGTGAATGATAGCTTCCAAAGAAACAGCCAAGAAACCCTTCAAGGTATCAAAAAGCTTTTGGTGAATAATCTGTTTTTGATTTAGAACCCTGTAAGAAAAGGGCTTTTTAAAGATACCATGAGTTTCACTGTCTTTTCTTCTCTATCCCCCGATTCAGCCTGGGGTATTTATAGCTCAGTAATGGTTACATTCTTTTGTGCTCAGGGCAGATTTTCTTTTTTTTTTTTTTCTAAAATTAATCATTCATGTGGTAGAAAGCATTTTTTAAGTCAGTCTTAGCGTTTTGATCATCAGCTTAGTTTGACACTGACACTTTGGTTTTGTTTTTATTTTGTAGTTGGCAGCACTAAGAATTGATGGAAACTTTTTTTTTTTTCTTTTTTCAAACTCAGTGCACCCAAGAGAATCTGGGATGACTGCCAGTTACAGAAATGGAGGTGTGGGAGGTGATATTTAAGTATGTAGTTATACTTCTCATTTTAGTGACCTGACTTTTCATTAAGAACATGATTCAGAAAATTCTTCCATATATGCAAAGAGATCTTCCTTGGAATAATAGCTTGAGCCTATTTTTGTCTGATACTTTGTGGAGTCAAGGTCATATTTTCCTTATAAATAATGATAATTTATTTAATGATTATGTGTATAGCTCCTGTGGTAAGTAGCTTATGTACTCTCCTGATTAAAAAAAGAAAAAAAAGTATCAGTATTTTGACTTTATAGCTGACAACATTCATGTTAAGTTGCCCAAAGTTAGACAGGCAGAACTGGGATTTGTATCAAGGTCTAAGTGACTTCAAACCCCATGCTTTTTAGAATTTCATTCTGCTGACTCCCAACAATCAATTTTCAAATATGTAAACCATGATGATGTAAACAATATTCTCTTTTCGTCTTTTACTTTTGCCCATGGAAACATTGGCTGTTATTTGTTTATGGCAGTACTTTTCTCCAAGTAGTAATATCGACTGATAACTATATTTTGTGTTCTTACTTAATGATTCTGATGCTTAAGTGGACATATAACATTATACACTCCACCCATACAGATTTATACCACTGTAAATTATTAGTCTTTTTTTTTTTTTAACCCCAAGACTCCTTTCCAAATTAAAGTGCACGCATCTAGGATTAGTTCTTATTTTCAAGGTTTTTTTCTTACATTTCCATTTTGGAAGCAGAATAAGATTGTTCCTTTTTAATCAAGTGCTCTGTGTTGTGAAAACTAAGAGCTAGTTGGAGATCTTACTTGATGGGAAGTCTTTTTCAAAATGCTTGAATTTGGCATTATCACATTTTCTTTTTCTTGGTTAATTGGTCTTGTTCAAACTACTGTCTAGTTATTTGGAAGAGTGATTTTTTTTCAGCTTCCCACTCCATTATTTTTAGGGGAATATTTCTGTAAATCATATAAAGGATATACAAAGCCCACTATATTCTTTTGAAAATTCGAATGTATTTATGTTATGTACTGTGGGCTATAGTGGCTACTAAGACATGGCCTTAGCCTAAAATTCTGTAACAGTAGATAGAAATTTACATGATTATTATGTGACTTGGTAAAGAGGATAGTAAAAGAGTTCCAAAAATGGGTTTTGGAATTTCAGGGAAAAAAGAAATTCTACCAGAGGAATTACTGGAGAATTCCTTGGAATAGGCAGTGTGCTCTTTGTTTTCTGTTATAACTTTACTGGAAAATATTAATTTTATAGTTAATTTCAATTCTGCTTTTTAGAAATAAAGTAGGGTTTTGATAAGTGGAAGGAAAGATTCAAGGTGAAAAGAACATATTTTACACATTTTAAATATGAAATGTAAATTTTACCTGGAATAAAAAAGCAAAAACCTGAGCTTTGCTACTAACTTTTCTAATATGATAATCAAAGAGGGAAGAGAATAGGAAAGATAAGGGGGAAGGGAGGGAAGAATGCGGAGAGGGTGGCAGGAAGCAAGGAAACAAAGCTAAATAATTTGGTTAACTTTTCTTCCTTTTTTTTTTTTTTTGCATTTTTAGGGCCACACCTGTGGCATATGGAAGTTCTCAGACTAGGGGTTATATCAGAGCTACAGCTGCTGGCATATACCACAGCCACAGCAATACAGAATCTGAGCCGAGTTTGCAGCCTACACCACAGTTCATGGCAATGCCAGATCTTTAACTCACTGAGAGAGGCCAGGAACTGAACCCCCATCCCCATGGATACTAGTCAGATTCATGTGTGCTGAGCCACAAAAGGAACTCCCTATTTTGGCTAACTTTTAAAAGCACAAGGAAAGCTGGATTGAGTAACTGAAAGATAGAAATACCTGATGTTTCACACAATTGCATTATTTCCTTCTGTGATTTTAGTTGGTGTCAATTTATAAAACTTGAATTTATATTTGCAGGCTTTTCTTAGTTGATAATTCCCTCAAGTATGAGCCCCTGATCCTTCCCTTGAATAAGGCAGACAGTTGGGGAATACTCTTTCCAAGTAGTTCTTCATCATTTAACTATTAATGTACTCCCTTCCAATCCCTATTCCAGATAATATTAGCTTGCTCTCAGTTCTCTAATAAATTTCTAAAAACCAATTTTATCATGTCACAGTATTGTGTTGTACAAATCATAGTTAGCTTATAAATGGCAAGTAGTAACATTATAGTGTTTTCAATGCTATTCAGATTGTGAGCAGCCAGAAACATCATAGAACTAGTCTGCTAGTGAAATAGTGAAATAAATATTTTTATTGAAATGCATTAAGTGTTGGGGAGTCATACACTGAAATAAAATAGAACAGGAGCACTTACTCAGAGATAAATTTGACAAGGGAATCTCAGAGCTACTTCCTACATAATCATAGTTCAAGGAATGAGAGATCCCGTCATGGAATTTACAGCAAAGCTTTAACATTGAATGACTACAATAAAGTATGGAGTCTGAATGTTTTATCAGTTATTGAGGGGTACTTCACACTGCTTGGCTGTCTGGATATAATTCAGCCACCTCAATTACAAATATGACCCAGCAAAATCCCAGAGACCTTTCCCCATCATGTTCAGGGCAAGGGAGGTACGGTTCTGGTTGTCACTATTTATAATTGTAGCTGTAGTGAAAAAAAAAACAGAAAATAAAGATGAGTGGGCCAAAGCATAAAATGAATTTTAGACATGCTTGTGGATTTCTTTTTAATGGAAGATGGTGAAACAAGATATTGAATTCAAATCTATAGCAGCCTTTTGAACAGGAAACAATGATTGTGGTTATCAGCCAAACAATATGTAATTATTATAATTTAATATTATTGGTGGCTTTTGGATGATTTCTTTCATGGATCAGGATAAGTAAAAACCCAAGCTTATATACTGTTTATTTTTCCCATAAGTTGATAAAATCCAGGTCAATACTAGTATAGTCATGACAGGTATGAGGATAATTTCCACTCTTACAAAAAGCAAACATATAGTACTTATTTTGAAATTTTATTAAATTTCAAATAAAAAAAATCTTCAAACCTTTCAAATTTCTTAGTGAGACATTGGCACTGTTATTTCATGGAGAGACTGGCTTTTAAAATTCTATTAAATAGAAACTGTAATTTTTTTGAGAAGGCTTTCAAGCCTCCAAAGGCCTTTACACCTCCCTATAAAAATATTTTATTTCAATTTTATTCAGCCAACACTTAGTGGGTTAATTATTTTAAAATTCCAAAATTTCAAAAAATTAACATTATATTGTCCTTTTTTATTTTTATTATAGTATAGTTGATGTACCATGTTGTATTATTTTCTGGCATACAGCAAAGTGACTCATATATAAATATATAGATTATTTTCATGTTATTTTCTATTATAGCTTATTACAAAATATTGAATACAATTCCCTGTGCTATATAGTAATACCTTGCTGTTTGTTTTATATATAGAAGTTTGTATCTTTTAGTCCCAAACTCCTAATTTATTCCTTCCCTACACTTTCCCCTTTGGTAACCATGAGTTTGTTTTCTATGTCTGTGAGTATGTTTCCGTGTCATAAATAAGTTCATTTGTATCATTCTTTGTATTCCACAAGAAAGTGATGTTGTATTTTCTCTTTGTGAGTTATTTCACTTAGAATGATAATTTTCAGATCTATCCATGTTGCTGCAAATGGCATTATTTAATTTTTATGGCCAAGTAGTATTCCATCATACACACACTATATATAGATAGATAGATAGACATTTATGTTGCCTCCATGTCTTGGCTATTATGAATATTGGGGTGCCTTTATCTTTTAGAATTAAATTTTTCTCCAGATATATGCCCAGTAGTGGGATTGACGGATGATATGTTAACTCTATTTTTAAGTTTTTAAGGAACCTACATACTATTTTCAAGAGTGGCTGAACTAATTTGCATTCCCACCAGCAGTGTAACAGAATTTCCTTTTCTCCACACCCTTTCCAGCATTTATTATTTGTAGACATTTTAATGATGGCCATTCTGACCAATCTGAGGTGTACCATTATAGTTTTGATTTGCATTTCTCTAATAATTAGTTGAGCATCTTTTCATGTGCCTATTGGTCATATGCGTATTTTCTTTAAATTAATAATTCTTCTCTCACTTTTTTAAAAGTTTAAAGTATAGTTGATTTACAATGTTGTGATAATTTCTACTGTAAGACAAAGTGATTCAGTATTCATATACGTATATCCATTCTTATTTAGATTCTTTTCCCATATAGGTTACCACAAAATATTGGGTAGAGTGTCCTGTACTATAAAGCAGCTCCCCGTTGATCATCCATTCCACATACAATATTATGCATAGCCAGTCCCAAACCCCCAATCCATATATTCTTTTTTTAAATTGTTTCCCATATATTCTTTTTTTTTAAAGTTGCATCTTTTTTGTTGCTGCTCTTTTCTTTGAACTACTGTGATATCACAGAAGTTTTTTTTGTATATCTATTTTTTTTTACAAAATAAAATACATATATTTAAACACAATTACAGTCAGACAGATTATTATATCATGGATCTTAAGATACAGATTAAGTGACTCCCTCTGGAGAAGTGGAATGGAAAATATGCTGAGACAAATAGGAAATATATTTTATATTTCATCCCATTTTGTATGGTTTTCATCTTTACTATTTAGTATTATCTATGACGTTTCAATTTTTCTTTAAAAATTAGCGTTATATTAAAATTGTGTATATTGTGCATCTAAAATTTATAAAGAAGAAAGCCTTATATACCATTAAATATTTTATATAGCATAATAAAAAGAATAACTGGTAAGAATAACAAAAATCACACACCCTCTGAAAATAAGTAAAATATAAAATGCATAAATTGGTTAAAAAAAGTGTAACTATATAAATATGTCCTCACAATTTGTTACGTCTTATTGATTCTTCAATAAAGGCATTACACCATTCTAGGTGATGTGACAAACAAGATATTATAGACTTTACATTGTACCATGGGGAGAAATTGTTATTAATAATACAATTGTAGACCTACATTATTTAATTGTACAGTTGCATTATTTAATTATAAATTCTTTGATGGAGAGGAAATCAGCATCAGTTCTAAGAAGACTTCAGCATTCCAAGAATGATGTCAAATGACCCCCTTCATGGTGGATTATGCACTTATTTACTATGAGATATATTTCTTCTTCAGAGATTCCTTGTTTATCAATTGTAGATTTTTGTTTTGCAGTTATTCTGAAGTTTTGATATGACTCTATATGTATATGAGATTGTTTTAAGTTGTTGGTCTCTTAATTGCAAGTTCATCTCCAGTGTCCTGCATTTGTACCCACCTCTTCTCATGATTTCTGATTTTGGTGGTATAAATGTGCGTGAGTGATTTCATATCTTTACTGTATATATACCTTTACTGGTGAGCCTTGTCATTTGTGGAATTTTTGTTTCCTGTTGCTGTCTTTTCTTTTCTCCCTAGAGAAGTTCCTTTAGTATTTGTTGTAAGGCTGGTTTAGTGTTGCTGAATTCTCGTAGCTTTTGCTTATCTGTGAAGGTTTTGCTTTCTCCTTCAAATCTGAATGAGAGCCTTGCTGGGTAAAGTAATCTTGGTTGGAGGTTTTTTCCTTTCATCACGTTAAGTATATCATGCCACTCCCTTCTGGCCTGCAGAGTTTCAGCTGAAAAATCTGCCAATAACCTCAGAAAATTTTAAGGATTCAATGAGATGTTTAAGTGCTATCACTCTAGTGTGTCTGATTAAGAAGTTATCTATCACTAGCTGTTAACTTAAAATTGGTACCAAAAAAGTTAGCCTTATTCTTCTTCCAATTCCCTACAAACTGCTATGTAGTTTCCCTCAAACTCATGCAAATGGTGAAGAATGTTACTCTTTAATTGACTCAGCATCAAGAACTGGAAAAGTCATTCATCTCCCTTCAGTCATTGCCCAATACTAGAAGTGCTTTCATTTTCTTCCCCGACTTGAGAGTTATCTTTTCCTCTGCCCTAACACAGTCAAGGGGAAGAAAAAAATCAGTAGACTTCTGTAATTGGAGTAAAGGGCAATGAGAAGTTCACAAACAGTAACAGGAGTTACAAGCATAACTCCTTCAAGCAAACCTCGGAAAAACTTCAGGTTTTTATTTAACAGTTTGAGTCCTTAGTAGTCTTGATCAGCGCAAGTGGAATACAGTAATTTAAGCTAAGTCCTAACACACAAAGACCTCCAATGTAATGACAGAAGAGTAAAAGACTATGAATGATAAGGATGTGCTATTTATCCAAAGGATCATTCAAACTCTATGACCTTCAACAAGCAGATTAATCTAAAGTCTGAGCCATTTTATTTGCAAATTAGAAGCCATGATACATTTTCTCAGTATTATTACTCAGTATTATCTACTCTCCCTATGTCCTACTTCCTTTTCCAAACAATAAAATATGCTCAGGATTTTTCTTTAAAACAAATGGTTTAACAAACTTAAACACATTGTCTTATTCCACTTTCTTCTCTATTAATTACCTAATCTCTCCTATTCATTGTCAAATATATGTATATATGTGTATATATATGTATATTTGTCTTTTGTCCTTTTTAGTGCCACACTCATGTCATATGGAGGTTCCCAGGCTAGGGGTCTAATCGGAGCTGTAGCCACCGGCCTACACCAGAGCCACAGCAATGCTAGATCTGAGCCGTGTCTATGACCTAAACCACAACACTGGATCCTTAACCCACTGAGTGAGGCCAGGGATCAAACCCACAACCTCATGCTTCCTAGTTGGATTTGTTTCTGCTGTGCCACAATGAGAAATCCCGTTGTCAAATATATTGAAAAGACTATGGTTGCTGCCTCTGTCTCCTCATCTACTCCTTTACTCTCGCACTTATTCACCAGATCCTCCTCTTGTCTTCAAGTCTTCTCCTTTTCACAAAATCTGTTTTTATTATTATCGCTAATGATTTTCAAATTTTGAGTTCAATGGATATTTTCAGTCATTAGTTGGTGGCAGTCAGCATATCTGAGCACTCCTTATTCAGATTACTCTTTTCTTTTGGTACCCTTGATTCCAAATTTAGAGATCTGGCCTGTGCTTTTCTTTTTTCATACTACATATTCTGAAAAAATAATAATATCCACTACTCTGACTTCAGTTTCCTTGTATGTAGGTGCTTGTGAAATACCCTAGGCTCCAATGCATCATCTCTTGTCCTAAAGCCCAGATGCCATCAGCTGCTGATGTCTATAGCAAATGAAACCTATGACTCATTACCTGGTGTGTCAAGCTAATGGTACCCTTACTTCTCTGAGTAAGTAGACTACTACTCTGCCAGGTGATGCATTCAGTGGCCTTCAAATGAGTATTGTGTCTGCAGTCTTATGGAACAGCAGATACCTCAGAAGCATAACTGTTCCCATTTCTCATTTTCTGGGGCTCTTTTACCCAACTGTGTGGCCTTTGTCTTACAGTGGTAAGCCAGGTCATATTCCAGATATCTGCTGCCTCCTTTTCTAAGCTGAATGGAAAACTAGAAAGTCCTACGCAAGTTGGGAAGTATGCCTTTGCCCTTTTCCAACTGTTCATGTTACTGTCTTACATACCATCTATGTGGTCACACGTTGTGCTGGCATTCCCTCTACGAGTGCCTGGAATTTTTTTTATGAAAGTGAGAAACGAACTCTTGTTCAGAACTCCTGAAAATTTATCTGGTTGTTTCTACTTTGCTAGAATTGTGATCTTATAGACTGAGTGAGAAGAGGAGGAGTAAGAGGATGGTTTTACCCTCCAATGTTTGTCTTTGCTTGGTCAAATCCCCTCTGGCAATGGAAATAGCTACTTTTACTTTTATGAACTTACAAGGTGTTCTTCCCTTTCCTGTGGCTAAAATAAAGGCACAAAATATAGATATATACATAGGACCAATGCAAGTTTCATAGATCCTTTAGTGCTTATTGATAGATAAAAGAAGGTTGATAGAAAATTAAACATGTTTTCTAACTCTGGGGAAGTGTTACATAGAGTAACATGGGCTAGTATGTTGACCAGCATCACTGGGCTCTGACTCTGTCCACTAAGCCCACCAGATTCCAGGGCAGAATCTGAAAGAAAATATTAATGATGCTCTCCATGGCACAAAGGAATAACCAAGTAGATGTTTTATACATAAATTCACTAAATCTCCAAAGAAAATTTAATTTTAATGATTTCAATGGCAGAAGTTTGAGATAAATAATTTCTGATCATGCCTTTCTGTGGGATTCTGGAATTTGTGTTAAAGGTCACTGAACATTTGGAAATGGCATCTCTAAAATTAAAATTGAGTACCTATGGTCATGTTTATTTGCCAAGGACATGGTTAGTGATAAAAAATATGATCTATTTTAGCTGGCTAGGCTGCATCTTAATAAATGCACTGACTCATGCTGTGATTTCAGTCACTTGAGATGAGCTTTTTGGGTTATGCCCTTTTCCCCCTGATGCCAACTCATTTTTTGTCTTTACTACCCTCCACAAATTTATGTATGTGGTCTGTGCAAATGGTGGAAGGAGAATAAAGAAACTGCTTTTGCTTTGTAAATTGGCACTTTTACCTGTTTGATGTTAAAATTGTTCGGTGGTAGTTAAAATAGGGAAAGTATCTACCCAGAGCTAAGAACCTGAGTGAAAATGAGAAACAGCTCGGGGTATCCACTAAATGGTTTTCTTATAAATCTCTACTGGAATTATTCAGGGAGAAAGAAGACAAAAAAGATTTAGAAGTTTGATATACCAAAGGGCTCTAGAAATTGCTTGAAACAGATCTTTTCATGCTTAAAGTGGGAAATAGGAAAGTGTTAAGAAAGCAATTATCACCTGTAATCTAAATATCAGTTGACTGCATGTGGAAACTAATGGACCTATAAACCATCAAAGACAAATATAGCTTCTGCATGGAATGAAAAATTTAATCAAAAATTATTTATTAAGAATAGGATATGATACTGGGGTTTCAGTGAAAAACCATAAACTGGAGACAAAATAAACAATGAAGTACATGGATAAGCAAGAGATCCAAAGATTATGAAAGGTTCTATAAGAGAAATAAGCAGATATTTTGGTAGGAAAAAAAAGTTCAAAGTGGGAAATTTATTCCAGATAGGACTGTCAGAATACATCTCTCTCAGTGTGTAACATTTCATCTAAGATCTAAGGAATAAGAAGAGCCATAGGAAAGTGCTCCAGATAGAGTTGAGAGTAGATACAAAGGAACTAGGGCCAAAAAAGATCCATGTACAACAGTACAACAAAAGAAAAGGCTAGGGAAAACATGATGGGTAAAAACTCAGCCAAGAGTGAAAGCATGCAGTATCTTACAGATCAGGATAAAGAGTTTAAATTTTATTCTGGCATAATAGGAAGTCATAAATACTAAGTTTTAAGTAGGGAAATGATGTGATCTGAATTATCTTTCAAAAATATATTTTTTGTGTGTGTGTGGAGACATTAAAAGGAAGAAGTAGTAAGGTCCTCAGACTAATTAGAAGGTTGTTACAGTAATCCAGAAATAAGTGTGGCTTGGACTAGGGAGGGACAGGAGAGGCAAAGAAGAGTGGATTCAATAGACATTCATTTCAGAGGCAGAATTAACAAACTTGTCATTAAGCAAATATAGTTAGAGAGTAAGAGGAATTAAGGATGATTCTTGGTTTGAGCAAGTGATGGTTCCATTGTAAAAACAGAAGACAACTTGGGGATAGAGAGGGTAATCGGATGACATGGGTTTTTTGGTTTTTTATGGCTTTTTAAAAAAATGTATCTTTAAATATCACAATTAGGTCTTAGGGCATCTTAATGTTTCCATATCTAGAAAACTCATAGACTTTATTCATCAGTCTGCCAAAATTTTCCTTTTTGAAAAATGTATACCATCCCTAAATTTCCTGATATTCTCATTTATAACTGCTTTGGCTTGCTGAATCAAAACAGCTGAATTTGATGTATGTTCAGTGCTATTTCCTTCAAGAATTAACTTATCATTCTGGACTCAAGGTAGCAAAAAATGAATGCTTTGTCTTATTCAAACTCTGCCAATGAACGTAGTTTTCAACCAGGAAATTTTAGATTTCAACCAGAGACCCTTTCTAAGTAATGAGGTTGAGGGGCAGGTGTCACAAATCCCATCTTGTAATAGGACTTCCACGTGACGCCCTTGACCATGTTCCATACAGGACTATATACAGTGTGAACAGTAACCAGTTCCTTTCTACTTCCCTACTATTTGTCAAAGCTGGTGCCTCTTCTTTTCTTTTTTTCTTTTTGCTTCCTTTATTTTGAAGTTCTATTGTTAACACATTTATGATTGTTATGTTTTCCTGATGAATTGGCCCTTTACTCATTATGAAGCATATCTCTTTATCTTTGGTAATATTCTTTATCTTGAAGTCTTTTTTTTTTTTTTTTTTAAGGCTGCACCCATGGCATATGGAAGTTCCCAGGCTAGGGGTCAAATTGGAGCTCCAACTGCCAGGCTACATCACAGCCACAGCAACGTGGGATCCTAGCCGCATCTTCGACTTACACCACAGCTCATGGCAATGCCAGATCCTTAACCCACTGAGCAAGGCCAGGGATCAAACTCGCATCCTCATGGATCCTACTTGGGTTCATTAACCGCTAAGCCACAAAGGGAACTCTGATCTAGAAGTCTTTTTTGTCTGATGCCTCTTCTTTTCATTCCAACAAGATTGAATTCTACATTGATGTGACTGAAGTTCCCTCACAGAGTTCCTCTAGAGGGAGTCCTTAAAAAGCAGTAACTACATCATTTCAGTGTGATGTTGACATTTTCTGGAATGTCATCTGATAAGAATAATCTTCATACTCACAGTAGATGTAACAAAATGTACAAATGATCTGTTTTGAATGAAATGTGTTTGAATTACTCTAAGAGAGGTGTCAGGAAGATAGTTGAATATATGTGATCTGGACAAAAGATATGAATTTGGGAGTCATCAGCGTGGAGGCAGGTATTATTTATGGTCATAGTTCTAGGTAAGATCATCTGAGTGCTGATTGTTAAATATCAAGGTAAATCTCACATGTGCAGTAAACCTAAAAGTCTTCTGAGGCTAAAACCTGAAACTTAAAACTATTTTTGCTTAAAAAATCATCATAGAATAGTGACCCACATTAAATTTTGGTTTTGTTTCTTGATTCGCCTAATCCTAAATACATTCTATTTAGTTATACAAGGCCCACATCCTTTAATTCTATCATTTTATATACTATTTTCAAAGAATGAATTAGCATGTTAAAGATATTAGTGATTTATATGAAGACTTCCTCAGAATGGTTAAATATACGAATGACAATTAATATATTGACCAAGTAAGGCATAGGTGTTGAATAATAGAAATAGACTTCATAAAAATGCAGTTCAGAGCGATGACTTGGAACATTAGGAATAAATTTTATTAGTTTGTAATAAAAATTATATATTTAAGTTAGAACAATTATTCAAGTAGAATATGGAGAATACATATTAAAAACTATGTAATAACTTTTAATTTTTTAAAAATATGGAACTTAAAAAAATAAAAGCTAAATTTCAATTACATGTGATACAGGTACTTAAAATGTGATTTAAACTGTGTGGTAATCAGTTTTCAATCAGAGAGGCTTGAGGTGTAATCGATGTCATCACTTACCAATAAGGTGTCTTTGGAGTCTTAATATCTAGGCAACTTGTCAAATTGACATAATAGCAGTCTAGAATATAAAGAGCTATCCTCAAACATTGTTTGAGGGGATTTTTCCATGTTATGAAGCATAGTAGAAAATTATCTTAATAGTTGCACAATGGTCCATTTACTGAATGCTCTAAACCATTATTTCACTATTATCCTCTCATGGGATATTTAGAAACTTTTCTTATTATCATAATTTTTGACTTCTTGTCAATCTTTTTTTGTTTGTTTGTTTGTTTGTTTGTTTTTGGTTTTTAGGACTGCACATGTGGCATATGGGAGTTCCCAGGTTAGGGGTCGAATCAGAGCTGCATCTACCAGACTATACCACAGCTACAGCAACTCAGGATCTGAGCCACATCTGCAACCTAAACCACAGCTCAGGGCAATGCTGGATCCTTAACCCACTGAGCAAGGCCAGGGATCAAACCCACATCCTCATGTATACTATTTGGGTTCATTACTGCTTTACTGCTGAGCCCACAACTGGAACTCCTGACTTCTTGAGAATCTTAACCCTAGATATTCTGCAGAAGCTCTACTATACCCCACTATCTGAAGTCTATTCACTAAACCCTCCCTTCTCTTAAGAGAATTTTTACATACATTCTCCTCTTTCATTCTCCTCTCATACCTCTAAGACTTCTTTCCTACTTTTGCCCTCAGCTTGTTAACCTTGCTTCCTACCTAAAAAAAAAAGGAAATAAAGAAAGAAAAGAGAAAAAGAAGCCAACAGAAGAAAATGTTCCAGGCTGCTACAATCAATTCACATATTTGTATCTGTGCCTATACATTCTGCCTTCCCTTCTGTTACTTTGAATGAACAGCCTGTGTTTTCACAAAGGACATTTCTTCCAGTTATACACCTGCTCCAACACATCACTCCAGGAATTATTTTTTGTGTTGGACGTTATAATTTTCCTTCTTGACTAAATTATCCCAAGAGCATGCTGGCATTCTTCTATTTCTCCTATCTTAAAACAAAATAAGAAAAAATTCCCAATACCACATCCTTTTCTATCTTACCTGCTCTCCTTCTTTTAGAGGAAAATTTCTAGGCAGTTTTCTCTATAAACTGTCTTCAGTTCCTTTATTTCCATTCTTTTGAATCCAGTCCAATCAGGATTTCACATCCCTCAAGGTTATCACTACCTCCGTATTTTAAGCCAATAACAAATTCTCCACCCATACCTAAAAGATTAGTACTAGTAATAAGTTTGAGAATGGCCTCATTAATACACTTTCGTCACTGGGCATCCAGAATTTCACGTGCTCTTCTTTCTTTCCTAATTTTCCAAACTGCTCCTTCTCATTCAATTTTGCTAGGTTTACAACATATAATGACCTCACAGTGATGAAACTCAAGCTTCAGTTCTAAGATTAAAACCTCTTGATTTTATACTATCACTTCCCTGTGATCTCATCCATGAATTTTATGCAAAAAAAATCCATTTTTTTTTTCTTTTTAGGGCTTCACTTGTGGCATATGGAAGTTCTCAGGCTAGAGGGTGAATTGGAGCTTTAGCTGCCAGCCTATACCACAGCCATAGGGACAAATCTGTGACTTATGTCACAGCTTGTGACAATGCTGGATCCTTAACCCACTGAGTGAGACCAGATCGAACCCACAACCTCATGGCTATTATTTGGGTCCCTAACCTGCTAAGCCAAAGTGGAAACTGCCCAAACTTCCAAGTTTTTAACATGAGCTTAGACTTCTCTGATAAATTCTAGACTTGAATGTACAGCTTTCTACCTTATTAAATTCCTCAAAGACTAAACTCATGATATCTACCTCCAAACCAGACCTTCTCACAATCTAAGAATCAATAAAATCAATCTTTCTAAAATCAATCAGCAAATCAATAATCTATCTTTCCCATTGCTCAGATCAAAAAAGTCATCCAGGATTGATTGTTCTTTTTCTCTTATCCTTCTCCTCGGTCAGCACATTTGTTGTCTCTACCTTCAACATATATGCAGTGTCTGAAGAGTTTTCATTATCTCCACTATTCCTACCCTGATATAAGCTGCTCCTATCACTCACTTGGATTATCCTAATAACCTTCTAGCTCAGCAGTGTGCACTTTTTCCTGCAAAGGATCAGAGAGTGAGTGTTTTAGGCACTGCAGGCCATAAGGTCCCATTGAAACTACTTGACTCTGCCACAGGGTGCAAGCACAGTGTGTGTTCAATACATCAAGAACATGCAATTGAATAAATGTGTCTGTGTTCCAATAAAACTTTATTTACTAAAACAAGAAGCTGGCTAGATTTGATCTATGGCCTGTAGTTTGCCAACACCTATTCTAGTTCAACTCTCTGACGCATCTTTCTTTCCAGGTATCTATTCTTAACAGACAGACCACAGTGATCCTTTCTAAATGAAAATCGAAGAACAAAATACACCTCCTCAAAAATGCTTGTGCTCCCCATTCCACTAACAGTAAAAAACAAAATTCTTAGTATGACATACAGAGTTTCTAAAAATTTGTTTCCTCAATTTTGCTCTCTGTGATCTGGCCACATTGATCCTTCTGCTGGGTCTTCGAACTCACCACATGTATGAGGACATAGGTCCTTTCTATTCCCTCTGTCTGAAAACTCAATAGAACCCATAGAACTGCAAAGCTCACTCTCCACCTTCCTGAGGTCCCTGCTCAAATGTCACATTTTCAGTGAAGCCTTTTCTTCCTAAGAAATTACCATCACCCTCCTCACAACATGCCCTATTCTCTTCTGCTTTATTCTTTTCCCAGCACCACCAGCTGGCATGCTAGAAAGCTTAAATTTGTTTGTCCCTTCCTCAGAATACATCTCATTAGAATAGTATGATAAAGTTGAGGATAAGTTTATTTTGGTAGTTTTCTTTTTTTTTTAATTTCCCCAATACATTATTTTTTTTTCTACTGTACAACATGGTGACCCAGTTACACATACATGTATACATTCTTTTCTCTCATTATTATCAATCAACATCATATACCATATTAACAAAAGTCAAAAACCACATGATCATCTCAATAGATGCAGAAAAAGCATTTGACAAAGTCCAATATCCATTCATGATAAAAATTCTTACCAAAGTGGATATAGAGGGAACATACCCTAACATAATAAAAGCCATTTATGACAAATTCTCAGCAAATATAATACTCAATGGAGAAAAGCTGAAAGCCTTCCTGCTAAAATATTTTGGTGGTTTTCTATTTTATCTTCAGAGTCTAGAACAATTTCTGGTATATAGCTTGAGACCATTAAATAAATGTGTTGAATGAAACATTGTAAATGAACACAGGGAGGGCATGAGAGTTCTTGGCCAAAATCTATCAAAGAGAAATTACTATATCACATGATAGAGTTATTTAAAACTTCAAATGTGATATACCAAGTTTTGACTTCCAATTTTTTTTTACATAAAGTTCTAATGATGTCTTTTTCCACTCTGTCTCTGTGATACTTAATTTTTTTATGTCAACCTGATTGAACTAATAGATGCACAGATAGCTGGTAAACATTATTTCTCCATGTTTCAATGAGGGAATTTATAAAAGAAATTAGCATTTGAATTGGTGAACCTAATTAAGTAGACAGTCCTCCCCAATGTGGAAATGCATCAGCAAAATCTTGCAGGCCCATAGAGATAAAAAGGGTGGAGGAAGGGTGAATTTGCACTCTCTCTGGCTGATCTGGGACATCCATATTCTCTTGCCTTCAGACACTCTGGTTCTCTAACTTTCTAACTCAGACCAGGACCTAGACTACAATCTCCCGGTTCTCAGGCTTTCAGACTCAGATTGAATTCCATGACTGGCTTTCCTGTGTGTCTCTTGCTTGTAGACAGCACTCCCTGGGATCTTTTGGCCTCCTTAACTCTATGATCCAATTCCCATAATAAATCTTCTTTTATCTATATCTGTATTTGCTATTGGCTCTGTTTCTCTGGATAACCTTGACTACTATAGTCTCCAAAATGAAAATGACCACTTAACAAGTTTTCAACATTACCAAACAGAATTACATGTATATGGTCATATGCATACCATTTCTAGTTTACATACTAACCTTACATTTTTTTCTTACTATGCTCACAAGTGAAGCAGATATGCCAAATATTTTACTTAGGAACAAAGAACAAGAACTTCAGTGACTACTTTAAAACATTCTGTGAATTAGTATTTAATTCTCTAAACCATAATCATTATTTTCATTGTTGGCAACTCCTACTAGATCATCATGCTGTTGAGTATGTCTAATTTAACTTGTAATTTGATAACTAATTTAATTGACAATACCCAAGATTTCCTAATTTAGGGTATTAGAAAAGCACAGAGTAAATGAGTGAAAGAATGAATGGATGAATGAATAGACAGTGAGAAATGATGGAATCAGAGCTTAGGCTCTTTTACTTCTATTATGATCTCTCCACTACAGCATGCTTTCTTTATAGTGACTTCATAAATACTTCTTAAAGAGGTAGAAATTCTCCCAGACTTCAAGTTCAAAACAACAACAAAAAACCCATACACCTTTAACAACCATCCTAACTAGACAATAGGTTTTTTTTTTGTTTTTTTTTGTTTTTTTTTGTTTTTAAGGGCTGCACCAGTGGCACATGGAAGTTCCCAGGTTAGGAGTTTAATCAGAGATACAGCTGCTGGCCTACACCCACAGCCACAGAAATGAGGGATCCAAGTCACATCTGCAGACTACACCACAGCTCATGGCAATGCTGGACCTCTGACCCACTAAGCGAGGCCAGGGATCTAATCCACATCCTCATGGATATTAGCCAGATTTGTTACCACTGAGCCGCAACAGGAACTCTTTTTTTTTTTTTTTTTTTTTTTTTTTGCTTTTGTAACAACAGACAATTTATAAAATGAACAGACTAATACAAGCATACCATAGAATTTATTTCAAAGGCTATTTTGAAAACAAATGAGGCAATAAATTAGTCAGTGGCTTCAGTGGCTGGGTTCAAAAAGAGGACTTGGATGTTCTTTCAAAAATTAAACAATATTGATAAACTTTCATCTAGACTCATCAAGAAAAAAAGGGAGAGTGCTCAAATCAATAAAATTAGCAATGAAAAAGGAGATGTTACAATTGACACCATAGAAATACAAAAGATCATAAGAGTATGCTACAAGCAATTAAATATCAATAAATGGACAAGCTAGAGGAAATGACAAATTCTTAGAAAGGTACAACCTTCAAAGACTGAATGAGTAAAAAATAGAAAATATGAACAGACAAATCACAAGTATTGAAATTTAAACTGTGATTTAAAACATTCCAAAAACAAAAGTCCAGGACCAGACGGCTTCATAGGCAAATTTCATCAAACACTGAGAAAAGAGAACATATATCCTTCTGAAACTCCTCCAAAAATTGCAGAGAAAGGAACACTCCCAAGCACATTCCATGAGGCCATCATCGCCATGATATCAAAAGCAGACAAAAAGATCACAAAAAAAGAAAATTATAGGAAAATATCACAGATGAACACAGATGTAAAAATCCTCAAAAAAATACTAGCAACCTAAAATCAGTATTACCTTAAAAGGATCGTATTCCATTATCAAGTGGGATTTATCTCAGTGATTCAAGGGTTCTGTAATGTTCACAAATGAATCAGTGTAATATACCACAATAACAAATTGAAGAATTTGAAAAACATATGATTATCTCAAAAGATAAGAAAGAGCTTGTAACAAAATTCAACATCCACTGATAATAAACACTATCCAGAATGTGGACATAGAAGGAACCTACCTCAACATAATAAAGGTATATATCACAAACCCACAGTTACATCATACCCAATAGTGGAAAGCTGAAAGCATTTACTCTAACATCAGGAAAAATACAAGGATATCTACTCTCAATGCTTTTATTCAACATAGTTTTGGAAGTCCTAGCCATGGCAATCACAGAAGAACAAGAAATAAAAGGAATCCAAATTGGAAAAGAAGAAGTAAAATTGTCACTGTTTGCAGACAACATGATACTATATAGAAAATCCTGTAGATGCTACCAGAAAACTAGAGATCATCATGATTTTAATAAAGTTGCAGGATGCAAAATTAATACCCCAAAATATGATGCATATGTATACTTTAACAACAAATAATGAGAAAGAGAAATTAAGGAAATAATCACATTTACCACTGCTTAAGAATAAAATACCTAGAAATAAATCTAATTAAGGAGACAAAAGGTCTGTACTCTGAAATTTTTAAGACACTGATTAAAGTAATTGAAGATGAAATAAAAAGATGGAAAAATACACTATGTTCTTGGGTGGGAAGAATTAATACTGTCAAAATAACTATACTACCCAAGGTCATCTATAGATTCAATGCAATTACTATTGAATTACAATGGCATTTTTCACAGAGCTATAACAACTCTTTTAAAATATGTATGGAAACACAAAAGATCTCAAATAGCTAAATCAATTGAGAAACAAAAATGGAGCTCTAGTAATCAGTCTTCCTTACTTCAAAATATAATACAAAGCCACAGTCATCAAAACAGTATAGTACTGACACAAAAACAAACATAGACCAATGGAACAAAAGAAAGCCCAAAAATAAACCCATACACCTATGGTCAACTAATCTTTGACAAAGGAGGCTAGAACATACAGTGAAGAAGAGATAGTCTTTTTAATAGGTAGTACTGGGAAAACCAAACAGATACATGTGAAAGAATGAAATTAGAACATTCTCTAACACCATACACAAAAATAAACTCAATATGGATTAAAGATATAAATCTAAGGCCCACTAGCATAAAACTCTTGGAGGAAAACATAGGCAAAACACACTTTGACAGAAATTGAAGCAATCTCTCTTTGGACCCACCTTCTAGAATAGTGAAACTGAAAATAAAAACACAAATAAATGGGACCTAATTAAACCTAACTTTTGTGCAGCAGAAGGAAACCATAAACAAAATGAAAAGATAATACATAGAATGGGAGAAAATATTTGCAAATGAAGCAACCAAGACGGATTAATCACCAAAATATACAAACAACTCATTCAGCTCTAACAAAAAAAAAAAAAAAAATCAAAAATGGTCAGCAGATCTAAATAGATGACCAAAAAGATCATGAAATGATGCTGAGTATCGCTAATTATTGGAGAAATGCAAAAATGCAAATCAAAACTGCTATGAGGTATCATCTCACACTAGTCAGAATGGCCAGCAACAAAAAGCTTACAAACAATAAATGCTGGAAAGCATGGGGAGAAAGTGAACACTCTTCTTCTGTTGGTATGAATGTAAACCAGAGAACTTATGCTCTCCACCATGGAGAACAGTATTGAGGTTCCTTAAGAAACTAAAATTATAACTAACATATGATACAGCAATCCCATTCTGGGCACATATCCAGAGAAATCCTTAATTTGAAAAGATACATGCATCCCAGTGTTCATAGCATCACTATTAACCATATCGAAGACATGATAATAACCTAAATGTCCATCAAAAGAAGAATGGATGAAGAAGATGTGGTACATATATACAACGGAACATTACTCAGTCATAAAAAGCTCAAAATAATGCTATTTGTAGCAACATGGATGGAACTGAAGATTATCATGCTAAGTGAAGCAAGTCAGAGAAAGACAAATATCATATGCTATCACTTATATGTGGAACCTAATAAAAATTATACAAATGAACTTATTTATAAAACAGTAATAGACTCACAGATCTCAAAATCAAATTTATGGTTACCAAAGGGGAAACATGAAGGGGAGGATAAATTAAGAGTTTGGAATTACCATATACATACTACTATATATAAGATTGTGTATGTTTTATATATAAGGACCTACTGTATAGCACAGGATCAATATTCTGTAATAACCTATATAGAAAAAGAATCTGAGAAACTATGGATATATGTAAATGTACAACTGATTCACTGTGCTGTACACCTGAAACACATTACTGTAAAAAACTATACTCTAACAAAATTAAAAATAACAAGAGAGAGAACCTTAGCAAAGAAGGGCTAGTTGATAAATCCCCTTCCATAACCCTATGACAATAATTCTTAAATTAACTATTTAAGTTTTGGTTCCTGAACCGACCGCATCAGTATGACACAGGATGATTGTTAAGAATTCAGAGTTTGAATTTTTCCCATCTCAGTCTCTGAATATCTGCAGAGCCAATCCTGGAATCTGAATTTGAAACTGTCCCTCAGATTCTATACACTTCAGTCTTACATCAAAATCTCACTTCTTAAAATGCGCTTTGGAACCAGCAGCAAGAACACCACTCTGGAATATGCTAGTGATAATGCATATTCTCAGGCCTCTCCCCAAACCAGAAGAATTGGTCTGCATTTGAACAAGATCCCTGGGAGATCTGAATGTAAATTAAAATTTGAGAAGCACTACTCTTGAGAGCATCTTCCCATAAGCAATGAAACATAAAAGAACTATTATTTCCCCTATTAGCTAGTTTTTCTTTACACTTTCCTTAATCGCTCTCCAATATTACTTTAGAGCCCTACATGGAAACTAGACAATTTATGTAAGATGGAATTATATAATACACAAAAAACAGAATGTTCAAAGAGGAAAAGACCCTAGAGAATTCCATCTTGAACGTGTTCATTTTAAAGATGCATAAAAATCAGACCCAGAGAAGTCACCTGGGCTCATGATAACTGATGTCTAAGCCAAGAATATATTTCAGCCCCCCTGATTCCGATTTGCTGGCTACTTTAATTATATGCTGCTTCCTTCCAAAAGAATTTTACTTACAATTGAGACTGTACTAAAAATGTGGCCTTTAACTTACATAGTTTTTTTCCCAAAGCAAAGTCAAATAACATGTAAAAAATCCATTGTGTTAGTCAAATGTGACATCATCAGTCATTCTAAAAAGGGACTAATTACAAAAATGGAGTAGGCTCCTCTATAATCAGGAAGATTATTTTTTAATCTAATTCATTTTTCCAGATAATTACTCAAAATCAATCACTGTCCTGTTTATAACAATAATCAGAGAGGAGTTAGAAAATATTGGTGACATTGCAGGGTTCAATTTCATCCCAAGATAAGAAGATCAAATCAATCCAGCAACTGGGAATTGCATTACAACTATTTCTAAATGGAATTTAGCTGCATCATTTTACATTCCAGGCCCTTTGGTCTCCAATGTTCAATTTTCTTCTGTGAAAAATATATGCACAGTGGATATAAGATGGTATTTTAGAACTAATTACAGCCCCTTTCAGCTTCCAAAAGGAGGCTTTCTTAGCACAAGCGAATGCCTTCCTTCATTTCTTTCTTTGCTTTTTGTCTAGTCAAAAAGGAATGACAAGCAACTGAGTCTTGAATGATTCTCTTTTGAGTTTTGAAAGGGACAAATAAGAAAGGAATGTGCCACAAAAGCAATAATATAGTGAATTTACATATTAATGATGATCCACTCATACAGGATTTGTTTCCCAAATAAACAGCTTAAGCTTTTCTCCCTCTCCACCCTAACATGTGTGAAATCATTTAGCATAGTGCCTAACACAGGGGTTCTAAATAAATACTGTTGTTTTTTTATAAACCCCAAAAGATAACATAAGCATTTCCCTCAAGTATTAGGTAGATTTTTAAAGTCCACTTAACTCTTTCAGAAGAGAGAACATTATCTAACTTAAAAGCTAACAGTTTTTACTTCGAAATTGTGAAATAATGTCAGTCAGGACACAAACAGTTTTAACAGAGGAACCCATCTGAGTGGATTCAACTTGTGTTCTGGGGGAAAAAACTGTGCAGACTCATGTCCATATGATATTGTTTTTCTGGCCAAATGCTTCCTTATATAAAAATTCCTTCTTTGACATTGTTATAGGCTTCAAGTCCCCTTTACGGAGATTAAACCCAAAAGTCTCAGGCCATATCTCATTGTAATGCCTCATCCTCCACCTTCTTCAAACTGGGCTGCTCACTTCCTACTAGAGAAGAAATGTCCCCCATTCTTCACCCCACCTCTGTATAACCTGCTCCCCATGCAAAGAAAGTATCCTGCTAGAAATAAATCAGAAGATCAAACATGCCCCATAGAAAGATCAGGCAACAGTCTTACACACAGCATAGGGGGCTGTGGCAGGAGAAACTGGGTCTCCACTCAGGTCTGTAGTGTGCAGATATAAAACCAGTTGTAAAGCGAGGCAGGCCCTCTTTTTTACCTGCATGCGCACATGTGCTTTCTCTCTCTCTCTGAAAACATATTTTCACTGTAATAAATTTGTAAAGTGCCCATCATTTCAATGTTTTGCTACAGCAGGGCAGGGACCGAGGAAATTGCAATTTTATCATTCTGGAACAAATTCTATTGTTATGGCCACTTGCTGCTGAAACTGCTCACAGTGACATCAAATGTTACAAGGAACAATGCAAGCACATGGGTTACCAACTATTTGTGAGACACTTGGCTGAGTTGGTCTAAAAATGTTCTAGAGGAATTGATCTTGAAGTAGGATTAGATATTCATTTGATAACTTTTTTTAGGCTAATCTTAAGCTTCTGTTTCTTCTTTACATTGCAGATAGAAATCTTTGTATAGAAGGATGGTTTAGAAGGTTTAGAAGTTTTATTTAGAAGGTTTCTAGAAGGGAATGATATAATGCTATAGAAAAAGTTTATATCAAATGTCTGAGCTAAGTTAGGCAATCAACATTACTGATTTCCTTTTCACATTCTGGCCTGATGACTTGTGTATGTTCCTAAAGACAGTAAAAATGATAGAATTTGGCAACCTCTGTTCAATACAAGCCAACTTACATAACCAACAGCAGACCAGCCCTTTGTGTGTAGAACTGCCACAAAATATAATCTCCAATCAGAAGGATAGCATCCTCTGATTATGTCTAGCTCTATGTATGCAAATATATTTGGAATTAAGTTTAAAAAAAAAAACTGACTGAAGAAATTAGAATTTAGGAGTCTTAATTGCAAAGAGTAAATGGTTACCAAAGTTTATATCTTGGCCAGAGATTTTTCATATGAAAGCAATGGCTAATTACTTTCTCAGTAGAAAATATCAGACTTTGCAAGTGCAAACTATTTGTAATTTAAGTGGTCATCAATAGTCTCAAAACAAAACCTAGTAAAAGTAGGTAAATAAAAGGAAAGCCCACAAGACTGAATTCAGCCATCTCTCTATTTTATACTTATGTATTTCACCTAATTGAGCTAAGAGGATACAGTATTCCATTGGTGGTTTTACACAATATAGTTTTAAAACTGATTCAATCAAAGGTTCATACTAAGCTTGAACTTTATAGCCTACTAAGACAGAAATATGTTATTATAGCCTACTAATACAGTGAAACTTTGCAGCCAACCAAGACAGTGAAAATTATTGAGATCTTTGGAAGTATGTTCTCAGGCTGTGTAAGGACAATGAATTCAATAAAATATTTTGAGGGGAGCTCCCATCGTGGATCAGCAGATTAAGAACCCAACTACTATCCATGAGGATGTGGGTTTGATCTCTGGCCTTGCTCAGTGGGTTAAGAATCTGGCATTGTCATGGGCTTTGGTATAGGTCACAGATGTGGTTCAGATCCCATGTTGCTGTTGCTGTGGCTGTGGTGTAGATCTGCAGCTGCAGCTCCGATTAGACCCCTAGACTGGGAACTTCCATATGCTACAGGTATGGCCCTAAAAAGAAAAAAAAATGTGTGAGATTTTTCTTTAATAAGGGAGCTTCAACAGGAGGTACTTGAATTTTTAGCTTACTACAAAAACCAAAGCATATGCTGTAGAAGAACAGAGTTTTTAAGAAACACAGCAGTAGTTAAGCCACTGCCTCAATGTATTAAGCATGATACCTGTGCTACATCAGACACTCAGAAACTTGAAAAATTAGTTGTATCATAAACAGTTGTTTGCACTGTGAAAATGATTTAATTGGTATTAAGAGGGCAAAAAAGATCCTCATGAAAGAGAAACTCATGGGAAGATGGAAATTGTGTTAGTTTGCTAGGTCTGTCATAACAAAATTACCACAAAATAGGTGGCTTAGACAACAGAAATTTATTTCTCACAGTTTTGGAGACTGAATTCCAAGATCAAGGTATCAACATATGTGGTTTCTCCTGAGACCTCTTTTTCTGCCTTGGCAGTCCTCTTGGTGTGTCCTCACACAGCCTTTTCTCTATATGTATGGATCCTGGTTCTCTTTCTCCTCTTATAAGGTCATCAGACATATTGGATTAGGGGCCTACAGGTCTCACATTAATCACCATTGAAGGTCCTATATCTAAATACAGTCACATGAAGATGATCCTCCAAATAATTTCATTTAACCTTTATGACCTCTTTAAAGGCCCTGTTTCCCAATATAGTTACATTTTGTGGTACTGAGAGTGAGAATTTAAATATATTAATTTGGGCGGTGGTGTGGGTTTGGGGACACACAATTCAGCCCATGACAGGAATATCTTTGCACGTGGCCAGGTCCTAGTTCCTACTGTGAATTTAGTACTATTAAAGTGACTTATCTATCATTCTATTATCACTCTTATAGGTCCTCATTGATAGGACATAATTTGTATTTTGTTGGACCTTTTTATTGTGACTAAGATTTTTGTAAAAGTCTTTTACTAGGAACAGAGTTAATAGTTGAGCATAAAACTCAACAACACATTTAGCATCCGAGCCTCCTTTGTCATTGGAACAAACTGCTTGGTTCAATAGTACAGTGACTCTCTTTTTTCCCCAAATCAAAGGATGGGATTAGAAATGTTGTTAGAGAAATGTAATTGTTACTGTTGAGTAAATATAGACTTTGGAGTATTCTCAAGAAGAATCTTTAGCTGGCATTTCTGTATAGACTTAAAGTGTAAGTCATTTTGAAATGTGAAACTAATGTAGAGAATTGTAAATTCATTCAAACCTCCACTAATTTTGGTGCCTTAAAAAGTGAATTTCTTTAATTTCTTACTAAAGAGTAGGTTTTAGTGAACTTTTCCAATACTTGCTGCCTCTGGAGAAAAAATAATTTGGATGTTAGATATAACACAAACCACTTAAAAATCTGCATTGTCTGGACTGAGCTGAGCCATAAAGGTAGTTTTACAGGAATTCATGGTATTATTTCTTAAATTTTCTGTATGGTGCACTAGTTTCAGCCTGAAACTATGTACATGACTTCCTCCTACGTGAGGATGGTATGAGATACAGGTCTTTCTGAATTTCCCTTCACGCAAATCTGGATCTATTCTCTCAAAGACAAGAAGGAATTTCCTTTGCCTTTCCCAAGCCACACTGCAAAACTTACTTCAATACTAGGTTTGCCATGTATTTTACTTTAAAATGTTTATTTCATTCTTTTTCTAACTCAATATTTTTCTTTAAAAATATAATACAAGGAAAAGTTTCATTTTAAGAACACATTGAGTAAAGATCTAGTTTAGAAGGATTTATAAAATGATCACAAATAAATCATTCATGCCGAGTTTAACTTTGTAAACATCTTGATTTGGTTTGTTTGTTTTCCCAGGGATCAGGGTAAGGAGAATCATTTTATTACCTTATGTGTAAGTGGTTATGTAGGTACAATAAACAACAACCACAAAAGAAAGAAAATATTTTAGAATACTAAGCAGTTCACCAAATTGAAGCTTAGCATTGACTTCTAAGAAAGAACAGAAATCAGGGCAGCTCTAGAGAGTTTAATCTCTTTAAATTGAGGTGTACAGAAATGCTACTAAAATTGGAATTTGCCAGAGATTACCAGACAATATTAAGATATTGCAAAGTTTTATGGCAAAAGAATTACAGAATGAACATCCCTTAAATAAAATGCCATAAAATAATCTATTGCTTAGATCACTGGAAACAAAATATGCAAGATAAAGAGATCTATCCCATAGAAATAGTGCTAAAATAAGCATGGATCACCAAGATGATTCAATGTTCTAAATGCCTCAATGTCCCAAGACGTCCTGCCTTCAAATCATACTGAGTCAGTGGCTAAAATGGACTAACCCAGAACTTTACCAGCATTTTTAAGGGATATACTTTCTTTATAAAAGAAATCATTCAACAAAACAAGTCAAAATAAGAAACAACAATGTTCTCAACTTTTTTTTATGCCATTAACATCCTATTACTGAAGTAAAAGATGTTGACCCAACAAACGCTAGTCTATACATGTAGGAATTATAATGTTAGCCAATTATTTAAGTCTATCTACAAACTTTCACCTGTTTTATTATAGTTAATATTTACCTCATATTACCTAATCCAGTATCATATAAAAGTATATTTTTATGAAAAATATTACAAAGAATATATTTTATTTGTAAGAAAAAAATTAAAAAATCAGTGATTCTGGGGAGAAATACAGAAAAGTGGAATAAAAGGGCCAAAATAATTTTAAAAATATAATTGAAAAACATTTCTGACAGTAAAGAGTTGAAATTGAGGAACTAAAGATAAAGTAAATCATATACAAATATGTTTTTCAAATGTTTCCTTTAGCCTCTTTCATAATAAGAAATCCTCAATTTCAGAATACAGTAGAGTAATATATAAAAAATTTCTGAGAGAAAGAATGATAGCACCAGAATTTTATATACAGGCAATTTGTCTTTTAAAAATTAAATAACAAAATGGCATTCTTTAGCAAGCTTGGACACAGAATATAGCATATATTTGATGATAAACTTAAAGATTCATCAAACTTAAGTTTTCTAGATTATAGATGCTATAGAGAATAGATTTTAGACCCATGTAACTATAAAGCTAATATTCAATAAAGGAGAGAATTAAGATTCCATGACTGTAACTAGGCAGTATGACAATACAAAAATAAAAGTATAAGGGTATACTATAGAAATGGAGGAGAAATATAAGCAAGATAATTTCCCTATAATTTTTATCAAGAATTCAATACAGACTAAAACTGAAAAATTATATTAAAAAGAAATACAATGGGGAGTTCCCATTGTGGCACTGTGAAAACGAATCTGACTAGTATCCACAAGAATGTGGGTTCTATCCCTGGCCTTGCTCAGTGGATTGAGGATCTGTGCTGCTGTGGTGTAGGCCAACAGCTGTAGTTCCAATTCTACCCCTAGCCTAGGAAATTCCATATGCCATGGGTACAACCCTAAAAATAAAAAAAATAAAAATTTAGATGCAAATGTCTTTTATTATAAAGTAATAATTATCAGAAATTAATTTCTTCAGTTTGATCCTATTTTCTTTTTGTAAGTACATTTATTTAATGGTTTATAGTAAAACCAGGTAGAATGCAATCCCAGGTTTTATTTTTTATTTTTTTATTTATTTTTTATGCTGTACAGTAGGAAAAAAATTGCATTGGGGAAATAACAATCCCAGGTTTTAAAACTGGATCTATTTCTATGCTTTCATATCTTAGAGATAAAACTGGAACAGTGTTATCCAATTGTTAACAAATAATTATATCTTAATTTTTTTTTCTTTATCCATTGCATTTTGGAGACCACTTTTTAATAATAGCTGCATATAACTTTAACAAAAGTCATCATTCTTTCTCAAAAGTGTATTGTGTATAATAATGCAGATAGAGTATTTAAAATATTAACTCAAACTATAAATTGGAGGGAATAACAGTATCTTAGACTTGACATGAAGATTAACTGTAAAAATTTAGAACAGTCCCTAGCACTAGAAAGCATGCAACATGTGTTAGTCACTCCTTCAGCTCATCACTTTTATGCTAGTAAAGCTTTAAAAAAAAAAAAAAAATGAAGAAAGAATCTAATGAACTATAATTTGCAAATACTACTCATTTTTTTTTGGCGTGGAAAATGGAACTAACAATAACTACTAATACATTATTATGCAAGTCAAAGAAATCATTCCTTAAAGGCAGATGCTAGGTAGTTGTCTAGGTTAACTCTCTAAGTGGTTAACTCTTTTGCACCTCCTCATTGTTTTCATTTATAATTAAATACCTGCTGTGACTAAAGTATTGTGTGAGGCATTCTGGACACAATGGTGAACAAGATAGATTGCACACAGATATTAAAGGTTTCTCATGAATATTTAAAACGTGGAATGGTAAATCTTGCAATATAAAATTTCTAACATCCTGATGGACATATTCAATATATTTCAATGTTGATTGCAAAAGAATTCAAATGTTTAAACTACGCTGTTATTAAGTTCATCTGCATCCTTGTATAAATTAATCCTGACATAATTTTCAATCATAATTTATTGAAAGTACCAATAAGTTTTAAATATTTAATAGTGATTCAAATGAGATTTTGACCTATATCCTCATGTGTTACACCACATTTCTTTCAAAAGACTATGAGGCCATGCTAAAGAAAAAAGAGTTGTAAGATCAAGAGATCCCCATTGCCCAACAATCAATGATTTCCCATTAGAAACTATTGTATGTCTTTGCTACAATTTTTGACAGATTATCTTAGTCCTTTTTTAATTAATCAACTATTGTAATTAAGAATGCATTTTTTAGCAAAAAGGCATTACAATGTACTGGTTCTGAAAATAATAAATTACCAAATATATAATGTTAATCAAAAAAAAATTCCAGTAATGAACACATTCCCTAGAAACTACCTCTGTTTAATAATGAGTAAAAAGCATTATCTAATATAATTATTAAGGGCCAAATTTTAAATTATTTTAAAAATAGGTAATTCTTTAGGTAAAAAGTTGAACACGTAAGCTAACTATAAGAAAACTATGTTTTAAATGCTTAAGTTTTAAGTATTTAATAGTAATACTTTCCCAGCTTGATACATGATTTACATAAATGCTTTTCTCTATTGCTAGCAATTTAGGAAAATGACGTTACATTTTATAAGTAAAATTCTCTTCTTTATCTTTTGGTATTGAGTTGTATTAAGTATGCTTGTATATATAATGTTCATAGACCAATTCTGAAATGTAGTTCCAATAAAATAAGTTCACTCTTGAGAGGAACTTTATCAAAATAATAAACTGGTTTTAGTCAAGACATGTATTCAAGTCATTATTAGTGATATTCTCCTTGGTTATCTATGAACGTGTTGGAATTGGGTAAATCTATAAAAACTGAAATGTTGTTAGGTGAACAGAGAGAACCAGGAACATGCAAAGCCAACAGCAGAATGTCTAGTCATACCAGGTAGGTAAGTGTTGTAAAGACTCCACCATCAGTAAGATTCCTAAAGAGAAGCCTTAACAAAATGTTCCAGCTGAGAAAAAGATGCAACAACCGGAAATGAAAGCAGGCAGTACAAATTGCCTCTGAAGCAACTTTACTAGCTCCAGAAGGAAAATGTTTTCACTGCTGTGGCACTTTTACCAAAAGCATAATGCTCAGACTAGAAAATGCTCGGCACTCTCAAATGCCTCTGCCGAGAACACAAATAAGGGAAAGATTTTCTAAAAATTAAAATTCACAGCACATACTAATATCTTCAAATAAACATACCAATATTGTATAACTACCACACGTTATCTTTACAGTGTAACATGAATATGCACAATGATTTTCCTCCAATGTTTTCTGAAAGCAATGATCAGAAATTATTTTAATAGAAAAACTAAATAGTCAAAAAAAGGCAGTCGGCTAAATTGAATTTGGTAAAGCTATGCAATCATAAGAACTCATTTGAAAAACTTAGGTACACTGATACATATAGGGACATAGATGGCATATACATTCGTGTAATTACACATACACACATACATGTATTTGTGTGCATAGATTACAAAGAGGTTTTGAGTACAGATACAGATATACATGTTTGGAGGAAAATAAATAGGTAGATAGTATCCATATGAGGGATTGCTTTTTGCATACTCAGTTTTGCTTCAGTCAAGGCTGAGGCAATATTTAAAGCTTTGAACTTTCCCCTCCAGATCAAATTTACTTCATAAACTTTCAGAAAACTTTTTATTCAAGATAAAATAGAGAACAAGAAGGGAAAACATTGGAGCTCCCATCGTGGAGCAGTGGTTAACGAATCCGACTAGGAACCATGAGATTGCGGGTTCGATCCCTGGCCTTGTTCATTGGGTTAAGGATCCGGTGTTGCCATGAGCTGTGGTGTAAATTGCAGACATGGCTCAGATCCAGCATTGCCGTGGCTCTGGTGTAGGCCAGCGGCTATAGCTCCAATTAGACTCCTAGCCTAGGAATCTGCATATGCCAAGGGAGCGGCCCTAGAAAAGGCAAATAAATAAATAAATAAATAAATAAATAAATAAAGGGAAAACATTATAAATGGCATAGAAAAATAATTTAATAATGCTCATGGGATGTATCTGTTCTCTTGCAAATTCTCCTGTCATTTGTCTCTCTCTCATCCTCAACTTCAAATAATCCTCTATCTCCTGCATTCTTTCTTATGTACACACTTTCCACCCAAGTATCATTAAGCAATTTTGCTCTCTTTGCATTTCCTCATTTCTAGGAACAATGGATAGAAGGAGTTTATATTTCATCAATAGTTATCTCACTGGGAAAAAATAAAATTGCAGTGTGATCTTTCATGTATTAATACACGTTTTAAAAATTTATTGCATGGTATTCACCAAGCTGTTGATATCAGTTACAGTAAATTCTGGGGAATAAGATTGAGAGCAAGAAGCCTCATAATCTGCCTATTCATATGTACTTGGCTTGTTAAAATACTTTATAAGAAAAATGTTTTTATATATTTTGTATAAAATACTTCAATCCAAGGTTTTCATCTTGCTATTCTTAGTTCCTGCCCAGTCTTCTACCTCTAATCTTACCTTGTCCAATATATTGTTACTAATGCAATCAGTATGATTATTTTTAAATACCAAACTTATACTATTGGTCATGTTACACCCCTAAATGAATTGGTTTAATCTTAGGATAGAGATCAGCTTTCTTAACAGAACTAATAGTCTTCTTATGAACCACTGTTAACTTTTTTCCCCTTTAACCTCATCTATTGTCATTCTTTTGTCCTACTTTCTCTTTAGTTCTTTTAAAAAAGTTCTTTGTTGTATGATATTTAACAATTTTTTTCATTGCTAAAATTTCTCTTCCTCTTTCCTTAAAAATTCTCCTACTTCCTACCCGAGTAATTTCTATTCAGTTTTCAGGATTATAGTTAAATGTCTTTTCTTCTAACAATTCTTCCCTGAATTCACACATCTCCGTAAGTGCTCCTCATATGTACTCCTATAGCACAATGAATCTTTGCTCTCATCACCACTGTAACACACTACTTTTTAAAACTTTTCTATATTCATTAGATGCTAAGTTCTCTGACAAAAGCCATTATATGTACAATGCTACATCCCAAATCTCGGCCCATAGTAGGTGTTAAAATATATCTTTCAATAATAATCATTAAATATTTGTTAAGTGAACTCAATGTCTATTCACTATTCATGTAATAAATGATATATAATACTTGCTTTATCAGCCAAAAAAAGCTTGTATCAGATGAGCCCTCATCAAGAGCAAAGGTAAACTTTGAAAAATATTTTTTTAAAAAATTCAAGGCATAAAAGAGCAACTAAGATGCTCAGGATTTGAGAGACAAAGGTCCCAGAGTGGGGAAAAAAAAATGTATTAAAGAAAGCTCTATATTCGCTGCTTTTTCCCTCAGAGCACTTTTTTTCTAATTTGCATTGCAGGGTATAGAGTTCAAAAAAGAAAAACCATGGGTTGGAGGATGCAGAAGTCTTAAGGAGTAGGGAAGTCAAAAAATGGAAGTTGAGGCTCCAATGAAGCAAGAAGGAAGGTAGGACCTAAGATCTTGGCGATAAGGAGACTGTAAAGGTAGGGTCTATTATTTTACCCAGCCTCCCCTAAAGGCATTTTAGGATTCCTAAGCTGCACAGATGCTGAGTAAGTATTTAAAAGATCAGTGCTATCAGGCTAAAAATGAGATTTTTGAAAATATTATGGTATTAATGAGACAAAAATCAAAGTTTAACATCTACCAAAAGAAGCCGCACATTTCTAAAAGATTTTAACTGAGATCCTAGAAGGATCTCAATCACTGGTTGGACAAAGATAATTTTCCTACAAGAGGAAAATTAAATTCTATCCTAGATAGATCAGGTTAATCTTCATTATTTGAGGTTTTTATATTTGTAAATTTGCTTAATCATCAAACTTTATTTGTGCCTCCACCCACCCCCAAAAATCAACACAAAGTGTTTTCTCAGTCATTTGTGGATATGCATAGAGTGGTAAAAAAAAAAAAAAAAAAAAAAGTTGCCCAAAGCCTACATTCTAAGTTGAGGTCAAACAAGGTGACATTACCTTTTTGTTTCAGCTCTCAAACTATAAACATATGTTCTTTTTGTGATACATATATAGTGCCAATTTTTTTTTTTTTGCAATTTTTTGCTCTTTTTGTGAGTTTTTGTATAAAATGACCCCTGAAGCACAGTGCGGAAAGCTGTTTCATGTTTTTAAGTGTATAAAGGCTGTTTGCCTTATGGAGGAAATATACATATGTAGGGTAAGCCTCAGTGAGGAACGAGTTATAGTCTGTCAGCTGTGAGTTCAATGTTAATGAATCAACAGTGTATGTTAAGTGAGGACTCTGAACAGAAACACATGTAAGACAAGGTTTTATATCAATTGATTAGTGATATATTGTGACCAGAGGCTCTCAAGAACCTAAGATCATGAATTCAATATTCACTAATTCCTCTTAGAACACTGGTTCAATATTCACTAATTCAGTGACTTTATAGAAAATAACTACCAAAAATAATGAGGAAGTGATAATACCATGATTCAGAAACCCTTAAATTACTATTTTATGTAAAATATTAAGCATTTATTCTAAAAGATAAAGTCAGGCAGGAAAAGGATCCAACAAACAAACAAAAAACATGTTGTAAAATCAGACCCTTAGATAATCCAGATATTGGGGTTATCTGAAAAACAGTTTTGTTAAAAATACTAACTTTGTCATGATAATAATAATAAACACTGTGAAATCTATATAACATTCACCAACCCCAAGAGTACCTAAAGCTGTCATTGTTTTAATGGGCCTTCATTCGACAGTTTAGATGACAGAATTTAAGATAACTGTCATTAATATGTTCCTATAATTAGAAAAAATGTGAAAGATGGCTAACAAGTTGGAATTCATAGAGAGCAATTAAATAGAAACTCAAGAAATGAGAAATAAATAATAGCAGATGTGTTTAAGAGCAGACTGTACAAAAAAGAAGAGAGAATTTGGTAAGTGAAAAAAGTGGTGAGTGGGTAAGTAGAAAATGCCTAGGGTTGAAGCAAATACATGAATAAAAAGAATGAAAAATACAGGAAAAAATGAAAGCTATGTGGTATATAAAAGTTATTTTTAAAATAAAAAATAACTATTTTTCAAAAGAAAAAATAAATATATTATTAATTGGATATAAAATGTGATAACAGAATATGAGGCAGAATCAATATTAAAGTAGGTATTGGTCAAAATTATAGATATTAGCCAATTGATAAACATCTTAACACAAATATCAGAAGTTCTTTGAACTCCAAACATAACCAGTTCAAAAAAAAAAAAAAACCGCTAGGGTACATATTTCACAGTAAAACTGCTATGAACCAATAATAAAGAGAAAATCAATAGAGGCAAAAGAAAATGAGGAAGGGAATATCATCAAAGGGTAACCAGTGAGATGGACAGCTGGGTTTTTTAATAAAACAGTGAAAGCCAAAAGATTATGGAATGATAGCATTTAAAGGTCATAAAGTAAATAACCATTAACCTAGAATCCACATTCAATAAAAATACTCCTTTTTTTTCTTTTTTGTCTTTTTAGGGCCATACCTATGGCATATAGAGGTTCCCAGGCTAGGGGTCTAATTGGAGCTGTAGCCGCTGGCCTTTGACACAGCCACAGCAGTGCAGGATCCAAGCCACATCTGCAACCTACACCATAGTTCAGAGCAACACCAGATCCTTAACCCACTGAGCATGGCCAGAGATCGAACCTGCATCCTCATGGTTGCTAGTCAGGTTCATTAACCACTGAGCCATGATGGGAACTCCAATAAAAATATCCTTTAAAAATGTTTTGAAATAACAAAATTTTCCATTAAAAGTGAGAAAATTTGTTGTGAGGAAACTCATGAGAAAAACAAACCTCAATACAACTCCAAATAAAGGTATTATAATATAGAAATAAATAAATGTTGTGAAAATGGATAAATTTCCATATAAATATAAATATTGTTTAAAACAATAATTTCTTATGATTTCAAACATACATAGCAATGAAATGCATAAAAACAGTAAAACCAAACTAGAAAGGTATGAATGAAGAGAAACTTCTATAGAAATTTATACTATTAGAGAAGTGGTAAAAGCGTGTAAAATATACTCTTATAGTGATAGATAGTACTTAAAATATAATCTTTACATTTAGTAATTCATCTCTAATAAATAATACAGAGTAAAATTGACAGTGCTGGAGCTGAGCCTAGGTCATAAGAGTTGATAGAGTTTTTGCTGTTTGTTTTTTTTTTTTTTTTCTCTCTTTCTCTTTTTTATTTATCTCTACCTCTCTCAGTATTTTCCCTAAGAATATAGGCATCATGCCATTATGGGGAAGCCACACAGCCATATAAAAAGTCCCCATATATGTGTTTCTGTCTTATTTACAGTTAAGATCCAAGTCAGTGGGATTCCAGCATCAGTTACTAAATAAATTAATGAAACTTCAGCTGATTCCAGGCATCATCTCTCAAGTTGGCCCAGGTAATGCTGAGTGGAACAAAGACAATTTGCACCACTTAGTCTTACCTAAATGGCTAGTTTTCTAAGAAAAATCAATGCTGTTTTGTTTTAAGGCACAAAATGTAGATAAAAGAACAAATAACAAGTGTTGGAAAGAATATGAAAGAGCAGGAACACTCACAGATAATATTTCTACTGATAATATAAATAGGTATATCCACTATGAAAAATACTAATATATGAGTAATATACAAATACCCATGGCCCAGTTTTCAATTGTAGCTCTATATTCAAGTGAAATGTATGTATATATGCATATACAAAACAAACATAATGCGTGTGTGTGTATAAATATATGTATATATATATATACACTGAAAGACATACAAGAATATTCGTAGCAAAAGTTGCATAATATCTAGAAACTGGAAACACTCTAAAAGTTAGACTGGATAAATAGATTGAGGTTTATTCATATAATACCCTGTATTTCATATAATGTTACTATAATATAAAATAAAGAACTAATGACACATTCATAATATGATTAATTTTATAATCATTTTTAAAATGGAAGTTTGACATAAAGTAGTACATATATGATTTTTTTAAATTTTCCTTACAGTTGATTTACAATGTTCTATCAATTCATGCTGTACAGAAAAGTGATCTAGTTATACACACACACACATACAAAACATACATTCTTTTTCTCACATTATCCTCCATGATATTCCATCACAAGTGATTGGATATAGTTCCCTGTGCTATATGGCAAGATCCCATCACTTATCCATTGCAAATACAATAGCTTTTATCTACAAACCCCAAACTCTCAGTCCATCCCACAGTCTCCCCCTAAGTAACCACAAGTCTGTTCTCCATGTCCATGAGATAGCTTCTTTTCTGCAGATAGGTTAATTTGTGCCATATATTAGATTCCAGATATAAATATCATATAGTATTTGAATTTCCCTTTCTGACTTACATCACTTAGTATGAGATTCTGTAGTTCCATCCATGTTGCTGCAAATGTCATTACTTTGTTCTTTTTTATGACTGAGTAGTATTCCATTGTGTATATGTACCATATCTTCTTAATCTATTCATCTGTTGATGGACATTTAGGTTTTTTCAATGTCTTGGCTATTGTGAATAGTGCTGCAATGATCATGCGGGTGCATGTGTCTTTTTTTTTTTTGAGGAAAGCTTTGTCCAGATATATGCCTAAGAGTGGGGTTTCTGGGTCATATGGTAGTTCTATATTTAGTTTTCTGAGGTACATCCATACTGTTTTCCATAGTGGTTGTAGCAATTTACATTCCCACCAAGAGGTATGATTTCAAATGTAGGGAGAAAAAGTATCTGGTTAGCATGCAGAAAAAAAGAAAACAGAAACCATTCATAAAGAGTACATACAGAGTACATTAATACAGAGAATGAGATACAAAAGTAATGAAAAGGCTTAGCAATAAATAAAAGACAACAGCAAATACAGGAAGATGACACAAATACTTAGACAAGAAAAACAAAGTAGCTCAAAGTCCAGGACTTCTCAGCTGTTGAGTCTGCTTAAGTATCAACCACCACGGATGCCACTGCCACGAGGGAAGCCAAATGCTACCCAATCACTGGCACTACAGAAGCCAACAAAGCTCACCCATGTTGCTGTTCTGGCCAGAAGCAGAGACTTGAATATTCTACCACTGAGACTGAGCGAGTACTCACTACTGCTGTGTGCTCAGTGACGATTTGCGTTGAGCTGCTGAGGCTGTTGGAGTGCCATGATTTCTCTCTAATTCTGTCCAAGTTAGAGAGCCAGGTCCCTTCTCTAGCCCATCTCACTAACTGTTTCCTGAAGCAATACCAGGAGCAAATTAAAAGTGGTTCTCACTTTTTTCCAGTTTTCAATAAATGTCTTGTCTTCCCATTTTAAGAATTTAACCAGAAACCAACTGTCAAAAAGGTCTGTTTAATCTTAAATCTTCTAGTTTCCTGCAGTATAGCAGAGAAGATATAGTGCAGAATAACCAGCATAGTCCATCTGCTACATTCATTCAATCAGGGGATTTAATAAGCACTGAAGTATTGAAAAGGCTGGGAAGCAAATAAAATGAGCAACATGAGATTATTCAGACATTAACATTAATAACTCAGGAAACTACTTACTACCCCTACGTCAAGAAATACAAAAGGGAAAATCATGTTATCCAGTCCCCACAATCACTGTGCTCTTGAAGCTGTTGGAGCTGGTGGACTATATGCAGTGATTAAGGAAAGGGAGAGTTCTTGCTTACCCAACCAAGAGACTGAAGGTGCTATTCACTGAAATATGCAATATTAGAGAAATATAATCAAATCTTCCTTGCAGAAATGTAGAACTCTATACTCTCACTGGTGCTGCTATGGAGCAGAAACACACAATCATAATAGAGGGGTGCATGGACAGGCAAAAGTGGTGAAGAAAGCCAACTAACAACCCACAGAACAAAAATTTGTGTTTGTTATAAGTAATATATAAAATATTAAGCAATTAACAAATTATATTACCAGCAAATCAATCAATATTTTATAATAATTTGAAATCCATAGCTATTAATTTTTTAGGAACACAAATATTAATAAGAATTTAAATTATTCCAATGACAATGTACATTTATGTACACAGTAATACCAATTTCCATGCAGGCTGATGAGACCAATGTTTGCTCTAGAAATTAGAAAAAGAACCAACGTGGCAATTTAAATATAAACATTGCAGGTCAAGAGGTAATATGAGATACTAAGTGATTTCACTAGTTAGACTCCATGAGAGCATAAATACCTTCAGATAATGATTTAATTTATGCTCCAGAACAGGCATATCTGCTATTTTTTAAATATCTAAAATCAGAAGTTTTCCCATTCATTTGCATTATCCAAAAAGACTCATAGCCTGCTCATAAAAGATGCTTTGAAAGTAGCTCTTATTAACTTTGAGTGCCTTCTAAAACTATTATTCTATGATGTTGGGCACTATCACCATCATTAGAAGTAATGTGTATATTCACTTGTATATTCTCCACAAGTATTTATTGAAAACCTCCTACCTCACTAGGCTCCATGTACTGAGGGAGACAAAAAGGAAATAGTGATATTGATAAATATTTCTGCTCAATAGATATTTCAATCCAGTAGATAATGGTAACTATTGCATTTGAAAAACTCGAAGGAAACCAGTGTAACTGGATTGTAATGTTTGGAGAAGAGTAATTCTAAATGAGGCTAGGGAGATACATCACATGGCTAAGGGAGAAATATTAAAGAGTGGTCTTCATCTTAAGAAAGACAACGATATCAAAAGAACATTTAATTACACAGTGCTAAGATCAGATAAGTGCTTTAAAGGATCACTTTAGCTTCTATGTAGAGAATGGATTCTGTGATATTATTGCAGCATCTACCAGTAGAGACACTGGTAGACCGGATACAGGCAAAGTGTTGTGGGAAAGGAGAGGAGTGGGCAGATTTGAGAGATTTGATTAGACAGTAAAATCAATATAAAGTGTTTTGTTGGATGTGGAGAGTAGTGAAAAGGAGAAGGGGTATAATGCCAAGAATGAACGAACACTGATGCCAAACACTAGAGCAAAACACCTCGTATCCTTTTGTATATGACTTTCATCCTCACTGCGACATCAAAAAGTTTCTCTCTACACCTTTAATTATATTCTGTCTCTAAAATCAACAGTTATGCCTAATGTCTGGGTTTTCGTTCTTCATATTTTTCATAGGTATAAATAGGTTCTCTTGGTTTCTGTTTCCAATATTGACATTTCTTGGGGGATTTACTTTTAGCCAATATTTTGGCCATGTTTCCTGTTTTCATTGGTAGTAACATCCAACCCCTCAGGTACTATAGGCAAAACCATAGACTTGTTTTGACTCCTTTCTTTTTCTCTTCTGTCAAATTGGCTGACAAGTCCTATTGATTTTAACATCTAAGACATCTCATTTTTTTTCATTTCTACATTCTCATTCTATCTCAAATACTTCCATTTATATATCACTTTCCTCCTATGGTACTGAACTCCAACCAACTCCAAATCTATCCCTCTCCATTTCAATTTATACACTGTTAACATATTATTTATACACAGCTTAATTTCCTGTTCAAAAATCTTTAGTTCCTCTGAGAAGAAATTCTCTATTCTTTAACCTCTGATACTAACCTACATCCCAGTCTTGATGGAAACTCCACATACCTATGCCCTATAACACAATATTAACAATTTATGTTTATTTATTTATTTATTTAGTCTTTTGTCTTTTTGAAGGCCACACCCACGGCATATGGAGGTTACCAGTCTAGGGGTCTAATAGGACCTGTAGCCTCCGGCCTATGCCACAGCCACAGAAACACCAGATCTGAGCCGTGTCTGCGACCTACACCACAGCTCATGGCAACGCCAGATCCTTAACCCACTGAGTAAGGCCAGGGATCAAACCCACAACCTCATGGATGTGTTTCCTCTGCACCACGACGGGAACGCCTGTTTTTTTTAAAAGTGCATTCACATATACTTATGAAAATATATGAAAATATTAGTTCCATCCATGAACTTAAATCTATGACTTAGTAAGAGAAGTGGAAGAGAAATACTTTATTATTGAATATTTTATGTTTTGTACTGTGCAATATATGTCTTCAAAATCACTCAAATCATCTTTCAGAATATAAAGATACAATGGTGTCATTTTATTTCAATAGGCATAATATTTAAAGGCCATATTTAACATTTCAACAACATTTAAACAGTGAAGTTATACCCAGCTTCCCAATAAAATCAAGTCACCTTAAACCAAAGGAATTTTCTGCCAAGCAGTCTTGGGAACCATAAAATATGTGATCTCAGAATTTCATGGAAATATTTCACCTTAGAAAAACTAAAGCCAATATCATTCTTTAAGTTTACTTCTAAATTTTAAACTGGACCCAAGATTTGCATTTATATGTAGTTAGTATATACTTACATACAAAGTGAGCAGTAGAAAGATAAACCTTGCTATGCTGTCCTGTTTCTTTTTTGCTTTTTCAGCAGTATGTCTATTCTGACATTTTTAGATAACATATGTTTTCCTCTAGAAAAGAAACAATTTTCTTTTATTAGTCCATGTAGTCTGAGATGAGTTGTTCCTAACTGCCTCAGATATATGAGTTTACCTAGTAGAGAAACTAAGTGTCTATCGGTGAACTTAACTGTGATCAATTCATAGATGGACAGAATGTGCCAGCGAATGTCCACTCCTAGGCTTTTGCTGCAGTGTTTAAGTGGCACTCCCTTTCTGTGTTAAAATGAAGTAGAATATAAGCCTAGAATTGCCCGTTTTTAATTAGGTTGGATGTTTTTTTTGTATTGAGTTGTTGAATTGATTAGATATTTTGGATATCATCACTCTTTGTTGTGAAATGTGTTGATGTAGATATTAGCCATATCATCTACAGATACCTTCTTCCATTCTGTAGGTTGTCTTTTAGTTTTGTCAATGGACTTCCTTTGCTTTACAAAAGATTTTAAATTTAATTAAGTCCCATTTGCTTAGTTTGCTTTTATTTATTTTTTTGCCTTAGGAGATAGATCCAAAAATATTGCTACTATGTATTACATCTTCTCTTCTAGAGTTTAATGGTGTCTGGTCTTACATTTAGGTCTTTATACTGCTTTTTAGAAGTTTTGTTTTGCTTTTTGTTTTTTTTCTTTTACTGTTGAGTGAGGGAATGTTCTAATCTCATTGTTTTATATGTAGTTGTACAGCTTTCCCAGCACCACTTATTGAAAACACTATCTTTTCTCCAATGTATATTCTTGCTTCCTTTGTCAAAGATTAATTAACCTCTAGGTGCATAGGTTTATTTATGGGCTCTCTTTTCTGTTCTATTGATCTATGTGTCTGCTTTTGTGTCGTTATTATGCTGTTTTGATTACTACAGCTTCCTGGCACAGTCTGAATTCTGGGATGATGGTATCTCCAGCTTTATTCTTTTTTCTTAAGATATATTTGTCTATTTGCGGTCATCTTGTGTTTCCATATGATATGAATTTTAGGATTATTCTGGTTCTCTAAAAAAAAAAGTCGTAGGTATTTTAATAGG
Source organism: Sus scrofa (assembly GCF_054392235.1). Taxonomy (NCBI): domain Eukaryota; kingdom Metazoa; phylum Chordata; class Mammalia; order Artiodactyla; family Suidae; genus Sus; species Sus scrofa. The sequence continues at coordinate 83,797,214 of NC_139391.1, read as the reverse complement.
CCTTGCACTAAACCTGTAGATAGCTTTGGTAATATGACCATTTTAACAATATTAATTCTTCCCATTCAAGACCATGAATCTCTTTCCATTTTTTTCTTTTCTGCTTCCTCTTACATTTCCTTAATCAATGTTTAATAATTTTCAGAGTATAAGTGTTTCATCTCCTTGGTTATTTCTATGTATTTTATTTTTTTGCTGTGATATTAAATAGTGGGGTTTTTTTAGCTTCTCATTCTGGTAGTTCATTATCAGTGTATATAAAAGCAAAAGATTTCTATATAATAATATTGTATACTGCAATTTTACTGAATTCATTTATTCTAACAGTTTTAAGGTGGCAACTTTAGGGTTTTCTATATAAAGCACCACGTTATTTGAAAAAAGTGAGTTTTACTACTCCCTCCCCCCAATTTGGATGCCTTTTATTTGTTGTTCTCTGGCAGCTGTGGCTAGGACTTCCAATATTATGTTAAATAGAAATGGTGAGAGTAGACATCCTTGTCTTGCTATTGAATTTAGTAAATGGCTTCCAGCTTTTCACCATTGAGTATGATGCTAGTTGTTTGTCATAAACAGCCTTTATTACATTGAGATATCTTCCTTCTATACTCACTTTGACGAGTTTTTTTTCATAAATGGATACTGAATTTTGTCCAATGCTTTTTCTGTATCTATTTAGATGATATTATTATTATTATCCTTTTGTTGACCCATGCCCCTGGAATAAATCCAAATTGATCATGGTATATGATTCTTTTTATATATTGTTGGATTCAATTTGTTAATATTTAGATTACAATTTTTGTACCTACATTCATCAAAGATATTGGCTTGTAGTTAGCTTTGCTTTTTAGTATCTTTGTTGGGTTTTGGTGTAAGTCTAACAATGGTCCCACAAAATGAATTTGAGATTGCTTCATCCTCTTCACTTTTTGGAAAAGTCTGTCTGTGTATTTAGCTCTGAAGTGAGTCTCTTGTAGGCAGCATATGGAAATGCCTTGTTTCTTTATCTTTTGATTGGAGCATTTAGTCCATTGGCAAACTATTATTAATAGGTATATACTCATTGTCAATATATTCCTTGACTTCCAGTTGTTTTTGTAGATATTCACTGTTCATTTCTTCTTTCTCTTTCTTCTCTTTTGGGTTAATACTTTTCTTTAGTTGTACACTTGTGTTTTTTTTCAGTCTTTGTGTACCTGTTATAGGTTTTTGATTTGTATTTACTATGGGGTTCATATATGTTAATCAATAGTTCCATAGTTGTTTTAAACTGATAGTCACTTAAGTTCAAACACATTCTAAAACATATTTTTTACTGTCTTACTCCACATTTTGTGGGTTTTTTTATGTCATAATATACATCTGTATGTCTATTCCTTCATATATAGTTATATTTGCTTTTACAAGTTTTTGTCCTTTAAAATTCATACTGGCTTACTTAAGTTTACAAGTTTCTGTCCTTTAAGATTCATACTGGCTTACTTAAGTCCTCAGTCCTTACTAAATGTTTGCTTTTTCCTAGTGGGATTTTCAATTTCCTATAGATTATTATTTCTTTTCCATCTAAAGAAAATGCCTCAACATTTCTACAGTAAATTTAGTATCGATGAACTCTCTTAGTTTTTGCTTCTCTGAGAAGTTATTTTTCTCTCCTTTATTCTAAATGATTACCTAGTTGGATATAGTATCCCAAATTGAAGATTTTTCCCTTTCATCCCTTTGAATATATCATGCCACATTACCTGCTGGTCTGCAAAATTTCTGCAGATAAAACACCTGAAAGCCTTATGAGGATTCCCTTGTTTATAATTGTTTTTCTCTTGTTGCCTTTAGAATTATCTCTTTAAATTCTGCCATTTAAATTATGATATGCCTTGGTGTAAGTCTGCTTGGGTTCATCTTATTTGGGACTATGTGCTTCCTATAGCTAGATATCAGTTCCATTCTTCAGATTCAAGAAGTTTTCATCTGTAATTTCCTCAAATACATTTTCAATCCCCTTCTCTCGCTCTTCTTCTGAGATGCCTATAGTTCAAATGTTGGTAAGCTTAATGTTATCCCAGAGATCTCTTAAATAGCTTTCATTTTTTAAAATTTGTTTATCTTTTTGCTGTTCTGAGTAATTTCTATTATTCTATCTTCTAGAGCATGTGCACATTCTTTTCTATCAGTCTGCTATTCATTCCTTCTAATGTGTTTTTTTTTAATTTTAGTTGCTGAATTCTTCATTTTTGATTGGGTCTTTTTTATATTTCTTCTTCTTTGTTGAAATGTTGTTTATATCAATTATTTTCCCTAGTTCAGTTTAAATTTTTATTACCAATGTTCAAAGCTATGCTTTGAATTTTTTATCTGGTATATTATTTATTTGTTTCATTTTTTCAGGATTTTTTCTTTCTCTTTTAACTGAGAGTGATCCCTCTGCCTTTTGTTTATCTGTCTCTGCTTCTAAGAATTTAGGTCAAACTGTTACCAATTGTTGTCTTAAAGGGTTGTTCTTTTGTGAGTATGTCCCTAAACAGGCTGCATGTGCCCAGGGCTTTGGTGGGAGAGCTGGATTCATCCTGCACACAAGTCACATCTTTCCTCAAGGTGTGCTGGCAGCTATCATCTTTGTAGTGGGTTGGACTAAAGATAGAGGGGTTAGCTCTGAACCTGTGCTCAGTGGCTGTCACCATCCTAATGGGGGTAGAATCTTAGCCCAAGCTGCTGGATCATAAAAGTCCTGAGTGTTGGGCCCAACCTGGTTTTGCTCTCTTTAACCCTAACCCTAACCCTATCCCTAACCCTCCCTGGACTTAGACCTTTTCTTCAGAGTGGGGAGTTCTGAAGTAAGTAAGGCCCATATGCAAAGCATGGGCCAATGGGCTGGTTGCACAGATGGCCATGGCCCTACTCAGATGTAGGCTTAGGTAAAAATCTCCTTATTCCCTCACAGCTGATCACTGTCCCCAGCATCTGCTATGCCCACTTTCTTGTGGCAGGTCAGGCAGACCACTCATGGACCTTCAGCATGTAACTAGGGTATGCTGTTGTGGCTTGGCTAAAGTCAGAGATCTGAACATTTTTTGATGTGCCACTTGAGTATGTAATAACAATGGCTGCTGCTGTCCTCCCCAGGCTCCACCCTGGGACCAAGTTGCCTCTGCATCCCATAGTCCTTGGTCATGGCTGCCTCAGATCTATTACCACACTGTAATGTGCACTATGAGGGGGCAAAGCATTTTCTTGGCTCAGGCTAGGGTGTGCAGCAAAGTAGCTGTAGGACACCCGGGTGCTGCTAGAGCAGACCTTTCTCTTCCATGCTTCTGGGGCTGTCTTGCAAATGTATGAATACAAGCTCCTCTCAAGCTGAGTCAAGGCTTTCCACAGCCCTTCCATTTGTCCTTTGGCTGTCCTTTAAGCAGCCAAGGCAGCTTCTCTTCATGTAGGCACCCAGGACAAGGTGCCCAAACTGTGGTTCAAAGTGTTCAATCCCTAGGGTGAATCACCACCAATGTCATCTTCATTTTCCTCTGAATCCTCTCCCTGGGGCACAGGTCCCAACTCAACTTATTTTCTTCCCTTCCCCCTTGATTATGTGTGTTATCTTTCATACAGCCTTGGTGTTACAGGAGTCCTGATAGTTCCTAGTCTTCAGTGAGAGTTGTTCCACATGTAGATATACTTTTGATATATTCACAGTGGAAGGTAAGCTCCACATTCTTAGTCCACATCTTTATCCTGCCCTCTACAGTGCACTATTTTTTATTACATTTCTTAAAATTGTAACAAAATAACTATTTAATTATTTAATCTATAATTATTATGTATAATTACTCTACATTTGACACACCTATTAGGTTATACTCAAAGGTAGGTACAATATCTGCATTGTTTACTCCTCTTCCTCAGTCCCAGCAGATGGTCAAAAATGCGTCAGATTGAGTAATTTCCAATAAACATTAAAATGCTTGTACTAAACACTTCAAGTAAGGTTGATGGTAAACTGTCTTTTACACTTTCATTGTTATTAGAAATTAGTTCAATATCAATATAAAGAACAGCACCAAAAACATAATGGGAAGACTTGATGAGATTTTCTGACCAAGTCAACTTGTTTGATTCTCATTTTTATTAAGAAAAATCTCAGGATTATTAGGCACAAATGAGATTTTAAAACTATTTTGAGAGTATATTGTTCAGTCAGAGGTCCCCCTTTAAAAAGAAATATTACATATGCTTCTACAGCATGTTTTGAAATGTTAGCTTAAAGAAATATTCAAATTCTGGTATTTTTTTCTATAAATGTTTAGATACTTTGCTCCTCCAAATAGATCTGTAAGATTAAATTTATACCTTAATGCTTCTCTAAACTCCATTCATATGAATAATTTTATTTTTATTTTTTTACTTTTATGGCCACACCTGTGGCATATGGAAGTTCCCAGGTCAGACGCTGGATCAGAGCTGCAGCCATCAGCCTATGCCATAGCCACAGCAATGCCAGATCCAAGCTGTGTCTGCAAACTACACCTGAGTAGGGCCTGGGGTTGAACCCATGACCTCGTGGTTACCACTGAGTCAGATTTGTTACCACTGAGCCAAAAATGAGAACTCCTGAATAACTTTATTTTTTGTTTTCAAATACCATTTTCTTCAATTATGTTCATACTGGGTTTGATCTCTTTTTGACTGTGAATTTTAACAATGGAAATTAGTGCTATGCTTCATGTGGCAGCATTTTCAGTTTATCTCAGATAAATTTTGCCTGAACTTATATCTATTGTAGGAGGTGGAGAAGGAAAGTAGATTATTATTAAAAGTATTCAACATAGATACTTCAGAAACATTTATATGCGATTTTTTTCATTTTCAATATACAATCATAATTTATTCATGGCCAAACTTTTATTCTTCAAATGACTATCTTAAATGCCTTTTTCCCATTAATTGCTTTTTTAAAATTTCCTATTAGTTATGTGGTGTATTATATTCACTGATTTTCTTACACAGAAGCAATCTTGAATTCTTGTGATAAAGTCTACTTGGTCATATTATATAATCCTTACGGTATGCTGTTTTGGATTTGCTTTGCAAATATTTTGTTATATATTTTTATCCCTGTATTTACAAAAAAAAAAAAAATCAGCCTGTAATTTTCTTTCTAATGATGTTTTTAACTGGTTTGGTGCCATGAAAATTTTGGCCTTATACAATGAAATTAGGAAGTGTTCTCTTCTTTTATATTAAATATTTTGTAGAATTCACCAGTGAAACCATCTGGTTGTGGACTTTTCCTTGTTTGGAGACTTTTGATTATTAAACCAATCTCTTTGTTACAGCTCTGTTGATACTTCTTTTTCTAAATCAGCATACATTTAATTTGTCAGTTTGTTTTAATTTAATGTGTTTATTTTTAAAAATTTGTCCATTTCATCTAGGTTCCTTAATCTGTTGACATACAGTGACCATAAAATCCTCTTACAGTCTCTTTTATATTTGGAGGGTTAGTAGTCATGTCCCAACTTTTATTTCTAACATTAGTTATTTCGTCTCATAAGAGCTTTTGAAGTAATAGTCAATGAAGTCTCAATTTTGTGTTTTCCTACCTAGTAAATATTAATGAAATTAAAAACATGTATTTTACTGTTCGGTGACATAAAAAGATGTGACATTTTAACCTGAAGATTCCATTTATATATTTAGTGAAAGAATATGTTTGTTCCAGAATTCTCTACTCTAGTAAACACAAACCATCCAGCCAAATTATTAGCATTATAGAATAAAAATTGGTACCTCTTTGAAATGAAATATTATACATATAACAAAAATATAATATTTAATATATTTATTGAAATAAAAATTTCAAAATAAAAAATTAAGGGATACAAAATACCATATGAAGTACAAAAGTACTTCTAGGTTTTAAAAAAATGCCGCAAGACATAAATTTTGTGCTCTGGTTTTCTTTGGTCTTCCCGTCAAAGAGGATTCTGGACTATGAATAAGCTAAATATGTGTGGAATATGGATTCTCTACCTTAGGGAAAAAAGTAGAGTCAAATGAAAAATACTGACTTCTCATAGGCCTAGATCTGAGTCATGGTTCTATGAGCTGGCTAAACTATTTTAGCTTTGTGCTTGCCTAATTTGTGTATCAGGCTATCAGGAGCACAGTATTTTCTCACATTTTCAAAATTATGTTTTCCTATAAACTTGACCAGCCTCATTTATTCCTTCAGAATCGTCTAAATTGACATTGAAGATAGTGCTTTAGTAGAAAGAATGTCACTTTGGTTTCAGCTGATTTTTAAAATTTAAAATACTTAATTTTGAGATTTAAAAATTTTACCATGCCTTGAGGCCTATTGGAAGTAGCACAGGTATAATCAACAGAAACATAAAATTATCTACTTATGTTACATATTTAAAAAATGCAAAAATATATCCTTCTGCCTATATTGCATCAATGCCAGTGAAGCTTTTAATGATCAATCAGTGCCACTCCTGCCTTGGGCCCCAAGGTTCTGGGATTATAATATTCCTCCATTTTGAAGAGAGAGATAAGAATTGCATATTATCTCACCATTCCAGCTTGTTCTGCCGAAACTCCTCAGCCCCTTTCTTCCCAGGCACATTTCCTACATAAGGAGATCTAAACCCATTTAAGTGACTCATAAAACTTAGAGAATGTCCTTGCATGAATAATCTGGAGTTATTTAGCTAACAAGTCTGTCCTAATTTTTTAAAAATCTATGAGTTCCAAAAAATATATTAAAACATTTAACCTATTACTACTACTATTACTACTGCTGCTGCCACTATTTATACAATAAAAAAGCAATCTTCCAAAATGATAAACAAAGACCAAATAATTCTTAGTTTCTATGATACTGTCACTATCAAGCAACCATCTGGTCTATTAGTTTTCAATTCTGCCTCAACACAGAGCAGAGGATGAGCTATGTATAGAATTTTCCTTTAAGAAACGTTAGCACTGGTATCCTCTGCACCTACAAAGCTCTGGCATAACTCCTATGAGCTCTTTAAACTGATCCAACTCCTGGCTTCCCATTGAAGACATGCTGCCTCAACACACAAGCATGCCTTCTCAATATACCTGAGTCAAAGGCCAAGGGGGAGTGGCTTTCACTTTATTAACTTTTCCAGGAAAATGCACATCTAAAGTGTTATGACATGCAGATAAGGCCAGGAATAGGGAGGGGTTCCTGAAGAGAGGCCATAGAGGAGACAGTGAAAATGTTCTATTAACGTTGACATGTTCTCCATTTTTCCTTGATGGAATTACATTTAACATTCAAAGAATGAGCACTCTAATCCAGGGCTATGGAAGTTCTAATTTATTCTAAGGCAGGAGTGTAAGTAGGCTGTTGGTGTGTTGCAGTATGTTTTTTCCCCCTCATTCGTTTGCTCTGCTCATCCCCTTAGAAATTTTGCAAGGATTACATGACAAACCACATTATAAGAAACTGTTATATAAAGACCAAAATGTTATCGTAATGGTATTTCTAGCTGTTCAGGTCACCATATGGTGATTGATGATGATCATGGCCTAACTGCTCTGCAACCAACTCTTTCATAAATGGGTTCAAGTATCCAAACTAAAGAGTATCAGTTCAGAAAATTCACATCAATGTGGACAGAGAGTCAAGCCTAGGTGATGGACCTAAATAAGCTCATATGATTTAAAGGAAAAAGAAGCACTATTTTGGGGGGAGTTTTTGGTTTTTTTGTTTTAAGGGCTGCACTCACAGCATATGGAGGTTTCCAGGCTAGGGGTCAAATTGGAGCTATAGCTGCCAGCCTACACCACAGCCACAACAATGTTGTATCTGAGCCACATCTGCAACCTATACCATAGTTCACAGCAATGCCAGATCCTTAACCCACTGAGCGAGGTCAGGGATTGAACCCACAACCTCATGGTTCCTAGTCAGATTTATTTCTGCTGAGCCATGATGAGAACTCTGAGGAAGCACTAATTTATAAAACTTATTTATGTTTGTCATTATGCTGAACATTTCATAATTCATTTCTCAAATCCTGAAAAGTAGTTTTTTTGTTCTCATTCCACTCTTGAAAAACTCATACTCAGAAAAGTTAAGAAATATGTCTGATATGACATGTTTTTATGTACGAGAACCAAGTTCCAAACTGATCTGGTCCTTCCAAGCCTAGTATCCCTTATCTCACACAGTCCAAATGATTTCTCACTAGCACTAAACTCACAGCCAACTCAAAATGCCATTATTATAATGGAGATGATGGATCTAAACCTGACTTCTGGAAAGGTACATAATACTGTAATTCCCTTTATGAACAGAAGTGAAGAAGAGCTTACTTTTTAAAATAAGAGGAGCTAAATATTCGACTTAAATTATCTTACTTCCTCTAACAATTTTCTGTGTTGTCACTGTTAGTCTAGTTTACAGATGAAGAAATGATATATAAAAAGATGAAGAAACTTATTCAAAGTCTCTTAGCCAACACATGGTAACAACCCAAAGCCAGAACAACTAACCATGTTGATGGGGTTGGGGTGGAGGGTGGGGAGGATGTTGTATATAAGTGTATTCTTTTACAATTCTTTTACCATAGTAAGTCTTTCAATAAATATTGTTTCTTTTCATTATCTTCATTACCTCTTTTTTAATAGTTTTATTTTTAATGATTTTATTTTTTCCATTTGATTTACAGTGTTCTCTCAAATCCTATTGTACAGCAAAGTGACCCAGTCATACATATATTCTTTTTCTCACGTTATCCCCCATCATGTTCCATCAAAAGTGACTAGATATACTTCCCTGTGCTATACAGCAGGATATCATTGTTTATCCACTCCAAATACAATAGTTTGCATCTATTAACTCCAGGTGACCAGTCCATCCCACTCCCTCTTCCTCCCCCTTGGCAACCACAAGTCTGTTCTCCAAGTCCAAGAGTTTATTTCCTGTAGAAAGATTCATTTGTGCCATATATTAGATTCCAGATATAAGTGATATCATATGGTATTTATCTTTTTATTTCTGACTTACTTCACTTATCATGAGAGTCTCTAGTTCTACCCATGTTGCTGCAAATGGCAAACCAAGCAGGAGGCATAACACTCCCAGACTTCAGACAATGTTACAAAGCTACAGTAATCAAGACAGTGTGGTACTGGTACCAAAACAGACATGACCAATAGAACAGAATAGAGAACCCAGAAATAAACCCAGACAACTATGATCAATTAATCTTCAACAAAGGAGACAACAACATAAAATGGGAAAAAGTCTCTTCAGCAAATGGTGCTGGGAAACCTGGACAGCTGCATGTAAATCAGTGAAACTGGAACACACTCTCACACCATGCACAAAAATAAGCTCAAAATGGCTGAAAGACTTAACCATAAGACAAGACACCATAAAACTCCTAGAAGAGAACATAGGCAAAATACTCTCTGACATCAACCATACAAATGTTTTCTTAGATCAGTCTCTCAAGGCAACAGAAATAAAAGCAAATATAAACCAATGGGACCTAATCAAACTGACAAGCTTTTGCACAGCAAAGGAAACCATAAAAAAAAAAAAAAAAAGACAACCAATGGAATGGGAGAAGATAGTTTCAAACAATAATGCAATTGACAAGGGCTTAATCTCTAAAATATAAAAACAACTTATACAACTCTACAGTAAAAAAACCAACAACTCAATGGAAAAATGGGCAAAAGATCTGAACAGACATTCCTCCAAAGAAGATATACAGATGGCCAACAAACACATGAAAAATGCTCAACATCACTAATTATTAGAGAAATGCAAATCAAAACTGCTATGAGCTACCACTTCACACCTTTCAGAATGGCTGTCATTAACAAGACTCCAAATAACAAATGCTGGAGAATGTGTGGAGAAAGGGGAACCCTCCTACACTGTTGGTGGGAATGTAAATTGGTAAAACCACTATGGAAAACAATATAAGGTACCTCAGAAAACTAAATATAGAGGAGTTCCCGTCATGGCTCAGTGGTTGACGAGTCCGACTAGGAACCATGAGGTTGCAGGTTCGATCCCTGGCCTTGCTCAGTGGGTTAAGGATCCGGCATTGCCATGAGCTGTGGTGTAGGTCACAGATGCGGCTCAGATCCCATGTTGCTATGGCTCTGGCATAGGCTGACAGCTACAGCTCCAATTCGACCCCTAGTCTGGGAATCGCCATATGCTGCAGCAGCAGCCCAAAAAATGGCAAAAAGACAAAAAAAAAAAAAAAAAAAGAAAGAAAACTAAATATAGAACTACCATATGACTCAGCTACCCCACTCTTATATCTGGACAAAACTTTCCATGTAAAAGATACATGTACCTGTACATTCACTGCAGCACTATTCACAGTAGCCAAGACTTGGAAACAACCTAATTGTCCATCAACAGATGAATGGATTAAGAAAATGTGGTATATATACACAATGGAATACTACTCAGCCATAAAAAAGAACAAAATAATCTTCATTACTTCTTGTCATGCTCATTATTATAGTTTCTTGACAAAAGATGGAATATATATATTTTTATTTTTTTATTAACTTATTTATTCATTTGTTTATTTTTTAGGGTCACACCCACAGCATATGGATGTTTCTAGGCTAGGGGTTGAATCAAAGCTGTAGCTGCCAACCTATGCCACAGTCACAGCAATGCAGGATTCGAGATACATCTATGATATACACTACAGCTCATGGAAGGCCAGATCTTCAACCCACCTAAGAAAGGCCTCATGGATACTTGTCAGGTCCATTACTGCTGAGCCATGATGGGAACTCCCAGATACATTTTTAAATGTCCAAATGACTACCTACAAACAATAAATTGAATATTGATCTTTATCTCCTAGTACAAACTATGCCAGTATAAGAATTGGACAACATAATTTCGTCTAATATTTCATTTTTCTATATATTTGACATTTATATCTTTACTCATTTTTCTTGATACAAGCATACTGAAAATAGAAATTTTAAAGAAAAAAGCATTTTAGTAAATATTGGAAATATTCATTTGGTCTAGTGTTAGAAGCCAAAATATGCTTCAAATAGTCACAAATTGAACCAATGTATACTTAATAAAGAAGATAACAATTAAAGTATCTTATTAGTTACAATTAAAAGATATTCTATTTGATATAATCTATCTGCTTATGTTGCACTTTATTTTGTGCATGCTCTTTAAAGTCTATGTTTTATAGTGACCACAACTTTTTACTATGGCATGCTCGATTTATGAAAAAAAATTCTCCAATTTAATATATTTCACATTATTTTATAACAACTATGTAATAGAGAAGTAATAAAATATGATTTAAAATAAGAAATTAAGAAATACGACATTAATGATGTAAATTGTGAACCTAAAAGAAAAAAATACAGATGGAAATCAAACACAAAAAAATATTAGTGCAAATCTGCTCTAAGTTATCAATTTTACAATTAATCTTTCTTTGAAACTAAGGGCCAATTTAAGTATATCTGATCTAGCATGGTCTTTGCTGGCCAAACAAAAACTGTTTTCTTATTTATATGAAAAAAACTGTATGAAATTTGGAAGTTTCCTAAACCCACCAGAAAAGATAATTTTAGAAATAGATCACAATGTGGAAGTGGTAAATATTTGTGGGGTGGGAGTATGGAAAGCTAAGTACCGGGAGGATCTGAGGAGAAACACTTGGTTAACTTACAAACAGGATTTCTGGGCTAAACAGTCTTAAAAGCAATGAGTTGAGAGCCCATTATAAGTTTTGATAATGTATGTTTGAGAAACACTTGTCAACACAATATGATATTTTATAGTTGGAAGAGAGCAAGATATTATAGTAAAAAAAAAAAAAAGCAAAAACCCGTTTGCAAAAGATAAGGACTTATCTGTTTTGGAAATAGCAAGAACTGCAGATAGAGTGTGTCTCCTGCTACAGAGGGTTCAAAGTAAGGTGCTATACCTTATTTGACTGCAAAGGTAGCTTTATTAACCTTTCTGACACCTCCATTATACTGTGAATGAACTGAAGAGAAAAACAGTCTTATTCATAGCTGCAAACCTAGAATAGCCCAGTACATCATAGGAACCCAGTTAACATGTACAGAAAGCAAAGAATTAAGCAGGCTCCTATAGTCTGCTATGAAACATAGATTACTCTGCAAACAATTTGTTACAAGGTTTTGTTTTTTTTTTTTAAACAAGTGAATAAAATTGATCCAAGTTTAGCAAGGGCCTGATAGAAGGAAGAAAGGAACAAGAGTTTGAAATAGTTGTAATTTTTTTTTAACAAGTGCAAGGCAATGGAGACACAAATTAAAAAAGAAATTGGGGAAACATAGCAAACATTACAATAATAAATTTTGTGATTACAGAATTCTGGTTGTGACTCAGCAAAAACAAATCTGACTAGCATCCATGAGGATGCAGATTCGATCCCTGGCCTCACTCAGTGGGTTAAGGATCTGGCACTGCCGTGAGTTGTGGTGCAGCTCACAGATGTGTCTCAGATCCTGCCTTGCTGTGGCTGTGGTGTAGGGTGGCAGCTACAGCTCCAATATGACCCCTAGCCTGGGAACCTCCATATGCCACGGGTACGGCCCTAAAAAAAGATTAAAAATAAATAAATAAAAATAAATTTTGTGATTACCTGTGGCTTTTAAGAGAATGAGGGAAATTCCAAGAATGAGAATGACCTCCCAATACTGTTCTGGAGAAAATCTTTTTGCTAAGCCTTAGTTTGATGCTTCCAACTACCCACTCTCTCTGAAGACTTTCAATTGTATCTCAGCATTCCCAGATTAACTTATTTTTAGACTCTTTCTCCATGTTCCCACCCACATAAATAATCAATTTGTTTTCTTTCCTACTCTTGCCTTGTAACCAATTTTATGCCCTCCCAGCTTCCCAATGAGGCCTTTCATTCATCCCATTAAAACTGTCCATAAGACAGAAAGCAAGAGCCTTTGTTTCACCAACAAAGGAAAGAATAGCTTATAAATAAGTTTTGAAGAGACAACTTTCGTTTTAGAAATGTAAAGTCTGTCAGTGCTTATGTAGGAAGCAGATGTAGAGGAAGGAGTGAGGATATAAGAGCAAAAAAAGAAAATTCAATAAGATGGATGAAGACAATGTATTAAACTCCAGGTAACAATAAGAATCCAAGGCAGAAAAGAGATCTGCCATCCTCCCTTCTCTTTAGTTATCTGGCTTAAAAAAAGAAAAGTTTGGGTACTAGGATCTAGGAGGAGAGTATCTAAGGGCCACTTGTGAAAGTATGAAATTCTTGCTCTTAACACAGAAAAGAAGGTAGATACTATAAAGGAAGGAGTCTTGAGAAAAGATGATTAAAAAATCAAGAACTGATGTTTTCTAAGACCATAATAGCCATACTATTCCGAACCACCCATATAAAAGACTGTTAATGTCAGTTATATAACTGAATCTCAATATAAACATCCTAAGGAAAATATAAGGAAAAAAGAAGGATAATTCAAAGAAACAGAAAATATGAGGAGATAATGACAAAGCTGGGACTGTATCAGCTGTTTCATCATCATCAATGGTTTTAACGATATTGCCAAAAACTTAAAATATGAAAAATTATATTCATGGTAACACCAAAAACACAAAACTTCTAGGAATAAACAAAACATGTAATATGCAAGAGCATGGAAGAACACTCAACAGCAATATTGAGGGGAAAAAGAAGCACAACAGAGCCTTATACATTATCCTAGATGTAAAGACTGAAGTATTGCAAAGAAATTATTTGTCTTAAAATGAAATAATAAATTTAATCTAACCCACCCCTAACCACATACCAAATTGTCTTGGAATATGAAAAGCAATTCTACCATTTATTTGACATAAAAAGGAGAAAAAGAGAAAGAAGAAGAATATGGGAGGACTTGTCTTTCTTAAACTGTAACTTCTTTTAAAACAAAATAATTAAGGCATAGAATTTTAGCACATGAATGAAAATAGAGTAAGAAGTTGATGTGTGTGTGCGTGTATATATATATACACGCACACACACACCCTACCAAGTGATATACACACACCATATGGATTTAGAATATGATTTAAGTGACTTCTCCAATAAGTTCATAATGTGTTACTGAAAAAGTGGTGTTGCAATTATATACTCATTTATAAAAGAAACAAAACAAGCCAACAACAACAAAAAATTAGGTCCTATCTGATTATAAGAGTTTTCTAGGACTCTTATAGCAAAATATCACAGTCTGGGTAACAAACACCAGAGATAATTCTTCCCACAATTCTAGAGGTAAGATATCGGGGCATCAACCCTGTTGGTTTCTACTGAGGCTTCTTTTTGTGGCTTGTAGATGGCTGTCTTCTCCCTGTTTCTTCATATAAATTTCCCTTTGTGCGTGTTGGAATCCTAATCTCTTTTTACAAGGGCACAGGGACATTGGATTAGGGTTCACCCATATGATCTCCCTCTATAAAGGCCTTATCACAAAACATAGTCATGTTCTGAGGTATTAGGGGCTAGGACTTCAACATATGTATTTTAGCAGGGACACAATTCAGTCCCTAACACTTATATAAAATGCATTTCAAAAATATTAAGTAATGTTTTCATAATAATAACTAAAACAGTAGCATTTTGACCTCAATGCACAGGTCTCAAGAGATCCAATGGACTTCCTTGAGTGTCAATCAAAATTTTCTGTGCTTGAGCTTTTGTGCATATTTCTGAGTGAGAAGCTTTTATCTGTCATTGGCATAATGAAAGTATCTGTAATTAAATTTTTATTTAAAGTTTAGAACACTAAACTAAGGGAACATATAAGTGATATTCATGTAATATTGAAGTAGGTAAAGACTCCCTAAGCTTCATAAGCAAAAGCACATGCCCTAACAAAGGAAAATATGGATGGATTTGACTACATAAATATTAAACTACTTGTATGGAGAACATAACTGTTAAAAAAGTTAAAAGTCTGCTAGAAATAATTATAACATATATAGAGAGGTAGAATAAAATAGGGTTAAGCACACAGGTTTGAAATGGTATACACAGACACACACACACTTCTTTAATACTAGCCTATTAGTAGCTATGTGACTTTCCAGAGATTGTGTTTCTCTCATTCTTTAAGTCTAAATGGAGATTATAATACTATTTAATAGGGTTATCAAGAAAATTATATAGAATAAAATTTGTAAAAAGTTCACACAAGGACTTACATGTAGTAAATCAATGCACATTAAGGAGGCAAAGATTTTATATATGTAATACACTTAATTGCATAGGATTCTTTCTAAAAATTAACATAAAAAATCTCGTGGAAACATTGGCATTAGATATGAACAGGAAATCTAGCAAAGTAGAGCCAGTGGAAAAAAACATCATAAACAATATGCAGCCTCACACTCAGAATAACAAACAGCCAGTACATGTGGCTTAGAGATGGTTCTAAATTGAATCTAGTTTGTACATTATTAATAGATAATGCTTAGAATGTGATAAACATTTAATAAATAAGTATGAAATAAATGGTTCTTACTTTAATAATTAGGTAATAAATTTAAGCCATGTTAATGTTTTATAAGAAAAACAGAATAAAACATATAAATAAGATTTAAAAAGAAGTGATTTTTAAGGAAAATAAATGCATAAAACAAAGGACAAAACAGAATTTAAAAGGAACTCTAAAAAAAGTTATAACAAGTTACCATACACTAAATACTTATAATAGAAACTCAAAATGATAATGTAGTAAGATATTCCACAAAGAAGGAGAAGGTTGTGGGAAAGAAAATATTAATTGGAATCAATCACCCATATAACTACAGTGAGTTTGGTAGGGTGCCAGGTTTTGGAAAGTCTCACTCCCAGGAAAGGTGGAGAATCTCAGCTTCTTTCCCTACCCTCATTCACTCTTTCCCATGACTCATTCTCCTTTCAGCTCATATTGTCATCACAGGTGCTCTATAATTAAAATAAGGTTAACTGTGTCACTTGCAGATGGTACAGACAGCCCAGTCTCTCCCCAGGCTCACTTTCCTCTATGACAACCTCCTCCTTCATATACTTAAAAATTATCCTGTCTTGGTTCTTTGTGAGAAGGAAGGAAAGTGAATGCACTTTAAAAGTACTACACAATAGAATATTTTAACATTCTAAATAATTGTTTGCAAAGGGTGATTCAAAAAACATCTGACCATTGAGTTTGAGAAGAGTTTGTTTAATGACTCAAACTCCTATGAATTAACATTTAACCTCCTAATTTGTCTCACAGCAATGCTTAATCATCACTCCACTTACACCTATCTAGAGAACTGGATACCAGCTTTCCAGAGTGTTGCAGTTCAAGGACCTCCAAAATCCCAGCTGACAAAAAAGGATAATTACATGACAAAATACCTAGTATTCTTATACTAGAGGATTGAGTATGTACTGATTAAGCATCAATGTCCCCTATGTTTTTTGTCCAGCTAATTAGAAGAAAAATAGATAAATTTGGAGTAGGAATTTGAAATGAAAAATAAAGGGGGGTGGGAGTAAAATATATGGACTGTAAGAGATCAGTGTTAAGAAGACACCTTAATTACATCACCTAAGCCAGCCTCCTAACTCCTAGACTAGCTTCACCTCCCCCAACAAATGCCACTTCCCATTAGCCCCTATGTTTTTTAGTCTGAGTGTTTTACGAAGTGGATCATCTCATCCTAGATATTTATGAAACAGACTTTTGTCATAAGATTGAATAACAGCAAGCAGACAGGGCAATGCGAAGCTTCAAGTAACAGAGAGAGAGCGAGCTCATTCTAAATTATTTATAGGAAATGTGCCTCCAGACTGAAGAAATATCCCACGTGGGGTGAAACCACATCAGCACACACCTGCCTTATTTTTATTTTCCACTTTGCCTTGACAGCTTACATACACAAAGCCTCTATGAGATTACTGTGATTTGGTTGATTGCCAATAGCTGATATTACATCATTTGAAATGAGAACTACATTAACCATGCCTTTGATGTGCCCTGCATAAAGTGAAGATGGCAGAATATGTCCCTGAATATATGTAGCCTACATCTGGCTGTGACAAGATACAAATTTCTTCTATATTCTGAGTTGCATTATGTGAAGTGTTAATTTTCAAGAGCCGAGATTTTTTAACCCACCAAATTAATTTTCTCAAACACTTAAGTACAGTTGATAATCTTAACAATATAAAACTCTCATTATTTTTCCATATTTAATTTTGCCTATTTACAGCCCATTTAGATAAAGCAAATCAAAGAGGCCATTCTTTGTGTGTGTGTGCATATGCCTGATTGTTCACTAGCATGTAAATGAGAACTATCTCAGCTATGTAGGCCACTATTCATACTGAATATGTATCTGTCTCTACATATATAAAAGCATATATACCTTAATGCCGCTCTGTAAAAATATACCTGCATTTATTCTTGGGTGCACTCAAGAAGACATTTTTCTTTTAATTTCTCTCAGAAGTAACAAATTGTCTAGCTCCAGAATGTTGCTCCCCATTACTGGTTGTAGCCTTAGGGACGGTTACTTTATTACCTTTCCGAACTGTACTTCAAAGGAATTAATTAATTGATGCTCTGAGCAACCTCATCCTGACAAAAACATATGATGCTCAAATGTTAAACATGGAACCTCAGATGAAACTGTCAGGAATAAGCTGAAAGTGGTTATTAATATGGTTTTTGATAAATATCTGCTCAGCTTCACACTGTGCCTCGTCTGTTTTCATCATTAAAAGTAGTTAATCTGATTGATGAAGATCCTGGTTCATATTGCCTCCCATGCTGAGTTTAATAACAGCACATCCTCCCATCCCCCCCCCAAAAAATTCTTATTTTCAAGTGGAAATGTTTGTGCCTTTTCATTTGGTTGTTTTCAGGAGCGCAAACTTTAAGTGTGGTCCCTGGCATTCCCTAAAATGGCAGGAGTTCCTTACTGTCACATACCCCATATAAACACATAAGGACTGCTTTCCAAGCCCTAACTTTTTGCAAAGAGGTTTAATAGGGACGCTGTTAAATACTAATGCTAACCCTCCAGGCACAGAAGAGCAAGCCCATCAGGAGAAATCAGGCATCCAGCACTGAGAGGCTACAAGCCTTGGCTCACTATCATTATCCACTATCTTCCATGAAGTGTGACTTTTTTTAAAAAATCCTAATTCAAATAGTTTCACTTCTAGATTAAGCATAGTCACAGCAATGCTGACACAGTAGAGAAGGGGCTGTGCTTCATGGCATTCAGACTCCAACTCTGGTGAGCCTCTAAATTTCCCTCTACCCACCCAAACTGCTAAGTGTTGACACACACCACTCTTCCCATTTTGGTGAAAAAGAAATTTAATGTAAGAAGGTAGTTTAAAAACTAGTCTGGTTAGAAGCAGTACAAGATCAGTTTTGAAATATAATCTCAATGTCGGAGTAATTTTCAATTATTGAAATTTAAGAAAAGAATGGAAAACTTTCTTATAGTTGGCCATTTTAGATAATCAACACAATCAAATTATGAATCAGTGCTTGAGGGAGAGACAAAACTCGGTGCTGTAAGTTTCCATTCTTTTGGTGGCCTCTATAATCATCCAGGCAACTATGTTGCTACATGCAGTTCATTATCACAAATCAAGCAGAACAACTGTTATTTCATTTGTAGATACATACTTCAACATTCTTGTGGCCCCATTTAGATATGTAAGGTGGGCCTTCAAACTCTGGACACAGTATACTCTCACTTGTTCAAAAGTACCATTTCTGCATCAGTTAATAATGGGTTGTTTGATAAGAGACTTAGCTCATTGGCTTCAATTATTTTCTATATATATATATATATATATATATATATATATATATGATGATTTTTTTTCCATTATAGCTGGTTTACAGTGTTCTGTCAATTTTCTACTGTACAGCATGGTGACCCAGTTACAAATACATGAATACATTCTTTTTTCTCACATTATCATGCTCCATCATAAGTGACCAGACATAGTTCCCAGTGCTATACAGCAGGATCTCATTGCTAATCCATTCCAAAGACAATAGTCTGCATCTATTAACCCCAAGCACCCCATCCATCCCACTCCCTCCCCCATCCCCTTGGCCACCACAAGTCTTGTCTCCAAGTCCATGATTTTCTTTTCTGTGGAAAGGTTCATTCGTGCCATATATTAGACTTCATATATAAGTGATATCATATGGTATTTGTCTTTCTCTTTCTGACTTACTTCACTCAGTATGAGAGTCTCTAGTTCTATCTATGTTGCTGCAAATGGCATTATTTTATTCTTTTTTTATGGTTGAGTAGTATTGTGTATATATATATATATATATATATACCACATCTTTCTACTCCAATCATCTGTCAATGGACATTTGGGTTGTTTCCATGCATTGTCTTCAATTATTTTGTAAATGTCTTTCTAAATGCAGTATGTGCATATATTAATAAACTTCATGTATATATATATATGTACAAAGACACTTGCATTTAGTCTCTAAAACAATGTGTGTCTTAAAGCAATCAGTACTATTTTACATTAACCAGTATTGAGTGTATGAAGTCAACATACTCTAACAAGAAACTGGCCTCTTAAACATCACTCTAGCTCAAAATGATTGTTAATTTGTTTCATACTCCATATTGTTACTTTTGTAAATGTAGCACATTTTCTACAACGAGTAATTGAAAAAAAGCCAGTTTCTTCTTTACAAAATTATTTCCATCCTATGGATATATTCTGGGTAATCTATGGGAAAACAAAGGCTCTATTTATATATTTTCCAGCATAGAAAAATAACATATAATTTCAAATTGAAAGATTTGCTAACATTTATCCAGGTTTGTTTACCATTCAAGGAAAGACAAAGCCTTTAATATGAATTAAAACAATCGTTTGATGACTTTATTAATAAGAAATAGAATACCACTTTGCTTTTGAGAAGCAGTGAGATTGTCAGGACCAAGAGACTAACTTTCTTGTCCAGATTCCTATAAAACAGTGGGAAAAGTAAATTTACCTACTCAGTGGCTGTAAAAAGAAATTAGGTGTTATCTTCAGATTCTTCAAGTCTCAACATTCTGATTATAAAAATATTTAAGAAGAATGAAGAAAAATTTTTTCGCATTAGGTCAGCAATAAAATGCAGTTATACAAATATTTTTAAATGATGATAAAAATTTTAGATAATAACTAAGGATAGCATCACAAGAGAGACGACACTGGCCTGCACATTGTAGATGAAGAAATGTGCTGAAAAGGGAGTGAAGAGGCAGCTCTAGGAGTGCATTTCAAGTAGAGGGGAAGTGCATGCAAAGGCCTAGAGGCAAAGAGGATAGTGATAAAGGAAAAGTTTGACTGTGAGGTTCCCTGCTGAACATTGTGGTAAGCAGATTTCAAAGAGAGCTGTCAATTATCCTACTTCATGACACTTACTCAATTTTCAGGGTACTAATCCCCTTCTCTTGAGTGTGGCCAAGGCTTACTGACTCACATCTAACAAGTAGAGAATAGAAAAGCAATGAGATATCACGTCCACAGCTAGGTTACAAGACTGACTTGGTCTTACCAGCAGTCTATCTCTCTCTCTCTCTTTCCCCCTCTCCCTCTCTCCAAGAGTGGCCTCTGACCAACCACCAGAAAGGAAATCAACCCACCAGAAAGTGAATCCTGTCAGCAACCACATGAAGCTGATACTGCAGACCTGACTACCACACTGATTACATATTTGTGAGAGATTCTAAGGCATAGGACCCAGTTAACCTATGCCCAGATTCATAGTCCACAGAATCTATAAGATAATAAATGTGTGCTGTGCTAAACCTATACATTTGGGGATAAGTTGTTGCACAGCAATAGATAACTGATACTAACATAAAATTCATTAAAATAGGGAGCTTGCTGCACTTATAGTGTCTCACATGTAGAAATGTTCACTATACACTTTTAATGAAAGAAAAGAAAAAAGAAGGAAGTGAATGAGGGAGGAAGGGAGGGAGGGAGGATCTGGAAAAAGTTTAGCATACTGGCAAGCATCAATACTAGTACTTAATATTTTTTACTCATCATCTTTCAAAATACTCATTCTTAATTTTAGGAAGAAAATCAAGAGAATGGGAGAAAATATTTGCAAGCCATGCAACTGACAAGGGATTAATTTCCAAAATATGCAAGCAACACATATAACTCAATATCCCAAAACTCCCCAAAAAATCCAATCAAAAATGGACAGAAAATCTAAGAAGACATTTCTCCAAAGACATACAGATGCCCAAAAGGCATGAGAAAAAATGCTCAATACTGCTAATTATTAAAGAATATGCTTTTTTGAGGTATTGTTTCATTTTAGTATTTGAATATTTTCTAAAACTTTTAATTGTTATTCTGTTCTTTAATTCCAAGTTAGTAAAAGAGGTAGGGGGTTGTGGGTAGGGCAGGAAGAACATCAGAGACTATCAGCAGAAATTAAAAATTGAATTAAAGAGCCTCAATAATGCCTTTATAAAATTAAAATCAGAAAGTTTAGTTGAATTAAAAAGACTTTAAGTTTTACAAAAAAGATAATAATTTGGAAAACTTTTCTTTTAAATTAGTTATTCCACATATAAACATACAAGATTCTGTTATCCCATAAGATTATTTAAATCTTTAAAATATAAAGTACTATCGGGGCATGAAATTCCTTAGTTTCATTCAAAAAAAAAGGATACCCTTTCCTCAAACCCAATCTGTTAAACCAAATGTTGTTTGTTCAAGAATGGGGAATTTATCAAGTGATAAAAAGATCAGGATACTTCACTCAGGAGTCCAAAGAGTTTTCTGGTTTTCATTCATTTATTACAACAAAAGTACAGCTAAAAATATATAGAGAAATGCAAATAGACAAGACCTAGACAAATAAATTGATAAGGCCAAGTAAGAACCTAATTGTGAGTTTTTACCTGTGAAAGGTAAAATTTCTTATATTTGATTTGAACTTAAAAATAGTATGAAGTGCAAAATGTTCTGCCAAGACTACTTGACTAAGTAACACAGGATATAAAAAGTATTAATAATTGTGTTTTACAAATATATTCTCTCAATTAGATTTATTTTACCTGCTTTCAATAATATTTATACACATTTTTATAGTTTTATATAATGTTTAAGAGGTACAGGCTCTAATTAAAATGCCACATTTTCCATGAGCTGTGGTGTATGTCGCAGATGCGGCTGGGATCTCGCACTGCTGTGGCTCTGGCATAGGCCAGTGGCTACAGCTCTGATTACACTCCTAGCCTGGGAACCTCCATATGCTGTGGGAGCGGCCCTAGAGAAGGCAGGGAGACAAAAAAAAAAAAAAAAAAAAAAAAAGCCATATTTGGATCCTGAATCCACTGCTTATAAAGTGCGTATGACCTTGGGCAAATTGATTGACTTCCTGATTCTTTATTTCTTCTTGTAAAAAAAGCATATCATACCAGGATAAGTCACGTATATCCTATGATAGGTTATCGTCATAGTTCTGCATAAGAAAATGCCCTGTATGTCCTGGAGATTCAATACTAACACCATAGTTACTGCCCTCCGTGAGTATTCATTCTAGTGGAGAGCAAACAAATTAAATTTTAATATACTGTTATGCCAAGAGATACACAAAATGCTATGAACATACATGAATGGGCAAGTCACACAGAATCTGGGAATTTAGCGAGGTCTGACCCTCATTTCTTTCCTGTTAGTAAACTATTAGGCCAGTTGATGTTCAAGGTCCATTGCAGCTGGCTTTATATATAGCACAATGCTAGAAAAAAAAAAAATGTTATCAAAACCACACTGTTGTGGAGGCCTGTAAAATGGCAAACTTTCCTTTATTTTATTTTTTGGAATCATTTTTACATCTAAGATGAGGATTTTCACTTCTGTACTTCACAAAATTTATGTGATATTGAGTTAATGCTTGAGACAGCTGATCTCCAGAGTTGTTCTCTATCTACTCTTCACTGCATCCTATCAGAGATACAGTTTTATGATGCTGCATAATTACCTTAAACCAAAGGTAGTTAGACAGAAATGCACAGCCTGCTGAAATAAACCTTCAATATGGTATACTAAGAAAACCTGTGTAGCTTAG
Source organism: Sus scrofa (assembly GCF_054392235.1). Lineage (NCBI taxonomy): Eukaryota > Metazoa > Chordata > Mammalia > Artiodactyla > Suidae > Sus > Sus scrofa. The sequence continues at coordinate 83,774,060 of NC_139391.1, read as the reverse complement.
TGATTTATTTTTTATTAAAGTATAGTTAATTTACAATGTTCAGTTTCAACTGGATGTAAAATCATTCGTTACACATATTCTTTTCCAGATTTTTTTCCATTATAGGTTATTACAAGATATTGAGTATAGTTCCCTGTGCTGTGCCGTAGGTCTTTGTTGTTTACCTACTTGATATACAGCAGTGTGTATATGTTAGTCTCAAACTCCTAATTTATCTCCCCAGTAACTTATGATTTTAAATCAAAATATATTTATTTAGATAGCTATGTCTATTTGAATTGTTTTTTCTTGTGTGAGTTTTGGCAAACTGTGTCCTTCAAGGAGTTGGTCAATTTCATCTAGGTTATCAAATTTGTGATGAGAGTTGTTTATAAATATTACTAAAATTTTGTTGATTTTTGCAACCATGTTCATGAGATATCTTGGTCTGTAGTTTCTTTAATGTCTTGTCTGGTTTTGGGTATCAGGGTAATGCTGGCCTTAGAATGAGTTAGGAAGTAACTCTGCTTCTATCTTTTGGAAGAGATTGTGGAGAAATAGTATAATGTATTCCTTAAATATGTGGCAGAATTCACCAGTGAACCCATCTGAGCCTAATGTTTATGTTTTTGAAGGTTATTAATATTGGTTCAGTTTCATAGAGGATATGTCCATCAAACTATTTCTTCTTCTGTGAGTTTTGAGATTGTGTCTTTCAAGTGATTTGTCCCATTTCATTTAAATTACCAAATTTGTGATCATAAAATTGTTTATAATATTGTTATTGCTTAATGTCCATAATATGTGTATTAATATCCCCTTTCTGTTCATAATATGTATTTATATCTCATCTTTCATTTCTGATATTGGTAATTTGTGTTTTATTTCTTCTTAGCATGAAGAGAGGCTTTTCAATTTGTATTATTTTTTTTTTCCCCAAAGAAGTAGCTTTTGTTTGTTGATTTTCTCTGGTGACTTCCCATTTTTAATTTCACTGATTTCTATTCTCGTTTTTATTACTTTTCTTCTTCTAACTTTGGATTTAATTTCCCATTCTTTTTCTAGTTTAAGATGGAAATTTAAAATTTTTAGATTTTTCTTCTCTAACATATACATTTAATGCTATAATTTTCCCTCTAAGCAGTTATTTTATTGCATCCCACAAAGATAATAGTATTTTTATTTTCATTCAGTCTTAATATTTTAAAATTTCTCTTGAGATTTCTTCTTTGAACCATGTGCTATTGAGATTGTTATGCTGTTACTGCTATGCTGTTCAATCTTCCCATATTTTTGGATTTTCAAGCTATCTTTCTGTTATTAGTTTCCAGTTTAATTCTATGGTGTTCTGAGAGCATACATTGTTTAATTTTTATTTTCTTAAGTTTGTTAAGGTGTGTTTTATGACCCAGAATGTCGTATCTTGGTGGCTGTGTCATGGCAGCTTCAGAAGAATGTGTATTCTTTTGTTGTTGGATGAAGTAGTCAATAGATGTCAATTATATCTCATTGATTGATGGTACTGCTGAGTTCAACTACATCCTTACTGATTTTCTGCCTGGTGAATCTGTCCATTTCTGATAGAGAGATGTTAGACTCTCCAACTGTAATAGTGGATTCATCTATTTCTCCTTGCAATTCTATCAGTTTTTTCATTACACATTTTGATTCTCTCCTGATAGGAGCGTACATATTAATGATTTTTGTGTCTTCATGAAGAATTGAACCCTGTATTATTATGTAAAGCCCCATTTCACCCTGATAACCTTCCTTGCCCTGAATCTTCTTTTTCCGAAATTAATTAGCTACTTAAACTTTATTTTGATTTGTGTTAACATGGCATATATATATACACACACACATATCCCATATATATCCCTTTAATTTTAATCTATATTATAGTTATGTTTAAATCAGGTTTTTTATGGACAGCATATAAACATGTAATTGGGTCTTCTATACCAACATCCACTGTATTTTATTTGATGTGGTTAGGCCATTGACATCTAAAGTGATTACTGATGCTAGTTGGATTAATATCTACATTTGTTACTGCTTTTATTTGTACCCTAGTTACACATTCATATTTTTTGTCTTCTGCTATCTTTCTGCCTTTTGTTTTTTTAATTGAGCATTTCAAATAATTCCATTTTAACTCATTGTTTAGCATGTCAGTTATACTTCTTTATACCTGTTTTATTGGTTGCCTAGTTTGTAAAAAACATTTACAAGTAATTCAAGTCCACTTTCAAATAACACTATACAGTTATGTGCAGTGCGCGTCCCTTATAATAACAATTCTAATTCCTCTCCCCTGTCTCTTTATCATTTTCATCACTAATTTCTCATACTTATAACCATAAATGGAACTATTATTCATAAATAGATAATTAAATATTTTTGCTATTATTTTAAACAAACTTACATGTTAGATCACTTAAGAAAATAAAACATTTTACCTTTACTCATTTCTTCTCTAATATTTTTCCTTTATGGAAATCCAAGTTTCTGACCCATATCATTTTCCTTCTCTCCTAAGAACTTCTTTTAACATTTCTCTAATGACAGTCCACATGACAAATTCCCTCACATTTTATTTTTCTATAGAAGTCTTTATTTCTCCTTCATTTTTTTTTAAATTGAGATGCAGTTGATGTACAATATTTCCCTCAGTTTTTAAGAATAATTTCACAGGGTAAAGAGTTTTTTAATTAATCTCTCAACATCCTAAATATTTTCTTTCACTCTCTTCTTGCTGTTCAGTGTCTGAAAAGTCATATGCAATTCTTATCTTTACTACTATATAGGTATTTTTTAATCTCCTCCAGTTTAAGATTTTTTTCTTCACATTTGATTTTCTTTAGTTTGAATTTGACATGCCAAGTTACAGATTTTTTTTTTTTGGCATTTTTCCCGCTTGGTGTTTTCTAAACTTCCTGGATCTATGATTTGGTGTCTATGTTTGGTAGTTGGGGAAAACTCTACATCATTATTGCTTCAAATATATCTTCTTTTCCTTTCATTCTTCTCTTTCTGGCATTGCTATTACACCTATGTTACATCTCTTGTATCTGTCCCTCAGTTTCTGTGGGGTTGTTTGTTTTTGTTTTGTTTTGATCATTTTTATTGTTTCCATTATAGTTGGTTTACAGTATTCTGTCAATCTTCTACCATAAAGCAAAGGGACCAGAGACTCTCATACTAAGTGAAGTCAGTCAGAAAGAAAAAGACAAATACCATATGATATCACTTTTATCTACAATCTAATACCTGGCACAAATAAACCTTTCCACAGAAAAGAAACTCACGAACTTGTTTTTTCTTATTGCTGTTCAGTTTTAGAAGTTTCTACTGACATTTCCTCAAGTTCAGAGATTCTTTCTTCAGCTGTGTCTAGTCCACTAATGAGCCTATCAAAAGCATTCTTCATTTCTGTTACAGTGCTTTTAATCACTGGAATTTTTTATTCCTAGAATTTCCACCTCCCTGCTTACTGTAACCACCTGTATGTTGTCCACTTTATCCATTAGAGCCCCCCACATATTATAATAGTTTTTTTAAATTCACATTCTGATAATTCTAACATCCCTGTCTAATCTGAATCTGCTTCTAATGCTGTGGTTTTGGTCTGTGGTATACTTTGCAATCTTTTCTTGATAGTCAAACATGATGTACTGTTTGACTGGATAAAAGGAACTGGAGTAAACAGACCTTTAGTAACATGATATTAAGTGTAGGGTGAGGAGAAGAATTATACACATATAATTAAGTCAGTCTTTTAATAACCATTTGCATCTGAACTGTGAACTTCACAACTGCTTATCGGATTTTCCCTGTCACTTTATGGGAGAGTATGTGCCTATATCGGGCCTCCTCCACATGGACATTTACAGTGGGCTGAAATTTATTATTTCCCTTCCCCCACATGGAAGGAATACAGTGAGCAAGATTTGGGCATTTCCCTTCCATCAGATCTGTTTGGCTGTGATAAAACTTCAGTAGTCTAGGCTCTTAATAGTTTCCCCGGAGGGGAGGATTTTTTAAAAACGGATAGGATGATCTGGAATACTTCAAAATGGTTCCTGTCCTGTCCTGCTAGAAGAATCAGGATTTTTTTCCTCCAATATTCACCAAGACAAACTAGTGTAACTCCTGGAGACAAAACTCACAATGGTATAGTCAGTCTCTACCCCTTCCATGCCCATGACTGGGTCCCCCCTGTGGTTTTTACCTCTATGAGTTTTCCACCCTGAACCCCAACAGCTTACCAATTACAATTCAGGTTTTCCTATCCCAGTGCTGGTTCTGTTTGAGAGTTTATGCTCCAGTACGTTGTGAACCTTCATGTTTCCTCGTCTGTCTCTCCAATTTTATGGCAGTGGGTTTGCCTTGTAACCTCACTTCTTGGAATAATCTGAAAGTTTTTTTTTTTTTAGTTTGTTCGGCTATTTACTGGTTAGAACAGAGTGACAACTTCCAAGCTCCTTATGTGAACCGAAAACTGGAAGGTTAATTTTGTATTTTTGTTAGTCTCTCCCAGATGGAAAATAGCCAAATTTTAAAATCTTATCTGGAACCACTGTTTTTTTAACTGGATTTTTTTGTGATTGTTGATACACTTAGATTTATTCCTATCATTTTTTGTACTTTTTCTTGCTTCTTTCTTCCTCCCTCCTCTCATTAATGTATTTATTTTCATTTTATTTTTTCCTCTTCTTCATATTGGTACACTCAATTTTTATTCTTTTAGTAATTCTGGCAGGGTATTGCACAAAAGCCATATTGTTCAGTATCTCTTTACATGCTTCTCCCAAACAATGAAAGACAAATCACTATCTCTCATCACTTCCTTCCTAATTTATGAAATAATTATTTAGCATTTTAGTTATATCTTTTTCCATGTAACCCTGTAAATGTTAAGTTGTTTTACATGCAAAGTTTATGTATAACACACATTTCTTGTGTGCATCACAGATTCTTGCTTCTCAACTCTTCCAAATTAGATCAAAAAGCTCCCTAAAATATATTCTATAGGAAGAATTTTCGGTATAAATTCTGTTAATGTTAAATGTCTTCAACTTCTCTTTGTCTGAAACTATCTTGACTTTAAGCCCTGATTCTCAAAAAATAACTGCTTGTCATATGATTTTAGATTAAGGTTGTTTTTTTTTTTTATCAGCACACAGAAAATATGATTTACTGTCTTGTGCCGTGATTAGTTGGGGTGCCAATTTACTTATAAACATTTTGTTTTTTTTTTTAACTCCCCTCTGACTTCTAAGAACTTAAATTTATCCTTGATATTTTAAGTATCTCTATGATATGCTTGGATCCATGTATCCTTTTATTTATCTTGCATGGAATATTTAAATCTAGTGTGTCTCCTTAATCTATGTCTTGTTTCTTGGTCACCAAATTTGAATACTGTCTGTTGTGTGTTTTATCTATTATTTGTTGGTTAGATATATACGAGACATGCTCACTCTAATTTCAGTGTCTTCTCACCTTCATATTTCTCATATCTATCTTTTGGTGCTGCAGTTTTGCAGTTCTTTGGAATTTCACAAGCTTAATGATGCTTTTCCTACCTATGACATTTGGCTGTTTTACCTATCTATATCATTTTTAGTAATATTTCAAAAATATGTCGTTTGACATATTTTTCTCTTTAAGATACGGAATTTATAATAATATTGCGATATTTGAATGTTTTACGTATTTATTTCAATTATTTGTTTTTGTCAGCTCTAGTCACAGAGCCTAGGTTGCTCCCATATTTTGTGATTATCTCATTTCATTTTTTTGTACTTTATGTTAATATTATAAGTTATGTGTTGAAAAATGCATTCCTCTAGCAATGATATGCTTTTACTTGCCAGGCTTCTGAAAGCACTGCAAACTCAGTAGTGTTTTAAAAAGTATTTTGATTTATAGTTGTTTTTTGCTTTTTATTCCTCTTCATCAGAAAGCCACAGATCTAGAGTGAGATCTAGAAACTACTTTCAAATATTCAAAACAAAGTCCCTTCCACACCCTCTGCATCTAACACTAAGTTTGAATAGATAGCTATTTGTTTTTTGTTTTTTCGTTTTCCACTTGGGGATAAGGTTATTTCTGGTTCTTTCTTATACTGGAGTTTGTATCCATCTTGGGTTTCAGGTTTAATTCAGTATCTTTAATTAGGGTTTCTACTTGGGCAGATTCTAGGATTAGTCCCCTAACCCTTCCTACTTTATGGTTATCAAACTATGCTTCCATTATCACCAGAGTTAAGGAGGAATCTACAGATTCAAACCTGGCTTGAGTCTTGAGTACACCCTTACTTTTCTGGATTCCAACATTCATGGGTTTTTTTTTTTTGTTTGTTTGTTTGTTTTTTTTTTTTTTTTTTTTTTTTATTTTTAGGGGCATACCCATGGCATATGAAGTTCCCAGGCTAGGGGTCAAATTGGAGTTACAGCTGCCAGCCTACAGCCTACATCACAGCTATAGCAATGTGGGATCTGAGCCATGCCTACGACCTATTCCACAGTTCACGGCAATGCTGGATCCGACCCACTGAGTGAGGCCAGGGATCAAACCCTCATCCTCATGGATACTAGTCAGGTTTGTTTCTGCTATGCCACAAGAGGAACTCTCCTGTCTTTGTCTTTTGAGGATTCTTCATTTTTTTCCCACTGAGACATTCATTAAGTTTTCTTCCAATTTTTATTTTTAACTTTTTTACTATCTGTTGTTTATGCTACTACAATTGCCATTTTCAGAGAAATGCTTATACAGGGTATCAACTACTCCAAACTGTAGAAACACAAGTTCCCAATCTCTCCTAAATCCCTGTCAGGATTTTATACATACAAATCCATTGAAACTACCCCGTTCAATATCAACAAAGATTCCCACGTTTCCAAATCCAAAGGTCATTCAATACTCATTACTCAATACTCATCAACATATGACACTGTTATACTTCATTCTTTCTGAAACAGCTTTTTCATTAGTTTCTGGCTATCACACTTCCCTGGTTCTCCTCTTCTCACACATATTCATACTTCTCAGTTGTATCTTTCATCCTCCTTTATTATTTAGAGCATATTCAACCACAAATTTTCAGGGCAAAGTACCAGTTTCATGGTCGATGACATCTATTTATTTCACGGAACTATTTATTGTAGTTCCATTACCTTTAGACTCTAACCATCTTGTTCACTGTTATATTCTCAAAACCTAAAATAGTGGCTGACACATAAAAACAGTGCACTAGTGTGAAAGGCAGCGGAGCTAGTGTTTAAGGACAGTGTGCACTCAAGGGCCAGACTGGGCTCAAATCCTTACTCTGCTGTGTGCTTCGAATGAGTTACCGTATATCCCCATAACTTACTGTAAAATGTTACTTAACTGTAAAATGGATATAAAAATAGTATCCACTTTAGGACTAAATTGAGTTCAATAAAGGTGAAAGTGCTTAGAGCAGTTCCTGGGATCAAGTTAATAGTCAATAAATATTAATACGCTATATATTAGCAGGCAGCAAATAAATGTTTACAGAATTGGCTATAAAACAAATAAAAACCTTAGGACCTAGTTATTTTATAGATAGAATAGTTGGTATTAGAGCTATTTTCTTTTCCTCTATGAGAATACACTCTATAAAAAGAGGATATATCAAAAAAACAAGAAGGTATACTTTCAAAAGAGTTAACGGGCATACTTACTTCAGAACCATAAATTCAGGTTTTTATGAATATTTGAAATAAATAAAAATATTAAAATTCATTTTTACCATTGATTCTATGTTAATTTGATCAGCTACATTTCATTTGGATATTTTATGTCAAGAGTGATTGTCAGATAATGAGAAATAAGTGGGGTTAATAGCATGGTAATATATCTGTCTTTTATTTTTATTCAAAAAATAGGAACTATCAATGGTTTCCTTCCTATTTTAGCAAGTTAAAAGATGTTTAAATTTGATTTTGTTCACTGTATGAGTCAACTCTGAGTTAAGTTTTGCTGCAGCAACAATCAAATCTACATTCTCAATTAGTTTTAAAGGTTTAAATGATTCTCACTTCATGATCATTGTGAATTGGCTGCATACCTTTTTTCCTCTTAAATTTTGGGATTCAGGCAGTCTGGAATAAAGGAGCAGCCCTAGCTAGAGAATTGTATAGTATCAAAGAAAAAAAGACATTATGGCAGAACTATACAATGGCTCTAAGGTACATTCTTAGTTATTGGAACAAAGCTCCTTTACTCACATTTCATTGGCCCAGACAAATTATATATCAAGTGTATGGTCAGTGCAGCAGGACACAATAGACATCTTGTGAAGAGAGGCAATACAAGCCACATGTCTGAACATGACATTAAATTATACAGATGTAAAAAATAAATAAATAAAATATAGGGATGTATAATCTCAAAATTTGAAGGGAAAAACTGTGCTTTAAGATCTCTTATACCAACACTATAAGAAGGAGCGGGGTGTGTGTGTGTGTATAATCCAAGTATTTACTCTAAATCATACATGAGGGGCCATTTCCATAAACAACAAAAAAGAGTATCCTTCATTATAGTTAATTCATCAATTTAGCCAATCTTAATGATAATATATATTATTATATTAATCATTTGCCTACAGTGATTAAAGTGGACAATTTATTTATGCCCCAATCTGTCGTTAACTGGAAAGAGAAGTTAGGGCTCTTTTGTCACTGAATTTAAGACTCACCTTTTAATATTTTCTTATATAAGCAGTAGACATTTTTCCCCTCCTGCTTAATTTGTGATATTAGCTTCCTGAATAATTGGTTATACTAGGAACTTAGACACAAAAAAGATTGACTCAGTCTCCTTTATTTTTCCAAGCAAGATACCCAAAGACAAAGACAAAATAATTTTTGTAATTTCATGGAAATTTACAGGGGAAAGTAACAATTTCACGGTAACATCTAGGGAAATGTGATGATTTCATGCAGATTTAGTTCTCTGTCCCTAAACCATCCACAAATACAGCCCATATGAGTGTAAAAACAGATAACTTCCTGTAAAATTCTTAGTATTCTAATTATAAAAATGAATAAATAGGTGAAGTAGAAAATTTTGAAAGAGAAGTTGATCTTAGAAAAATTGACGGAATAATTATACATTCTCCTTAAGAAAACTCTTCAAAAATAGTAACTTAGATTAAAAAACATTTCAAATCAAATATAATTCCCCATTGGAAAATTTCCAATTTAATTTTGATGAAGAATTGTCATTTTTTTCCACAAGTAACAAAAACTTTCATCTGAAGATTCAGCTGACAGAATCTAGTAAATGTGGACCACTGATGTAATCCATAAAAGGATCTTTGGTTAATTTCAAGTATGTTTTAAAAATATTATATCATGATATGACAACTCACAGATCTGTGTACAAATGGATATTTTCCTATAGGATCTTCATTAATACATCAGTACATAAACAACCAGGCCTTTAGTTTCAGTTTTTGTCCTACATAAAAAAAATGATAAATTCTCACTAAATCTATTTAAGAGGCAGAGTTCTACAGCTGACGGCTAATAAAACCAACACACAAAGACATGATGTAACAAAAATTTAGGGGTCAATCTAAGTTCTGCATATTTTCCTCAAGCTCCCAATTTAATCTACCTCCAGAACATATTCTATTTTGATTGTATTTTAGCACTTTAGAAGACCTAATAAGAGTTTTCCCATCTCAGGAAGAGAAGGAAATAAAAGAATTGATTTAAGGAAGTAATATGAACATATAAGATAATGAAATTATTAGTGTTCTTGGAGTCTCCCAGCCAGGCTGCAGCAACTCAATCTCTATTGCTTATATCCCTGCCTGACACACAATTCCCAGTTATGTACATGTGAACAAATATTTGGTATATGTTAAACTGTAAAACAAGAAAGTGTCTCTATGGATATAATTAATGAGAAGTCTCCTTAAGACACTGAACCAGACCAAAATTAATACCAAGAAAAAAGTACTAAAAATGACTTGCACAGGGTAACTATTTTAAAGTCAAAGTTAAAATGACTACTTTAAAGTCTGCTAAAATTGTGAATAATCTTTTTTTTCCAGAAACATAATTCATGTGAAGTATGGGGACAACGTATTTACTGTATTTGCATCTTGACTGTGTTCCTATGAGTGAAGTTGTACATTTACATCTATACATCCAACAAACTCATGAATCATGTCAAAATTCACAACTCAGTGATTTTCACACTCATGATAAAACAGAAGCATACTAATGAAAACTCCTAGTGATGATGACTTCTCTGGTTTGCTTTATTAGCAGTAATGTGAAGTGAATTAACAGCAATTATTTTCTATCTCTCTTCTTCCCCTTTAAGATGGCACACTATTTTCTCTGCTATTCCAGTGAGTAGTACTTAAAAAATAGCTTATTGACTGTTTATCAAGGATGTTTTGGAACATACCAAACAAAAAAACAGAGGGGCTAAGATAAAGTGTGAGACGACAGGTAGATAGTCTGGGTCAGATCTGCATAACCCCTCAGCTGGAGAATGGAAATAAGATTCTGGAAGCAGCAGGTAGCGTACAGCATTGTTTTTGCAAGCAGTATTGGGACATGCTCTGGTTTACATTTTGAGTATGTCCTTCTGCATTCTAGAAGCAACAGGTAGCGTACAGCATTGTTTTTGCAAGCAGTATTGGGACATGCTCTGGTTTACATTTTGAGTATGTCCTTCTGGTACATGTGAAGAATGGTTTAGATGTAAGTATGAGTAGAAACCATGATGTCAGGCATACATGACGAGTGATGAAAAAATTACTAGCAGTAGAGGAATAGGACCAATTCTATACATTTTATAAAGAGAATTCTGAAAAAGTCTATGTTGGACGACAACATAAGAGATAAATGTGTGTGGAAACAATGTGGCCTGATGCAGAAAAATGGCAGTAGAAATGAAACATAAAATACCTATATGAGAGAATAGAAAAATCGACCCATTTGTTAAAGATACAGAGGTTAGGATGAGAGGCCTAGAGGAAAGACATTACGAATATTTTATGCTAGCAACTTGAAAGGGAAAACAATTTAAGAAACATAAGACATTGAACAGAATTTGGGGGAGCAACTCAGTTCAATTTTGAAGAGGCTATAATAAAAAATAAAGAACATGAAAATATAGAATTATTTGAAATTACATAAATCTAGTACTTTATTATGTATTTATAAATGTATACATAATATATATTTATGTGTATGTAATTTATTATGTATTATGTACATCTAATACTTTTAGTACATGTATTATGTACATTTAGTAGCTGACAGCTACTAAAATAGTTAAAAGTCCTAAGAATATACAAATTCACCCAAGGCTAGTATAAAGATAAAACATGACAGAGGTGTTATAGACCCTTGAAGATCCCTTATATCTAAGTAATGTGTTAAGTCTGAAAGCATGTTCCAGGTCTGTCTAAACGGGCTATGATAGCATCTTTTGTAATCAAGTGAATAATGCATCATATGATTTAGTGCTAATTAATGTCCCATTATTCAAAATAGCAAATTGAGGAAACTTAGTCTCTTCAATATCTTAATAACATCTGATAATCAATATACTCTTAATTATTTCTAAATGTCCTCCTCCAGTGTCCTCAACGATAATGGATATTTAACTATTATATTTTGACTAATGTTTCCTGGTATCAATTAAAAAAAAAAAAGCAACAAGTATGAATACAAATCTTGTAAATACACTGACAGTATCAACACGGAAATAGCTATTATGAAATAGCAACTAATCATCACTCCTGAACCCAAAAGACAATAGTTCAGGGCAAGTGTTTCCTATGGTCAAAATTAAATTATTGTCATGTGCATTATTTTTTCTCCACTGGCATGACAATAACAAATCAGAAAATGGGCAAGTATATTTTAATTTCCCAATGTTGGCATTGTTGGTCTTGTAAATTAATATGGATTAAAAAAAATGGAGTTCCTGTCGTGGTGCAGTGGTTAACGAATCCGACTAGGAACCATGAGGTTGCGGGTTTGGTCCCTGCCCTTGCTCAGTGTGTTAAAGATCCGGCGTCGCCATGAGCTGTGGTGCAGGTTGCAGACGCGGCTGGGATCCCGCGTTGCTGTGGCTCTGGCGTAGGCCTGTGGCTACAGCTCCGATTCGACCCCTAGCCTTGGAACCTCCATATGCCGCGGGAGCGGCCCAAGAAATAGCAAAAAGACAAAAAAATAAAAATAAAATAACTCCCAAGTAATAGGTGGATGAAGAGTACATTTCAAAGCCATAAGAAATGAACTTATGATAAAATTATTTCAGTTGTTCCAGGGTACAAATTTGGACCTTCTGATTCTAGATGAAGTTATTATATCCCAAATGGTAAAGCTGACCGTAGGTGCAAGAAAATGCAAGTCACTTGATGATCTTAACTATGCATTATTTTAAAGCAGTACCTGATATAAAGCAACCCTTATGAAGGCAGAAGTTACTGTTTTGTTCGCCACTGTGCTTGGAACTGAGTAAATTTTTAAAATGTTTATTAAATCAATATATCAATGAAGAAATACATGCACATATGCAATGCAAAAATTCAGCCTTAAGAATCATCTCATGCTAAGATATATATTCCTATTAAAAAAAGGAGGCAACAGAGAACCCAAGAAACTCTAATTCCAGTTGAATAGATTAAATTACATTCTTTTGTATACATTCACATCAATGTCTCCAAAGTTGAAGTTATATTTAACATTTTATGACTTTCTGGGGAAAATAATAATGATTTATTTCTCAAATTAATTTTATCCTTAAAATAAAATACAACATACAACTCTAACATCTTCTCCTTAAGTAGACTGTTGTGGATAACAGTCTAGTTAACTGATAGAGCTGGCTAATATGATCAGTGCATATAGTTGAAATAGTCAATTATGAAACTGAGGAAGACAAAATGAAGGCCAGTATTACAGAGTTCTATTGCAGAGTGAAATAAATGAATAGTTATCCTGGTTTTTGGATTCTGTTTGAAATGTTACGAGTGGCATTTTCCAACAAAAGATGCAATTAACGTCACGGCTGGCACTGTCATATTGCATCGGAAACACTTCACTGGATGTCTGTCAAAATCAAAGCAGCTGTCACAATTTAACACAAAAAAACTATTTTAAAGAAGTTCCTGTATACTGATGTGAAGTCAAACCAGTAATTATACAGATAACAGCCAGAAATTCAGACTAGAAAATTAATATATTTTTGTCCAAAAAAATAGTTTTTTCTTTACCCTTTATTGAGATTTTTTTTGAAGATGTGACTTTGAAAAGGAACAACTCACAAAGTTGGTAATACTATTATGACATTAACTTGCCATTCTAAGGAGAAAAAACCATTTTTTTTCCACTAAGTGCCACCTCAGTTGCCTGCCATAAAAAAAATGTAGCATTTTATTTCTTATAACTTTCCTATCCTGAGGACAATATGTTACTCCTTTCAGTCTCAAGATTATTGGGTTTCTACAGAGACATTCATTTCAGTGATTGAGAAGAGGAAGCATAGATAACTCACGAAGTGAGCAAGTGACCTTGCAAATAAAGATAAACTTCAGGGAACTGAGACTGTATATACTGTGTATTTGTGAAATACAAGTACACAATTTTCGTTTTTCTTTCACTATTCTGAAAATAAAAAGATTTTGGACATGAAATCTAACAGAAAATACATTTATGGATCTTCCTAAAGCTTTCAATTGGAGTAACAATTTCTAGAATGTAGTTAGCATTCTGCAGGTGCCTGTAAGACTTTTAAAGATAAATTATAAATAGACCTGGACTGGAACCTTGAGAGTATGACCTTGAGAGTATCATTTTACCTTCCTAATTCCACATTCCTTTGCTTTCAAAAGTAAGTTTTCCCCCTTCTTTAATCTAAGCTTTAGAAAAACAAAACATTATACAGATATTAATAATAGACTAGCCCCAGGAGATACTGATTTTAAGGTCAAATAGGACCATATCTATTTCTTCCCCTTCTCGAGATTAAAGCAGCTTTCATTTGAAGTATATGCCAAAGATCCTTTTTAATTTGATAGAAGCCATGAACTGCACTTTACTGAATAAGAACAAATCATCTTGGTATCTGTGAGCTTTCTGTGGAAGAATGGATTGAGAGCAAGTAGCCCAATTATCTAGGACAGAAGTTCGAAAGACTTCTGTGTTTTCCGAGTTTTAAAGATAATTTCCCAACTCCTTGGTTAAAAGACCACTACAAATCCTGCAAGGATTTAAACCTACATAGACTCATTACTACAAGGCATAGGCTTCACCTTCAGGCCAATCTCCAAAGGTTATTCTGTTTGGCAGTAAAATGAAATGATAGTAATAGACCAATCACATGCCACTTGGCTTGAAAAAGCCCCCCAAATCCCATTTTGAACTATGTTAATTATTCTATTTTGAAATAAAAGGTATAAAATATAAAAATATGTGCAAGTTTAAAGGGTAGAGTTGCTGTGTCCCTGTTAATAAGACAAGTGAGAATTTACATAACTGAAAAAAAATAAGAAGACTACCAGCAATTTTGGCAATTTTTGTCTGGGTACAAAATCATATGATCATATGTGAGGTGTGGAAGGAATCTGACCAAATTACCCCCTACAAAAACAAAAAAAATATTTTAGTTTGGGATAAGAAAATAAAGCCTGTGCTTCACTTAAAATTCTCTGTTATTAAGAAAAAAGCTATGCAATTCAAGTAAGGAAACTTTTCAACATATAGTGACGAAGCAATTGGATATCCAAAGGCAAAACAAATTTACCTTAACCTAAGGCTTATACATTATACAAACATAACTCAAAATGGATTAGAGACCTACATGTAAAATTAAAGCTATAGGAATTTAAGAAAAAAGTAGATAAAAATCTTTGGGATTTAGAGCTAGGCAAAGAGTTCTTACAACTGACACCAACAGCAAGACGAAATTTTGATAAATTGGATATATAGCATTATTAAATTTTGCTTAGATAAGAACCTGGTAAAATGACGAAAATACAAGCCAAAAACTGGAAGAAAATGTGTTAGCAAATTACATATCTAACAAACGTTGAGGACATAGAATATTTAACTTCCAAAATTCAACGATTAAAAAATGGGAAGATCCCTGATGTGAATGTGCAAAGTCAGAGCCCTCTGGAAAACGATCTGACCATTTCTTTAAAAACTAAGCATGCAATTACCATATGACCCTGCAATTGCACTTCTGGGCATCTATTCCAGAGGAAAGTAGTTACATTCACACACATAAAAAACAGTACACAAATATTTATAGCAGCTTATCTGTAATACCTAGTAACTGGAAATAGTCATATGTCCTTCAAGAGGTGAGTGATTTAAAAAACCATGGCAAATCCAAAGCAGAAAATACTACTTATCAATAAAAAATGAACTATTGATACACACAAAAACTTGGATGAATCAGAAAATTGTGGTGAGTGAAAAATGCCAGTGCTCAAAGGTTCAATATAATGTATTACAGACTTAACATTTTGTGTTCCTCTAAAATTGTTATGTTGAAGATCTAACACCCAATGTGATGGTATTTGCAGGGTTAGATGGGGTCATGAGGGTGGAGACTTAATGATGGAAAGAGTGCCCTATAAGAAGATATCTTAGGGCTTGCTTACACTCTCCATAATATAAGAACACAATTAGAAGACACTCTTCTCCAGAAAGAGAGCTCTCACCAGGAACTGAATGAGCCAACAACTTGATCTTGGACTTCCCAGGCTCCATAACTGTTAGAAAATAAATTTCTATTGTTTAAGCTATCCAATCTACTATATTTGTTATATGGCATGAGTAGACTGTGACACTATATGATTCCATTTATATGACATTTTTGAAATGACAAAATTATGGGACTGGAGAACTGATTGGTGGTTGCCAGGGGTTAAGAAATAGGGGCAGGAAAAAAGTTTTTGTAGCTAAAAAAATAACAACATGAAGTGTTGTGTTAAGGAAAATATTTCATATCTTCACACTATCAATGTGAATACCCTGGTTTCTCAGGTAGAGTTTAGCAAAATGTTATTGGAATAAACAGAGTAAAGGGTACATGGGAGCTCTCTGTATTATGTTTTATAAGTACATGTGACTCTGTAATCTCAAATTTTTAAGTTTAATTAAAATTGGATATGAATCTCAAAGACAGAGAGCGAGAGGGAGAGGGAATAACAGGGTCCAGTATTCCCAGCAAGAATCAAAAGACATAGATGAATCAGGATAAAATTCCTATTGCAGTTAAGGAGACTCTGTCTCCTTTTCATACTTACTGAAGAGAGTAGAATTTAGATTAGATTTGGTTTGGAGAAAATCCCCTCAAGCAAATAATATTCTTTATTTTTAAGATGAATTGCTTTTTAGAATAACCCATCAAGCATCTAAAATGGTGATCTGCCCTCACACATTACTGAGGATTTTATTGTAAGCTCAAGGTCTGTTTGCTGAAGTATTACATATAATAACATTTGCTTTATGGGTTTTGTTAGCAAAGTATCAATGAAAAAGAAGTTCCTGTGTCATAGATAAAAATCTGCAAAATATTTTAGAGTTTTATGATAAATAAAAAGACTGGATTCTACACTTCAGAAATGAAACTGAACACCAACCTCCCTGCAACAAAGTAAGTAATTAAGTTAAAAAAAAAAATCAGGTAGAAAATTACATGGTTTCTATTGCAGGTATTATCACTTGTCAATGGTAGAAAGGGAGAGAAAGAGCTGAAATCTTCACTGTTCTGTTTACTGTTTTATCCTTTTACCAAGTAAATTTCCATTAAATCTGGGTGTTATGGGCTGATTTCACAGCAGGAACACCCAGAAACAGACTTTAGAAAGGAAAGAATTGTCTTTTTCAAGTGTAAAGGAATCCATGCATTTATTGATTTTCTTGTCTTTCTCTTCAAATCCTTTGAAATATGATCAAAAAAGTGTCTTCGTTTTATATACCACAATTTCCTTTTAATAGCTTTTTCTCCGCAACAGAGTGAGAGCTCTGCCTTCCTAACTAAAGAGGAAAAAGCTATCTCAGTGGAAAAAATAACAACCAAGTTAAGCCAACCCTAAACCACCATTAAACGGGTGAACATTTGAAAGACCAGGGAAAGGCTGTCTAGTGGCTCAACTGTCTTGGCTACTCTGCCCAGCAGAGCCCCACTGGGTACAGATCTACATGACATAGTATATTTTTTTTTTCTTCATCTCCTAGGCATTTCCCACCTACCATCATTTTCCTTTTTTAATTTTCCTACTTGACTTCTTTTTCATTCCTGATATACCCATGGTGTTACATTACATAACTCTGTCTCAGCAGCCAGAAGGAACAGTCTTCTGAGAATTCCTGGAATGGTTAGGCCCTTAAAACAAATGTATCTTAACTAGTTCCTGATTTAATTTCACCAACAAAACTCTTGCCAGAATATGTCAACCAACCTAATGTGGGGGAAACTTCCAGATGTAGGCAATTTGTTCTCTCACCAAAGCATTTCTGAAATTATTTTTAGACAGGTAGAAATAACTTTTTTCATGTTTAGATGAAAACATGTGCCAAATACTTCTAATTCTAATCTTTAGGACTATTCAAGATAAGTTACTCCCTCTCTTATATTGATAGTCTGCATAATACCTGAGACAGTAAACCTGTCTCTCCTAAATTTTATCTTTATCATGTCTTGTCCCACTCATTCTGAAATGGCCTTAGTGTTATTTTAAGTTTTTCTCCAGTCTGATTTTTACCTGTTGGGTAAGTAATCAGTAGACAGTAATTTTCTTTTTTTTAAAGAACGGTATCCTTTGGTAAATAAAGTGTGGTGTTTAAGTGTGAATTCTAGTCTTGGCTCTGGCAATTACTAAACCAAGCCTTTTCTAAGGAGCCCAAACTGGATGGCCTCAATTTCTTCATTTGTGAAATTCTAAAGACAGAACTATATCTTTCAGAAGATTTTCATGTGGATTAAATGTGTTCACACATGCAAAGAATCTAAAGAGTGGCTGGCAAATAGTACTCATTAAATATTAGCTACCATCATCGTTATCTCTGATACACTCTTAGAATGGTTAGGAAAGAAAGGACAGTCACCACATTCATTCATTCTTCACTAATCTTTTTTTTTTTTTTAACATTCGCATAACGTGACTTTATTCATCATTATCAAGTATGGCCCAGTCCAAGGGAATCCATATGTTTCTCCAGTTTCCAGATCAGCACTATGCAGGTTTCATTTTTTCTTTTTTTATAAATGATTTTTATTTTTTCCATCATAGCTGGTTTACAGTATTCTGTCAATTTTCTACTGTACAGCAAGGTGACCCAGTCACACATACACATATACATTCTTTTTCTCACATTACATGCTCCATCATAAGTAACCAGATATTAATCTGTCATGTGGTCTAGGCTTCTGTTGGACTCTTGATACTGAAATAACATATAACCCATTAAATATCCAAGAATTCATCAAAATGGACTAAGGGTAAGCACCTAAGGCTTTGATAAAGCAGACATTGAAGTAGAGTAGAATTAAATTTGTACATATTTATGCCATGATCTTTTTGAGTGGGGGAAGTTGGTCATGGGGTGTGTGCTCCCAATTATGAAGCCCGCCTAGTTGAAATAGAAAACACAAATTTTTGAAAAGGCATTTTGAAACCAATCCAAATATGGAAGACTTTGGACTCTGTTACAGTGGAGGTCCAGGTACAGCATGCTGAAGGTGCTACTCTAAGTTTCAGACACAGCTAGAACCAGGAGGAAATTGGAGAGTGGACTAGTACGAATGTCTAATACAATGCCTGCAGACTTTTCAGTTTTTTAATTAGGAAACAACCTGTGTTGTTTAACTAGATTTTAACATACTTATAACTAAAGAATGAGGGGCCATAGAGCAATGTTAACAAAAAGCATGGGTTTAACACCAAAGGAACTGAATCCAAGTTCTGGATGTGCCATTTAAAAGCAAATTATCCCCAAACTAGAAACAACCCAAAAGTTAATCAGCAAGTGTGTTATTAAACAAACAAATTCTGATCTATACGAACAATGGAATACTACTTAGCAATAAATGGGAAAAACTATTGATATCAGCAATATGGATAGATTTCAGAATAATTATGCTGTATAAAAGAAGCTAAAAAAATTAAAGTAGCTTGTATGTTTCCATTTATATAAAATTCCTGAGAATGCAACCTAATCTGTAGTGATAGAAAGTAGATCAGTGTTTACTGGGGGTGGCAAGGTCAGGAGGGTAAGAGGCAGGATTATGGTGAGGCATGAGGAAATATGTAGGGTGGTGGATATGCCTACTATCTTGATTGTGTGAAAGAGTTTCATAAGTAAAACTCATACATCAAAACTCAAATTGTAAATGTGTAGTTTATTAATTACATTTAGTTTGTTGTACATCAAGCCCAGTAAAGCAGTGTTTAAAAATCTTATAAGAAATAAAGCAAAGTATTTAAGTTTCCTAATTTCTTCATTGAAAAAAAGAGACTTTCAAAGCATTGCCATTCCATATTTTCTATTTAGAACCAACTACATTTTTCTAAAGAAAAGGAAAAAAAATCTTAGACTTGGCAGAGGTGGAGATGGAAATATAAAAAAATTTCCTTTATGTGGGTCACATTTACTTTGGCAATAGCTTGAATGTAACTTTGATATTCTAATCAGAACTACAAAAATGACTGCATAGTCGGCGTATTTTGCTATCCATCCCTAAGTCTCCTAAAATTTGATATTTTAGTCTCTGGTGGGAGCTGTTTTTATTGAAGCAGTTCCCTGCCTTTTGGTCCTTAGGAAATCATTCCTTTAAATTGTATTAAAAGGAGTTCCCATCGTGGCGCAGTGGTTAAGGAATCCGACTAGGAACCATGAGGCTGCGGGTTCGATCCCTGCCCTTGCTCAGTGGGTTAAGGATCCGGCGTTGCCATGAGCTGTGGTGTAGGTTGCAGACGCGGCTCGGATCCAGCGTTGCTGTGGCTCTGGCGTAGGCCGACAGCTACAGCTCCGATTGGACCCCTAGCCTGGGAACCTCCATATGCCGCGGGAGTGGCCCAAGAAATGGCAAAAAAAAAAAAAAAAAAAAAAAAATTGTATTAAAAACATAATATTAAGTTATATTATATGATGTATCATATATACATTCATATACACATGTGTATATATACACATATCCACACACACATACACACACATATACTCTCATACACAGTTCTCTCTCTACAGAAAATGTCATGTGTTCATGAATATTGTAGATAACAATATGCAATGTGATTCCAAGGAGCAGAGACACTATCCTTCTGATAATTTTGCTTCAGGAAAACATAAATTAACTCATCAATTCCTTTGTGGTTTAATGATTGGAGAAATTCTCCCAGTTTGGCAACTGCAACCACGGTGTAAGTCACTAAATTCTTACCTGAGTATGGACCCTGACTCTTCCACCACTACCTAACCGTGTCTACCTAAATAGTTTTAGGTGGAATTACAGAGTAGGAACAACTCTATCAAAGAGAAAAATTGCAACAGGAGATGTGAGAAGGATTTCATCACCATCTGATCTCTACCTTCTGCAATGGAAAGCGATAGTATATATTCAAAAATGACTTTAAAATGTAAGATTAAACAGGGAACTTTCACTCACTACTCTCAGCTCTCCACTGGGGTCCTAAGAGCCTCTCACTGCATGGGGAATATTCTAATGAAAGGGAAGAGAGAAGCCCTGTTGATGAGATCATCATCCCACAAATCACAGTTATTTACAGATGAGACAAACTGGCCCTTCCCCACCCTGACAGCTTTCTCCCAGCTTTACTTCCTCAGACACACTATTATTAGGAATGACATCTTGGCACAGAAAATGCCAATTCTGTAGTGCTGTACTGGTATTTCTGAAGTACCATATAACAAAATGTTCTATAAAACCGTGTTTTGGGGGACAGGTCAGCAACTAAAGAAGAAAAGAATTAAATTCATGAAAATGATATTTTATTACATGAAGAGAAATCATAATAACTAAGAACTGAAACTAAAGTTGACACTTCCTATTTATTTGTCAGGAAATTAGAATAATATGTGAACAAGTCATAGTATTTTATTTCATTCTCTACCCTTTTATAAAAGGAAAGAATTCTGGCTATAAGCAAGCTGCAGTTAAGCAATATTATTTATGGACACAAAATAATGCAGTGACCACATGTAAAACAGAGGATTACATAAATATGAGAATCATATCATGACATCATAATTTTTAAAAGGTAATTTTATAACCAAAAGTATATTTCCATGTAGAAATGTATACTGTACTTTATCCACATTTGCTAGTCATCAAATAATTTACTAAGTACTTGGCTGTAATATTTTAGAATAGTTGCAGATAAGCAAGCAAATCTACCCTTTGCATTCTAGAAATTGATGCTTTCAAATACACTTATATAAAACAATTAATGACTATAGTCAGTGCTCATTTTGTAAAAAATATTTATATATAAGTTCTGGAGTGTACTCATGCCTCATCTCCTGACACTTCATAATTCTTCTCTAATAACACTGAATTTAATGATTTAGATTTAATTTGATTAATGTTAAATTTTAAACTCTAATGAAATATTATCAATTTAAATAAATCATCATGCTTAACTATTAATGAGGATTCAAAAGTTAAATAAATCATAAAATTTAAATATTAATGATAAGTGAAAATGTACCATGTACTGAATTCCTTAATACAATGACTATACTTTCTCTTAAAACAATGCCAAAATCTACTACCTACATAAAACTCTACACGTTGTCCAGGTTCTCATTTCCCTCACTGTTGACAATGGAGAATGAGCAGTATCCACAGTGATATTAAGTACCTTATTCTGAGTAGAGAATAACTAAAAATGCACAGTAGAATTTCTATTTAACTACATTTTCAGAATCTAATAATATCAAAATAAAAGTTTCCTTTTTTCCTGGTATTCCTCTGTGACAGCCAAAAATGAGATATTCTGTGTTCACTAACATAAGGAGAGATGAATTAGGCACTTACTTAAAGGAAGTGTATTACAAAAATATTATTATTTATATTACATGGGAATAAATGACATAAAAGCTATACCTATCTTGACAAATGGTATTTTTTTCTTAGTTCAAACACATTATTCTTGTTGAATAAAATAGAAATTCAAAAAGTGAAAGGTCTCCCATAATATCTGAACTCTCCTACACGTCACAAAAAAGATCTACCTACCATATTTTAACTAATCCCCTATGATATATATCAATTATTTTCTAATTTTATTTTTACATTGTTTTATTTATTAGCTTATTTTTGGCAATGAAGTAATCAACATTACTGAACACAAATCTTTGCACACAGTGTTAGCTTCTAAACACTGAATCCCTGGAAATGCAGTTATTGAATCAATGAGGTTGGCAAATTAAATCTTGATAGATATAAACCAAACTTAAAACTGAACAAATTTATATTGGCACAAATAGTGTAGAATAGTCTGTTAAATTTACTGAAAACTATCAAAAGTTTTCTTCCTTTGCTAAGCTAGTTAATAAAAAGTGTTTCATTATTTTACATCTATTTCACTAGGGTAATTGAGTAGCTTTTTATATGTTCAGCGGTTTTCACATTTCTTCTGCGAATTGTCATGTTCTTTATTTGATTTCTACTTTTATTTTTTAAACTACATTTAGAAAAGTGAAAATGATACTATGACAAATACATAAGCAAAAAAATTAATGGTGACATGTGTCAATGTTTCCTTATTTTTAAGAAAAACTGTATGGGTGAGGTTCAAGTTCTATCCCCCTTCTTTCTCCTTTCCCAGACATAAATTCAGATATATATTTGAGAATATATTTTCTATCTACATATTTCTACTAATATATGTAGTATTTTTATGTAAATGTTCTCAAATAGTACTTATTATCCTATAACTTAGTGTGTAATACCTTAATATATTATCTATTTTTAAATGATCAGTATTGAGAGTGTAGCTCTAGATCATGTATTTTAACTACTTTATATTTTGTCATATGAGTACATCTCATTTCATTGAACCATTTTTTTACAAACTGACATTTGTATTATTTCTACCTGTCTCTTTAAGAATAAATGAATATTCTTAATACATATTTCCTTCAAAGTTGTATGAGAGCCTCTCTGGGCAGTGATTCTTAAATTTTAATGTTCATAGAAATCGCCAGGGGATTTTGTTAAAGTCTAGGTTCTGATTTAAGATTGGAATGGGGCCTAAGATACTGCATTTCTAACCATCTCCCAAGTAATGCTGCTGCTGTTCAAAAGACCTCACTCTCAGTAGCAAGGGTAGCATGTCACTAGAACAAAGATTGCCAGGAACAGCATGTATACATTTTCAGTTTTACCAAGTATTCCCAAGTGCCTTCTAAAGAGTGTGAACTAACTTTTAATTCTAGAAGCAGTCTAAGGGAATTCGCCCCCTCATTCTTACCAACACTTAGCATTGTGATGCTCGTAACCTAAAAAATATGTAGTGGGTCCTATATGGGATTTTCCTTTAATTAATTGGAGCTTATTTGGAATTTTTTTTAATTTTGTATTATAGTCGATTTATAATGTTCTGTCAATTTCTGCTATACAGCAAAGTAACTCAGTTTTATATACATACATTATATATATATATATATATATATGTCCTTTTTTTCACCTTATCCTCCATCATATTCTATCACAATTGGTTAGATATAGTTCCCTGTACTATACAGCAGGATCTCATTGCTTATCCACTCCAAATGCAAACTCCCAGTTAATTCATTTTTCACTTTTTGACTTGTTCCTAGTTTTTTACTCCTTTGATTGAATCATACATTCTGAGAAATTAAGCAGATTCTCCTCAAAGCAAACAAGAAATTGCTGGTAATGTCTGATGATGTAACAGTAGCTCTATTCAAATCAGTCACTGCAGATAGTCATCACGTTTCATTTACTTCAAAAGATAAGCCAGTTTCTTCCACCTTGATTGCATTGCTTGGTGAGTGGTATCAACATGAATAAACATTTAAAAGGATTTTACTGTGTTGAGATGACAACTTCCCTTTGTTCATGGCAATTATAAGGTGCCATCTTTAGGACACATCATGGTTGGACTTAGAGGGCATTATGCTAAGTGAAACAAATCAGATAAAGACAAATACTGTATGGTATTACTTATATGCAGAATCTAAAACATACTACACACTAGGGAGTATTACAAAAAAGAAGCAGACTCACAGAGAAATGGTTACACATGGAGAGAGGGGAAGTGGAAGGGACAACATAAGGGCAGAGAATTAAGAGGTAAAAATTATTAATGCATAAAATAAGCTATAAGGATATATTGGCCAACACATGAATACAGCCAATATTTTATAATAACCATAGAGTAAAACCTTTAATAACTGAATCAATAAATTGTACACTTGTAAAACTGATATTGTACATCAAATATATATCAATAAAAATTATAGAATGCAATATAATCAACTATACTTGCTATGTTTTACATTAGATTCTCAGACCTTATTCATCTTACAGCAGAAAACCAGTACCCTTTTCAATTATTTTAAGTACTGTAAATGTAACTGGTCATTGCTACAGAAATATAGTACCTTAATTTTGTTTTTAGTCCACTCCTATATTCTGGGTTTACTATGTCTTTTTAAGTATATTTTATTAGGATAAACTCTTTTAGTTTTGGGGATTTTTTTTTTCAAAATGTTTTTATTTTGTGCTTAAAATTGAATGGTAATTTGAGTACAGAAACATTTATAAGTGTATATTTTACAAAGTGTTGTGGAGATTACCTATCGCTTATTGAATTAGAGCATAATGAAGAGATAAGGCACAATTTGCTTTAAATAATATGCCAAGAAAGAACCCTCCATTATGGGATGATCTAAGTGAGCTAAGGAGCTAAAAATGCAGAGTAGCAGAATTATCTTTAAAAGTCAAGCAGAGAACACTGACAGAGGCTCTGAGTTTGGAGTGGACATTTTCAGGCAATAAGAGAATACAAGGGAATCTAGCTCAGCCCCTGGGAGTAGAATGAAATGAGGTAAGAGGGCTAGGCAATGGCAGATCATTCAGAAACGCATGTTCCATAGTAAGTAGTTTGTATTTTATTCCAAGGGTCATGGTTAGTTGTTAAAAGAGTTTTAATTTGCTTTGATTTGAGATCAACTTGCAATGATGTCGAGAATCAATAAGAGGGCAAGATAAAAGAGAAACAAGGGAATTAGAGGCTGTAGTAGATATGGTGGTCTATAAGAGGGTGAAAGCAGTAGAAATTTGAAAGAAGGGGTTATTTTTTTTTTCTTTTTTGGGCCGCACCTGAAGCATATGGAAATTCCCAGGCTAGGGGCTGAATCAGAGCTACAGCTGTCAGCCTACACCATAGCCATAGCAATGCAGGATTCAAGCCACATCTGTGACCTACACTGCTGCTCATGGCAACGTTGAAACCTCGCCCAACCCACTAAGCGAGGCCAGGGATCAAACCTACATCCTCATGGATACTAGTCGGATTTGTTTACACTGTGCCATGACAGGAACTCGATCTGTGAAATATTTTTGAGGCAAATATATTAGGAAACGAGATAAAAAAGGAGGGATGATAGTTTTAAAGATTAAAGATGATGTATATAGAATACCTTGCACATTGTAGTTATTTAAAACAGTAAACTATATTTTCATTACTTCCTAATTGATTGTTTTCTTTTGTAATATAATTAAATTTTATAATTTTGCTGCAAAGAACTACTGAGGCAATGTAATTCTTGTCATTTATTAAAATTACGTTTTTCAATGACCAGCACAGTTTGTAGATCTATGACTGTTAAAAGCATAGATTTCAAATAATAAATCAGGACTTCCTAGGAACATTTCTGCTATTTCTGTAGCAAAACCAGGGGTTTGGGTGTGGGTGGGTTGTATGTGAGAGTAAAAGTCAGAGAGGGAGAGACATGTAACACAACTTATTTTTCCCCCATAATGAGGACTTTGGAGGAAAATGTTTTATATTCACTTCTTATAATTTTGAACAGATCTTCCTTAATTAGCTGAATTGTACAGATATATTTCACTACTTGCTTGCATTTGGAATTATTCTCTACCCCCATTCCACTAATCACCAGTAATTTGAACTTCTTCCAATGGTGTTTTCTACTTTTTTCCAACTCCCATTAGGCAATATTTCATGATGAAACTCTTTGATACATTCTTCCTAATTAATAATTTGATAAATAGAACAGTCTGGCAGGCACATGTACACATACACAAATATATTGTTGGGGCTTTGGATATGAAATTTATCACTCTATGCTAAGAAGTACACGTGTATTATTCTAATAATCAATGTAGAAATGTTAAATAGCAAAGTATAAGCTTGTGCATTTTGTGGCCTTTATTTTGTTGTTTTTTTGAAATAGACTGTTAAAATACTGTAAAAAGATATTTTGACATTTCTCATCCACTTTGATTATCTGCCCATCCTCAGAATATCACTGAGTATTGTGTAGAAACTGCTCGGGTCCTCATTAACAAGCCTCACTGCTGACTCACTTTCTGGTAAGGTTTTGTGAGTTTTTAGGATTAAAAGACTTCAGAAACTAATCCTACTATTTCCACAGCAAAGCCATTCTACAGTATTCCATCTCCACTATTCCTTTCTTAAATGTGTCATGTACCAGTAAGAATAACCTGCCAAAATATAGTACTGCTTGGTATATATTTATGGTTTTCATTATTTAATTTCTGACTAGATAATAAATGCATGTGATAGAATTCGAAAGACTTAGACTATACTCAGCAAAAAAAAAAAAAAAAAAAAAATGACTGGTCTCCCTTCTTTCCCTATCCCCTAAACACTAGTACACATTTCCTGCATCTCCATTTAGAGGTAGACTATGAAAATTTATAAACATATTCATGTGTGTATGCCTGTGCATAGATGCATACACACAAGCCCATTTATACATTTGTGTGCATTGGTAAACTATATTTTAAGCACTGATTTTGGGATATAGCAGTCGTTTGTGGTGATAGTAGTAGTGGCAGGTTATTCATACTGGTACATGCCAGTCCTTTGGGTCACTCAAATGGCTGCAATCATTAGGAGCTTAAATGCGCCTGAAAATTCAGATATGTACTCACTTCCACTCCTGACAACCAGTGCTAGTAGTCCAGCTAAACATAGGTTTCTACATGGTCTCTCACCCCAGAAGAGACAAGCCTGGCTTCTTCATATGGCTGTCTCAGGATGTCAAGAGGGCAAGAGAAGAAGTTACAAAGGGTTATAAACCCTAGGCTTCAAATTCAGCTGCATGCTGTTGGCCAAACTAGTCACAAAGTCAGCCCAGACTGAAGGGAGGGAGAATAGATGCCACTTTTTCATGGGAGACACTGCAAAACTCTATAGATGTGCTTTCCTAAGTGTGTTTCTGTAGGAAACTAATATATTCTCCATGAATAAAGTTATGTTTGCTAGTAACATGTGTAATTATGCCCCCTTCTCCCTTGCCTGCCAGTTTTTGACTTCTGTGCCAAATGGTAAAAAAAAAAATTGTACTGTGTTGTAGCATTTTCTTCTATTCCTCTTAAGATTTTCTTTATCATGCTTTTAATAGCATCTATATTTTTTTTTCAGAAAATTAGAAACTTGGCATAAACTTGGTCTTAGAAATAAAATATTAACATTACATTTTCTCTAACAATTCATTTCTTAGTGATTCAGCAGCTCTACATACTTAAAATGTTCTTAATTATATAATACCATGGGGTCTTCTTTTCCCAAGATATAGTCTCACTTGAGAACATTGAACTTTATCTTTTTCAACACAACCTTTTTCTTATATCTTTACATCAGAATAGTTTTGCATTTTTATCATTGTTACCTATGCCTTCTCCAAGGTGTTATAAAAGCTTGTGTGTGTGTGTGTGTGTGTATGTGTGTGTGCGTGCACACACACGCATGCACGCATGCTCATGCTCTCACCAGAGTGATAGTGAACAACTACAGTGGCAATCCTGTTAGGGAAATGTATGATGAGAAGTCAGTAGAGCTATCTGGTAATTAGAGAATAATTACTCTAGCAGGAACTAAATAGAAGCTTTATTTTAAAGGAATGAACCTGTGTTCGTAAACTCAATCCTTGTTAATTATAACCAAGGTATGGAAAGAGTTAATGGGTTCTGAAGGCAGTAAGTCTACTGCCAGAAAAAGTACCATACTTTGGAAGGAGATAGCAGCAAAGTATAGGTGACGGACAGGGCCTCTGTCCCACTGGAAAGAGAACCTAAAAGCATTTCTGTGGCTCAATGGTCTTTAGTGGCATCTGTGCAGGATGCCATGCCCAATTCACTCCATGTACATATTGTCAAATAATCATCTCATCTTCTCATTGCATGAACTTGCATTTAGGACTTTTATGGAACATGAAAAATTGTTCAATCTAATTAGATTTATAATCTAATGAGGAAAACAATGACAGATTGTAGTCCAAGGAGAGAGACACTGACTTTTTAAAAGCTCATTCTATGGTTTTGCATGGGAAATTCTGGAGATCATTGCTGTAGAAATTATTTAATGATTTCAAACTCTCATGCAGCAAATGTTTTGTTGCCTGGAGTATCACTGAGCCACATGGAAAATCACGTAAAATCCTGCCTGTCAATCTATCCTAGGTTGCAAGTATTTCTCCCCATCCTTTCTCCCTTAACTAGAGCTTTTAGAAAGATAAACACAATCAAATTACCTTTTGTTACTTTTATTTTTCACATTCCCAGTATAACATAAATAGAGATGTAAAATCGAAGACGAGGAAGACAAGATATGAGAAAAAAAGTTCATAAATAAAGCATAAACTGATACGATTTCTTAGATAAGCCAGGATTTAATTAATCAATGCCACACAATTTAAAATGTATGTAATATCTTTTGTTATCAAATTCTGTGTAACAAATCACTCCAAACTTAGTGGCTTAAAACAATAATGATATTTAGTGTCTCCTCCAATCTGCAGTTTTACAGGGCTTAGAGAGGGCAGCTTGTCTCTTTTCCACTTAGTGTCAACTGGGGCCTCTGGAAAACTGGAGAGGGAATCCTCTAAAAGCTTCCTCAATTCACACACCTGCCAGCTAATGCTGGGCAGATTCAAATAGCTGGGGCCTGGAACCGCTGGTGGGGGGGCGGGGGGAGGGGGGAGGGTCTTCAGGCAGCTATCTTTTTGTGGCCACTAATTGTGGTCTGTCTAGCATGGCAGTTTTAGGAATTCCAATTTCTTACCACCTTACAGCTCCTAGATATATTTCCTGAGAGAGAGCACCAGGTGGAAGTTCAATCCCCCTTTTATGACATAATCTTTAAAATCACATAGTGTCACTTCTACCCCATTCTATTCATCAAGGTAGTCACAAAGCCCCACCAGGTTCAAAAGAAGGCGAAATTGACTCTACCACTTTTGTAGTTTGATGAGATTCTAGAAGAAAATATAGGATTAGAAATATTACTATAGACAATTTTTTTTTTTTTTTTTTTTTTTTTTTTTTTTTTTTTTTTTTTTTTTTTTGCCACTCCTGCGGCATAAGGAGGTTCCCAGGCTAGGGGTCAAATCAGAGCTGTAGCCACCGGCCTACGCCAGAGCCACAGCAACGTGAGATCTGAGCCGTGTCTGCGACCTACACCACAGTTCATGGCAACGCTGGATCCTTAACCCACTGAGCAAGGCCAGGGATCCTATCCGCAACCTCATGGTTCCTAGTCGGATTCGTTAACCACTGCACCACGATGGGAACTCCAGAAATATTACTATAGACAATCTTTAAAGATAAATTCTGCCTTCATATCTCAAGTTAGAACTGCTTTTCCCATGTACTACTTCCTGCTCTCTAACCCCTATGTAATGCTCCTCATGGAAATAAATGTGAACACAAACCACTGTGGTAAAGTGGGCTCTATCACAAGTGTGGATGTTTTATGAGATAATTCATACAAGGACTAGATAAAATGGAGTTAATGTATTCAGTGTTTCTTCCCACTACCTATTTTCTTCTGTTCCTTGTTAAATAACTACCATATTTACACAAGTAAATGCATTTTTAAAAGTACAAACTTCTTAGTAAACGCAAGTTGACTAATTCAGTCTGGTTTATTATGAAGACAGAGCTAGGAAAGTTTCAAACAGTTAGTTAAAAAAGAGCTGGATAGAATGGCAAATTTCACTCTAGCTCCTAGCTTTTGTTTATGTCTGATTCAGCTAAAACTCAAATTCATATTTCCTTCCGTTTCCCAAGCACGAATAGTAGGTAGTGGAAAAGATCGATTAAGAAGTTCAAATGGAAAATAAGAAACCTGTTCCAGGACTGCTCTGGGAGGGCTTTGAAGTTCATGGCTGGGGGGAGTTTTGAGACTACAGATTTAAGCTATTTGTAATGAAAGGAATGGTTTTCATTTTACCAGTTAAGCTAAATTCTTGCCTTTAGAAATAACTTTTCTCCAGAACTAGTGTCATGGTATAAAAACTTTACTTTTTTTCTCCTTTGCTATCATTTGCAGTTTCTTTTGAAGTGAAAAATGAGGAATTTTTAATATTAGAACTCTATTAGAAAGTTTTATAATATTATGCCAAGAAGTCAATCCTTTTCAATTCTTTTTTCTCAGATTGATTGATTGCTAACAGATATATGCATATGTATCAAAGGACATGAAGGAGTATCTACTTCATTTCAAAATTTTATACAACCTATGTGCACAATTGAATGTGAAATAGTTACAAGGGTGCTTTGTAGTAGCAGTGCATAAAAATCCTTTATTGGTAAATTAGAAACCAGAATTTGATTCCTCAGTCCACTCTTGAGTTGCTCTGTGACTTTCAAAAAAATCACTTTAATTAAGCTTCTCACCTGGAAAAGGAGATACTAACTCCCTTATTTCTTGCACTATTTTGTTGTGAGGATAAACTGGTATCCTTCAAATAAATTGAAACGTCTTTGAGAAATACAAATAATTATATGATTTCAGTTATATAACTAATACTGGACTTGACAGCTTCCTTTTCCTAAGCACCTGTATTTGCACCTTGATAAAGAGCATCAGCATTCACTCAGTCATCCAATGCAGAAACCTAGGGCAACACGAGACCCTTCCTCTCCAAGATGCTCTCTATGCTGAGTGCCCTTTTGCATGCTCTATTTCCAGGTCTCTCCATTTCCCTGCTTCTGGTGCTGCTTGAATCAGTTCATCCTGTGCAACTTAATTATGAAGCTTATCGTCTAAGAAACATTTTATGATATTCTAGTCCCATTAGAGAAGTGGAAATTTTGGTGAATTTTAAAATCATTTCTCTGGATTTCCTTTTTGTAATGTGCTCATTGATTTAGGGTAAAAAGTACCTTTTACAGTATTAAGCTGATAATAAAACTGATATGCTAAATGTGAGAGGCAAAAATAATTAACATTTTATTGTTAACTTTTCACCCTATAACAAAAATCTTAATAATCAAATTGATATAATTATGTAGTCCATATTCTCTACCATAATACACAAAGGCCAGATACTAATTTCAGAATATAAACAAAAAAACTACCAATATTTTTTAAAAGACTACCCTAAATAAATTCAAAAATAAGGCCTAGAATAAAATATGGAATCACCTAGAAACGTAACAACTGAAATTTAGAACCTATATTGTAGTTACTATAAAGCAAAAAAATCCTAATTTAAATGTTCTCATTCTAACAGATAAATCATTAACTTAATATAAAATTATTTTTAAAAATAAAATATAAAATGAAATCGGTTATACAAAATTTGTAAAATCTGAAATGGTTAAGAATATATCAATGTGAATTATTTTAAAAATCACCAAGGGGCGTACCCATCATGGCACAGCAGAAACGAATCTGATTAGGAACCATGAGGTTGCGTCTTCAATCCTTGGCCTTGTTCAGTGGGTTAAGGACCCAGAATTGCCATGAGCTATGGTGTAGGTCATAGATGCGGCTCAGATCCCAAGTTGTTGTGGAGTAGGCCGACAGCTACAGCTCTGATTCAACCCCTAGCCTGGGAACCTCCATATGCCCCAAGTGGGGCCTTAAAAAGCCAAAAAAAAAAAAAAGTCACCAAGGTACAATAAGTGTTAATTGTATTCTACTTAAACCTGAAAATCTCTATGAAATCGATGTTAGTAATGTAAAAAATTAACAGAAAATTAATCAAGACAAAATACACCTAAAAACATTAAGAACTTACAAAATGGTTCAGAAATTTATCCTAAATATTTCCAAAAGAGGAGACTAGTTTCACACTTCATAAACTTTCTGAAAAAAGTTGTTAATGAAAAGCCCCATCCTGTAGCATAAATATAGACAAAATCACCTTGCCTGATTTTATATACATAAAACTTCTAACCAGATAAAAAGCAACTTAATGTTCATGCCTTACATTTGAACATTTGACTTTCAATTTGGGGAAATGTCTACAAGTGGCCCTGCTCTCCAAGTCACAAATTCCTCCCCAAATCCCAGCTGTTCTGAACCACAACCTCCTGAGTGTTTAGGTATCTTCTGAGCTTCAAAATATGAATTCTACATCTACAAATATAACTATTACATTAGTTATACCATCTTCATAACAGTTTGCAAACGTTAAAATACCCAACCATTTTGAGTGATATTACAACAGATAAAGTTTTGTGCTGGTGTTTGTTCTATTTTTTTCATTCATTAATTCACTTATTATTCCTGGGCATTAAAGAGCCCCATTCTAATGTTTTTAGAGAACAAAGTATCTGAAAAATCCAAGGATGGTAGATCTTACAGAATATATAGGGGAATAAATGCTGAACATTTTGAGTTAAACATGCCCACAATCACTACTTTTTTTGAAAAGCCAAGCATCTTCTTGGTAAAAATCCTAATAACTAAAAGTCTATACAACTCTGAAAATCTGCGTTTTCTAAAATAAGCTTATAATTCTCAAATATTTTCATTTTCTCAAATAATTGCCTAACAAAATTTGTGTCAGCATCATCGAATGTCCAGACAAAATATGCCAATTTTGATCAAGGTTGACTCAATCTACATTAACTGATGAATAAACTTGAAATAGGACTCTAATACTATCAGCTTTTATGTTGTTCTGACTTTCCCGTAGGCTGCAATCCTTAACCAATTATATGTAGTAAGTCAGACATGAATACTATGCACTTGAATACATGAGTCAACTGTACATGGAAATTTGTGACTCCAATTCCAATTCAAAGCAATGAGTAGAGCTCAGAGGCCATGGAGAAGCTTCCACATGAAGAAAGCGCCACTATATAAACTTAGCTCTTACACACTAAACTTCCCCCTTTACAGTGCCAAACTGCCTAATCAAGAAAGTCTAAGACTCTATAGGAGCTAAAGGGCAGGATAATGGGGTTAACACACACACACACACTAGAGACATGAGTCACACTCCACACACTCATGTTTCATGGGATATAGCAAACATCTATCCCAGGCTTTTGCACTGATCATTAAACCAAATAAATAATGGTATATACTCTATATTCCTGAACAGTAATCATTTCATATCATTTTATGAAGGCATTCCCCCCCCCCAAAAAAAAAGAAAACTGTTTCCTGGAAACAGTTTAGTTTTATGAGATCCTTGGCGCAAATTCCTTAGACATAAATTTGTAAATTACAAAAAAAAAATCCTAAATGTAAGTAACTTTTTACACAAGACTTTATATATTGTATAATCAAAAGCAGTACAATACCATCACGTGGAAATAACTCAGTAGATAACAAAAGAGAAGAAACTCGGATAATTATATACCATTGATTAATTTAAATCATGTGTCAAGCTAAAATTCCAATAGGATGTGGTAGTCGTAATGCACAGCATTGATTTTCATCCATAGAAACTGAGAATTCACTTTACACATGCCAGGGATCTCACAAATGCTTGGAAGCTTAATGCTGAGTATAAGATCTGAATAACTGACTATGACATGCCTCTCAGAATTCTAACAACTAACAGCTTTGTCCTTCAAACTATTCATTATTATATCACAAATGTTCCCTTCACTTTATACTAAGATCACTTCCCTTTGAAATCCAGATGCTGATACTAAAGGATGGTTTAGTTTGATTACGTCAATCGTAATCATAGCCTAAGTCCCATCTCTTCTTTCATCTTCAGACACTACTGGGTTATACACTGAAAAAAATTGATATTCTATCTCTGTTAACCTTTAGAGATGTTCAAGGAACTATTCCTTGTTTGTGAAGCCATCTAATTGCTAATCTATAATCCTTTTAATATGCTCTGCTTTTTGGATTGATCTATTGCCAGCTGACCTAACACTGCCCATGGCTATATTAATCCTATTACTCACATCCTATTACAGAGTATCAGTGAAACCCTTTAATGAATCCTGAAAAGCTTGCTTGCCAGATACCAATATTAAGGATGATTACACATGTATTCATTCTTTTATTCTTAATTATAAAGCTTCTGATTATATTAATTGTATTCAGTGGGGTTCAGAGTTTTTCTTCCCCACTGCTATCTATGAGCCGATACTAGGTTTTTCTAAATGTCATTATCATACATATTGTTTTGATCCTTCTCAATGGTAAATAAATTCACAGGATAAAATGTTGTAATATATTTTCAGATTAATCCTGTTGTAAGGTAAATAAAGTATGTTGGGTATGGTAGAATTAAGTAGAGTTTATCAAGAGCAGATAACATATTCCAGGGAAAGGTCTGCATTTTGAGTTCCTGATATGTTCACAGTACCATTAATCCCCTAATAGGATGGATAAATCTGTCTTGGATGATAAGCCTACTTGTTAAGGAAAGTACATTTTCTATTGAATTAATCACCTCATATGAAATGGGAAAGTATCATCAGCCTGAAAAACTATGATACCTTATCATCAATTTAGTCTGATGAATGGTTAAAGAAAAGTGTTTAAAAAAATAGTGAAATATATTGGCAATGAGACATTTTATTTAAAAAAAAAAAGTCTGAAAAGGAAAATTAGGTTTATAGAAAAAAAAACTATTGCTGTTGATGTTACTGTGTTTCATACAAGAGTAAATAGTTGGAGTTTTATAGTGATTCAAGGTCCTGGGGATTGGAACTGGTGGTTGGAGTTTAGAATCTGCAGAACAGAAGCAAGTGTCAGTATGATGAGAGTCAGGCTGGTACCAAGGAGCTATGGATCTGGCAAGTACCTAGAATCTTGAGACAGTTAAAGACAAATATGCACATATGTACATATGTGGGTGTCATTTCAACCTCCCTCTAGAAAGTCTGTCCTGCAGAGAATGTTCTAGAGTGTAAAAGCTACCAATTCCCTCTAAGAAATACTCATTCTCCCTTTACCAAATCATGATACCATAAGTTGTATTTAAAGACTAGGGTCTTAAGCAAAAAATTTACAGCACTTTCTCCTCTAGCCATTGATCAGAAAATACCACCACCATGTTTCCACCTGCATATTTGAGTGTAAGAAAAATAGGATTCCAGTAAAACATGGGACATCAGGTTAAATCAAATATGGATATATTTACAAGGATAAGTGTGTCTTAAATATTGCATAGCTCATATTTATGTAAAACAAAGCATTTACTGTATATCTAAAATTCAAATTCAACTTTGTATTATGTGTTTTTATTTACTAAATATGGAAATTCTAGAGAAGGGGGCTGAACTTTTGGAAGAAAGAGAAAGGGAAAACAATCTATCAATACTGCAGGTGCTTTTTTAGCTATGGCTCTTCCTATGCTGGCTCAAAAATAAGGAAGATACCTCCAAAGATGTGGCCTTGTGCTTAATGACATTGAAATTATCCATCTTTGTATTTCATCATTTTGGTGGACACTTGCTTTTTATCTCCCTGACTTTAATGTTTAATTTTTACTTTGAAGCAGTATTATTTAACTCAGCCTTTCAGAACGGGATTTTAAGGAAAGACTATATATAAAAGTAAAGTAATATTGAATTAAATGAGACCTTTCTCTGTACAGGTGCAATTTTCAAAACAGCAAGAGAGAGAGATTTTACACAGTAAAGTGAAAGCATTTAGAATTGAAACTCAAACCAACTAAAATAAATTCACACTTCAATTGTGACCTTCATAGCCCCCTAAATGCATTTTAAACAGTAGGTTGCTTTTCTTTTTATAGTGTAGAACTCCATGTAATTATAAAGGAGAACAGCAAATGTATACACTGAGCCAGTTAGGCAGGGAACATGCCAGGTCCACATTCTGCTACCTGCCAGCCCCAATTCTTTCTTGATGTGTTTATCATAGAACTAGAACTAGAGTTTGATGAACAGTACAAAGTCATGGTGAAATAGGTATGTTTGCATATATCCCCTCTTGTACATGTGGTCTATAGTTACTCCAAGTCACTAGCTCTGGTAGAAAGAGAACTGACGCACAGTTTAAATTGAATAGAATAGAAATAGTGAGTTTTATGTGAGTTGTTTTGTTTTTTTTTTTAATACATAATCCAGGAGTTTCACAAATTTTCATGGCACTATTTGGCAGTTTTGTAAACCCCAGCTTTTTGGAAGCTGAAGAGAGTAACTGAACAGACCTATGGGTTTTCTGAAATATTGCTACCAAAGAGAGCAAATTGTAATATGGCATCATCTCAGAAGGTAGAAGATGACAGAGCTGCAAGATGCATTAGGTCTTTATAAAACTACTCACAGTAGAAAAAGTAACATCATAATTGGCTACAATTTCTGTGCTACAATTAGTTTTGGTTTGTGGCCAGTAGAATGACTTGAATTCCTTAGCTTTCTCTGAAAGAACATCCCAAGATGGATAGGAGAAATGGTTCTTAATTTTGTGGTATTTTAAAAGACCTGTGGCATCTAAATTATCCTATACAGTTTTTCTAAGATAAAGGAAAACAGTATTGTAATAAATTTATAATATTCATTATAGAGTACATGAAACAATATTAATGTCTTTTATGCATACTTTATAAGAAGTGTATTTAATCACCTCCTATAATCAATGCAATGAACATGATACATTTGTACCTATAATACAGTACTATTTTTTAAATTATTAAAGCTACAGAAAATAGTTGTATCTTTACTTTATAACAACTATTAATTTATGACTATGATTTATTTAACATTGTGCCAGGCCAGAAATACAGAAAGAAAAAAGTTTTATTCTGAAAAAAAGTATCAACTCATTACAATAATATGCAGCATTGAAAAAGTGTAATTGTCTCCATATGTACTTATATTGGGTGAAGGGAGAAAGAAAAGGATAATACATTAAAGTACAATAAAATATTAGCTTCACTTTTATGGAAGGAAAACTTTTAATTATATTAATGGACTTTTTTCCAAAAGCTTAAATATTGATTTGAGATTTTTTATTTATTTATTTATTTTTGTCTTTTGTCTTTTTAGGGCCACACCCACAGCATATGGAAGTTCCCAGGCTAGGGTCACATCGGAGCTACTGATGCCGGCCTACACCACAGCTAAAGAAATGCAGGATCTGAGCTGTGTCTGTGACCTACACCACAGCTCACTGCCACACCGGATCCTTAACCCACTGAGCAAACCCAGGGATGGAACTCATGTCCTCATGGATCCTAGTTGGGTTCATTAACCACTGAGCCACGACGGGAACTACTGCTTTGTGATTAATATAAATATCATTTCATTCCTAACGTCTTATCAAATAATCATTCATTTATTAATTCAACAAATTTTTTTTAATGTTTCTTCTGGGATAGACCTTGGTTACACATCAGTGAACAAAAACAAAGAAAAAAATTTGCCTTCATGGAGTATAAATGCTATAAATCAGAGGCAGATAATAAACAAAATAAATTAGTGTTTTAGATATTGATGATTTATTTGGAAAGACTTAAAATGGAAAAGGCAAGATGGGTACAGGGTCAGTGAGGGAGACTGAGATTTTAATTTGGCAGAGATGGTAGTATTTAATCAAATACTAAAATAACAGCAAGTTTAAAGGTCCTGAGGTGGATACATGTTTGGCGTGTACAAGGAATAGCAAGGAAATCAGTATACTCCTAGTGGAATCTTTTTTTTTTTTTTTCAGGTCCTATAGAACATTTAGAGAGGGAGGTGTAAGAGAGAAAGACATGGAAGAACAGAGAAGTGACAGGCCTGACTTATTTGTAAAATATTTGCTTTAGCTACTGTATTGAGAATAGTTATCAGAAAATCATGGACAAGCAGAGAAACAAGTTAGATAATATTGAAATAAATGGGCAAAAGATTATGCTTGCCATGTCCATGAGGGTAGCTATGTTGATTATGGTGGGACATGATGAAACTTTGGAAATGTTACAAATATAGAGTCAGTAGGATATGTTAAAGATTAGATTTTAAAAGTGAGAAATGGAATACTTAAGCATGATTTTAAAGTCACTGAATTCAGTTATTGGGATGATGGAGTTATCATTTAACAAGATAGAGAAGACTTTGGATAAACCAAGTTTAAAGGAAAGGTCCAAAGTTCAGTTTCAAACATGTTACTGTTGAGATGTCTATTAGACATTCAAGTTAAGATGGTAGGCAGGCAGGCAGGCATGTGGATGAAGTAGCCTGGAATGTAGGGCGGGAGGGAGGGAGGCAGAGGGAGGGAGAGAGATTGTGTGTGTATATGTGCGTATGTAGGTATATGTGTATGTATACATACACACATACATTTTACAAATATGTAGATCTATATACATATACAGGATATAGGAAAATACAAAGGGGGCTATAAGTATGTATTTATTACTTAAGTATATAAGTATATGTGTGTATGTTTAATGATTCCAAAACTTGGACATAATTGTATCAGTTATAGAATGTATAAATTTTCAGATTCATGTCTACCTTTCTCTATCCCACAAAGAAAGGTGGCACCAGACAACATTTCCTAAGTCGAAGATTCTGAAGGATCACTGGCAGAGAAGGGGCTTTTCTTCCTGGGAATGTGCTCCCCTTGCCAGGATTCTGCAGTGAGATAGTAAGGAGCATGCAGCACCTCTCCTTATCTATTTAGTCATGGCCACACACACTCCAATAAAATCTGGACTTCATTCCTAGGGGAAAGAAGTCCTTTTCATATTTATTTCTACCTTGGAAGCTTAGTCCTAGATACAGTTTCTACTCCTTATATCTGCATTCCTGTTTTCTTTAGTCTTTTCCCCTTAGTAGGCAACCCTCTGTTATGCATAATAATTATTTATATTAAACTTTCTCTGTTCAAATTACTATGTGGTTCTGTGTTCTGATTTGGTTTTGATAATACAATGCCATATAGAGCCCTGAATCTAAAAAAAAAAAAAAAAAAATAGAGGGCATGCTGTAAGAAAAGAGGTCCAGTGATTGAGCTCTGCATTCTCCAGCATTTAGGGTTGAAAAGATAAGGAAGACTAAGTGAAGGAATCTGAAAAAAAGGTGAGAAGAAAATAAAAGAAAGACCAAAAGGAGATGGAAATCCAAGGGCAGAAATTATTTCAAGGGCAAAGGAATGGTCAGTTCTTCATATGCCACTGGTAGGTGAAGTAAGTTACAAACTGAGAACTAAGCATTGTTTCACTATGTGAGTTGTTATGATCTTGACAGGAGTAATTTCCATGACTGCTTGGAGAGAAAGGCAGAAATGCACAGGTTTAAGAGTGAATAAGAAGAAAGGCATTGAAGCTGACAAACATAAATAAGCTTTTAGAGGACTTTTTCAATTATGGCAAGTATTATAATTGAATATCAAGTGAAAGAAAAATCACAATCTAAAGAAGATGGTTGCAATTGTTACTGTTTATGATAGTTACCGTTTATGATAGCATATTTCACTATTATTGTAAATAATTATTTTGATAGAAAAAAATAATGACACAGGAATAGAGCCAAGCATTATTGTTTCCCAAAACAATGAAGATTTGAAATAATCTGTAATGGTCATCCAACAAATCAATGGTGCATTTAGGATTAGAACTCAAGACTCAGACCAAAGCCATGACTACTACAGAAGCTTTGATGAATCACACATTCCCATGTAAAAGTGACAGGTTCAAATATATACATATATAAGAGTATATATAACATTTATACATGATATATAGAGACATTTTAACTTTTCTACTTAAAAAAGCACTTCCTTTTGGAAAAGTTATGGAAAAAATTATTTTGAGACCAGTTACAAAATTTTTCTCATTGCTCTAGACATTTAAGGATAAACATTAAGCCAACATAACTACATATATTTTATATGATCACAAACATGAAAATATGCATATCCATATGTACATATATGAGTAATGAGAGAGGCAATATCACCTACATTTAATGCAGCCTGTGTCCTCCCTACCATTAATCGTACTATAACTTATTTCATGTTGAATTATCTCAAAGAAAGAGCCATAGTTCAAGTGATGTAAGAATTAAGAAAAATATTTTAATAAATATGTCTACTCTTTTGTTATATTTTCTGTTACTAGACATTATGAGAATATTTTTTTCTGACCATGGCATTTCTTTTCATTTCACACAAAAATATTATCAAATATGGGGCTCTATGCTTCTCCTCACTTCAGCCTAGCTGCACAGTATATCCATTTCTCCTTTCCCAAATAGTATTATTTCATGTATTACGGACAAAGAATCATGAAGTTCTGATTGATCTCAGCCACAATACTACTGAACCCTACTGAGTTTTTCTGTGTTGTTCAGTCCTGATATTTTCAAAATCACCACTGTGTGAGGAAACAGTTAGTAGTACTTAGAATCAACATGAATATTGTTCTATCAAGTCACATGGATCTTCCAAAGCATCTCTTTTTCTCTGCTATCTAACATACTACCAATTAAACCATGGGACACTCACAGAAAATGACAGTGATTTCCTCAAGTCAACAGAGGGTTCGGCACCAAGACAGCATATTAAACTTTTGTATTGCTTTTCCTTTCAAGATGACGTAAAAATCTTAGATCCATTTTTATATCCTTTGTGAAATATGGTAATGCTTTATTTATTGGCAATCTGACTCATTTGATTAATATACTACAATAAGTACTGCATATGCTGACAAAGTTTCTAGGCAAGAGTGGCTGATCATTCACATTTGACTATGTTTTTGTTTTTATCAGTCAATTTTTGCATTAATTACAAGGCATTTATACTGATTTATATGAGACAGTATCAATAATGTTCAAAGCTCTCCTCTGGATTTCTGACATCTTCCTCAGCCATGAGCCAAATGAAATCATCCATCTGCAAAGTTGAGCTGCTGGGATACAAAATGTATCTCTCCAAACATTAGTCCCCCCTCAGGTTCAAAGAAGCACTCACTAACTGCATAAATATGCAGAAATCACAAATAACCTTAATTTTCTATTTGTGATTGTGTTGGTATTTATCTTTGAACCCCAAAGTCATGTTTTACATGTAATATATTATATCACAAAATAATGTTTTGAGGATATTTATCACAAAGCACCTTTTCTCTTCCTAAAAACTCATGAAAGACCTCATATAAAATTCAATAATACATTAATCCATCTGCCATATAACCTTTCAACATCCTATATGCTCCTGTATCACTTT
Organism: Sus scrofa; assembly: GCF_054392235.1. Lineage (NCBI taxonomy): Eukaryota > Metazoa > Chordata > Mammalia > Artiodactyla > Suidae > Sus > Sus scrofa. The sequence goes on along the minus strand of NC_139391.1, from coordinate 83,732,407 downwards.
TCATACTGAAATATTTTTATCAAAGTAAAGTTTCAGGTACATGGATGGCTGGTTAGTATGTGCTACATTAAAGATCCTCTGAAATAAATTATGTAACTTTTAGATTAAAAGATGTTTGTAAATGTTTATGACTATCTAATAGGGGAATTGATCAATCTAACAAGCTTAAATTGTACTGTTTCACAAAACAGTTACAAATAGAAATAGCCATCAAATAGAAATAGCAACATTAATCAAAAAACAGCTCTTCACAATAACTGGAGCTTTAATAAGAGTAAGCGTATTGAAGCAAAACAATTGGTTAACACAGTATACTATAGTGAATAAGCAAGTCCATCTTTACATTTGCTGTAATAAAGAGGAGCTTCCTGAAAATGATGGACTCTAATCCCTCTGGGAGCTAAATGTCACTATCAAATCAGCCTTATTTTTACTGAATATTTCAATTCAACAAGTCTTTACATGCTGAAGGATATACCAAACTCAAGCTTTTCTTTTCTTTAGATGATAAAAAGATAAGACCAATGAAATTCTTACTTATAATATTGTTTATAGGCCAGTCATGTTTGCTGAATTCATTATCAAATGACTGGAATTTCGGGGGGGGGGTTGATGGTTAAATTTTTTAATTGTGCTAAAATTGATTTAAAATATTAGTTTCAGATGTACAGCATAGTGATTCAATATTTTTATATATTACACTTTATTACAAAATAATGGCTATAGACCCTTATACTGTATAATATATCCTTGTTGCTTATGTACTTAATACATAGTAGTTTGTGTCTCTTTTTTATATATATAATGATTTTTTTTCCAATATAGTTGGTTTACAGTGTTCTGTCAATTTTCTACTGTACAGCATTGTGACCCAGTTACACATACATGTGCACATTCTTCTCACAATATCAGGCTCCATCATAAGTGACCAGACAAAGTTCCCAGTGCTACACAGCAACATCTCATTGCTAATCCATTCCAAATAGAACAGTATGCGTCTATTAACCTCAAGAACCCCATCCATCTCATTCCCTCCCCCTCAGCACCACAAGTCTATTCTCCAAGTCCATGATTTTCTTTTCTGTGGAAAGGTTCATTTGTGCCATATAATAGAGTCCAGATATAAGTGATATCATGTGGTATTTGTCTTTCTCTTTCTGACTCATTGGAAATAATATAGATGGGCCATATTTTTATGCAATCAATATGCATATAATCATTATACCCTCACACTTTCTAACTAAAAGTGTTCTTTTCACAGAGCCTTATCAATTCTGATGGAATTTCTAACTGTTGATGAGGATCTGTGAAAAGGACACTTTTAGTTAGAAAGTGTGAGGGTAGGGAGTTCCCGTCGTGGCGCAGTGGTTAACGAATCTGACTAGGAACCATGAGGTTGCAGGTTCGGTCCCTGCCCTTGCTCAGTGGGTTAACGATCTGGCGTTGCCGTGAGCTGTGGTGTAGGTTGCAGACGCGGCTCGGATCCCGCGTTGCTGTGGCTCTGGCGTAGGCCGGTGGCTACAGCTCCGATTCGACCCCTAGCCTGGGAGCCTCCATATGCCGCGGGAGCGGCCCAAGAAATAGCAAAAAGACCAAAAAAAAAAAGAAAGTGTGAGGGTATAATGATTAAATGTACATTGACTGCATAAAAATATGGCCCATCTATGTTATTATTTCCAACAAGTTCAACATAAATAGGCATGTTAAACTATACAGAGCATGAGAGTAATCATCCATCATACTATACCATAACCCATTACCCACTACTTTTAACCTAATGTTTGAGGACTTTATACTACTCCATATGCTCCATGGTTAAAATATGAAAGTATAATTCTAGATTTCTAGTGCTCTCGAGATACAGCTACTCAAAACATCTCAGGTTACTTTTATATCTGCCTCTTTTCAGTCTCCTTTGGTGTCCATTATTTTCCCATTTCTGAGCATTTTTTCTTATTGTCCTCTACATATAGTAGTCATACACCATCTTTCCAATCACCAGATAAATTCATTCTACTCATTTCTCATTGCAAAACTCACTTACATTGGAGGTGTTCTTCAGTCAGCCTAAGCCAGGAACTGATCCATACACTTAATTTTAAGACAGCCTTTGTTTTCTCAATGAAAATACATACTTATACTTTATACATAAATGTGTCTGCATCTCTCTTTTCTTGGCTTAAGGGCAAACACAGATTAATGTCCAAATACCTGAAAGGGCTATAAGCAAAATTCATCATTGCTGTTTCTTTTATTAAAAGTCGTATTGTAAAGCATACACTCTGATACTATAAATACAACCCTACTGTGTTAAAGAAGTGTCATGCTGTGCAACATTGACCAGGATGAGTTCCTTCTGCCAAATATAAGCCAGCATTATTCACATATTTGTGTAAACTTCAAGCTGATTATCTCTTACTGAGAGGCAGTAAAGAGAGTAATATAACAGGGAGATCTAATTTAGAACACAGATATTTTATGTCAAAAGAAATGCAAATATGATCCTAGTTAATTAATACGCTAATAGCTCTTCTCTGTTTATAGATACTAACTCAAGTCTAGCTTGGACTAATACATATGCATTGTCTATACTTTCTCCAATAAATAAGATTCCTGAGGGTAGGACCCAAGTCTAATATATATTCTGTAACTTTTTCATAGAAAGAAAATGAACAGTTCAATAAAGGTGTGATTATGTTAATATAATTGTGATATTGCTTAAATCTGATAAAATATCAGACTTTATTATCAGGTGCTATGTGAACTGAAGGGGAAAACTCTGAAAAAACACCTTTGACTTATTTAGGCATAGGGGTCATCAGGTAACTTTTTAGTTACTTGTGAATCTAGCCATTAATTCACTTAGATTAGCCACTTATGTAATAATACTGACTTTGTAAAGATAGTGTACCCAGGGCTTCATTGTCCTAGTTCCTAATTACTTGTGTGTATGACAGCAATTATCTACAGTATAACTTTCAAATGAAAGGTAAGGAAATGCCATTCTTCTATTATAGAGAAATAGAACTTAAAAAAAAAACACGACACAATATAGAGGGTTTTTTTAATCTAAAATTTAAATTTTTATAGTCTAGGGATGCTATCTGATTTTCCATTATGTCAAATCTTTCCAGACAAGGATATATCATCATCTCCCTTGAAAATATGCAGATACACACACACACACACACACACACACACACATATATATATAAAGAGAGAGAGATACACATACATATTTTTACTGGAGCTGAAAGAGTATAATTGGAATATGCATTGTCATGGTAATACCATAAATAGAAATCTGGTATGAGCTCCAAGGGAGATTAAAAAAATAACTCCTTGGTAGTAGAATTCTGTACTAGATTACCAATCCCCAGATAAGGTAGCAAGGATTAAAACGTGGCAAAGAAAAAATATTTCCAGGCAAGCCATTTACCAAAGCAAAACAAAAAAATTGGGGGGGTTTCATTTTTTATCTTATCTTAATACCATGACACAGTAAGTATCTTCCAAGTCAAAAACAATCAAACTAACAATGAAGCAAAATATACTATTTTAGCATGACAACTAATTTAACTAGGAGGGGAAATCCTCTTCTGTTTGGAGGAATTTTAATTTTCTCATATAAATAGTTACTATCTATACTGATGAAGAATTCAATTTCAAGCACAAAAGGAATAAAACATCAGTCTCATTAATAGATTTCAATCTGGAATGGAAGACAAAATAGGTGCGTATATTAAAATATGTTAATTTTAGTGCTCACATAATATGTTTCTAATGGACTTTGACAAACTGGAAACAATCAACATTAACAGAAAATAACAAATGTGGTTAGTCTGTGTGTCCGGTTGTTATTTTACAAGCAGTGATTATTGTATTTCTTGTCATGCATGCAGTTATAATGAAATAGCAGCAAAATAAATTAATCTTAAAAAAAAAAACAGTAAATAGTGGGCACTGTAGTTGAATTTATCAGCACTCCAGAACCTAAAAGAAATAAATGGGAAACAACAAGAAATCCATTTTATATATATTCAATTACTAGCACAAAAGAGTTCAATTGAATACATGGAAAAGTTGCCAGAGCCCTGGGAAAATGTATTCTATTTAACCTGTCAATAGCTAACCACATCAGCTTAATAGAACTGATGTTCAGATTTCCAAGTGGATTGAATGACAGTGATAAGTCCATTCACCAGGAATGGTCAATGTAAAATATGATTTTCTTAATAGGAAGGGGCATAATACTGATAATTAAATAAACTTATAATAATGAAAATGTCACAGGTATAGAAGTGCCATGAATCATTCATACCTGACTTGAAGTAAAAGGTGAAAAATGGTAGGCTCATTTATAGACTTTCTTTTGCCACTTGTGGAAGTCTTTTTTTTTTTTAATCAATTTAAGTTGTAACCACAGTAATTTTATTCTGTCCTTACGTGCTAAAGAAACAAATGATGAAGTCCTGATCAAATGATGACCCAGTATGAATAAAACTAATATCTGAGAGTATACTTCTCACTAACAGCATCATTTCCAGAAATGCCATGGCTATTACGTAGTAGTAACAGTTCCTGAAGCATTGTATCTTTTCATTTTTCATTTATTCAACCAATATTAACTACTAATTTACTAAATGCTGGGCAATAGTTTCTATGTATAAAATAATCTACTCAATAATTTCTTTAGGCAGTTCAATCATTTAAAGTAGGTGTTGAAATATAATTATGAGTATTTGGGGAAGAGCAGATTTGGTTATTGTTTCTTAATAAATTTGGATAAGGTTTTTTAATATAATTATATGAATATTGATACAGTAACATGATTCATCTGTCATTCATCTATTACTCATTTACGTTTGTTAGTGTATAGATGCTTAAACATTTCTTGGCTGAACATTTTGTAAAGAAGGCACAGGTATTACAATACGAAGTTCTAAATATGAGCACGATCCCCTGCATAGAGGTATTTCACAATCATTTGTCAATAAAAATGATGTTTTAAATAAATCTAACAGAAACTTCATGTTTCCAGAGCTATGAGGTATTATGCAATTTGCTATAAGTTGGAAGAAAAAGGCATTTTGGTTGATTTACATCATCGACCTTCTCTTGAAGGGAAAGGGGGGGTACTCTTACTGTGCTTACCGATAATATGACTTTTAGTTAGGTTCTTAATGTCTCAATTTCCTAAATTAAAGTATAATTTTTTATGACAGAAAATTAGAGGATTCAAGTGAAAACCATCTGATTCATAGATGTTATTCAATATATGACAGGGCTTTTTTCTCTCCCATTACCATTTCCCCAATTTTTAATGCCTTGAAAACCTTCACATTCCCTAGAGATGGGTAGAAAGACAAAGAATATCTGCTTTACTGTAGGTGTTACCCCCTTGGAATTACTGCACTCTCTCTATATAGTCAGTGAATGGGGTGGGACTGAAAGCTCAGACCAAGGCCACAGGAGAGGCCACTGGAATAGAATTCTGATGGTTTTAAATGCTGCATCTCAAATAGCTTAACGTACATAACATCTTTCCACCCCTCCCCTACCAACTATATTTCAGAGAAAATAAACTTATCAACTTCCTGTCATTTCTTTTTTCTTTCTCTATCCATATGTGTTTTCAATCCAATTAGGAATAGGTGGCTTTCCTCAATTTAAAGCTAGTCCTTTCACCTGGATTCTGTTTCCTCTTGTATTTTTTCTTTCTCTAGTAGATTTAGTCTAAAACTACTAAAACATCCTGCAGTATATACCGAATCCCATCTTCCAAATAAAATATCCATTGATTCCTACAATACCACTCCAACTACTACTCAAGAGATTTCCATTTCAGATTCACATGCCAATTTCCTAGGAAGGCTCCTTGAATACACAGCCTGGTACCATTTCATTACTTCCTAGTGACTCCTAAACCTACCCTACTATGGCTTTTCCCTCCCCACCCACATACCAAAGTTGTTGAAAATTACTAACAACCTATTTTTTGCTAAATCTAATAGAAGGATGAGGACAGAAAAGCCTCTATCAGCATTGGTGAAACATAACTGACCTCTTACTCCTTAAAACATGTTTCTCCTTATCTGCCATGAGACAAAATCCTCGTCCTCTTTTACATCCCTGATTTTTCTCACATTTTATACCTGGATCCCTATCTTTTATTGTTAAACATCAGAGTTAGTTAGGATATTGCTTTGAAACTCCTTCTCATCTTTATACCTTCTCCCTAAATGATACCAATCATCCTATAGTCTTCAATACCTCACCTTTGCTAATCATCCCTTAACTTATATCTTCATCTCAAATGTCCATTCTGACCAAAAAAATCATATAGCCAACCATATTGTGTGGTAAATTTTCTGTCTTATCTTCCTGGTCTTGATGCAATGTCCTCACTTTTCACTGAGCTCTTCTGTAAGGCATGGATTATTGTTCCCCTTTTCTCCCACTTTCTGCACAATCATAGATGTATCAGCATAAGTAACACTTCACGACAGCCATAAATAGCCTGAGATTCATTTCTCTATGCTCAAATCTGAGGGCAGACCTGACCTCTCCATAGTCAGACCAAGTTCCTGGGCCTCATCATAAAACGGAGACCTGGGATCTCATTTACTCAAACACGTGACTCTTCTGGAACTTTTTAAGTGCACCATCTTTGTAGCAGTCAGCCCTTGAAGTGTGATTAACCAGAAGAGTACTAAGATTCTTTCTAGTTTAGAACATCATTGCTTAATCATGAGTGAGAGAACACACATGTTTGGAGAAGATCTGATTCCTATTTCCTATCACTCTGAAGGTAATCCAGTACCCAACGGAAAAAAAAAGTGAGTTGATTTCATGTCTGCTTAATGCACATTTTAATACGATTCATTTTCCCTATTTCTATCCAAACCAGCCACACAAGACTTCTAATGAAGAGACATGAGGAAATCAAACTTTCTCAGCGAGTACCCTAAGCTTTTGAAATGAAGTCATGTTTTTAAAGTGGAAGCTAATTCTAAGTTAGCTTATGCTTTTTATCTCTAGAGTAGGATAAGTAAGTGTGCAATTGATTTTAATTTAATATTCATGGTGTATTAGAGCTGCCAGAGAATGTAAGAATTTTTTAAAAGAAAGAAAGCAAAGACTGGACCTAAACTTATCCTTAGAATTACTGCCAGAGTTAACAAGGATCCTCTTGAATACTAAAGAGCATGCATATAGGAAATAACTGTATAAACACAGTTTTAAAAGGAGTGCCTACCCCAAGAACTCAAAAGCAGCTACATGATATAGAGACCTCAAAAAGAGCCTTTCCTCCATGGCATGATCTACTTGACAGAAAAATAATGCTGCAGTATGCCCTTGTTCAAATTTCCAGCTGGAACATTCCCATCCAAATCCTGGCTGACACTTCCCAGTGCAAATGTCATTTCCTCAGAGGGAAATTCCTTGACCACTTACTTAAGGATAGAAGCCCCCTCCTTCTTGTAGCATTTATCACTATCTGAAATTACCCTGTTTATTCATTTGTATTTTTCTCCTCCATCCATCACAGGAACATACTCAAATATAAGCTTCATAAGAACATGGATATTGTCTTTGTCCATCACTATAGCAAGGACAGCCATTCCCTATATTTATCTAGGTATGACATATACCTATTGTACTATACACCACAGAACTACTTAACTCTTTCTGAAAGTCAGTATCCTTATCTAGAGAGTAAGTCTAAATCCTACAAGACTGTTGGGAGTTAAAATGAAAGATGAAAACATTTTACACATTTAATATATATGTTAAAATTGTTAATAGATAAATTCCAAGTGCAAATGAATATTGCACATATAGCAGTACATAAAGCAGTACATAAAGTGGTCTTTATTTTTACTAAGTGATACATAGCACCAGTGTGAAACTTTATGGTTAACACCTCTGAGTTCTTGCCTCACAAGGTACAGTTTAAGGGCTGTATTATATAAACTTCAGAGTTCTTTTATTTTAACCATAAGGGCTGTCCCATGTCTAAAGTTCTCCTCCATTGCTTTCCATTAATCCACTAACTCACATACTGTTGTTAAATAAATGATGAATTAGTGTTACATCTGGCTGTGGCAAATTCTATTGGTTTTATAGGAAGGTTTGACATTTAAAATGACATTCCTTCTTCAATCAGGTCTAATATTTTCTATCAGTTTAAAAAAGGGCTAGTACTTTGATGCCAACTTCATTTCATTTTATTTTTAACCTAAAAATTTCAAGAGAAAACAGGAACGTATATGACAGAGTTTCCCCTTTGATCTTCACATCAACAGCAACTTCATTTTTCTCAATAATAAAGCAAGTTGGTTGAGGTCATTGAAATGCAGGTAAGAAGGATATAAAGAAATACAAAAAGTAAGTTTATGATAGCACATTTGGCTCTTTTGAGTTTTAGTCCGAAGATCCCAAGCAAGTTTTGCCAGTGCTTTCCTGCCCCATATGAGTTTAGAGATTTGAAGGATTCATACGGATATATGAAGACATAAACTTCAGACCATACTTAAGTGGTTTAGCTGTATAAAAAAAAATCACAGATGCAGAGTAGTTTATGAAGTATATCATGTAGGATATCTCAGTTTTCACTCATATCAAGACACAGTCTGACACAAATGTCACCTGTCTCAGAAACCTTGTCTGACCTCTCTAAGCAAGATGAAGCATGTTTTCCTTGTTTATGTGAACACGAAAAATCTCTCACCTTTCTAAAAGTTCTTCTTAAATATTTCTTTCCCATATTAAACTGAGGAAGGCAAAAAGGTTTTATATTTTTAGGTTGAATGGTTATTAAATGATTGGAATTTCCATGCTGTTATACATGACTGTCTTTGGAGCCCATATGTGGGTCATTTTCTTCTCTCCTTCATGTACCCTTTACTTTTTTCTGAGGCCTTGTATTTGCTAACATTTTTTCTGTATCTTTATTGTTACATGTACCTGTAACAACACTAATTACTCTTGTGTCTAGTTTAATATGCACATGGAAACCACAAAGGTTCCTCCTGGATTAAAATGATACCATGTAGTCACCTCCTAAGCATCTGCTTGCCTGACATTTACAGAAAGCATCGGTCACATCTATCTAGGATTTTTCTGGCCTACCTTATAAGCCATTTTTGGCATATCTTAGATGAAATTCATTCAAGCTTTCAGTGAATTACTAGACTTATTTCATAGGTGAGAAAGCTCAACCACAGAAAGGGTTAAGAAAATTGCCTAGACTTACACAACTGTTACTGGAAAAGCAGTCAGCTCCACCTGACTCCCAACATAGTGTTCTTCTCATTACTGTTCCTTGGATGAAAGCTGTCCTCTGTCTATTTATCTGACATTTTATAGACACAGTTTTTAAAAAGTTATTTGTGATTCTTTTAAACACTTTATATTAGAACTTCTAGACATATATACATGGATAGTATGTTTGTCCTAGCATTGTCAAACAAATTCCACAAATGGTCCAAAGAATTATACATGTTCCCACATTCATATATTTAAGAAGAATAAATTTCAAGCAAGGTATCTGTTAAAAATATCTTTAAGTTATTTTAAGTACTTCAAGGATGTAGGGCTTGGAATCAAATTGTAAAACCTGGGAACAAGAGCCTATTAAATACTCTAACACCTGTGAGGAGGCCACTAAATATGTTGTGAGCCACACGGGAAGTCCACTAAATATGAATTCATTTATTTAGCCAATAATTCTGGAGGTCATGTATGTATTTGGTATTATTCTAGGCACTAGGGTACAACAGGAAAAGACAAACAATTCCATGTTCTCATGGACTATACATGTGGTTCATGCTTTAGCTACAGTGGGTCTCATTCTGATCTTTGAATAAACCAAGGTCTTTCCCACCACTAAGTCTTCACAGATATTTTTGCTCTCCACATGAAATATTCTGCCATACCACCAGCTCAAGAAACCACAAAATTCACTTCATCTGGCTAGCTCTTATCTCCCAATTCTCAAATGTCCCTTTCTCTTTCAATGATTTTTTTTTAACCTCAAACTTGATTGCATGATTATTTGCTTAAATTGGTTCTCCACTGAGAGAAAAAAAAATATCTTATCTGTGTTGTTCACCAATTAATACCTAGCACCTCGTACAGTGCATAGTAGCCCCCATGGTTTGTTCCTTGTTAACCAAATGCTGAACCACTATTATCAAGAATTATACTGCCCTTTCCCCCAAGATCAACCACAGAGAAAACAGAGGAAATCCCCAAAAAAAGAAAATGTATGAGAAACCCATGAGTTGATGGGACTGATTTGTGCTAACATGACTTTGCCTTGAAACAGGAGGCAGTCAGGACAACTGCAAGAGCTTAAGTTGTGAAGCACTTTTAGAGTTCGGATTTTTCTTATCCCTTTAATTTCCTTAAAACAAACAGTGCATGTCTCCTAATAAAGACTCAGGCCATTTGCTCAAGCATTTTCACAGGTAAATCTGTACTGTGCCAATATCATTTGCCTTTGAGGAAGTGTGAAAATATATATATGTATATTTCCTAAAATCTTAGTATTTCTGGAGCCTATTTTCCATGCCAAATTGCCAACTGTTACATTATTATTATCTGGGTTCAATCCTCTGCCTGTTCTTTCTTCCATGAAGAGAGAAGCAAGAGTAATCACCATTTTAAAGATGGGTAAACCGAGACCCAAAAATTAAATTACTATGCTATAAGGATATAAAGAGGTCATTAATCTATTTATATATAATCCCAAGACACAAGCCTTCTCTAATACACCAAAATTCTGTTAATGTACTCCAAGTCATAGTACAATGCAAAATTCCAAAGATTGTGTAGTGTTCTAAAAGTTTTCTAAGTAAATATCCCATAGGGAAATGAAATTTTCATTGTAGATTGGTTCTTATTTTTATGTTTAACATTGTTCATGAAAATTGTATCATCAAGAGACATCACTATCCAGAGCCTCTAGCAATAGAATGTAGGTAAAAGACCTAGACAGTCATATAATTTAGACTTAAAAACTTTCTCTGACCTTAATTATGTTGGGAAAAAAATTATTTCTCTATATCCAGGAAATAGCCATCTATCTTAATTACTTTGTCTTTTTGAATAGGAGTCTAGACCTTTGTTAATTTGTTTTTTAATAGCACCTAGCAAAAGCAATACTGTGGGTACAATTCCCAATGTGGCTGGGAATTGTACCTACCCATTTGACTTATGATTTTCAAAGAAATGTAAATTAATATGTACAGAACTTAAGAGAAATCATGGTTACTCACGGAATAAAATATTTTTGTTTACCAGGGCTACTTTATGTTTATGTATTTTCCCCATCCTGAGAGAGGTAAATATTAAAGAAAATGAATAAATATGTGTGAACTTAAATTCAAAAAGGTTGCAGGAATATAACTTAGTAATTAAGTGACAACACGTGCAAAGTAAGATTTTCCTGACAAACATTTATAATAATGACAACACTAATTTAATATTCTAAGAACTGCACACATTAATCTGCTAGAAATCCAGTTGCCCTTTTCTGATTTTTCCTTCTCTAGTTTTCATTCTTCCAGAAAGACACTGTATATACCACAATGTATTGAGGACAGAAATCATGGTAAATTTATTTCATCATTAGCAAATGAGGAATTGTCTATGCTGAAGTCCTGTCATTTCAGATATCTATATTTGACTAAATCAATCAAATTTTCAGTTCAGACTGAAAATGAAAAGTGGGAGTCAGTATTCCTATTACACCATCCTATTTAATCTCTTAGTCATTTTTAGAAAATTTCATTTGTAATTGTTAAGGCTACCATACAATTCTATTCACTGCCACCATTTTAAGTGACAATAAGTCACTTAAGCCTGATTCAAAATCCTCAATTAATTTCAATAGCAATTTGGAGTATATACTTAATACCAGGATAAAGGTGATGGATTCCATTCTCATTTGACAACATCTTCTTCTGCTATCCTAGGAATCATTTCCTCCAGAGACACTACCTAGTTAGCCTGAATTGTTGTGAAGGGTTTCTTTGCATCGAATTCATTTTTAACTACTAATCAGAAAAACCTAATTAGGTGTGCTATTTTCTTATTTCTCGATTTTTGAAAGTAGAGGCTTAAAAAGAATTCTTCCTCACTTGTTTGAATTATCAAGTCTGGTTTTAGTGCAGATATAAAATTTGGGTGTTGATTTCCCTGACATCTCAAACTAAAATTTTCAGGTGGAAAAAAAAAACTATTACAAACTTAGTTATTTGTAATAAAATTATGCTAGCTCTACTTGACTAGATTGCTTTTTAACTGAAGCTTTGAAAACTGTCACAGATCTTAAAAATAAAATTGCTTGAGTAGCTGAGGAGAACTGTATTAAAATGCAAATTTCCAGCTGTTACTATTTCTTCAAAAACCAATAATCCCTCAAGGCCACCAATATGTCATAATACTTAATGGGAAAATATCCCTTAGGCAGAATGGCCTTTCTAAGTTGACTTTTGATTAAACCTAAATTATTATATAGCAAAAAAAAATTAAAATAAATAAGGAACATAAATATAGGATTCAACTGAAATGTGATTCAGCATGTAGCCAAATAAGAAAGAGGGAGGAAACCCATACTACGTCACTAATTTATGAGTAATACACCCTGCTTGAAAATTAACCACAATAATTGGTAAAATAAAAGTATATGCCTCTTCCAAACTACCCAATAATTATGTATGTGTGTTGATTTACTTATGAAAGGATATTCCATTTTGGAAGTGGTAACAATTATTTTTGGCAAGATAAACTCATTGGATGGAATGACAAAAACTAGATGTAAGAGTTAAATAGCTACATTTCTTAAACAAGGTTTCTAGATGTATTACAATGCAGAATAGTGGAGTTGTGTCAAGAGATTATCTATTGCTATGATATTTGTGGAATTTTTAAGAAATGAGAACCAATTTTTTGTTTTTATTATATATGAAAATTTCTGAATGTTCAAAGAAATTGAAAGAATTGTACATTATACATCTATATATCTCCTAGATTCTACAAATAACATTTTTATACTTTCTTGGTTACATGTGTAAGCATCTTCATGTTATAATGAGAGATTCTTATTCCAGAATGATTGGTCCTGCATTTGTAGGTGTCTAACCCATTTGCTAGTTAATTCTGAGTGGTTAAAAATAGGGAGATTCTCCTTGCCATAAAATTTTCTAAAATTCACATTTTAAATAGTTATATGAGAACAAAATATCCACATATGGTTAGGGAAATGAAGTCAAATCTGTGATCCAAATGTGTGAATCTATTAAAAATAATAAATAATAACCCAAGTAAAGCAAATAGATGAATCATATTCTTTAAAAGATCTTTTAATTTCTCCTACTCTAGACTACCTCAAGGGTATTCTTTGTTTAGTTTTTTAGTGTCTTTGTTTGAGAAATTAAGTAGTCCAATTCACTGATCTTCAATCCAGCACAGCTAAATACCCCTAATATTTATCCTGTTATCCAGCATGCTTTCTGTCATACCAACTGCTCTATTTTGCTTCGAAGTATTTTTTATCTACCAGCTAAGGGCAACAAGGGGAACCTGTTATAGATGTTAGCATGTGTACTTGTTTGTGTGTGTTGATCAATGAAAACCCACACATCCACTATGTACTAGACAACCCCACAGGTGCAGCTGAAAGTAAGTGGTCCCAGATTGCAAATAAATGACAAGTTAGTATGTAACCAGCAATGTTTTATATCTGAAAAACTCTGATTAAATGAGGCACAAATGGTTTTAAAACTGTTAAAGAAAACTTTTCATTTTATTTAATGCTAAACTTGGTCTAATGAAGAGTGTTTATGACACCTTATTTACTTAATGCTAAACAGAATGCCTCTTTTAACTATTGATTCCCCTATCATTTTTTAAGCAAATTTAGAATGGTCTATGCCCAACCTAGTAAGAAAATTCACAATAGCCAAGACATGGAAATAACCCAAATGTCCATCAACAGATGATTGGATTAGGAAGATGAGTTATATATACACGATGGAATACTACTCAGGCTTAAAAAAGAATGACATATGCCATTTGCAGCAACATGGATGGAACTAGAGACTCTCATACTAAGTGAAATAAGTAAAAAACAGAAAGACAAATACCATATGATATCTCTTATAATTGGAATCTAATATACAGCACAAATGAATTGTTTCCACAGAAAAGAAAATCATAGACTTGGAGAATAGACTTGTGGCTGCCTCAGGGGAGAGAGAGGGTGTGGGAGGGATCGAGAGCTTGGGGTTATTGTATGCAAACTATTGCTCTTGGAGTGGATTTACAATGAGATCCTGCTGTGTAGCATTGAGAACTATGTCTAGATACTTATATTACAACACAACAATGGGAGGAAATAGTATGTATACATGTATGTGTAACTTGGTCCCCATGCCATACAGTGGAAAAAAATAAATAAAATTTAAAAAAAGAAAAAAGAAAATTAATGACAAATAAAATGAGAATAAATCAGAACCCATACCACTTTGGAAATTTATATGTCTAATAAATGGGTCTTTAAAAATCTAGGATTAATATTTGAAATAGTCTTAGTTTACCAAGATCACTGGAAGAAAATAAATAGCAAATAACATAATTTACTTTAGAAGAATGCCCAACTCCTAAGATGAAAACCTTGTGAATATACTCACAATTTAGCAACAAGAAAGCAATAGTTTATTAAATGAATCAATATGAAAATAGGTGATTTTGCAGGAAATTAGAACCTAATAGCACTATGTCTACTTAAACAGCTTATATTCTAATTAATTAATAAAGCCCACTGAACTACTTCCAATACTCCAAACTACTGTGAATAGCTCCAGGAAGTTCAAAGAATTATGGCCCTGTTGCAAGTACTCCATAGTTGTGACCATGAACTTTCATTACCATCCCAGTAAATTTGATAATGCTATTCTGACACTGAATATCTTCTTCTCAGTCTTCTACTAACTATACTGCTGAAACAATTTTTCCATTTCTGATTTGTTTCAAGAATGAAAAGAAACCTTGGAACAGTATCTGAAAACAAATACATTTTGAGGAGGCCTTTCATGTAATAGTCTGGACCGTGGTTTCTTTAGAAAACCGTTTATTGCAAAACCATTTGCTTTGTACAAGAAATGCATTTTAAAGAAAGACAAACACAGCTTAAAAGTAAGTGATGGAAAAGTTATAACATTCAGACAGTAAATCTAAGAAAAATGGTACATCTAAGTTAGTATCAGACAAAGTAGATTTCAAGGCAGAGAATTTTACAAGAAAGAGGGACATCATGATGTCAAAAGGAACAGCACAAGGAAAACAAAAATTCTAAATGTAAATACATTTAATTTTAAAAAGCACAAAAATTAATGAAGCCAAAACAAAGAACACAATACCAAATTGCTAAAAAAAAATTACCCAAGGGTAATTTTGTGTAAGCACATATGTACCAATATGCCAAGATAAACCAGACACTGATATATAAAGTCTCAAAAATGTCAAAGAATTCATATAGACCAATGGAATAGAATAGAGAACCCAGGAATAAACCCAGACACCTATGGTCAATTAATCTTTGACAAAGAAGGCAAGAACATACAATGTCTTTTCAGCAAGCATTGCTGGGAAAACTGGACAGCTGCATACACATCAATTAAACTAGAACACACCCTCACACCATGCAAGAAAATAAATTCAAAATGGCTTAAAGACGTAAATATAAGACACGACACCATCAAACTCCTGGAAGAGAACATGGGCAAAACATTCTCTGACATGAAACCTTACAAATGTTTTCTCAGGTCAGTCACCCAAGGCAACAGAAATAAAAACAAAAATAAGCCAATGGGACCTAATCAAACTGACAAACTTTTGCACAACAAAGGAAACAAACAAACAAAGACAACTTACAGAATGGGAGAAAATAGTTGCAAATGATTCAAGTGACAAGGGCTTAATCTCTAGAGTATACAAGCAACTTATACAACTCAACATCAGAAAAGCCAACAATGCAACTGAAAAATGGGCAAAAGACCTGAAGAGACATTTTTCCAAGGAAGATGTAGAGATGGCCAACAAGCACATGAAAAAAATGCTCCACATCACTGACTAGAGAAATGCAAATCAAAATTACCAAAAAATACCACCTCACACCAATCAGAATGGCCATCATTAATAAGTCCACAAGTAACAAAAGCTGGAGAAGGTGTGGAGAAAAGGGAACCCTCCTGAACTGTTGGTGGGAATGCAGCTGGTACAATCACTATGGAGAAGAGTATGGAGATACCTTGGAAATCTATACATAGAACTACCATATGGTCCAGCAACCCCACTCTTGGGCATATATCTGGACAAAACTTTCCTTGACAAGGACACAAGCACCCGCATGTTCATTGCAGCTCTATTCACAATAACCAAGACATGGAAACAACCCAAATGTCCATCGACAGATGATTAGATTAGGAAGAAGTGGTATATATACACAATGGAATACTACTCAGCCATAAAAAAGAACGAAATAATGCCCTTTGAAGCAACATGGATGGAACTAGAGACTCTCATACTAAGTGACGTAAGTCAGAAAGAGAAAGACAGATACCATATGATATCACTTCTATCTGGAATCTAATATAAGGCACAAATGAAACTTTCCACAGAAAAGAAAATCATGGACTTGCAGAATAGACTTGTGGTTGCCAAGGGGGAGGTGGAGGGAGTGGGGTGGTTGGGGAGCTTGTGGTTAATAGATACAAACTATTGCCTTTGGACTGGATTAGCAATGAGATCCTGCTGTGTAGCACTGGGAACTATGTCTATTCACTTATGATAGAGCATGATAATGTGCAAAAATAGAATGTATACATGTATATGTAACTGGGTCACCATGCTGTACAGTAGAAAAAAAGTAGAAAAAAAATGTATTGGGGAAATAACTATTAAAAAATGGCAAAAAAGTCAAATAATTGATATCTTACAAAATGTATTCTCTAAGCACAATAAAGTAGAAATCAATCGATATCACAAACTGTGAAAATCCCAAAATCTTTAGACACTTGTAAAAAATACTTCTAAATAACCCATGAGGCAAAGAAACAATTAAATTTTAAAAATTTCCAATTGAATGATAATAAAAGCACCATATATAAAAATCTGTGGGATGGAAACAAAGCAGCATGTAGACAGAAATTTATGGCATTAAATGTCTCAAGTTAATTACCTATATTTTCACTTTAAGAAGCTAGAAGAACCAGAGCAAATCAAAGAGAAAAAGTATTTAATGGACAAGAAGTCAAAACAAATGAAAATATTTAATAAAAAGAAATTAATGAAATAGAAATATACAATTTAGGGAATTACAAGGCCAAAAGTTGTTTATTCAAAACAAAATAGATAAATCATTGGCAAAACTAATCAAGGGGAAAAAATAAGAGGGAAAAAAATCCAATTATTAACATGAGGAATGAAAGCTGGGATATTACTACAGATCCTACAGACATTAACAAGATAAAAGGGGATTTAAAACAAATTTGTGCCAATAAATTTGACAACATAAAAATGGACAAATTCTTTGTGAAGTACAATTTAACAAAACTAATTCATGAAAAAATAGAAAGTATCTATATCTGATAAAGTTGTTCAATTTGTAATTTTTAAGATTCCCCAAAAGAAGAAAATTATTAAGTTTAATGGTGAGTAAATCTGGAAAATGTTATCTTAACGAAATGATGGAGATTATCATTGCTAAACATGAAGCATATCAATATCATCAATCTCCTGATATAATGAGAAAAGTAATTCATCTCTATGCTATCCTTCATCAAAACTGACAACCCTAGTTTAATTATTAGAAAACATCTGACAAACCCAAATTGAGGGGCATTTAGAAAGTACCTAACCAGTATAATTTGAAAATGCCAAAAAACAACAAAACACTGAAATTGTGTGCCAGGTTAGATGAGACTAAAGAGCTGTGATGCTTAAGTGCAATATGGTATTAAGAATTAGATTCTTGAAAAGAATAAGACACTGCTGCAAAAACTGGAACATTTGCGAGTAAATTTCACAACTGATTTTGGTTTACCAATGTTCGTTTCTTAGATACGATAAAGGTTCCCCAAGTATGTGATAGGTTCACATCATCGAAAGCAGGGTGAAAGGCATTCAGGAATTGTTGTATCTTTGCAACTCTTTTATAAATCTAATCTTACTTCGAATTAAAATTTTTTAAAATCCTCACAAAGTAAACTTAGGTACAAATGCTTTGCTAGTGGGCTCTATCAAAGTTAGAATTAATACCAACTTACACTAACATTTTTTAGAAAATAAGGTATAAATGAACAATTCCTAAATCATTATTTAAAACCACAACACAACTGACACCAAAACTTGATGAAGAGTTTACAAGTAAAATGTAGACTAATATCATTATAACCATAGATCTAAAAATCCTCAACAATAGTAATGTACATAAAAAGATAGTATGTCACAAGCCAGTAGGTTTATCTCCAGATTGCATGTTTAAAACATCTGAAAATCAACTGATGTAAATTAACCACATTACCAGAATAAAAGAAATGAAAATGAACACTTAATATTTCAAACATCAACTTATAAAAGGCATCTATAAAAAACTATAGCTACAGTTAAATTTAATGGTGAAATATTGAATGCTTCTTGATAAGATCAAGAATATGGCAAACCTGTCCACTCTCTCACTACTCTCTATTTCTAGTCAATGCTATACTGCAAGTCCTAGCCAGTGCCCTAAGAAAAAAGAGAAGGGGATTTGGGGCAGGGGGGGAAGAGAAGGAAGAAGGAAAGGGATCAAAAGGAGGAAGAGAAAGAAGAAGGGAAACTAACAGTATTTCATTAGTTTGGTATAGTACTCATGTTTTCTTTTTTGTCTATTCCCTTTTTACTACTTTACTTTTGTGTGTAATATATATTCTCTAGTATACAGCATTAATTCCTCTTTTTTCATTTATTGTTGTGGTTTATACTTTTTTTTAAGGTATTTTCTTAGTGGTTATTCCAGCGATGACAACATACATTTAAATGAAAAAAATCTATCTCAGAGTCATAATAATTTTAAAATACAGAAGCCTTGTTCTGTTATAGCTACATGCCTTTGTGTTAACATATCTTTATAGGTTATGAACCCAATACTATTTTATAACATTTTTTCTATACCTTTTTCTGAATCAGTTAAAAGATATAATCAGTTAAAAGATATAAAATATGTTCATATTGGGTTATATGTTCCCACATAATTTCTTTTATCAGTATTATATATTTTTTGGTGTGAACTGGAATCATTTTCTTTAAGGCTGAGGACTTCCTTGAGTATTTCTTATTAGGTAGTTTTACTAACAGTAAATTCTCAGTTATTCCTTATATAAGAGTATCTTTTATTAGTATTTTTTTTTAATTTAGGGACACAACCATGGCATATGGAGATTCTCAGGCTAGGGGTCGAATCAGAGCTATAGCTGCCGGCCTATACCGCAGTTACAGCATCGAGAGATCCAAGCTGTATCTGCAACCTACGCCACAGCTCATGGCAACACCAGATCCTTAAGCCACTGAGTGAGGCCACGGATTGAACACACATCATCATGGATATTAGTTGGGTTCGTTAACTGCGGAGCCACAATGGGAACTCCTTAACCTTAATTTTTGAATGGTAGTTTTTCTGAATATAGAATTTTAGGACTTCACATATGTACTATTGCCTTCTTCTGAACTCCTTTGCTTATGATGAGAAATTAAATGTTCTTGTGTTTTTTCTACATGCGATAGTTGCTTTTCCCCTTGTTGCTTTCAAGATTTTCTCCATGTCTTCGGGATTCAACAGTTTGATCACTTGTTTAGGTGTTGTTCTCATTGTGTGTTCCTACTTGGATTTCATTGAGCTTTTTGGATGTGTAAATTAATATATTTTTCTCAAATTTGAGAAACTGTCAGCTAATTTTTTTTGTGCATTTCTCTATCTTCTGGAGCAGTTTTTCTAAGCAGTTGGTAATCTTGATGTACTATATGTCTCTGAGGCGTATTCATTCTCATTTTCCTGTTTTACCTTTCTCTTTTATTGACCTAGTTTCAGATTTTCAGACTTCTCTCGGATCAAATCCACTCTTGGGCCTCTCTGAATTGTTTTCATTTCAGTAATTTTATCTTTCAATTCCAGAATTTCCATTTAGCTATTATGATTTAGATTTCTTTGTTGATATTATTCACTTGATGAGTCATTATCATGCTTTCTAAAATTCTAAAAACATGGTTTCCTTGTCTTTTTCCTGTGTATGGGTTTGACTTTCCTATTTCTTTTCATGTATCATTTATATTGAAAACTGGACATATCAGATACTACATTGTGGCAACTCTGGATTCTGACCTGGTTGTTGCTATTTTGTTTTTTGCTTATATCTTATTTTTTCATTTACTTGTCAGGACTAGTACAGTTATGTCTGCCTCTTCTGTGGTAGTGTAGTATTTTTATTTATACACATCATTTCTCAGGAGTTATGCCTGGATCAACATAGCTTCTTAGTTGGCCAATAATTGGTAAGAGGGTATGCTTAAACTCTGAGGCAGTTGAGTTTTGACCCTTTGCTAATTAATCTGTGTATGGGCTGAGAAATGCTTTCCAACTTTAAACAGTTTGAGTCCACTCTGGCTTTTACTTTCTGGTATGCCAAGTTGCAGTTTCAGTCTGGAACAAATAGAGGGCTAAGTGTCCTCCAGTTTCTCCTGAGGGTGGAGATCATAAAAAGCGACACAGCTTCTTCCTTGATCACTAATTGGAGCTCCAAGCCATTATACAAGAAACTCAACTGTTTTGTGGCCATCATCCGGTAAAGAAGTCAAAGCCATGGAGAGGTAATGTGTCACAGTTCCAGCTGAACCCAGCTTTTGGGATATCTCATGCATTGTGCCAAGCCTCCATATGTTTCCAGATCCCAGTTGTTCAAGACACCTCCAGACATTCTATTTTTTCCAGCTAAGGCTCCAAATATTATGGAACCATGCCTCCCCTTACTGACAGCCTGCCCTATGGATTTTGGACTTTCCTAGCCAGCACTCCTAATTTTTTAAGACAGTTCTTTGAAATAAATTGTTAATATATATCTCCTATTGATTTTATTTCTCTGCTTGGACCCTGACTGATACACAATCAAACACATAAATGTTCTGGACCTTTCCTTCATAAAGTTGATCTCTGTACTGAGAAAAAAATATCTTTCTAGAGTTAGTGACTTTTTGCTTGATTAGTGTTAGTCTAGGCCCCCAATTACTGGCCATCTCTCCACAGTTTGCATATCATCCAACAGGATTGTCAGCAGTATCCTATATATTTTTAGAATACACTGAACATCTTACCTGCTTTTTACCCCAACAAGAAACAGACAAGAGTGTAGTATCACCTAAGCCAAGGGAGTAGACAGTTTTACTAAGAAAATCATGAAAAGTATCAGTAATATTTCAGTTCATTTACCACTGCAGAGTGAATTCATGATTGCTTAATTCTCCCACCTTTGTCATTCAGTTACTCCTCCTGCCATTAATAATTTTAATTGTATCATGATACACAAACTGAAAAAGCACAAAGGCCCAATAAAAGCAAGCAAACTTTCCAAGTTTTCAGAGGGTAGCTAGAATGTCATCTTTACTCAACAAGCATGGGCTTCTATCTTGGCAAAGAATCATAGCTGAAGAGTTTAGACAAGGATGAAAAAAGAATGAACAGAAGTTTTTCTTTAGAAGATGTGTAGCTAATTTAGGCTTACAAATAAATTTTACAACCTAGTTCTTTTCATGTGTTAGAACTGCTCAATTACTTGAAGGTTATATTGATATTTTGGGTTTTCGGTTTATTGGGTAAAGATTTTTCCCCACCTATCTTTATGCTTCATCTCCAAATAAAGACAGAAAATAAAGATTAATCTAGCCAACTGTTACAGATGCTTAAATATTTAGGAATATATTCTGATTTTCAAGTTATGAAATTGAACAACCATGGTCCCTGTAATAAACATAAAGCCATTGATAAGATTCTTCATTAAGTGCAGGCTACTATAATAAACACATAATATAATCTTTACACAATTTTCTAATTCCAGAAACAAAATCTCCCCAAACAGACATCTAAAATTATAGTGCAGTTCACTGTGAAAACTTCCAAATCCTAAAGTTGCTTTCAAGCATCATTTTGTGCTGCCAGCAGAGTCACTGATTTTTTTCAGCTCTCTCTTATAAAATTTCTTTTTTTTTATGTTTCTGATCCTCTACCTTGCTGGGCAGCCTCATGCCTGACAGAATTCTTTAGTCTCAAACTAATTGGCAAATGTCCTCCTGGGAAGATAGATTTCCAGCATTTTAACATCTCAGACTATGTGTGTGATATCGCCTATATAAAGACTGTTGGACATAAGCAACTCAATGTTCAGTTTGTCAAATGGTATAATTAATGTGAAACTATTTTATTGTTATATTTTTTCCTAGAGCCCCCCTGGTGCTTGCATATTAGCATCAGAGTGAATTTCATTATTTTCCTGAGTTTATTATTATTATTTTCTGAACTCTTAATCTTTTTTATACATTCAAACTAGAATACCAATCTTTTATTTTCCAAATTATTCTCACAGAGATTATGTACTCTCAAAGTCATATTAAATCCTAGAGCAAGGGATAAAGTTTGGTTTTTCTGCTAATTAATTCAATTTGCTTATGCATATTTTCTCTATCTTCATGTTTTTTTTTCCTTCTACTTCTCATTCTATGCTTGGTGACACCTTTTTAAAAAGAAATTAGCTCAAAGAAAGGAAGAATAAACATGTATATGTCAAAATCAGTGCTCTGACACTTATGTGTAGAAGCTCCCTCCTGATCTCCTATCTTTGGCTGGCATATAAATCATACTGAACAGTTCACAGTTTTAAGGGATTGACAGGTTCTCAGGTACAAAGTGCAATTGCAGAGTAGTAATGCTCTTCTGTCACACATCAGTCTGGACTGGAAACAAGACTGATTGAGGGATTTAACTTATGATCATAATTGTTTTTAATGTCCTCTCAGTTCTTGTTTATGGTCCTCTCTTTAGCTACCTTTTTCTTTTTTTACAGAAAAGAATTTTATATTCCACTTATAAAGTATTTCCAAGTGATGTTCTCTGTTTTATAAATCCGTATCTGATATCAATTGGATCTGAAGCTAAGTTATTGTACCAAGTTCTCAACAGGTCAGTGCTGCTAGCTTTGGTAATGTGCCAAAAGAGTTATCTTTTAAAATAAAACAAGGACCCATTACCACAAAATTTGTTTATAGGCTATGCATAGCAGAAATAAAATCCCTAAAAATTAACATCTTATTTTGTAAGAAACAAACTACAGCTTATTAACAAAGGTTTTCAAAAATCAACTTTCAAAGAAGCTAACTCTCCAAAAATCTTATTTTATACACTGAAAATCTTTGAAAATTACTTACAATTAATAGAACACAAAACTCACTTAAAATTAATTTGGTATTAATGTATGTTAGCTTAGTACGCTCCAATTTTCCAAACTATACCATAGAGTAAATTAATTCCAAAATCCAGACAGAAATCCTCCAAAGATTGTTTTATTTGGTTTTAATTCATAAAGCTATTTTTAAAATTTAAATAATTAGAGAAACGACAGTACTCTAGGCCAATAAGATAAAAAGGGTTTTGAAATCTCTTTCAACGTACACATTTATGTATAATAAATATGTACATATAAATGTGTATATTTGGCTAAGTTAATAAAGCTATTATGATAGTCCTACATCAAAAGTTTATTTCATGTCTGCTTCCCAAAGATTGGTTGGGTTTATGAAAAATAATACACATAAATTTACGATGACATCACTACTAGACTTATTTATACTTACTAATTTGTGTAAGGGCTATGAAAATAGGAAAATAAATTTCTGTCATGGAAATGCAACAACTTGCAGCTAGAAATGCCTCCTGTCTGTTCTAATTCAGATATATCTGGAAATGCTGGTAAATATTGGATATTGCCTAATGTGATTTTATTCTAAGTAATCCATCATAAAAAATGAAGAGATCATTTCATGATAAGATTTTACTGGTGTAACTGTGAAGCAAACATTATCAATCATTTACTCCAGGCTTAGGTCATTAAAAAGAAGAAAAAAACCATAGAACTACTTTTGCTTGAGATAACACTGCTTAAAATTAAGGGATAGCTAGTTCTTTCATTTTTGTCATTTATGGGAGCAATGCTATTTGAACAAAAATACATTTTTTATAATGCTTTTCATGTTGCAAAGAATTAATATAATTTTAAAATTGCAATTCACTAATATTCTGAGGGTATAATATCCTATATCCAATACCGAAGATTGGCAGACCAAGAAAAACAAAAACACTCCTGCCCTGTCTAAACACTGTATATGATTTATTACTTCATGAGTTTTAATCAAAGCCCCACCCTCACCCCTGATTAATTTTAAAAATTGAATTGTTTCTCAGCAATTGTTTGTTCTATAATACACTTAATCAATAGTAGCTTATCTGTTTTTCTATGAAGAAAGGAAATGTAGTAAGAAAACAAGAGTTCGGTAATTTTATGTAGTTTCATGGTAAACATCTCTGACAAGAAAATCTACCACTAAAGCTCACGTTGCTAATTTCTCAAGCCCTTGGGAGTGCAGCACAAAAGGAAATAAAGAAAAATGGCAATGATTTAAGTTAGTAAGTTCTATTCCAATTGTCCCTTGTACGTTTCCTCTCTGTGAGCTAATAATACTGGTTTTAAATGAAATTATATACAAGGTTACAACACAGACTTGATCTTATTGGTAATGTGGGGGTATACCCAATAGAACAAAATCTGGGAGTAGTCTCAAGTTTGAAGCAATAAATTCTGTATTTCCTAAGGTTTTAAGTTTTTAACTCTGGGAAACTTCTGTAACAATTTACTCACGTCTTTGGTGATCTAATTTCACATTTACTCAATACCTGTGAGTATGCATCCTAATAAATGAGTATTTTCTCCAATGCAACATGGAAGTAGATAATAAATAAAGGATCAATGAATAATATTAAATATGAGGGACTCCAGAACAACCAGTCTTTACTAAAGAAAGTCAATTCTCAGGACCTTAGCAAATACTGATGAGTAGCCCTGAAGTTACATAATTTTATTTCCATAAGTGAGGTTTTGGTCATTGTCAGTGCTTCTGATGAGACTTGTACACTTTAACTTATAAACCATCTGATAACTGAATTTTAAAGTTAGCAGAGACTCCATTGCAGCTCAGCAATAACAAACCCAATCTATAGGGATGCGGGTTTGATCCCTGGCCCTGCTCGGTGGGTTAAGGATCTGGTGTTGCCCCAAGCTGTGGTGTAGGTCCAGATGAGGCACAGATCTGGCATTGCTATGGCTGTGGTGTAGACCAGCAGCTATAGCTCTAATTCAACCCCCGGCCCAGGAACTTCCATATACTTCACATGTGGCCCTTAAATAAATAAATAAAGTTAGCATCTTACTAGGACTACAGCAATATTCTGAGAACAAGAAGGTCTTGAGCAGTTCTTTTATTCTCCTGGCAGCAGGTGGCCAGCTATTTAAAGCTGTCCCAGGGTTCTAAATATGACTTTAAAGATGTGACAATTAACAAACAGTATCATGGACATTCAACATATCCTAATTTACTTAATATATCCTCTTCTTAATCATCTAGAGCAACAAAATAACTTAAAGAAAAAAGTATAAAATACGAAGATAAAGACTACTGATTATTGCAATATTAACCATTTAAAATGCTTGTAATTACTTGAGAACATGAGAAGATGATTATTTAGGCAACAAGAACTTCAGCATCAACATAAACTAGTTGGTGGACCCAGAAGAGAGGAAAAAAAAAAAAGAAGCAATATTGACAAACTTTCAGCTAGATTAACCAAGAAAAAAAGAGCAGATTCAATTAAAAGTATAACCAATTCCACAAAAATACAAAAGACAGAGTCATAAAAGACTACCATAAGCAATTATATACCAACAAATTGTATAACCTAGAAAAAAATGGCTAAGTTCTACTAAAATTTAATCATGAAGAAATAGAAAATATGAACGTACATTAATAAGGAAATTCAACCAAAAATCAAAAATGTCCCAACCAAGAAATGCCCAGGACAATATGTGTTCATTGGTAAATTCCAGTAAATATTTAAAGAAGAATTAACACAAACCCTTCTCAAAGTCCTTCAAAAAGAAAAAAAAAAGAGGGAATGCTCCCAAACTTATTTCACCAGGTCAACATTGCCCTGACAACAAATCAAATAAAACAGCATAATAAAAGAAAATTATAGACCAATATCCATTAGGTATATAGAGAGGAAAATTCTTATTAAAATACTAGCAAAATGAATTCAACACCACATTAAAAACATCATACACCATGACCAAGTAGGATTTATGCCTGGAATGTAAGAACAAAACAACACATGCAAATCAACAAATGTGATACACCATATTAACAAAGATCAAAATCACATAAACATCCCAATAGATGAAGAAAAAGCACTTGAAAAATTTCAATAGTCTTTTATGATAAAAACTCAGTAAATTAGATATAGAATAAATACAAACCAACATAATAAACATATGACAAGCTATAGCTAGTTATTTTAAATGGATGATCAAATTGATCCTCCAAGAGCAAGAACAAATCGATTCTCTAAGGTTAGGGATAAGAGAAGCACATCCACCCAACCACTTCTATTCGACATATTACTGGAAATCCTATCAAGAGTATCAGGCAGGAAAAATAAATAAAAGACATCCAAATAGGAAAGGAAGAAGGAAAATTGTACCTGCTTTAAGATGAAAACACTAAAGATCACAAATCAACTGTTGCAAATAATAAACAAAATTGTTGAAGTTGCAGGATACAAAAATCAATACACAAAAAATCACCTGTATTTCTATACACTGCAGAGGAGTGAGAGTTCTGAGCCCCATATCAGGTTCCCCAGCTTGGGGGGCCAGAGGGATCTGGCATCAGGAAGAAGAATACCAAGAGCATTTGGCTCTGAAGGCCAGCAGGGCTTGAGTGTAGAAGCTCCAAAGGAATGGGGAAAACAGAGCCTGTACTCCTAGAGGGTACACACAGTGACTCATGTGTACTGGGACCCACGGCAAGGAGAGCCTTCATAGGAGCCAGAGCCAGACCTACCTGGTGGTCTTGGAGGGTCTCCTAGGGAGGTGAGGGTCGCTTGTGGATCACTGTAGGGACAAGGACACTGGTGGCAGAGGCTTCAGGAACAGTAATCAGCATGAGCTCTCCTGAAGGTTACCATTTTGGCACCAATACCTGGTTTAACCCAACATCCTGTGGGCACTAATGCTGCTACATCTCAGGCCAAACAACCAACAGGGTGACAACACAGCCCCAGCCAAGAGCAGACAGGCTGCCTAAAGTCACCCTGAGCTCATAGCCACCATTAAATACACCATTCGACACAGCCCTTCCTACCAGAGAGACAAGATCTAGTTCCACCCATTGGTGGGGAGGCACTAGTCCCTCCTACCAGAAAGCCTGACATGCCTCTGAACAAACCTCACCCACTAGAGGAAAGATACCAGAGTCAAGAAGAAGTACAATCCTGTGGCCTGAGAAACAGAGAACAAAAACACAGAAATTTAGACAAAATGAGATGGATGCCATCTCATTTTGTCTAAAGGAGTAAGATAAAACCTCAAAAGAAGGAATAAGATAAAAGGAATAAGATAAAACCTCAAAAGAACAACAAAGTCAAGTGGAGATAGGCAATCTGCCTGAAAAAGAATTTATAGTAATGATAGTAGAGATGATCCCAGGAGTTCCTGCTGTGGCTTAGTGAGTTATGAACCTGACTAGTATCCATGAGGCTGCAGTTTCAATCCCTGGCCTCACTTAATGCATTAAGGATCTGTTGTTGCTGTGAGCTATGGCACAGGTTGCAGACACTGCTAAGATCCCACAATGCTGCAGCTGTGGCATAGGCTGGCAGCTGCAGCACCCATTTGCCCCATAGCCTGGGAACTTTCATACACCACAAATGCAGCCCTAAAAATAAAAAAGAATTTCCATATATCAGGGGGAAAAGTGGAGGGACAGACCAAGATACAAGAAACGTTTTAAAAAAGAGCTAGCTTTAAAGAACAAATGGAGATAAATAATAAAACAGCTGAAATCAAAAAATACCCTAAAATAAATAACAGCAGAATAAATGAGGCAAAAAAAAAATAGGTGGGCTGGAGGACAGACTGGTGCAAACTACTGTGGAAAAGAATAAAGAAAACAGAATAAAGAAAAAAAGAATGAAAAATTAGGAGAGTCTAAGAGTGCATTGCAATGACATTAAATGTGCCAACATTGACATTATAGGAGTGCAAGAAGGTTAAGAGAAAGAAAAAGGGGCTGAGAAAATATATGAAGAGGTTAATAGCTGAAAACTTCCCTAACATGGGGGAAAAAACACTCACTCAAGTCCAAGGAGCACATCAAGTTCCATACAAGATAATCACAAGGAATAACATGCCAAGACACACATTAATTAAAGTGACCAAAATTTAAAATGAAGAGAAAATATTAAAAGCAACAAGTGAAAAACAACAAATAACATACAAGGGAACCCCCATAAGGTTATGAGCTGATTTTTTCAGCAGAAACCCTATAGGCCAGAAGAGTGGCACAATATATTTAAAGTGGTTGAAGGGAAAAACCTACAACCAAGAATATTCTACCCAGAAAGGCCCTCATTCATATTCAACAGAGAAGGAGGAAAAAAAAAAAAAGATTCAACAGAGAAAGCAAAAGCTTACCAACAAGCAAAAGCTAAGAGAATTCAGCACCACCAAACCAGCTTTACAACAAATGCTAAAGGAATATTTCTAGGCATAAAAGAGAAGGTCACAACAAGAAGCAAGAATATTATGAATTGGAAAGCTCACCAGTAAAGGCAAACATACAGTAAAGGTAAGAAATTATACATACATAAATATGACATCAAAAACAGTAATCTTGAGGAGAGTACAAGTGTGGGATATTTAAAATGCATTTGAAATTAAGAAATCACCATTTTAAAACAAATATTGTATGTATATAGACTTTTGAACCAAAGCTTCATAGTAACAACAAATCTACAATAGATACACACAAAAAAGAAAAATCCAGAAAACATTAGGATAGGCATCAAGCCACAAGAGAACAAAAGTAGAAGGGAAGAAAAAAGATCAATAAGAACAAATCCAAAACAATTAACAAAATGGCAGTAAGAATATACATATCAATAATTACCTTAAATGTAAATGGATTAAATGCTCAAAAAGATATCAACTGGCTGAATGGGTACAAAAACAAGACCTGTATATAAGCTGTCTATGAGAGACTCACTTCAAATCTAGGGACACATACAAACTCAAAGTGAGAGGATGGAAAAAGGTATTCCATGTAAATGGAAATCAAAAAAAATTTGGAGTATCAATATGCATACATGACAAAATAGATAGTAAAAAAGTTACAAAGGAAAAAGAAGGATACAATATAATGATCAAAGAATCAATACCAGAAGATATAACAATTGTAAATAGATATGCACCCAATATAGGAGCACCTTTATAAAAGGAGAACTTGACAGTAACACCATAATAGTGTGGGATTTTAACTCCCCAATTATATCAATGAACATAGCATTTACAGAAAATAAGGAAACATAGGCCTTAAATGATGCATTAGGCCAGTTGGACTTAATTGATATTTATAGACCATTCCATTTGAAATCAACAGAACACACATTCTTCTCCAGTTCAAATGCATGGAATATTCTCCAGGATAGATCATTTGCTAGGCCACACAGAAAGCTTTGGTAAATTTAAGAAAATTGTATTAATCATCTTCTCCAACCACAATGCTATCAAATTAGAAAACAAGTACAAGGAAAAAAAAACTGTAAAAACTCCAATCTTGTGGAGGCTAAACAATATTACTAAATGAGCATGTATTATTGAAGAAATCAAAGAGAAAGTCAAACTAAAGGAAAGTGAAAACAGTGATGATCCAAAATCTACAGAATGCTGCAAAAGAAGGTCTAAGAGGGAAGTTTCTAGCAATACTGTCTTACCCTAGGAAACAGGAAAGTCTCAGATAAACTCAGTTAACATGTAAAGCAACTAGAGAAAGAAGGACAAACAAAACCCAAGTTAGTAGAAGAAATCATAAAGATCTGAGCAGAAATAAATGAAATAAAGATGAAGAAAATAATAGTAAAAATCAATGAAAACAATAGAAAAGATCAATGAAAACAAAAGCTGATTCTTTGAAAAGATCACCTAAATTGATAAACTTTTATTGAGACTCTTCAAAAAAAGCGACAGAGGGCTTAAATCTACAAAATTAGAGATGGGGAAAAAATAATTTACAACTAACTGACACCACAGAAATACAAAGGACCATAAGAGAATACTATAAGAAACTATATGCTAATAAAATGAACAACCTAGAAGAAATGCCTAAATTCTTAGTAAGGTAGAATCTTCTAAAACTGAATGAGGAAGAAATATGAACAGATCATTTATGAGGACTGAAACTGAATTTCTGATTTAAAAATTCCCAAACAAAAGTCCATGAACAGATGGCTTCACAGGTTAATTCAATCAAGTGTTAGAGAAGAGTTAACACCTATTCTTTTGAAATTCTTCAAAAAAACTTCAGATGAAGGAACACTTCCAAATTCATTCTATAAGGTCACCATCACCCCAATATCAAAACCAGACAAATATACCATAGTAAAGAAAATTACAGGCCAATATCACTGATAAACATAGCTGCAAAAATCGTCAACAAAATACAAGCAAACCAAATACAACTTATTAAAAGGAACATACATCATGATCAAGTGAGATTCGTCCCAGGGATGTAAAGATTTTTCAACATCCACAAATCAGTGTGACACACCACTAAACAAAATGAAGAATGAAAACCACATGATCAACTCAATAGATACAGAAAAAGCTTGAAAAAATTCAATACCCATTTAAGATAAAAACAACAAAAAGTGTGCATAGTGGGAACCTACCTCAACATAATAAAGGCCTTATGTGATAAATTGACATCATTCTCAAGAGTGAAAAGCTGAAAGCATCTCTTCTAAGATCAGGAGCAAGACAAGGATGCCCATTCTTGCCACTTTCATTCAAAATAGTTTTGGAAGTCCTAGCCATGGCAATCAGAGAAGAAATAAAAGGACCCAAATTGGGGAAGAAAAAATAAAACCATCAGTGTTTACATACAATATGATATCATACATAGAAAATCCTAAAGATGCTACCAGAAAACTACTAGGGCTCAAAGAATTTGGGAAAGTTGAAGAATACAAAATTAATACAGAGAAATCACTTGCATTTCTATACACTAACAATGAAAAAACAGAAAGAGAAACTAAGGAAACAGTTTCAACTTACCATGACATCAAAAAGAATATACCTAGGAGAAAACCAACCGAAGGAGGCAAAATACCTGTACTCTGAAAACTCTGAGATGCAAATGAAAGAAATTAATGACGACTCAAAAAGATGGAAAGATATCATGCTCTTGGTTTGGAAGAGTCAGTACTGTCAAAATCATTATGCTACACAAGACAATCTACTGATTCAATGCAATCCCTATCATAATACCAATGGCATTCTTCATCAAACTACAACAAAAAAGTTTTTAATTTGTAAGGTAAATAAAATGCCCCTGAATATCCAAAGAAATCTTGAAAAAAAAAATGGAATTGGAATATTTGGCCTTCTTTACCTCAGACTATATTACAAAGCTACAGCATCAAAATAGTAGAGAACCAGCAAAACAAAATCAAAAAACAATGGAAATCCCAGAAATAAACCCAAACACCTATGGTCAGCTAATCTATGACAAAAGAGACAAGAATATGCAAAGGAGGAAAGACAGTCTCTTCAAGAAGTGGTCCTGGGAAAACTGGACAGCTACATGCAAAAGAATGAAATTAGAACATTCTCTAACAGGATATGTGAAAGTAAACTCAAAAATGGATTAAGGACCTAAAGGTAAGGGCAGATACTATAAAAATTCCTAGAGGAAAACACAGGCCAAACACTCTTTGACATAAATCACAGTCCTATCTTTTTTGATCCACCTCCTAGATTAATGAAAATAGAAACACAAATAAACAATAGTTAAGCAAAAGTGTTTGCACAGCAAAGGAAACCATAAACAAAACAAAAAGACAACCCACAGAATGGAAGAAAGTCTTTGCAAATGAAGCAACTGACAAAGGGATTAATCTCTAAAACAGGCAACCGTCTCATGAGTTCTATACCAAAAGACAGATAATCCAAACAAAAATAGGCAGAATATCCAAATAGACATTTCTCCAAAGAAGACAGATGGCCAAAAAAAAAAAAATCACGCAAAAAGATGCTCAACATCACTGTTAGAGAAATGGACATCAAAACTACAATGAGGCATCACCTTACACCAGTTCGAACGACCATAATTGAAAAGTCTACAAACAATAAATGCTAAAAAGGTGTGGAGAAATGGAACCATGCTACACTGCTGGTGGGAATGTAAATTGGTACAGCTACTATGGAAAACAGTATGGAGGTTCCTTAAAAACTAAAAACAGAACTACCATATGATATGGCAATCCTACTCCTGGGCATACACCCAGAGAAAACCGTAATTCAAAAAGATTCATGTACCCCAATATTCATAGCAGCACTATTTACAAGAGCCAACATTCTAAGACATGGTAGCAAACTAAATGTCCATTAAAAAATAATGAAATAATGCCATTTGCAGCAATGTGGATGCAGCTAGAAATTATCATACTAAGTGAAGTCAGAGAAACACAAGCATGGTATCACGTGTGTAATGTAAAATATTATGCAAATGAACTTATTTACAGAACAGAAACAGAATTATAGACTTCAAAAACAAACTTATGGTACCAAAGGGAAAAGAACAGGTGGAAGGATAAATTAGAAGTCTGTGATTAACATATACAACACTACTATTTATATAACAATCAACAGGACCTACTCTATGGCATAGGGAACTCTGCTCAATATTCTGTATCACATATATGGTAAAAGAATCTGAAAAAGAATGGATATATGTATATGTATAACTGAGTCACCTTGCTGTACACCTGAAACACAGCATTATAAATCAACCGAATATTAAAAAATTTAAAAAAAGCTCAGCAAAAAGAAATAATACCAAAATGAAATGGGAACCTATGAACAGGAGAGAATACTTGAAAACCATGTATCTGAGACAGAGTTAATACCCAAAATATGTAAGAAACTATACAACTCAAAAGCAAAACAAATGATGCAATTAAATAAGACTAAAAATCTTTTTCCAAAGAAGCCATACAAATGGCCAAAAGGTACATGAAAATGTGTTTGGTATCACTAATCATAAGGAAGATTCAAATCAAAATCACAAATATCACTTCGCATTTTTCAGAACGACTATTATCATAAGGACAAGAGGTAAGAGATGGTGAGGGTGTAGAGAAAAGAATATGCACTATTGGTGGAAATGCAAACTGATACTTCTGTACAGAAAACACTATGAAAGTTCCTCAATAAATTAAAAGAACTACCATATGATTCAAAAATTTCACTTCTGTGACTATATTCAAAGGAGACAAAATGTCTTTGTTTTGCTTTTTTCAGGGCCGCACCCATGGCATGTGGAAGCTCCGAGGCCAGGGGTTGAATTGGAGGTACAGCTGTCGGCCTACACCACAGCCACAACAACACATGGTCTGAGACCCATATGTGACCTACACCACAGCTCACAGCAACACTGCATCATGGACCCACCAAGTGAGGCCAGGGATTGAACCTGATCTTCATGGATATTAGTCAGATTCATTTCCACTGCACCACAAGGGGAACTCAACAAAGGAAACAAAATGTCTTGAAGACATATTGGTATTCCCACATTAATTGCAACACTTATTCAATATAAGTGTTCCCGTCCCTACTATTTCATGTATCAATCCTTTGTCTTTCAAAATTCAAACATCACTTCCTTAGTGTTGCCTCTCAAGAACTATGTATTAGGTTATACAGAGAAGCAGAACAAAAAGGCTGTGTATAAAAATAAAGCAAGCTTTATTTTAGGGAAATCACTCACAAAATAGTGGGGGAATGTCAAGGCAGAAATTTGCAAGGCATTGGGAGACTGACCTAAGAAAACATTTGTATGGTTGATGTCAGATAATGTTTTGCCTATGTTCTCTTCTAGGAGTTTTATAGTGTCTTGTCTTAAAGTTTAAGTCTTCCAAGGCAATAGAAATAAAAGCAAAAATAAACCAATGAGACCTAATCAAACTCACAAGCTTTTGCACAGCAAAGGAAACCACTAAAAAAAAAAAAAAAAAAAAAGACAACCTACATGATGGGAGAAAATACTTTCAAACAATGCAACTGACAAGGGCGTAATCTCTAAAATATACAATTTATATAACAGCAAAAAAAGCCAACAACCCAATGGAAAAAATGGGCAAAAAGCCTGAGTAGACATTTCTCCAAAGAAGATATACAGATGACCAACAAGCACATGAAAAAATGCTCAACATCACTAGTTATTAGAGAAATGCAAATCAAAACTAGCACGAGATACCACCTCACACCAGTCAGAATGGCCATCATTAACAAGTCCACAAATAGCAAATGCTGGAGAGGGTGTGGAGAAAAGGGTACCCTCCTGCACTATTGGTGGGAATGTAAACTGATATAACCACTATGGAAAACAGTACAGAGTCATCTCAGGAAACTAAATATAGAACTACCATATAACCCAGCAGTCCCACTCTTGGGCATATATTTGGACAAAACTTCCTTGAAAAAGATACACACACTGTATGTTCACTGCAGCACTACTCACAATAACCAAGACATGAAACAATCCAAATGTCCATCGACAGATGAATGGGTTAAGAAGATGTGGTATACACACACAATGAAATACTACTTAGCCATAAAAAGAACGAAATAATGCGATTTGCAGCAACATGGATGGAAATAGAGACTCTCATAACTAAGTGAAGTTAGGTCAGAGAAAGACAAACACCATATGATATCACTTATATCTGGAATCTAATATATGGCACAAATGAACATCTCCTCAGCAAAGAAAATCATGGACTTGGAGAACAGACTTTTGGTTCACAAGGTGGAAAGGGAGGGAGTGGGATGGACTGGGAGTCCGGGGTTAATAGATGCAAACTATTGTGTTTGGAGTAGATAAGCAATGAGATCCTGCTGTGTAGCACAGGGAACTGTATCTAGTCACTTATGATGAAACATAATGGAAGATAATGTGAAAAAAACAATGTGTGTATATATATACATATATATGACTTGGTTACTTTTCTGTACAGTAAAAACTGACAGAAGGCTGTAAACCAACTATAATGGAAAAAATAAAAATAATTTAAAAAAATTTTCAAGGCAGGCCAGCAGGTTTGAGATCCAGGGAAGAGTTTTTGCTATGGTACTTAGTTCAAAGGCAATTTGGAGGCAAAATCCTCTTTTGGGGACCTCAGGATTTTTCTCTTAAAAGTTTCAACTGATTAGATGGGGTCAACCCATATATGGAAGGTAATTTGCTCTACTCAAAGTCTGCTTATTTAAATGTTAATCTTATTTAGCAACACCTAGACTAGTATTTGACCAAATAGCTGAGTACTCTAGCCCAGTCTAGTTGACACATATGTTTAGCCATCACAGATGACAATTCCTCAATTCCAATTTGGCCAAGATTCCCTGTTATCAGCAGCATCTTCTTCTGTCATTATTTTTCTTTGTAGCACCTATAACATTTTTAATTCCATGATTCCTACTGTTATTACTTGTAGAATGTATATTTCCAACTCAGAAATATGTCTATTAAACCAATATCCTACTTGTGAATCATGTCATGTTTATGGATGAATATTCAGTAAATATTCATCTAACAAGATTTAAAGAATTTCCTCTTAGTAATAGGCACAAAGGACTTAACATTAAAAAAAAAAAAAAAAAACTGTCTCGTAGTTCCTGTACAGGCTCAGAGAAAACGAATTTGACTAACATCCATGAGAACACAGGTTCGATCCATGGGCTTGCTCATTGTGTTAAGGATCTGGCATTGACATGAGCTGTGATGTAGACTGCAGAAGCAGCTGGGATCTGGCATTTCTGTGGCAGTGGTGAAGGCCAGTAGCTACAGCTCCAAATTCATTCTTAATGAATTTTTGCTTATGGTAGTGAAGACTTACAATGCACCCAGTTAAATAGTCTTATCTTAGTATCTGAAATGAACCTTAGAATATTTACAAGTGTTTATGCAAATACATAATTTTAATTCTTAATGTAATTATTATTGAAAATATTCAAAATTTTTAAGAAATTTATTTTTTCAAGCTTTTTAATGAATAATTTAGTCAACAAATTATCTGATTCATAGCAGGCACTGGGCGAGGCAGTAAGCACACACACACAAAAAGATAGCTGAATTCCAGTTTAATTTATTGTACTAAATGCATTAATTTATCTATTTTATACATTATATTCCACTCCACTATCGTCAGTTTTATTCAACATTATCTACTTTTCCATACCTCCACTATAAAAGGCAGTTAATTCATGTTGGAAACACTAAAAACCCAGTGGATTGGTGAGGTGTAGAATTAAAAATTAATGGACAGTTACTTATTGGTTACCTACTAACTGGTTACTTATTTACTAGTGTATATATAGCATGGCAAGAATAAATAAAAACAATTTTATAGAATTGGAAAGAAATAAAACTATTACTATACACAGACAATATAAACTGTATTTTAAATCACCCCAAAAGCTTTACTTGAATTGTCAATTTTAATAACAATACATTTTTAAAAGGCCACTGAATTCAAATGCAATTTTTAAAGTTCAATTGGATTTCTAAATACTGACAATATTCAGAGAAAAGAAGTATAATTAACATACCATTTAAAATACATCATTAAAAACAAAGCAATAAATCTGATAAAGCATGTACAAAATCTGAACAGAGTGAAATTGTAAAACATTAATCTAAGAAACTAGAAATTTCAAGAAATGGGGTAATATAGATTTTTATGGATTCGAGGACCATATGCACAAAATACCACCTCCCCTTTCTCTATAAACTATGGAAAGATGTGCAGCTTGTACAAAATGAGGGCATATAGCAGCAAGAAGAAAAGTTAACTATCAGACATTGAACATGGGAGCTCCAACTAGGGGAATAGAACAGGGAAGTCCCAGAATGACAACTGGAGAACATCCAGTTCAGATTGGAGCAAAAAGGTGGAAAAATTCCAGAAAAATGTCTCCAAGGAAATAGGCATGGGGGAGGAAAATGGGTATGTTTCATGCATTTGGATTTGTATAAAATATCTGATTTTGATAGAAAACTTTGTAAAAATAAGTGATGATAATATAGAAACCCGAGCAAAGGGAAAAAAGCAATGATTAATTACAGGAAAACAGCAGAAAAAACTGAAACGCAATCTATAAGATATTTGAGCAAGAAACATACTTACACAGCTATAAAAATGTAAATGTTTGTTATTGATTTAAACAACTGGACACAAGAGGGCTATCTTTATCTTTTCTAATAGGAAGTCAATTTTACATCTAAAATTGATCAATAAGTAGAAGCACACTGTTCAACCAAGTCAAGTTGCAAATTTGGGAAGGGATTTGGAAATGTTGATGACTGGATCAAATATCTATTTTCCTTTATAGAAAAATATAATATACATACCTATAATTATATTTGTATAATATATATTTTGCATAGTTATAGATATATTATAAAACATAATGTATTTATGCATTACTTTGATACACAGAATAATTTTAAAGACATTGTCTGTCCCCTCAACCTGACTACAATCTTGCTTTTATCTCTGATATGTCAGTCTTCATAAATTTAAAAATATTTATACAACACTTAGCACCATCAAACTTTGGACATGTTTCCAGATTTTCATTTAAGAAACTTCCCAAACTGGGTCTACCTCTGAGATGGTAAACTTGCAAGTTAGAGCAGCTACCTCCAGATAATGGTGATGTCTTGCTTTCTAGTTATCCAGGTTTGGCAATTTAAGTATATATTGTGTTCCCTAATTCAAAATAGTTTCCCTATTTAATGAACATAGAATTTCGATTTCCATTTATTCTAGAGCAATTAGGACTCACATTTTACACACTGGTAACCAGCATCAGAAGTAATGATTTGGGGAATAGTCCTCACATGTGTTATAGCCATCTTTTCAATCCATGTCTTACCTCTGTTCTCTATCCCCCTTAACATCATTTACCTCTCCTACCTGATCCCTAAAGATCATTGCTTTTATTTTTATTTTTTATTACTCAATTAATTTATTACATTTACAGTTGTACAATGATCATCACAACCCAATTTTATAAGATTTCCATCCCACAACACCAATGCATCCCCCCACCCCATGAACTGTCTCCTTTGGAGACCATGAGTTTTTCAAACTCTGTATCTGTTCTGCAAAGAAGTTCAGTCTGTCCTTGTTTCAGGTTCCT
This sequence comes from Sus scrofa, assembly GCF_054392235.1. Classification (NCBI taxonomy): domain Eukaryota; kingdom Metazoa; phylum Chordata; class Mammalia; order Artiodactyla; family Suidae; genus Sus; species Sus scrofa. The sequence goes on along the minus strand of NC_139391.1, from coordinate 83,693,729 downwards.
AGGTCATGTCCATAAAAGCCTCTGATGTTGGTGTCTCATTGTATGACTGACTTCATTCAGCATGATAATTTCTACGTCCATCCATGTTGCTAAGAATGCCGGTATTTTGTTCATTTTAATGGCTGAGTAATATTCCATTGTGTATACATACACTTCTTTATCCACTCCTCTGTCGGTGGACATTTATTTAGGTTGTTTCCTTGTCTTGGCTATTGAAAATAGTGCTGCAACGAACATCAGAGTATATGTGTCTTTGCAAGTCATGGTTTTCTCTGGATAGACGCCCAGGAGTGGGATTGCTGGATCAAATGGAAGTTCTATTTTTAGTTTTCTGAACTAACCTGAAATTGGCCAGTCGTTATTTTTTTGTGTGTGTGGTATGTATCTTTGGTTTTGGTGTCAGGGTGATGGTGGCCTCATAGAATGAGTTTGAGAGTATCCCTTCCTCCGCAATTTTTTGAAGTAGTTTCAGAAGGATAGGTGTTAGCTCTTCTCTCTAAATGTTTGATAGATTTTGTCCATGAAGCCATCTGGTGCTTGACTTTTGTTTGTTGGAAGGCTTTTAACCACAGTTTCAACTTCAGTACTTGTGATTGGTCCATTCATCTTTTCTATTTCATCTTGGTTTAGTCTTGGAAGATTGTACTTATCTAAGAATTTGTTCATTTCTTCTAGGTTTTCCATTTTATTGGATATAGCAGTCTCCTATGATCCTTTGTGTTTCTACGATGTCCATTGTTACTTCTCCTTTTTCATTTTTAATTTTATTGATTTGAGTCCTCTTTTTTCTTGATAAGTCTGGCTAAGGGTTTATAAATTTTGTGGATCTTTTCAAAGAACCAGCTTTTCATTTCATTGATCTTTTCTATGGTTTTCTTTGTTTCTATTTTATTGATTTCTTCTTTGATATTTATGATTTCTTTCCTTCCACTAACTTTAGGTCTTGTCTGTTCTCTCTCAAGCTGCTTTAGATGTAAAGTTAGCTTGTTTATTTGAGCTTTTTGTTTCCTGAGGTGGGCTTGTATTGCTATAAACTTTCCTCTTAGAACGACTTTTGCTGCATCCCATAGGTTTTGGAGTGTCGTATCTTTGTTGTCATTTGCTTCTAGGTATAATTTTTTTTGTTGTTATTTCCACAATATAATTTTTTTTCAAGTGTACAGCATGGTGACCCAGTTACATATACATGTCCACATTCTAAATTCTGTGTTCCAAGTCCTATAAATCTTTATTTGCCATAAATATATCAAATTAGTGATTTATAAATGTAATTCTGTTTTAATCAAAGTATTTATTTTAGTAGAAAAAAAACTAAAAGACAAAAGGCGTTTTTTGTTTTTGTTTTGTTTTTGTCTTTTGCCATTTCTTGGTCCGCTCTCGCAGCATATGAAGGTTCCCAGGCGAGGGGTCGAATCGGAGCTGTAGCCACTGGCCTCTGCCAGAGCCACAGCAACGTGGGATCTGAGCCACGTCTGCAACCTACACCACAGCTCACAGCAATGCTGGATCCTTAACCCACTGAGCAAGGCCAGGGATCGAACCCACAACCTCATGGTTCCTAGTTGGATTCGTTAACCACTGCACCATGACAGGAACTCCCAAGGCATTGTTTTTAACCTCAAGAATCACCTTCAGTGTCCCAAATGTCTGTCTGTACAGTTTAGTAACCTAAAAAGCATTATTTCTCTCTAGCCAGAAATGCAGGCATAAAAGTCCACAGCAATGCTGACAAAAAATATCTGAGAAGATCGAAATGTTCAGTATTTGCACGGTCCAACATAGTAGCCACTAGCCTGCTATGGATATTAAAATACTTAACATTTGCCTAATACAACTAAGTCATTTAATTTAATCAATTCTAATTTAAGCAGCCACATTTGATTAATGGGTATGATATTAGACAGTGCAGACTTAAATCAGTATTAAATCAAGTCTTTCTCAAAGTATGATTGGGAAAGGAAAGCACCACACAGTCTCCTAGTCTTGGGGCACTGCATTGTGCATTAGCACAGCAAAAGACCTGAGATGGTCCAGTAAGAGAAACTGATTTAATTAATTAACCCCATCACTTCCCAAACATATTCAGCCAAGGAACCTCCTATAGAAGTTACTCATCAAACTCTTATTCCAGGGTTTAGAGTTTGCAAAGTGCAACTATGGAAGTTGAACCCTAATAAATTAATAATATTTTGTGACAAATGTAGTAAACTCAGAAATATATATATAAAGAAACAAATTAGGCATAACATAGGCTTTGATATCTGACTGCCCAAATTCACAAATTCTGTCACTTTTGTCAGGTTCTCTAACATTCAGTCTCCTCATGGTAAATGTAAAAGAAGAGCAAAAATTCCACAGGATTACTTTGAAAATAAATACTTTAACTTATAAGTTAGGTGAATTATTGTTGGTATATTGAGGTTCCCAATAAACACTAGCCATTATTAACATCTGCTGTTCTTTGGCAAGGTCTTATTTATCATATAATATGGTATCAATATACTCATAATAAATATTAAATTAGGCTGGTATGAATACAGTATCAAAATCAAAGCTATCCTCATACTAGTTTATTCCACCTTTGCTATAAACACTTGAGTTAGGCGAAGAACTAGAACCTTTAAATGTGGAAAGAAAGTCACTTAAAGCTTGCTCACACAGAAGTATTATGGAGAAAGTTAAATTTTTCCTATAGGAGGCTTTTAAATAAAACCTAACACAGATTGACTTTTTGTCTTGGCTCTTACATACATGAGGGCACATACAGCAGCCATTTCAAGATGAGTAGAAAAAACCAAAGTAAAGAAATAACTATCTATTTATCTCTTTTTACCTCAAATGCATTTTAGAAAGTGGGATTGTTATAAGGAGATCCAAAGTTGTTCTTCATATTTTATAATGATTGAACTTTACATGGTTAGGTACACAATGACAGTAAAAATAATAGTCAACTATTTATTCAGATCAGCAAGTGATCATTTTTGGCATTGAGCAATATGATATTCAGCTTGGAAGACAAAGTATTATAGTTTTTTTTTTAATTTTGTTTTGTTTTTCCCATTCTATTTATAATAACTGTCATCTTCTCATAGCCATTGCCTCAAACTATAGGGCAAAAAGGTTAAATAAGAATGTCTTTTGCAAATATTTGTATTTACTTCATTGTATTCATGAGATGATACAGTTGCTTGACTAAAAAGCATCTTTATTAATTTCTCATGTTTCACTAATTCTTAGATCAACATGATTCATGATTCTTAGATCAACATGTATTAATAGCTTTTTCTATCCCTTTAGACCACAGAAAACTGATATTTAAAGGCACTAACTCTACAGAAATGACAAAAAACCCACTTATAATCAAAGAGGCTCCTTTATAATTGCTCTTTTCCTAAGGCATAACTCTCAGTGCAAAGTCCATTTTTAAGTATTTTCATTTTCTTAAGTTTCAAACAAAATTATGGACTTCTTAATGACAAAGGCTGTACTCTGCCTCCTTAAGCATGCCTGGCTACTGTTTAGAAATAAGGAGCCCTCTGAAATTAGAAAAAACTAGAGCTACAGGTGCTTCCAAATGTAAAAACCTGCAAAACCAATATATGCTCATCTGTGTTTTGACATCTCATGGAACTCTGGTTCTGGAAAAATCTCAGAAGTATAAAAGTTTATTACTGACTGTTGTCTAGTTGTTGGATTAATCCCCCAAACCTATATTATATGTCTACTTCTCAGCTCCCTGTAGTTTTTAGCTTCCACTTGTGGGAAGTCAATTTGCCTGGTGTGGGAGTTCTGCTAAAGGTCTCATGTGCCGGATGAACTGACTGATTTGTTTGTGATGGGTGAGCAAACTTAAGTAAGGCTGTCTGAGACTTACATGATTGTAAGAAGGATAACAAAAGGGCACATTAATTCACATTCTGTAAGTGTAAGGTAAAGTCATAAATAAAAAGATAAATCACAAAGATAGAATCCAGTAAAAATGATTATTTCATTTATGTATTCATTTATCTATTAATTCAAAACTGATGATTAAGCATCTCCTTTGTGCTAGGTGTTGGTGATGGGGTGGTGAATAATGCGCATTAAGGGACAAAATAACTACTTTTCTGTAGTAACAAGTCATTTAGGCAGTAAATTCAATCCCAGTAATTATAGATGTCCAGATAATATACTAGGCCTCCCTCTCATAGATCAGGAAATACAGAATGGGAACTCTCAAGTTAAAGTGGACCTTCATCATCTATGCAGATGAAAAAAAAGTAAAAATCTCAAATACCTTACTCCATTACATGTAGCTGAATCATTCATTGGTAAATTCTAATTAGATCCCAGGTGTCTTGAGACTCTGTCTAGGAGTTTTTCTGCACTACAACTTCTTCTATAGTATTTTATGAATGATGACCCATCACCTTTGGATCCTCTAACCAATGAATGATTCAGATAAGACAAGGACAGAAGAGTTGTATCTGACAGAATACTGATTGACATGCTTGTGAGCATATGAAACTGTTGCATCCTTAATTCATTCATTTATGCAAATCCTCATGGGCAGAGAGCCAGCCCTGACTTTATAGCTCCAGTTAACATGGTTTCATGTAAATAGAATGGTAAGAAGAAAATTAAAAAAAAATATGTATGTCCAGTTACCTAGCACCGTGCTCTAAAACAGAGATTGGCAAATTTTATTTGTAAATAACAGTGCATATTTTAGACTTTGTGAGTTCAATGGTCTCTGTCATAACTATGCAATAGTGCTGTCTCTATCATAACTACGCAATAGTGCTGTTGTAGCATGAAAGGAGCCACAAACCCAATAGGTAAAAAAATTTCTGGCCGTGTTCCAGTAAAACTATTTATGGACACTGAAATTTGAATTTCATATAATGTTCACATATTATGAAAGATTATTCTTTTGTTTCTCAACCATTTAAAATATAAAAAATAATTCTTGACTCTTAAGTTGTACATAGTTTGTGGACCATAGTTTGTCAATTCCTGCTATAAAGGAACATACAGACGAAAATGATAAGGGGTCCAACTGCAATACAAAATGTATACAGAAGAATAAGCAAACTATTTTATTTGGGTCCAGTATTGGAATGTCCACTAAGACATTGTCCTTAATAGTTTTCAAAACTGCCCCTATGATACAGTTCTTAAATTCCTTTTGAAAAAAATAATTCTAGTCTTTATGATCTACTACTATAAACTACTTAATGTGAGAAGCTCTGTCTTTTCTGTCTTCTGCATAAGCTAGAAGCTCCAAAATCACTATCTTTGTGTTTGAGTATGGTCAATGCAGTTTCTGTAGTCAAAAGGTGGAGTTTTCCTCTCTTGCCCATCTTTAGCCTAAATGGCACCCTTTTATACCAATCAGAAGTGTAACAAAAAGTTTCAGTTCATTCCAAATCTAAAAGAATGATCTGTGACAAATACAAAATGCCCTTACAAAACTGAAGAAGGTAATTTGGGGAAAAAAATGTAATGACTTTCAGGTTCATGAAATGTAATATTGACAGCAGCAGAAATAAATTGCTCCTATTTAACTGCAGTTCAGCACAGAAAAGATGAGCATAAGCTATGCTCCAACAAAGCAGCTGATGCCGGACCCTGAGAGACACACTCTATTAAGACCAAAGTGCTATTAAGGAGACAGACTTATACTGTAAAGTTGGAAGGGATGGAAGAGAGGAAGAAAGCCTCAATCTATACATCTCAGGGACTTGACAGCACTTGGCTTCTTATAAATCTTTCTAAGTAAAGTTATTAAGTGGCTGAGAAATGTACCACTGGCAGCCTACCTGGGACAACAATGGAAAATGGATAGCCAATAGACAAGACAGACAAGTAAAAGGACCAGGAAAGATGCTTGCTCACAGATTCTGAGAGGTAATAAACACTGCAAATGGGATTTGGGCTGCATCTTTCAGCACCAAGAAATAGCAGATTCTGAACAGTAACTGAATAGCTACATTACCACTTGCTATATCCTAAATATGGCTGAGTTAGAAGATCTGAATTCTATTGGAAAATAGTCTGGAATATACCAGGTATAATGAATGTGCTGAACAAACAAACGATAAAGATACTAAAACAAGACCCAAGGAAAGTTCATGCTTCAGGCATTCTTAAAGAAAAATTAAAAATAAAAGGAACACATCATCGTTATGTGTTAATAAATAACCATAGATATTGTTTGAAGTAAGTAAAAGTCTAGAATGGAGATTACTGGAAGGTACAAGATGAGCTGCATTTTATTATTACATAGATGTGTTTTGATTTGTGTTTTGATTGGTTTTAAAATTTTCATCTCTTAAAAATGTTTTAATTTATCATATAAATTAACTTATATCTCTTAAAAATGAGAAGCCCTCTTGGAAAAATATAAGGTATCATATCCAGAAACATTGAGTCTTTATTCCTACACTGTAACAATAAGCTGACATTTATCACCACATCTTCATCATTTTCTGAAGGCAGAGTCAAGAGATTTGTTGGACTCATCTTTCTATCAAAATTTTAAAATAAAACATTACCAAGAGAACTGTGACTATGACGAAAACTGGAGGGATACATACACCTTCTGAGAAGTTAAGACGAGCACTACATATATAACATGCAAATTAAAAAAAAAAACAGAAAGAATTCAACTTAGTCAATTATGGGTATGATTTTACAGGAGTCCTCATGTACTTTACTCATGTACTTTATACACTGGTAGGCATTTAATTTTTCAAGTATGGTCTGAAGAGAAAGCCATGAATGTTTGGATGAAGAAAACCCAATGGGGAAAAGTCAAATGTCTCTCACATCTCTCTCCCACAAACCACAGCTGCATTTTATTTCCCAGCATTTTGTGTAAATTATTGGCTGTTAAATAAAAGATAAAACCAAATATAAATACAGAAACAAAATCAGAGGATTATCTCCCTCAATTTTTATGAACACTGCAAAGAGTTGTCTTTCGGCTCCAAAAAGACGGATTTCTGTGAACTAAATGAGATTCATTCATGAAGTGATATATACTCTTTTTGCTGAATGAGTCAAGATTTCCAGCAAACTTTGCATATGGAGTAGGGGGAATTAGATTAGAATAACTCTAAATTCTACCTTGTTATAAAAGTGAAAGGGCAAGAGGAGTAAACATTTTCTCCTCTTACCAGTTCTGAAAATTAATCCTCAAATTAGCCCAATGTTAAGTGTCACAGAGGGAGGCAGTGTATATTTACCCAACTTTTACCAAAAGCATAACATTCCTAAAAATTTAATTTTCAAACAGTAGCAGTTGCCACACTGGTCTGACTTGAGAAATTCTTCCTATCATACAGATAACCCACATGAAAATTCTAATTGAGAAGAGTTGGGGTGTGACCTAAAATGCTCAGGTAATTTTTATTATCATCTAGTTTTAGTAACCACTGAGCTATTTTATATTAGTTATTCTCAAGAATCAATTACATACTTATATTTGTTAACTAAGTGTCTGAATGACATAAAAACCTTATCATGAATTATTTTTTGCATTTATATAATGATTTTTTTTTTTTTGTCTTTTTGCCATTTCTTGGGCCACTTCCCTGGCATATGGAGATTACCAGGCTAGGGGTCAAATTGGAGCTGTAGCCACCGGCCTACGCAAGAGACACAGCAACGTGGGATCTGAGCCACATCTGCAACCTATACCAGAGCTCACGGCAATGCCGGATCCTTAACCCACTGAGCAAGGCCAGGGATCGAACCCGCAACCTCATGGTTCCTAGTCAGATTCATTAACCACTGTGCCACAACAGGAACTCCTATATAATGATTTTAATTTTTTCCATTATAGCTGGTTTACAGTGTTCTGTCAATTTTCTATTGTACAGCATGGTGATAAGACTCTCCCTTCTACAAACCTAATAGAAAGACCATTCTACTCATACTAGTAAAGAGAATAATTTGCCATTCATATTTTAAGTTTGATTCTTAGGCCAGCTGAATCCTTGGAATGTTCTGTATATTTCTGGTAAGTGATTTAATCCCCAGCCAAAGTAAAGAATTACAATAATGATAATAGGTAATAGTAATAAAAGTACCAAAAACAGCAAATTAAAATATAGCCATCTTTCAAGACTTAATCCATGACAAGACAATGCACACATTTTTGTCTTTGTTAAACCTCACAATTGTCCTGCAAAAATTGCTATTATTTGTCCCATTTTATGAAGAAACAGGCTCAATGAGATTAAAGAATTTATAGTTTATTCTTTTCAATACAATTTAAACAGGATGTTTACTTTTTCTTTTTTAATGTTTTTAATTTTTTCATTTTTAACTCAATTTTATTACATTTATATTGTACAATTATCATTACAACCCAGGTGATTTTGATTATCATCTAATTTTAGTAACCACTGAGATGTTTCTTATTTTTTGATGAAATTCTGTATCACTATAAACATGCCTTAGAACTGCTTTTGTTGTATGCCATAGGTTTTGGAAAGTTGTGCTTCCATTTTCATTAGTCTCTAGATATTTCCTGATGCCTTTTTATTTCATTTATCCATTGGTCTACATGTCTTTGTTATTTTCCCTATTTTTTCCTGTTATTGATTTATATTGATTGATTTTGACCTATTAATTGATTGTCATTGTAGCCAGAAAAAAAATTGATATAATTTCTATGCTCCCAAATTTGTTTACACTTACTTCTTTTATGGCCTAGCATTGCATAAATCCTGGAGAATGTTCAGGATTCTTTGCATTTGAAAAGAATCCATATTCTGATGTTTTTGGATGGAACATCCTATAGCTATCTTTAAATCCAATTGGTTTATTGCGTCATTTAAGACCACTGTTTCCTTATTGATTTTCTGTCTCTATCTGTCCATTGATGTTAATGGAGTGTTCACTTTAAAAATAAGTATCTAGGAATAAACTTAACCAGGGAGGTCAAAGACCTATACTCTGAAAACTATAAAATATTAATGAAGGAATGGAAGATGATGCAAATAGGAAGAAATAGACCCTGTGTTCTTGAACAGGAAGAATTAATATTGTTAAAATGTCCATGTTACCAAAAGCAATCTACAAGATTTAGTGCTATCCAGATCAAATTACCTATGATATTTTTCACAAAACTAGAACAATTATTTCTAAAATTCATGTAGAACCACAAAATAATCAAAATTTCCAAAGCAATTTTGAGAAGAAAAGAACAGGGCTAGAGGTATCATGCCTCTTGATTTTAGACTATACTACAAAGCTACAGGCATAAAAACAGCATGGCACTGGCATTAAATCATACAAATACATCAGTGGAACAGAATAGAGAGCCTAGAAATAAACTGACACCCCTATAATCGATCTAAGATAAAGTTGGCAGGGATATACGATAGAGAAAAGATAGGTTCTTTCAATACGTGATGCTGAGAAAACTGGACAGCTACATGTAAAAGAATGAAATTAGAATATTCTCTAACCTCATATACAGAAATAAATTCCAAATGGGGTAAAGGTCTAAATTTAAGACCTTAAACCATAAAATTCCTATAAAAGAACATGGAAAGAATACTCTTTCATATGAAACATAGCAATATTTTTGGATCAATCTCCTAAAGCAAAGGAAATGACATAATCAACAAAAAGCTATTGCACATTAAAGAGAACCATTGACAAAACATTAAGACAACCTATGAAATGGGAAAAGCTATCTGCAAGTGATACGACAAACAAGGGGTTAATAACCAAAATATATCAACTACACATACAATTGAATATCAAAAAACAAAGAATCCAATTTTAAAAATGGGCAGAAGACTTGAATAGACTTTTTTTCTAAAGAAGACATACATACAGATGGCTAACAGGCACATAAAGGATACTCACCATTGCTGATTATTAATAAATATTAATCAAATAATGAGATATCACCTCACATCTATTAGAATGGCTATCATCAAAAAAATCTACAAATAAGAAATGTTGGTGAGTATGTGGAAAGGAGGGAATCTTTATACTCTATTGCTGGGAATGTAAATTGGTATAGCCGCTATGGAAAACAGAATGTTTCCTCAAAAATCTCAAATTAGAATTATCATATGATCCAGCAATTCCCCTCATGAGCATTTATCTTTAAAAAATCAAAAACACTAATTTGAAGATACACACACCTCAACCTTCATAGTAGAACTATTTCTAACAGCCAAGACATGGAAATGACCCATGTGTCTATGAACAGACAAATGGAAAAAAAAATGTGATATGTATACACACATGCAAGTATTACTCAGCCATAAAAGAATGAAATTCTGCTATTTGCAACCACACAGATGGACCTAGAGTACTATGTTTGGTGAAGTAATTCAGATGAAGACAAATATTTTATGTAATTATCACTTGCATGTGGAATCTAAAAGATAAATGAGTTATATAGCAAAACAGAAACAGACTCAAAGATATAGAAAACAAACCAGTGGGTAACAGGACAGGGATGTGGAAGGGGCAAGAGAGGTATAGCAGTATGGAATTGAGAGGTAACAAACTACTAACACTTTAATAGACATTTCTCCAAAGAAGCCATAAAGATGGTCAGCATGCACATGAAAAAAATGCTGATCACTAATTATTAGAGAAATGCAAATCAAAACTACAACAGAGTGCCACCTCACACCCGTCAAAATGGTAATCATTAACAAGTCTACAAATAACGGAGAGGATGTGGAGAAGAGGGAACCTTCCAACAACCTAAGTGAGAATATAAACTGGCACAACTACTGTGGGAAATAGTACAGAGGTTCCTCAGAAAACTAAAAATAGAGCTACCATATGATCCAGCCATTCCACTCTTGGGCACCTATCTTGAGGAAACTACAGTTCAATAAGATACATGCACCATATGTTCTTATCAGCACTGTTCACAATAGCCAAGACATGGAAACAATCTAAATGTCCACTGACAGATGAATGAAGATGTGGTATATACATACAATGGAATACTACTCAGCCATAGGAAAGAATGAAATAATGCCATTTGCAGCAACATGGACACAATGAGAGATTCTCATACTAAGTGAAGTCACTCAGAAAGATAAAGACAAACACCATATGATATCACTTATCTGTGGAATCTAAAATATGGCACAAATAAGCTTGTCTGCAAAATAGAAACAGACAGAGCACAGACTTGTTGTTGCCAAGGCAGAGGGGAAAGGAAGTGGGATGGACAGGGAGTTTAGGGTTGGCAGATGCAAACTATTACATTTAAAATGGATCAACAATGAGATCCTACTGTATAACAAAGGGAACTATATCCAGTCTCTTGGGACAGACCATGATTGAGGATAATTTAAGAAAAGGAGTGTGTGTGTAAGACTGAGTCACATTGCAGTACAGGAGAAATTAGCACAACACATTAATCAACTATATTTTAATAAAAATACATCATAAAAAAGGGATACAAACTACTATGTATAAAATAGATATGCAAAAGGATGTATTGTTCAACACAGAAATTACAGTCATTATTTCATAATAATTTTAAAAGGAGTATGCCTGTAAATACACTGAACCACTATGCTATATGCATGAAATTAATTTAACATTGTAAATGAGCTAAACTTCAATTAAGAAAGAGAACTTAAAATTTAGCTATTAAGAGACAACTGAGGTTCAGTCACTGTGATTCCCAAGCCCATGGTCTTATCTGATTCTTTGAGCATTTCTGGCTAACACATAAATGCCTATCTTCCAACTATTACATTTAGAATGGATAAACAATAAATTCCTCTTGTGCAGCCCAAGGAACTATATCTAATCTCCTGGGATAGAAGATGATGGAAAATAATACCAAAAAGAATTGTGTGCACATATACATATACACACACTTATGTATGACTGAGTCACTTCACTGTATAGCAGAAATTGGCATATTCTAAGACAAATATACTTTAATAAATTTTTTTTTCAAGAAGAAATGGGTATTTTTACAAGCCCAAGTAGCAAACACAGAGTAAGAATAACAGCACTGGAGAGCAACAGGGGATCCGAGCCAAGTCTGCAACCTATACAGAAGCTCACAGCAATGCTGGATCCTTAACCCACAGAGCGAGGCCAGGGATCAAACCGGCAACCTCATGGTCCCTAGTCGGATTTGCTGATCACTGGGCCACAACAGAACTCCAAGATCATTAATTTCTATCACCCATCTCCCCTCACTGCCATAATTAGCCCCTCACCCATTGCTGTCTTAGTGAGTAGTTTCTCAAGACTGTTAGAAATGGTAGTAATAAGTAGCCTCTCATAGAATTCCCTTTTTGAATGAAAACTAAACAAAATTTACAAAAACCGTTTTTAATTTCACTTCAAAGTCCAGGTTCATTTTAAGCTACAGATTTTTTTTCCCTAACAATATTGAAAAATAAGTTGCCCATGAGTAACCAGATGACAAAAAAGTCTCCATTCTATTTTTTGTTTTATTTTATCCTCCTCTCCATTCTATTTTTTGTTTTATTTTATCCTCCTCTTTGATTTGTAATGCATTGCAATTTCATGTACAAATCGCACTCTCATTTTTACAGATTAAAGATAACTGGACAAATGTTTAACAATATTTTGAAAGCCAATTTTAATATTTCCTGATGAGATTCTAATCTTATCGAAGATGTAATTTCTCTCATTTTCTTTTTACTTGTTGGGAGTTTTAAGTGTTGTAAATCAACAAAGTGGCATTTATAAAATATATGTAATTATGTGCATCAGTTCTCTATCATGCAACCTAAATAAATAGTAAGAAAATGGAAAACAAAACTGGAGAAAAAATACTCATAGAATTACAATTCTAATAACTCTCTGACTTTAAATCAAATAAGAATACTATACAAAAGCATTTAGCAAATGAGTTTGGACTACCTAATGATAAAAAAAATTTCAGAGTTCCTGTTGCAGCTTAGTGATTAACGAATCCAACTACAAACCATGAGGTTGTGGGTTCAATCCCTGGCCTCGCTCAGTAAGTTAATGATCTGGCATTGCCGCGAGCTGTGGTGTAGTTCACAGATGCGGCTCGGATCTGGCGTTGCTTTGGCTCTGGCATAGGCCAGCAGCTACAGTTCCAATTAGACCCCTAGCCTGGGAACCTCCATATGCCACAGGAGCAGCCCTAGAAAAGCAAAAAGACAAAAAAAAAAAAAAAAAAAAAAAAAAAATTTCTTCCAAAATTTCAAGAAATTTCTCAAGGGGGAGGAAAATCAACCAGTCTAATTAAGAGTATCGAAAAGGGCCAAGTTTTTCTTGTGTTGCTAACTCATGACTTTGTTGCTTTGTTAAGTAAGAGTTTAATGGAGTTCCCGTCATGGCTCAGGGGAAACAAATCTGACTAGGAACCATGAGGTTGTGAGTTCGATCCTTGGCCTTGCTCAGTGGGTCAAGGATCCAACGTTGCCCTGAGCTGTGGTGTAGGTTGCAGATGCGGTTCCGATCTGGCATTGCTGTGGCTCTGGCGTAGGCCAGCGGCTACAGTTCCGATTGGACTCCTAGCCTGGGAACCTCCATATGCCACAGGTGCAGCCCTAAAAAAGACAAAAAAAAATTTAAAAAAAAATTAAATGAGATGAAGACAGGGAATCTAAGAGTAGTTGTAGGTAGTTAAAAGATATGTTTTTAAATGCTGCTTATACATTGTTGAAACTTCATTGTGGAGCTATGAGCAAATCAATAATCCATTTTTAAAGACAATTTGCAATACATTTTAAAACTTTAACAGTGAACACATTGTGATCCAGATTTCCAGTTAGAGTTTTGAGAAAATTGTCAGACAGCCTCGTAGATAAAATTCAAAGATGGTCATCATAGTTTTATTCATAATGTATTGATGTCCAACAATAGGAAAATGGCTATTATTTGTTCCATATCTCTTAGGTGCAGGAAACCTTAGATGGATTTTTTTTCCTAAATCATTCAGGCTCTATGCCCCACTTAGAAATGATACAAAAGCCCTGCCAAAATCATGTTTGTCGGTTGGGCATCCCACTCCCTGTATATACAAGTCTACAAGGGCTTAGAAGGTTGAAATTTATGTTCCTCCTCCAGCTTACTTGGCTGTCTTGGGGCCTGCTCTCTGCCACATGTGAAGCCTTGCAAGCCCAGTAGTCTGAGGGGCCAGCAAGCAAACCCAGAATCAGCCTCTACTTTGCCCTCAAGGTCTTCATTCAGAGTAACCATGGAAACCAGAGCCATCCAAGTCCTCACTTTCCAATCTCTGAGCAAGAAAGCCAGTCTCTGAAATTTCCAAATCAACCAAATTTCTCTTTTGCCCAATTATGGGAAAGATTCCTGGAGCAGACACTGTCAGACATACGAGACTGCCATGTATCTTAGACATTTTATTGTTCTCTGATGAACTTCTGTGTCAGAAATTTTTTTTCCCTGAGTCAAGAAAGTCCATCCTCCCACATAGCAGTCTGGAAATTACAGGGAGTTGCCACTCTCCCACAGGAACGGGCCTCAACTCATTAAATTGCTGAGTAAAAACCCCCATACCCTCGACCCTCTGTGACAGATGAAAAGAGAAGAGGCTGCAGAGATGATTCTGAATCGGGTGTTCACCCATTTACACTTTACAAGACAACCTCTGGTTGCCCCTGTAGAAGTAGACTGAATGATGTACCTCCCTCTTTGTCTCCTTTCCTGCATCACCTTTCCTCTCACTTATTGTTATTTTCTGCACTTCCCAAATCAAACCCAAATCAAATCAGTGTCTGCTTCTGGGATAAACCTAAACGGACACAATTCTATCTTCCTTCTAGATCTGGACACTCAGCCACTTCAACTCAAAGAACTAACCTCTCAGTGGATGAAGACAAAACAAATTCTCATTGTGATTATAAAAACACCAAGGTCCCCAAAGATAATCTGATGCAAGGAAGCCCACATTCAGGACACGAAAACTCAGCTACCTTTTTGGAATGAGAAGAGAAATATACTTCACTTGTTTCTCTGGTTTTCTCTAGCCAGAGATAACAAGATTATATGATTGTTCCAAATTGGTAATATAATTCTATTTTTATTTTCACTGAACTTGTATTTGGGGTCATATAGCATAGACATGAGTAGATATGCTAGACTTTTTAATGTGAAATAGATTATTCCATTCTTTAGTGGCTTGAATCCATACTTACCAATTCTCACAACTCTTCTGGTCTGGATGATTTGTGTGATAGTTATACTCAGATATCGGATAGGTATGAATGGACCCACAGGTTAGGCCTATTCATGTGTTGGTGGCTGGCAAGCTGTTTTTGAGAAATTTTCTCTAGAGTGTATGAGCAGGGTAGAATTAATGGACTGTTCATTATCTGCACCCTGGATTATATCGGATATTGCCAAATTACTTTCAATGAGATAATATTAATTTATACTGACAGCATGTATGAGAGTTATGAAACTCAGCCCTTTTGTTGGAGTTGAAAAAGTCTCTCAGTGATGTCTTATTTTTATTTTCCTGTTTACTATTAAAAAAAACTTTATATGTTCATTGCACATATGGTTTCCTTTTCTTTGGTTTCTTTTTATCTTTTGCCCGTTTTTCCTTGGGGTTGTCTTCTGCTGAATATAAGAATCTTAAAATACTCCAAGTTTCAGTGTTTTGGGATTCCATGCATTATAAATTTCTTTTCTAGCCTTTGGCTTTTTTTTTTTTTTTTTTTTTTTGCTTTTTAGGGCTACACCTCCAGCATATGGAGGTTCCCAGGCTAGGGGTTGAATCGGAGATACAGCTGCCAGCCTACACCATAGCTCATTGAAATGCCAGATCTTTAACCCACTGAGTGAGGCCAGGGATCAAACCTGCAACCTCATGGTTCCTAGTCAGATTCGTTCCCACTGCACCACAATGCTTATATTTTAAGTTTGTGTATGTGCCCTTTTTGGTTTGAATATAAGTTAATAAATTTGTAATAAAACAAATTATCAATTTTTTTTTTAAATTTTCCCACTGTACAGCAAGGGGGTCAGGTTATCCTTACATGTATACATTACAATTACATTTTTCAATGTTTTTGTTACTTTGTATTTGTTGAGGTTAGATAATCAGAGGCATTAATCCTCCATATATGGGTGTAGAATTTGTGTTGTGCCAGCATCGAAAAGATTTTAAAATCATTTTCACAGTAAAACAAACACATTTTTCTCATTTTTTTATGATCTAAATGCATGTGTTTTATTTTTCTTTCTGGATCTTACATAATTTTTGAAAATTACTTTTTTTCTGGGTAAAGCAAGGGATTTGATTGCATTATGACAAACTAATTGTAATCAAGGGACTTACTTTCTCTATAGACTCCAACAAATCTGCCTGGTGCGTTGACTCAAATCTACAAGTTGCAGAGTCAACTGCCAAAGCTGGTTCTCAAGAGAGATGGATAACTTCATGCTAAAGAAAAGCAATTTTAGTTAGTAATCTAAGAAAATAATCAAATCTCCTATGTCAAGACCTGGGCTGATCAGAAGAAGCCTCAGCATGGAATTCCCAGTCTTGTGGTAGAGCTGAGCAGCAGCACCTGGCATAGACCCCAGTAGCACAAAACAAGGGGAAATGAATTTTTAAAAACAGCCAAGCATAAGTAAATGAAACTTTCTTTTTACTCCCCTACTCCCAATCATATGAACATCTTTAACATACCAAAGTCTAAATAAGAATAATAAAAGTGTAAGCTTTAAAATATTCATGCACTTATTTTCACTAGAAAGATATTTCATGGGAAAAATAATCTCTTTGGTGCAGACTTTAACAAGTAAAATACTTTAGATACCTATCAAGTTACAACTGATATTTACTTGATAGGTATCTAAAGTTGTAATGGTTACATGTATAACCTAATTTTGATGCTGGGCTTTGAAATAACTCCTGTAGGTCTCAGGTTCTACATCCACATTTGGTGGTCCATTCTTTCCGAGCATCCAGTTTCATTCTGTGATTTTTGAACATGAGAATAGTTCAAAAAACCACAAGAAAATTAGCAACTAAGCAACCTGTAGAGAAAAATTCCCAAACTGAAGAAATGATGTGACCTAGTGATTATTTTACAATGTTGGTTGTTATTATAATGAGGGATAAGAGATATAAATAGAGGTTATACCATGTAGAAAACATCATCTTCAAGTTGCTCCTTTTACTTTTCAAAAATTTATTCAATACCCACCACATGCTACACACTATTCTCATATTCATGGTTCTTAAAGCCTATTGAGAGAATGGACAATAAACATAAAAAATGAGACATTGTGTAATACATCAGGTAGTAATATGTGTTATGGAGGCAGAAGAATAAGAAAAGCAGACTGGGAGGGACGGGTCTGTCCTGAAATTAGAGTATTATAAAGAAGAGCTATTTCTAGTAACACAAAATTTGAGTAAAGACATTTGTGGTGGTTTTAAAGCACTGAATTACGTTATTCTCTGAAGCCAGGTTGTAAAATTTCCCAAGATTCTATGAGTCGAGATATGATTACCATGGGTAGACCCTGCAACCAGTATCAGTTTACAAAATTTGACTTTACGTACTTAGAAATGTGCCACTTGAAATATCAAACCAAACTAAACAAAGCATCTTAAGTGAAATATCCAATAGCCATCAAAAATAATTTTACAGAAGGATATTTAAATATTCAGACTATTCACCTGGAAAGGGAGTTCACAAAATGAGTTTAAAAGCCTTAGCCTACATTTATATAATCCTATATGTATGAAAATTTATATGGAAAGCTACACCAGATTTTTAATAGTGTTATCTTTTAGGGAGCAACAATGAGTGTTAGGTATTTTTTTTTCCTTTTCCTTTTTGATTTACTATATTGAGTTATAGAAAGTTTTTTATTTTAGAATAAAATGGCAGAAATAAGAAAAACAGATACAAAATGTAGCCAAGACCTAACACTGTGTTATAAGATCGTTAAGAAGAATATGTGTAGACCTAAGTAATATACGGGTACTAAAGTTGATTCAGGAATTTTGCTTTTTTCCAATGTTAAGAGAATATTCCCATAGGGTCAAATAATAGCAGATACCCATAGATTGTGACTAATTTTATATGATCATCCTCACTTTATTTTGTCTTATTCTTTAACCAAATTGCTTTGAGTGTGAATGGAGCTTATATGCTCTAAGTTTGCATCCTTTTGTAGAAATTTTAATTATTTATTTAGAAACTTCAAAGACATTTTAATTAATAGATTACAACATGCAAAAACCATGCACTGCAGAAGTAGTATTTTCTAGTGTCTCTCTTAGTATGTGTTCTCCCACAAGCAGACTGTTTGACAAAGATTTTAGTTCAAGTACTTTATTTTGGAGATGATCCCAATAAATGAGCCCAGGCAAATGTAAGAGAGAAGGAAAGAGAGTTAATACAGGAATTATCTGGCAAATTACCACTATGAGTTACAGGATCTTAACTTCTTTGAGGAACACCTCATTGAGACCCCAACCTAGGAGCAAAGGATCTGTGACTTATACATCACATTTCCTCCGTAGCAGATTGAGTGCTAATCCCAGAGTTATATTAGTTCTCTAAATTTCTACTGTTCAGTGAAGAGATAAGAAGGAGGGGATATGGGTGGGGCATTGATCTGCAGGCCTCTCCATTACATGTTCTTTTAAGGCTCTGTAAACATGTTTAAAATCAAGAAAAAGGAATTCAATATGGAAGATGGTTTAAAATTACATATTATTTTACAGTATTCTTAGGATTAACTTTATGCTTATTGCACACTGACATCTTGCCTTCCTACCTAACAAAATGTTTTAATTTGCTTCTTGAATGATGAAAGGAAATTTATAAAGTGATGTGTGGGGCAAAGTCTGGGGATATCCATTCAAGCAGGAAAAACTGAATATTCAGAGGTAAGCCTTAGAAGCACACCAGGAAATGTTTGAAGAGTATCAACTGTCCAGTATTACTGGAGCACTGGATGCTACAGGGAAGATGACACGAAGAAGTGGCCAGGAAACAGATCCCACGGGACCCCTTATACTAGTCTAAGGTGTTAGCACCTTATTCTAAAGGCAATGGGAGACCACTTAAAGATTTAAATCAAAATTTAAAATTTTTATAGAGGTTTCTGATAGGAAACTACAAGAAAAATGGGAAGGAACAAAGAGAAGCAGCAAATTGGGATGCCAGAAATAACAGTGGTTCACATGAACAGTGGCAAAGGGAGAATAGAAAGTATGAATATACTATTTCAAAGATACTTAGGAGGCATAAAAATGAGGAAGAAAATTTTTATGAAAGGAGTTAGATTTTCCCTCATATACTAGCTATATAAAAATTAAATGGCAAACAGTATTTTCTCTGGTCTGAAACAGCTAATTCCTTATAGCTAATGTTACATATTAAGGCATTTTGTACACTCAATGTTTTAAATCATTATTTCTTTAACTAAATTGAAGCATGTAATTCAATTATAAAAACTGGAGGGAGTGGTAAAGGAATGAAATATTCATTAGAAAACATTTCCCATCAACTACTTGTTCATGCTTAGATCAAACAGATCTAATAATTTCTTGTTAAATTCATCAGTTTTCATTAGAAGAGTAATTGTAGCTGGTAAAAGGTAATGGTTACAGTGTGTTAAACAATTAATACAGTGTGAAATGAACTAAACTATGTTCTCTATAGATGATTTTCTGGAAACACTAGTACTGGGTTCAGGATATATAAATGTACGATTATTCTAAACACTGTCATTGTGTTAAATCAAGGTTTACTTATATTTCCATTGAAAACTATATTGTCATTTAGACATTACAAAAGTTGATGATCTTTTAACAGACTGGTCAGGGCTAAAGGAAAAAAGTTGGATTTTTGTAAATTATCATGATGTCTGTAGAAAAGATCAGAGGAAATAGCTTGGATTCATGTTGACAAACCTACAGGTCAAAAAATCTAAAGTGTGTATTTTAACCTTGAAAACCCAAGTCTTTATTTCATATTTTAATATTTTTAATTTTAAAGTCAAAACAATTTGTCTTTAAAATATATAAATATTAACATAAGAATTATTAAAATACGTATTTGCAAAAGATTCATGTGATAAAGTATTGCTGTCCAAAATACTCAAAGAACATTAAAAATCAACAGCAAGAGGAGTTCCCGTCGTGGCACAGTGGTTAAATCCGACTAGGAACCATGAGGTTGCGGGTTCGATCCCTGCCCTTGCTCAGTGGGTTAACGATCCGGCGTTGCTGTGAGCTGTGGTGTAGGTTGCAGACGCGGCTCGGATCCCGCGTTGCTGTGGCTCTGGCGTAGGCCAGTGGCTACAGCTCCGATTGGACCCCTAGCCTGGGAACCTCCATATGCCGCGGGAGCGGCCCAAGAAATAGCAAAAAAAAAAAAAAAAAAAAAAAAATCAACAGCAAGAAAATAAACAACCTGATTAAAAGTTGGCTCAAATATTTTTAGATATTTCACCAAAGGAGATACTGAGAAAGCAAATATGCATTTGCAAAGATATTCCCCATCATATGTCATCAGGGAAATACAAATTAAAGCAATGAACTGCATAGCTATTAGAATGGCCATAATCTGGAACAATGACAACACCAAATACTGACAAGGATATGGAATAACCAGAATCCCCTTTCATTTCTGGTGGAAATGGAAAATCGTATAGATACTATAGAAAGTAGTTTGGTAGTTTTTTACAAATACAAACATATTCTTGCCAAAAAATCCAGCCATTATGCAACTTGATATTTATCCAAGAGTTGAAAATTTTATCTACATAAAAACCTGCACACAGATGTTTATAAGCAGCTTTATTCACAACTGCTGAAACTAGGAAGCAACCATGATATTCTTTAGTAGGTTAATTAATCAATAAATTGTGGTATATACAGACAGTGGAATATTATTCAGTGTTAAAATAAATGAGTAACCAAGCCATGATAAGACATGGAGGATATCAAATGCATATTACTAAGTGAAATAAACTAATCCAAAAAGGTAACATGCTGTATGCTTCCTAGTACGTAGCATTCTGGAAGAAAAGACCCAGAGGCATAAAAAGATCAGTGGCTGCCAGAATTTGGGGTGGAGTTAGGGATGAATAGGCAAAACAAAGACATATAGAGTAATGAAAATACTCTGGATAATACCATAATGATGCATACATGTCATTACACATTTGTCCAAACCCATAGACTAAATAACATCAAAACAAACCACAGCAGACCATGCACTTGGGGTGATTATGCTGTTTTAATATAGATTCATCAGTTGTGATAAATATACATTCTGGTGGAGGATGTGGATAATGGGAAGGCTGAGGGAGAAGGGGTGGGAAAATAGGAGAAATCTATCTTCCCCAACTAAAACTTCTCTTAGAAAGTCTTATTTTAAAAAAAAAGTTTCCTTTCTACCTAAAACTTCTCTTAAAAAGTCTTATTTAAAAACTTTTGCTTTCCACCTAAACTTCTTTTGCTTTCCACATAAAACTTCTCTTAAAAAGTCTTATTTTAAAAAAAAAAGTTTGAAAAGTCCTAATTTATTCCTTATTTTTGTAACAATTTTTAACACATTTCTAGATTGAGAGAATTTTTTTTCTTTGAATACTGAAGATATCATTTAATTGCCTTAGGTCTTACATAGTTTCTTATCAAAAATATTTGATTATTCTTATACTTATTCCTTTGTGATATATTTTTTTTTCTTTTGGGGTTTGTTTTTTCAGCTGCATCCATGGCACTCAGAAGTTTCTGGGCCAGATAGCAACCTTGTACCACAGCAGTGACAATGTCAAGCTCCTTAACCATTAGGCAACCAGGGAACTCCTCTGACTACTTTTTAACACTTTATCCCAATTACTGATTTTAATCTATTTGGTTTAGATATACCATGGAGTGTATGCATGTGTATCCTGTTTGGGTTCATTGAGTTTTCAGGCCTGTGATACTCTTTCATCAAATTTGGAATATTGTAGACTCTCAGTTGTTCAAATACTTTTTTCTGGTTATCCTTTTTCTGCAACTCCAGTTTTGCATATGTAACATGATAGCACCTCAAAGAGTGCTTAGGTTCTATTAATTTTTCAGTCATTTTATTCTGTTTGATCTTGGATGATATCTAATGATATGTCAATGTTTACTGGTCAATTATTCTGCAGTATATAATCTGCTGTTTAACCTCATCCAAGGAAATTTTAATTTTGAACACAGTACTTGTTATCTCTAGAAACTCCTAATTTATATTTCATTTTTAAAATCTTTGTATATATTAAATTTTTTAAATCTTTATATATATTAAGCACAAGAGTTTTTGATGGTTTTTGTTTGACAAATATTTCAGTCATATCTTCACCTATTTCTACTAGTTCTTTCTCTTGATTGTGGATCACACATTTTTCTTCACATTATCTCTAAATTTTCATTAGACAACTCCTTATATCCTTAAATCAGCAAGACTCACAGACTCCACATGGATTCTCCTTTCTTGGGCTACCATACAGAAATTACCTCCAGAAAGAAAGACTGGTGAAAAGTAGAAGCCAATCTATTTGCTCAAGGATCTCAGTTCTGTGCTACCTGGAATCCAGTATCTTAAAAAAACAAAAAACAACAACAAAAAAAAAAAAACAGTGGTTCCATTTTGTTTCCATTGTTCTCTTTTTCTGGAGAGGGTAATACCATAACAGCTATTCCTTGTAGACCAGAAGCACAAGTTTGCATTTATTTTAATTTATTGTTATATGGAAACTACATTTGTCTGTGTTATGAGCTAGGAATTGAACCTGGCTACAAGTAACAGGAAATCTCAACTATAATGACTTAACAAAAAAAGAATACTTTTTGTACCTAAGAAGATCAGATTTAAGTAACACCATTTTGTATAGCGGGCCCATGATGCCACACAAATGTAGTCTCCTTATAAAGTGCTACCTTCCTTGTTATTGTTGTCTTGTGAGGACAAATTCTTGTTCTACCTTTATATCTGTGTTCCAGAAAATAAGGGGGAAAGACAGATGGCATTAGCTGAATCTACTCCCACCTGAAAATATCTCCTCACACCTTACTGACCAAAATTACTTCACCTATCTATGCCATGGGATAAGGGAAATCAGGAAGATGTAGATTTCTTGAAATCTGAAACATTGCCAAAATTCCCACATTAAAAGCAAGAATCTAGAAGTCTCAGTTTATCAAATGTTCTCCAACATTTTTAATAGGTGGGTTGTGTTCCAAGTATGGAAAGATTCTAATTGTGGTCATAGATTCCTCGCTATTCAACATTTAGATGTCACTTCAGCTCAAGGGTTTTTTGTTGTTATTTGTGTTTTTCTAAGAGAGCCAACAAGCACAGCTTGTTTACATAAACTCACCAATTATCAGGAAACAAGAAGCCATAGGATATAATTTAAAAATCTAGATTTTCCAGGAGGTTCTCTTACTCTGTCTCCTCATGTAAATGATAGAAATTATCTGTTTTCATAACAACTTCATTTTGAAAAGTATGATAACCATAAGAATGAAAAATGGTGAATATTTAATTCTTTTTAGGTGAATGAAGATTTAAAATATCACTTTGAAAGTCCCAAACAATTTAAGAATACAATAGAGTACATTTTCTACATGGTATGTGCCAAATTACATCAATGTAACTCATAGAATCAGTGAACCACTGAAGCCAGCAGTTTCTATCTAAGCGGCTTTCAATACGAGCAGTTACTGACTATCCAAATCAGAGACAGCAAACTCATTGGTACATGTTTCATCTTTACAGATTCCATAAATTCTTTTCTTGTTGACTACACTTAATATTTGTAAAGAAAAACTTCAGTCGTGTACAAGTGCGTAAAAATCCGGAGACTACAATTCTGCAATGAGAATGAACATCCCCAAATCAGGAAAAAACAGAATGGGAATTAAGCAGCCATCAATTACAAATTCAGATTTTTCAGATCTAAGGCTTAGAAATCAAAACCAGTTTAGAGAATTTAAGGATTACTATAAATTCTTCTCTATCCTGAACAGATTTCCTGAAGAAATCTGAGGGATGAGAAAGTTATAGTATCACCTCATAGTGCTCACTGCAACACATTTCCTGGCAGCTAAAATAAAATGAGTCAACTCTTAATGGAGGGACCCTATCTAGGTTTTAGGCATCCTGTTTGTAATACTCACAAAATGCTTAAGTACAAATATACTGAATTGCATTATACTTGTTCTTTCAAGTTCAGACTCAGCATTAATGCTGGTTGTGGGTCAAATGACATTATTTGTGTGTGTTTATATATATATGTATTTTCGGCCATGCCCATGGCACATGAAGTTCCCAAGGCTAATCTGTGCCACCGCAGAAACCTAAGCCACTGCACTGACAATCCCAGATTCTTAACCTGCTGTACCACAAGGGAATCCCCTTTGGTGTATATTCTGATATATGCTCAGAACCACATCCTTTGGTCAAACAAACCTATACCACTTAAAATCACTGACCACATACTCAATTTATTATTAGTCTCTGACATCCCCTCGTGGCTCAGTTTAGCTACCATCCCCGAGTAATATCATCTATTTTTTATCTTGTTTTCTTTATATTTACTGCTACTCAAATTAAACAGAGGGCTAAATTCAAGGTGAAAGGGTCTATAAGGAAAGAGGTTGTCATCTAGTGTACACATTCACAGTTAGAACCTGCTATTTTAAGAGATGTGGTAGAATTTATTGATGTTTAGAGACTGGAAGATTACATTTTAGTTAGGATAAAGCCAAAAACTACGTTTTTAATGTTTTTATCATAAGAGGGAGATTTTCATGAAACATATCATTTCTATTGCTTAGATTGTGATCATGTGTGTGAAACAATGACTATGTAATATTTAAGAAGTAATTCCCATATTCACTTGTTTAGACTAGTTAGATGAAACCGTCTTGTGATGCTAAGGTGATGTTTTTCCCTTGCAATGAAGGCTTTTCTGGCTAGCCTATGGCTCATCTTAATAGAATGTCCATGTCCTGCTTTGTGTTTTATTAACCATTTAATAAACATATAAATAAATTGTATTTGGGAGATAACATCATTTTAAACTAAGTCCAAAGTCTTAGAATCTTTAAAAATCTGAATTTCTGCTTTCAAGATAACAGTGGACCAAAATTTTTTATAAATTTGGATATATCTCGTATGATAGCATTGTGATTTCCACTATATAGTTTCAAAATAAATACAAGGCGTCATGCTAAAAGAAAAATCAAAATATAACTGGGGACACTCAACTATGAAGTAGTTACTGTACATTGTTCCAAAATATCAGCACTGTTAATAGGTTTTTTAAAATATTTTCTACAAAGATTTGGGAAGAAATTTTCAGCCATAGAATCGTGGTAATTTTGGTTTCATTTTTCTCTACAATTTTGTGTTCGTGGGTTTTCTTCATTAAGCTTTTTTTGTAATTTTCAAAATGAAAAAAAGTTTTTTTGCAAATTTGAAAGGAGTTTAAAACATTACTATTCTAGTAATGCAAACTTAGAAGTGTAAAACTGATAAGCAACGTTTGGAAAGGCAATTTGGCAATACATCAAGACATTATGAGACGATAATAGCCTTTGATACATAATTTCCCACAAATGTACTGTTAGAAAAAGAGAATGTCTATTGCTGTGTTATAATTTAATAGGCACAAAACTAATGTCTCAAAATGGGCGAATGATTTAGTAGATAGTAATATATAATTTTGGTGCATCTATTAAAGTAATAAAAACTATGGAAATGTAGAAAAACATTAAACACATTGTTAGATTAAAATATATAATATTTATTTTTTATCTATAACTACCATGACATAAAATCTATGTTGATAAAAATGAAAATATGCAAAGTTAAATATCTACAATGTTGCAGAAAGGTTGCTATGTGTTCTTTTTAAAACTTTTTTAATGTCATGATTTTGTTGTTAACTGTTTTATAACAGAGATTTTTAAATAGAAAGTGAAGGGGACTGATTCAAGTAAATTATTTCTTTATGCTGTGTTTTTAACATCATTTTAAAATTCCTTATAGATGAGCTATGTTCATGTTAGTTTAATGCATAAATCGATATCCACTTAATACTGAATTTAATATCTTATATTGTGATAATATCTTGTATGATGTTATCACATTAAAGGATTCAACTCTAATTTGTTTATTCCAAGACTACTTATCAGACCTTTAATGGATATATTTTGTTTAACTGATGTCTTCAAATATCAACACCAAAAAATTACACTACGGTATTTTTCCTATTCCCCTTTAAAATTTTATTCCATTATATCCTTTAACTTCATTTTATATCCTGGTTTATTGAAACTTAATTTATTATATATTTACGGATACCCCACGCTGTTTAAACTCTGTATGGCTCTTGTTTTTGTTATCACTTAAGAAAGCTAATTTACAGAAATAAAGGATTATTTGGCTATTTTTGAACGCAAACAATTCCAGGAAAGCAGCATAGCCTGGAAACATAAAAGACAAACTAAGAACCTGTATCCCTCCAATGTCTCATTACAAAGTATGTACCCGTCTAACACCAGATGGATAAAACTGGACAGGATGGCAGATGAAGGGGGAATTCCCTAGTGGGAGAACGGTTCCCCCACTTACACAGAGCAGGTGTACTGAAGACAGAAGAGATCAAAACTTGTCAAAAGGACAAGCCAAAAAATTTAGGAATTTGCAAATTGAACAGGTGAAAATGTTACTGGTGATAATTGAAAGCTAATTATCCTCAGCTAGCAATTGGCAACCAGGTGTTCTGAGTCACCTAAAAGGCAAAGCAGGGAGGACTGTGAAAATATTTGCTTTTGGCACACATGAGAGAAGTGAGTTTCCTGACTGAGGCTTCAGTAAAAGAAAATGATTCATCTGTTTACTGCTTATTTTTTTAGCATGTCTAGGAGCTAGTCATGAAAGAGAAAGGGTTGGCAAGAAAAGTAGTTATAGCTTAGGTATAAAACGTCCCTTCCTGTTTTTTAAATTGGCTTTTTCCAAATTAGTAAAGATAGAGATACAGTAACCATTAAAGCCACATCTATTGGTTGTAGGCTATACTGGGAGTACATTGGCTTTACTTCTTAAATGTTGCTAAAAACATTTTCTAGAAAAAGAAAAGCTATAGGTCTATTAATAGATATATTCCTTAAAGCTGTTTTTCAGAAGCCGAGGATTAGATAAATTAGGTAGTGTTTAAGGACATTACATCTACTAAGCAGTAAATTTAGGATTAAAACTCAGAATTGCCTGGTCCCCAAGTCCATGCTCTTATTCTATCCCCCCGCCTTTTTTTTTCTTGCTTAATAATAGATTTTAGAGTTAAAATCTCTGTAACTCTAAATATGCCAAACTACATGCATGTCCAAAATTTTAATCCAAGCTTATATTCAAGTACCTTTATAGAGAAAAGCAAACACATCATAAAGATATGTATGTATGAACATACAGAAGTTGAATACATCCGTCTAACTCTAGCCAGCCAAAAAAAAAAACCACTATTAGCAATTCAGCAACTCCTTTGTGCCGCCCTCAGACACTACCTCCCTTATGCAGTAATCTGTGTCCTGATTCCTAACACAAGAGATTTATTCTGCCAGAGTTAGAATTTTGTATAAATGGAATAGCACGGATTGTACACTTGTTTTAGCCTTCTTTCACTACATGTTCTGTTTTGAGATTTGTCCTTGCTGCTGGATGTAGAAATAATTCATTCACATTCATTGCATTATATTGATATAGCTCAACATACTTATCCAACTTACCTCCAGTGAACATTGGGTAGATTCAAATTTCTATTATTGTTAATGCTGTGATCATTCTTTTTCTAAATTTTGATGAACACATGTATGTCTTTCTGATGGTTACATACCCAGAAATCCAAGATGTTGGTATTGAGTCACAGAGTTTGGCAAGGTCCAGCTTTGTAACGAACTATCAACCGTTCTCCAAACTGGTTGTACCAATTTGTACTCCCATCAGCAATGTATGAGTGTTTATTATCCCCACAATCTTGCTCATACCGAGAAATATCAGTCATTTAGTTCCTGCCATTCTGAGAAATATACAGTTGGAGCACATGGATTTAATTTTCATTCATCTGAGGACTAATGAAGTTGAGCTTCTTTTCTTATGTTATTTTGACCATTTGGATATCCTCTTTTGTCATGTACCTCTTTAAGTATTTGGCCCACATTTGCTTATTTTTCCTTTTTTCTTCTATATTTAGATCATTATATATTCCAGATAAAAGTTCCAATTTTCTATCATAGTATTATATTTTATTGAATTCCTGGATTTTTTTAACCACAAAATAGTGACTTTTGGTGAAATAAGCTTTATTTTTGTAAAGTATAATATAGCGTTCCTTTCCTTAACGTTTATTGGAGTATTTTTTGTCCTATTTAAGAAATGTTGGGAGTTCCCATTGCGGCTCAGAGGTCAAGAATCCAACTAGTATCCATGAGAATGCGGGTTTGATCCCTGGCCTCTGCTCAGTGGGTTAAGGATCTGGCATTGCCATGAGCTGTGGTGTAGGTCGCAGCATGGCTCAGATATGGTGTAGCTGTAGCTGTCCCCAGGCCAGCAGTGACAGCTCCAACTCAACCCCTAGCCTGGGAACTTCCATATGCCACAGATGCAGCCCTAAAAATCAAAAACAGAAAAAAAAACAAATGCTTGCATAGCTAAAGGCCATGAATATGCTCTCTTATGATTTTTAGATTACTTTTTATGTAGATTTTTAATTGCCTCAGCAGCACTTATGGAAAAGCTTCTTCTTTACCTACTGCTTTAACATTCTGGCTTTGCCATAAACCATGTTTGGCAAATGGTTCTTCATTCTGGATAGCTTTTCTGGTAAATTGGTTTATTTTTTCAGCTTACATGAATATATGATTTATTATTTTGAATTAAATTATATTGATTACTATTGTTTATATTTTAACTTTTTTAAGTCTTACAGCATTCATCTTTATCAAGTTTGCCTTGACTATTTTTACATTTATGATCTTGAGAACTCTATACTAATCTTGTCAATTTTACCAAAGGAAAAAATGTAGAGGTTTTGAGATTCTGGTTAGGGTTGCATTAAATCTATGTATTACTTTAAGGAGAAGTGACATTTGTATAATATGAAGACTTCCAATTTAAGAATACACTATATCCCTCTATTTTATTTAAATATCAAGATTCCATAATTATGATTTTTGCTTTATCTTTTACTTTGTACATACTCTATCAAAATAAGAAATTTCTCTTCTATTCTGAATTTTTCAAGAGTTTTTATCATGATTAGGTTAAAAAAAAATTATCAAATGACTGCTCTGTATCTATTGGATTGATACTGAATTCATCCAATCAATTGTCAATATCCTGGGCATATCCCTTTTCATATGCCCCTAGTGCTTAGTTTTCTAATATTGTGTTAAAGATTTTCACGTATATATTCATCAAGAGTTTGGTATGCAATTTTGTTTTTTGAATGTCCTCGTCAGATTTTATTATCAAAGTAATGCTGACATGTTGATGTTTTCTCTTTTCTGTTTTTGGAAGAGATTGTATAGAACAGCTATTACTTATTCCTAAAAATTATCAGGAGATATATTACACCAGCAAAGCCATCTAAGCCTAAAAGTTTTCTTTGTGGCAAGTTTTTAAATTACATATTGATGCTTTAATATATTTGCTACTTATTTTTGTTAGTTTTAATTATTTTTCTAAGACTTTTCTCATTAGTATATTTTTAGTTTTACTAGAACAAGGTTGTTCATAATATTTTCTAATAATTAAAGTCTGTAAAATTTCTAAGTATCATCACTTTTTCATTACTGATATTGATGTGGAAAATTTATACACCTCTTTCCTCTCCCTCTTTTCCCCATCTTTCCACCTAGCTTGCTAGAACTATTAATTTTATTTATCTTTTAAAAGAATTATTTATTGGCTTTGTTGATTCTGTCTATTGTTAGGTTTGCTTAGTATTTTATTGACCTTTGCCACTTTTATTTTTCTGCCTTCTAACTTCTTTAGCTTTAATTTGCACTTCTTTTTCCAATCTATGGAATCAATGCATCATTACTTATTTTTAATCTTGTTTTTTAATGCATTTAAGGCTATATATTTCTCTTAGCTCCAATTTGCTGTACCCAAGTTTTTAAACAGTATCTTTTCATTACCCTTCAAAATATTTTATAAAATTTATTATGAGTTATTTAACCAATAGATTTTTGAAGAGTATTGCTTAATTTAAAATTTTAATGTATCTTCATCTTCTTATTAATTCCTAGTTTAATTTTAATGTCAAAAATCATAGTTTGTAATATTTCAATTCCCAGATATATGTTAAAGCTTGTTATATGCAGCATCATGTGGTCAATTTTGAACTGGAAATTGGAGAATTTCCAAACTCCTTAATTTAGTAAATTTTAATGAATTTTCCAAGTTCCACTGAAAAGACTATGTTTTGCAATTATTGATTATATACCACACACACATATATTTTTGTGTTTAATGTCTTAATTACAGGTCATGTTTTTCTAATATATGCAAATTTACCTATTAATTATACATTCTGTTACATTCAAATATTCTATATACTTACATTTAGCTGCTTACTCTATTATTAAGAGAAATGCATTAAATACTTACATAGAAATATAAAGTGTCTTCTTGATATATCATCTTAAATTATCATTCTATCTCTAGAATGTGTTTTAAAAATCTACTTTTTGTTATGTTAGATAGCTGCATTAACTTTTTTTCAGCTTTACTTGACTAAGCTATCCCTTCTTGTAAACAACATCTAAATTATTTTTAATATTTTACTTTATTCTAGCAATATTTTTAATTATAGTATTTAGTCCATTTACATTAAATGATTGATAAAGTTTAAATATCACTACTACACACAAAATACATCTATGTGTAAACTCCACAAGATATTTCTATTTTGACCATTCAGTATTTTTACTATGTATTTACTCTTTCAGATCATAAATTCTGTGTGACTATGTATTATTTTCTAAATGCAGTGTTACTAATTGTTCTTCCTGAGAATTTGCAAGAAATCACCAAAACTGGTAAACTGAAAGGGAACTCATTAACTATGAATCAACACCAGGGACTCACTCAAAGAAACAGCAATAAAATGCAAAAAAGACCTCAAATATTGGAAATATCTGGTGGTCTCAAGCAGAGGATTTTAAAGTTGAGTTCTGTCTGTGATTAAAACCCCTGTGCAATTTCTGAGCCAATTAAAAGATCTCACAAAATGGAATTTACATAAAATGTGTAGACAGAAAACACACTATGCTAGAGTTTCTTCAGAACTTTTTAAAATTTTAACTCAAAAAGACTTGTCTCAATTTTTCCTTGCCTCCCTGAAAACTGTGTGGGGCTTTCATTTTAAAAAATTTGATTGCTTATAGACCACGCTTCTAGTCTGAGATAGCATATACCAAATTGTGTTGTTAACATTGTTTATTTGACAGTCTTCCCTACTGGACTATCAGACCATCAAAATAGAAGACTTTTCCACACATTCTACACCCCCAACACTTAGTACATTATGACCTCCATACTTATTTATTCGATAGCTTTAAAACTTTATGCACTGATATTTTAAAATTATATTGCTAAATTAAACATTTAGGTAATTTATTCAAAAGTACTCATTGAGTGCACCCAACATAGGACCACACAGTATGTGAGGCAAATTCTAACAGCCCTTAAAGAAGAAATTGACAGTAACGCAATCATAGTGGAGGACTTGAACACCCCACTTAGATCAATGGACAGATCATCCATACAGAAAAACAATAAGAAAACAGGGGGTTTAAATGACACACTACACTAAATAGACTTAATTCATATTTATACAATATTTCATCCAAAAGCAACATTATATAAACTCTTCCCAAGTGCACATGGAACATTCTCCAGGATATGACATATCTTGGGCCACAAATCAAGCCTCGGTGAATTTAAGAAAATTGAAATCATCTCAAGTATCTTTTCTGACCATAATGCTATGAGATTAGCAATCAACTACAAGGAAAAAAAAAAAAAAAAAAAAAACAGCAAAAAACTCCCAAATAGCTGGAGGCCAAACAATATGCTACTAAAGAACCAATGGACCACTGAAGAAATGCAAGAGGAAATCAAAAAATATCTAGAGACAAATGAAAACACCATGATCCACAACTAATGGGACTCAGCTAAAGGAGTTCTAAGAGGTAAGTTTATATAGTACAATCTTATCTCATGAAACAAGAAAAAATCTCAAATAAAGAAAACAGAATAAGCAAAACCCAGGGTAAGTGTAAGGAAAGAAACCACAAATATCAGAGCAGAAATTAAATGAAATAGAGATGAAAACAATAGAGAACATCAATAAAACTAAAAGTTGGTTCATTGAAAAGATGAACAAAGTTGATGAACCTTTAACCAGACTCAAAGAAAAAAAGAGGGATCAAATCAATAAAATTAGAAAAAGGCAAAAATTAAATAGACACCACGGGAATACCACGTATCATGAGAGACTACTATGAGCAATTATGTGCCATTAAAATGGACAACCTAGAAGAAATGGCCATATTCTTACACACATACAACCTACCAAGATTGAACTGGAAGAAATAGAAAATATGAATAGATCAATC
This sequence comes from Sus scrofa, assembly GCF_054392235.1. Classification (NCBI taxonomy): domain Eukaryota; kingdom Metazoa; phylum Chordata; class Mammalia; order Artiodactyla; family Suidae; genus Sus; species Sus scrofa. The sequence goes on along the minus strand of NC_139391.1, from coordinate 83,661,067 downwards.
ACAAGTACTGAAATTGAAAATGTGATTTAAAAACTTCCAAGGAGTTCCCATCGTGGCGCAGTGGTTAATAAATCTGACTAGGAACCATGAGGTTGCGGGTTCGATCCCTGGCCTTGCTCAGTGGGTTAAGGATCTGGTGTTGCCATGAGCTGTGGTGTAGGTTGCAGATACAGCTCAGATCCTGTGTTGCTGTGTCTCTGGCATAGGCTGGTGGCTACAGCTTCAATTGGACCCCTAGCCTGGGAACCTCTATATGCCGTGAAAAGTGGCAAAAAGACAAAAAAAAAAAAAAAAACTTCCAAAATATACAAGTCCAGGTCCTGCTGGCTTCACAGGTGAATTCCATCAAACATTCAGAGAAAACTGAATACATATCCTGAAACTCTTCCAAAAATTTGCAGAGGAAACAACACTCTCAAATCCATTCTATAAGGCCACCATTACCCTGAAACAAAAACCAGACAAAGATACCACTAAAGGAAAATTACAGGCCAGTATCATTGATGAACATAGACACAAAATTCCTCAATGAAACTGAAATCAACTTTGTATTAAAAGGATTATACCTCATGAGTAAGTAGGATTTATCCCAAGGATGCAAGGATTCTTCAGTATTTTCAAATCAATCAGTGGTACATGCCACATAACTAACTGAAGAATAAAAACCTTATGATCATCTCAATAGATGCAGAAAAATCTTTTGACAAAATTCAACACCCATTTAAGATTACAAACTGTCAAAGTGGGGACAAAGGGAACCTACCTCAACATAATAAAGGCCATATATGACAAGCCCACAGCTGACATCATTCTCAATGATAAAAGGCTGAAAGAATTTCTGCTAAGATCAGGAACAAGACAAGGATGTCTACTCTCACCACTCTCATTCAACATAGTTTTGGAAGTCCTAGCCATGGCAATCAGAGAAGAAATATAAATAAAAGAAATCCAGATTGGAAAGGAAGAAGTAAAACAATCACTGTTGGCAGATTTGGGGCCACAAATATTTAGAAAATCCTCAAGACACTACCAGAAAACTGTTCTAGCTCATCAATAAATTTGGTAAAGTTGCAAGATACAAAATACACATTTGTACACATTTGCAACATTTAGTACATTTGCATTTCTATGTACTAACAATGAAAGACCAGAAAGAGAAATTAAGGGAACAATCCCAATTACCACCACAAAGAGAATAAAATACCTAGGAAAAAACCTACTTATAGAGACAAAAAAACCTATGCTTTGAAAGCTGTAAGATGCTGATGAAAGAAATCAAGAAGACATAAACAGATGGAAAGTGTACCATGCTCTTAGGTTTGAAGAGTCAATATTGTCAAAATGACTATATTACCCAAGGCAATCTATAGACTCAATGCAATCTTTATCTTATTATCAATGGCATTCTTCACAGAACTAAAACAAAAAATTTTTAAATTTTTATGGAAACACAAAAGAACCCTCAAAGCCAAAGCAACCTTAAATGAGAAGAATACAATGGGGGAGGACTTGGGCTCCTTGACTAGAATATAAAGCTACAGCCATCAAACAGTATAGTACTGGCACAAAAAAAGAAACAGAAATATAGATCAAGAGAACAAGATGGAAAGTTCAGAAATAGGAGTTCCCATCATGGCGCAAGTGGTTAACGAATCCGACTAGGAACCATGAGGTTGCGGGTTCGGTCCCTGCCCTTGCTCAGTGGGTTAATGATCCGGCATTGCAGTGAGCTGTGGTGTAGGTTGCAGACACAGCTCGGATCCCGCGTTGCTGTGGCTCTGGCGTAGGCTGGTGGCTACAGCTCTGATTTGACCCCTAGCCTGGAAACCTCCATATGCCGCGGGAGTGGCCCAAGAAATAGCAACAACAACAACAACAACAACAACAACAAAGACAAAAGACAAAAAAAAAAAAAAAAAAAAAAAAAAGAAAGTTCAGAAATAAACTTATGCACATGTGGCCAATTAATCTAGGACAAAGGAGGCAAGAATATACAATGGAGGGAAAATAGTCTCTTTAAGAAGCAGTGCTGGGAAAACTGGACATATATAAGAATGAAATTTGAACATTCTCTAACACCATACACAAAAGGAAACTCAAAATGGATTAAGGACCTAAAGGTAAGGCAGGATACTATAAAACTGGAAGGATCTGTAAAGACTTAAGAATAGATGTCATGAAAGTTACTGACAAGTAAGTTGGAAAGAAAGGATCAGAAAGTCCTATTCTTAAATCAGCAATTATAAGACGGAGCTTTTATGTGGCAAAAAAAGGACTATGGGAGTAGGTTGTCAAGTTGAAAGCAAATGGAGGTAATTGGAAATGAGGTGGTCAAGAATTGACAAGTGAAACATAGTGATCTACTTTCCACATAGATTCAAAAACACTTAGGTCTGGAGCTCTTTTAGTTCAAGGTGAACTGGCCACTCAGCCTCACTCCTATATTCTCTAATGCTTCAAAACCCCTACCATCAAGGATTTGGAAAAACACTGAAGTTAGTAAATGTTCCTATTTAAAAACAAATAAATAATTTCCCTTATTTTTCTGGCAATGTCAGAACAAATAATTGTCCAATGGAGAGGGCACCATTTAAGGAAGAAGGTCCTAAAATGAGACTATATGTGAAACCACAATTTATATATAGCTGCTTAAAACTAGTTAGTATATCTTCATTTTTTAGCCACTACTGCAGCATCAAAATGGTAGTACCTGGCCAGCAGCTTTACTGCTACTTCACCCAAAGCTAAGAGTGGTGTGAAGAGAAGACAATTACCCTCTATCCCTCATTCTAATCCTACATTACACACAGGAGAAAGAAAATCTTCCAATGCCTATAGATCTTCATTATTTCACACATCTTGGAGAAAAGACACTCCAGCAGGCTTTTGTCCCCATGAAAAGGCACAAAGAGTTAAATCTGACCTGATTTTTCTTCTAAGGACATTTATATTCTCATTATTAAGGAAGCAAAGCAATATACTAAGTGCGCAGTTAGTGTAAAGAGAAGAATAAAGCAGCACAAATAGAAACAAGACAAATAACTACTTCTGAATTGCTAGCAGAGGGTGAGGAGAGGTTAAGTACCAAGCAGTTTCTAGGAAAGATTCATAGAACTAATTCAGCTTGTTCTACTTTGGCAGAGGAAAATTCGGGTCCCTGTAACCACACCAATAGTTTGGGAAGAAGAGTGAGTCCTCTTGCCCTACAGATAGTAGGTCAGAGACATGCCAAGTAATGCTGGATTATTTAAGGTTCATTATCTTTTTCATGCGTTTCCCCTTAGACCTTTGTTCTCTACCTTTTCCTCATTCATGTCCATGGCTTGGTCATTTCACTGCTCATTAGCATCTAAATTAAGGAGCTGGAACTTAGGTTAAGTAGAGATTTGTTAGATGCTCCGAAGAAAAAAGGTGGGAGAGTAACAGCAGGTTTAGGAATATAGTCTCAGGGGGTACTTCAGAGGTGCCCATTATTTCCTTCCGGTCTCCCCATGTCCTCTTTGGACAGCCTTTTCATTCTCTCTTCCTAGACCCTCTGCTCTATAGCTCCACTAGTGGGCACTTGCTTGTATGACCTAGCAGCCTGGCCTTAAATGACAGGAGCAGACTAGTAGTTGACTCAAGATGAGTTAATTAGTATTTCTTTCCTGTAATTTTGGAGTTAACAGAGACATTAGCTGTTTTTTTTTGGGGGGGGGGGTCTTGAATGGACAGAATGCACAGAGCTGTGACAGGGACTTGCAGGTCACATAAAAACAGAGCCAGTATTTAGAGACAGAAGCATTGAGACATGGAGAAAAGCAGAGCTAAGAGACCATGCAGGCCTGGAGGAAGAACTAGCATAACAGCTGACTTTATGACTTTATAATCTCAAGTTCTTATAACTCACATACTTGCCAACAATTCTTGAGTCTGAGTTTGATGTCTGATTTCTGAACCTTTCCCAAAACTCCCCTTAACTTTTCAAGTAAGTTGAATTCTATTCCTCCTATCTTAAAAAAAAAACCTTTGTATCCAAAAAAATCATGACTGGAACATTAATAAAACTTGAGGGCCCAATCAGTACTAATGATTTTTAAAAAATAAACTATTTCTATGTGAAAGGAAATTATACATCATAAATGAATTAAAGGGTCACCGAAGTTTTTATTACATGCGCGCACGCCACACACACACGGAAGGTCAAAAAAAGTCTTTTAAGAAGAATCTAGAGTTCCTGTCATGGCTCAGCAGGTTAAGAACTTGCCTAGTATCCATGAGGATGCAGATTTGATCCCTGGCCTCACTCAGTGAGTTAAAGGATCCAGCATTGCTGCGAGCTGTGGTGTAGGTGGCAGATGTGGCCTGGTTCTGATGGTGTTGTAGCGTAGGCCAGCATCTGTAGCTCTGATTCCACCACTAGCCTGGGAACTTTCATATACAATTGCCCTGGAAAAAAAAAGAACAAAAAAAGAAGAGAGAATGAGAGAGAGAAATAGAGAATAAGAGAGAGAGAATGAGAAAAAGAAAGAGAAAGAGAAAGAAAAAGAAATGAATCTGACACAAGCAGAATCACCACTACCCTTGAACAAGGAGAGAAAACCTCTGACCTTTAGCTCCAAATGGTGAATGATTCTGAATAAAAAATGAATGTCTTCTACTATCACTGCAGTAAGCCTGGCACACTGCAACATCCTCTTCACCGTCACCATTGCTGAGCTGCCAAGTGCCACAAATCGCTGCATGGCTGAATTCTATAACTGTCTCTCCATGTCTTTCTCTCTCTCTCCCTCACCCCCTCCCAACAACCATGCCATCCACTCTAACCATAACAAAGTGGCTGATGGGGCCTAGCCCATGACATCCCATAATAGGATTTATTAATGACCCTCATTACCTACAGGATAAAAATCTCAAGTCCTTAGCCTGGCATACAAAGTTCCCTGGGATCCGCTCCTGCCCATTTCTCTAGCCTGATTCCATACCAATCCCTTACACCTTCGTTCTAAGTAATCTCAATTTGTCAGAATTCAACATGTTCCCTCTCACCCTGCCCCACTGCATGAACTTCTATTTGACAATAAATAAAAGTCACCTTTTATTTTTATTTTTTTAATTTTAATTGTTATTTCCCCAATACAATTTTTTTCTACTGTTCCAAAGGCAATGAATCGAGTTTTAAAAGGTGATTGATATACCGCACTGAGAACTATGTCTAGTCACTTATGATGGAGCATGATAAAAAAGAATGTATGCATGTATGTGTAACTGGGTCACCAAGCTGTACAGTAGAAAATTGACAGAACAGTGTAAACCAGCTATAATGGAAAATAAAAATCATTATATTAAAAAAAGTGAAAAGTTAAGAAACAAAGCTCAATTCAGATTTACTTCCTCTGGAAACATTCATGAATTATTACCATTCCCCTTCTGCTCTCTAAGATTAGGCAAATTGTAACTGTTTATTTACTGTGCTTTCTCTTCTCCTCCACTATAACCTCTTTAGGAAAGGGACTATGATAATGCTTTCTATCTTACCAACATCTATCACAATGCCTCTCCTGTAATACAAGATGTCAATTTGATAGATATTAATTTTTGTTTGGTTTTGATAGCTGATATGTCTAACAAATTCATTTGGGGCCTATTTAATAGGTTTAAAATTTAACTAAAGCCATTTGAGTCTAACTTTGAAACTGACTTCCTTTACCAGATTATTTTTAGCAATAACTAAGCATATGATTGGTATTAATTTCCTTCATGATTCAGGCATTCATCTGAACTTTAGTCTCGAGTAAGTGGTCTCTCTGCACAAATGAAATATAAATAGTTTTTCAATGTTAATGATATTTTAATAAGAAAGGATAACAATTCTACTCACGACAAGTGATCTACTCATTAGCTTTTTAACATTTTAATTAGCACCAAAAATCAAAAGGCATAGTCTGGTTTTATTTTGCCCATAGGAAGCTGTTAGTCTTTAAGAGGCAGTTCTGATGCTATTAGCATTTCCTGTCAGGGTCTAAAACCCAGGTCATTACTGAGTTTTCCTCATTTTAGGAAACGTTGCTGCTCATCTTTAAGAAATGCTCTCCCAGTAAGAAGACTCTCAGGTGGAAAAATCCAACATTAGATGTAAGGCAATGTAATTCTGCTCAAGATGGCCTTGAGATGGAGCCCATTCATGGATTTTAGCATCCATGAAATTGGAGGAATAAGCATACCTTGAAAATGGTTTTATTTTCTTTTAGCAAGCAAAATAGTGCTTTCTTGCTTTGCTGCTTCTTGAAAGTTTTTGGATCCTCAAGTGGCATTAAAAGCTAGAGAATGGAAAACAAAAACTACAAGCAATTGCCCAGCTAATGTGTGCCTCGGATGCAAAGTAGGGAAAAAGTAGAACATCTTCAAAGAGTGTAATCAGCTTGAAATGAGTGATAAAAATTCGATTATCTACCAGTGCAAATTTGTGCAACAAATTGCCATCAGCCTTGTAAGGCCTAGAAGCCTATTTACTACTTTCAAATCATTTTGATAGGAAAAAAAAAAAAATCACAAAGACCTCAAAATATTCTTTCAGGTTTTTCAACACCTACCACATGGTCTTATGCACCATTTATAAACTTCCAGTCAATTATTTTCTTAATTATTCTTTTAGTATAAAATTTAAATCATGTTAGAGTAACATTTTAAAATACATTTATGAGATAATTGATGTTTCTTGAAACAAGAAAACATGACATGAAAAACTAGATTTCATGATGCGAAAATTTCAGAAAACTTTTGAGTAGGGAAAGGTTAAGAAGTTTCTTTACTATTGGACATCTTAAAGACATTATTGGACCAATATGCCTTGTGAGCCTCCCTAAAAGAAATGGTTTTTCTTTTTTTTTTTTTTTTTCATTTGACCATTGAATTGGCTTTTGACAACCAAATATGAAGGACTTTCTCTATGTCTGTTGGAATTGTAAGGGGCTTACACTCCTCCTAGTTATCACTGCCTTCAAGTTCTTTCCCCTTAACTAGTTCAGCTTGTCTTGCTGTCCCTTTATTTCACTGAATCATTACATTCTAAAAAGCATCCAGATTCCTTTATTTCTCAAAACAGCCACTGAGGTAAGTCTATATCTACAATTGACTTTTTTTTTATTGTTATTTCCCCAACACAATTTTTCTTCCCACCCCCCCATACAGCATGGGGACCCAGTTACACATACTCTTTTCTCCCATTATCATGCTCCATCCCATCCCATCTTAAGTATCTAGACATAGTTCTCAGTGCTACACAGAAGGATTTCATTGTTAATCCACTCCAAAAGCAATAGTTTGCATCTGTTAACCCCAAGCTCCTGATCCATCCCACTCCCTCCCCCTCCCCCCGGGCAACCACAAGTCTATTCTCCAAGTCCATGATTTTCTTTTCTGTGGAAAGGTTCATTTGTGCTGTATATCAGTTACCAGCTATAAGTGATATCATATGGTATTTCTCTTTCTCTGACTTACTTCACTCAGCATAACTGACTTTTAATGGAGATCAGAGCCAATGGATAAGATTTACATCACAGAACAACCCAACAAGTATTAAACACTCTATCTCAGCTTTTACCATTTCTTTGGTTAACCCACTGCAAGGAATTTGCAAATGGACATTTTTTTTTTTTGTAGATGCCTTTGTTGTCTTGTAAAAGGATACTCAAAAAAGTAAAACATAGAGAATATTAAAAGTATTACCCTATTGGCCTAAGAGTCTTTTTTCTATATAGGGCTCCTTATGCAAAGTTGTTAAAACCCTTTTATGTGAATTCATCAATAGATGCTGCTTTTTCACTTAAAATGTCTTAAACATTTTCAAAATTGTTGTATTTTTAATATCTTCACAAGAGTCCATGGGTAACTATCAATTTAATGATTCTCCAAGTATCTACTTAGCTCCCATTTAATTTTTCCACTGAAATTAACACTTCACTAAACATTTTTACGTTCAATTTTTTCAGATGTTAAGACTGTATCTGCAGGATTAGTGTTAAGCCCCAAAACATGAACCTTTATGTGGCTCATGACATTTGTTGCCAATTGCTTCTGAAAGTTGTATTTTTCACATTATGATGTTTAAAACTTTACTACATCAGCTTTCTCATTGTTTGATCTGAACCAAATTATTTGCTGCTACCAAAGCTATTGAACTTGAGAATAATAGAACTGACACAAAGCTTTTCAGTTTGGCATGAGGTCAGTGGAGGCTTCTGAATATCTTTTATCTTCCTCTGTTTGACTGGAATGATCTGCTCTCTTAGCTATGGAGCAGGCACCTTGCAGGCTGTATTCGTCCAGTTACTAACAAAAAATTGCCCTTTTAAGTTATAGTCTCTGGGGTCTGTTGTCTTTGCTGAGCTATATAAAGTGACACAGTTTTATAACATCTTTCTAATACCAAACTTATAGAAATTTAACATAAAAACTAGAAAAGATTAGAAATTCTTAATTACTTGTAGTGTCACAGCCAGCAATATTCTCTTAACATTCAGTCCATTGCCTTCTGAATGTGTTAAAACATATAATGCCACATTCACAGTGCGCCACCACCATGGTATCTACACACAGCCTATAATCCTGAGTGTTTCAGGTAACGTCATACTATGAGACTTCCTCATACAATTCAATACCTTTTGAAAATATAAATTTAAAAAGCACATAACATCCCATGGTTTATAAATACACAGTAACTTAAAAGGTCTGTTATTAGACACTTAACTTTTTCTCTTTTTTCATTTTGCATGGACTTCTTACCTGTTAAAAGATGTAACAAAAAGTCCTTTACCATTTTCATATAGAATTTTGATTACTACCTAAGGATAAATTCTTTGATAGATTTCTGAGCCAAAACATATGAGCATTTTAATGGCTTTCGGTACAGACTTTCAAACTGCCCTTCGAATGACTTATACCAATTTACTCTCCCCATTTTAAGAGAGAAAACTGATGGCAAAAATGCAAAGAATAAGCAGTAGATGCAAACTGTTACATTTAGAATGGGTAAGCAAAGATATCCTACTATAGCATATGGAACTATATCCAATCTCTTGGAACAAAACATAATGCAATATAATAGAATACTGTGTGTGTATATGTGTGTGTGTGTGTGTGTGTGTGTGTGTATATGACTGGGTCCCTTTGCTGTACAGCAGAAATTGGCACAACATTGTACATCAACTCTACTTTAAAAAAGATGATAGCAATTTAAATAATATTAATTTCCCACTATAAGCACATGGGAAGTACTTTATACAAAAAAAAAAAGCAAATATACAAAAATACCCAAGAGTCAGTATTTTTAACTGACTGCTCATGAGGTAAAGTTGATCAAAAGATGCTTCCTTATAAATTTTGGTTTCATTAAGGACAGAGGGAGGTTACAGGGTGTACTCCTTTCTTCCAAGTTGTACATAATATTTCATAAGATTATTCATATAGTGTTCATGTAATAAAGCTAAGCTATCTTGATCTTCACAGATAAAATTATGCTGTTCAATACAATCCATTACAGTAAGGAGGTAAACCTTCAAAATGTGAGATACTTTTACTATTTCTAGGATCCAATTTTATATATTTATATATATATATATATACACACACATATATATATATGCATTTTAACAAGAAGACAATCTTTCTCTTTAAAGAAATTAACAGCAAGGAAACTATTTACCCAGAGCAACACAGAATGGCATAAGGGATTCAACATAAATTTATGATGCACTTAAGACAGATTCTACTGGGTTATACTAAGTCAGAGGAATATGGAGTCCAGTGAGGTAAGAGCTCACAAACAAAAAAACACCCAACAATATAAACCCCCATGTCAAAAAAAATGATGTAACAAGCAAATAAGAAATTGGATAATTCACTTTTTTTAAATTCAAGATAGTCAATCCAAATTGTTCAAGAATTAAGTATTTTTCAACACAATGCTTCATAATTTTAGAAAACACTTTCATTTCCATGCCTATTATTCTCCTCAGATTAATCCACATATCTATTTACTATCCCTGATGATGCCATGTTCTTCGTTTAGGTATTAATGTCTTCATTTCTCACTAAACAAAATGTTATGGGTTAAAATAACTAGTTGTTGGGTCAATTCCAGCCAAGAAAGAGTTATGCTTTTTCTTACTCAGCTCATAAATAGTTTAGAACATATTAGAGATAACCTTATCTATAATAATATCATGACCATTGCAGTCTTTGCAGAAGGAGTAAGATAAAAGTGTTAATACACTGACTATAGCTTTATGCTTTTCAGAAAGGGAGGTGTATACTATCTACACATCCCATCTAGATATGTGTATACATTCGCTATAAAACATATGTACCTACAAAGAGAAATATCTTCTTCTAGTCAAAGATATACCAGTTTTATACAAAATGACAGCTATCTAAATGACATGGGGATGACTCATCACCCTCACCTCAATCACTTTCTCCAGAGCCCTAGAATGTCCAGATTTATAACTCCAGCATGGGAAGATTGATGTCCTAAAAGAACACAGCTGCTGAGTGGCTGGAGGTTATTAATATGACCTAGGATCACAAATATTGATTGAGGGCTTCAGAGTCAAAGCAAATTTTGGCTACATCAACTAAGTTGGGCATTTGGTTAGGCATTCCAAATTGATCTGATAAATGCCTCTTTTCTCATTAAGTAGACCAGACCCTTTATCAGTATCCAGGCTGATGATTTACAAGAAAATTAAGTAGTTAGCCACGTAAAGTCCCATGTCTCACTAATTCTTGTCTGTTAAAATTTTCTGAGATCAGCTTTAGCTAATAGGTTATCATGTTTTATTATCCAAATAGTGGTAACATAGAGGGCTTTTAGTAATTGATACCCTATCCTTTTTAGTGTTTCTCCAATTGAAAATTCCCTTGTCTGTGGCTTTTATACTTTCCAACAAGCCAATTAAGCAGATTCTTTTAAACTTGACTTCATTCTAAGTTTCTTTTTTTTTTTTTAATTTATCACATCTGTAGTTGTATAATGATCATAACAATCTGATTTCACAGGATTTCCATTCCAAGTTTCTAATCGTGTTCTTAACCTACACAGTGAAGGCTTACAGAGTCTGATTAGGTATTATATTCTAGGAGGCCACACATTTCTTAACCTAAATTGATTATCTTATTGCAGACAATTTGCATATCAGTCTTGAAGCCAGAGGGATAGTAGAACAAAGGTTTTCATCTATGGCTGCAATCAATTTTAGGAGGCTTTAAAAATTACCAATGCATGGGCTCCATCCTCAAAATTTAAGTGGTATGAGGTAGGAATGTCAATATCCCTGTGTTTTTTTTAAAAGCTCCCTAACTCTCTTACTAAATCTAACATCAGGTGGTTGAGAACTACTTGTTTAGACAAAAGGTACATTTATGGACAAATATAGGTAAAAAGGGTAGTCATTTAGGAATAAGTTTAGCTCAAATATCTTGAGAAGCCTATTTGCCTGCTTTTGTGGTAAACTGAAAAACAACACTGTATCGTCATTAACATATTTAAAATCTCAGGTTAAAAGGTATCCTGTACTAAAACCAGTAATAGCAGCTAGCATTCATGGAGTATCCACTATGCATAAAGAGCCATGCTGGGTCACTTTCTAAACTTTCATTTATTTAATCCTTAAAACCCTCAGAGCTAAGTATTATCACATCTACTTTCACAGATTAGGAATCTGAGACTGGAAGGGTAAAAAATGACTTATACTAAGTTAAACCACAACAGCTTAAAAAGCAAATCCATCTTTCCCAACTTCCCCCTACTTTCCAATTCTACCTCTAAATTGCTTAAAAAAGGATCCAGCCTTCTGTCTACTCATTATGGAATTAAATCCACATGTTTCAGAGTGTGGGAACTGTCCTCAATTAATATGAAGGATCAAATACTGACACAATTGCATTTTTGCTTCAGGAAGTCTTCAATGATAGGAGCAAACTTTAAGAAAATATCCTCAAAAACTCATGTTAACTATTTTATCCCCTCTGGGGGACTTGAATAAAAATGGAGATGCTTCTTGCCTGCTGAAGAGCAATGGAAACCTAGCTATCAAAGCCGTAAATATGCTTTGGAGTGAGGTTTTACAGGATTTGCTTGCACATAAATCATTTCAAACAGACCTAAATCCCATGCGTTTTCCTACACTTTTCAGCTACTAGTAAATAGCAACTATGAACAAAAACACTCAAAAAAAGAAAGGACCCAATACAGAATCCTTTCCTATCAACTGACACGAAATTTGTTCAAAAATAAAATCTTCCCTCCAGGCTTAATGTTTCACAGTCTAGCTTCAACTAAAGATGTTTGACCCATAAAGTGTCATACAAATAAGTAGAAGATGATGCTCTTATGAGCAAAGCTCTTATCAGTGAGGTTATAAAGTCACGTTTAAAGAGGCTACATGATGGCCCGTTTTCCTGTTTCACAAGAAATCGCTTTTTCCAAGTCAGAAACAGGTTCATGTTTATTTCCTTCGCAATTTTCAATAAAGAACGTCTCATATAGTAGTTTTTAATCCACTAGTCAGTGGAAAAATGTATCAATAAACACTTCATCTTCAAGTCAAATGAATAACAGCTTTAATATTTAAAAGAGAGAGAATGTGTGGTATTCTTCTATTCACATGATACCAGAGTTTCTCTAGAAAATTGATGCCACCTTAGTACCCTATCTCAAAGTCAAAGAAGCTAACTGGATTCAGGTTCAAGGAAACCATCTGGTATAAAACATTATAATTCAATCATTTTTACATGACTCCAAACTAACTCATCAGTTCCATAAGAGAAAATGTCTCTAACATTATACCATTTTGTATAATGTAAATTTCTCAATTTTATTAACATGCTTAAGTTATTTTATTTTCACTTTTGAATGATTGTATTGACCCGTGTACATGGATTTCACATTGTATTTAATAGGTAACACCACAGTAGAAAGGCTAATGGATTGAGTCAGAACACTCAAGTTCAACTCCTAGGTTTCTCTAGACCTGTGTCTTGATACAGTGACAGAAGCTAATGCCTCAATTTCCTCATCTCTCACATTGATATTAGGACCAACCTAATGTCAGCTGAGAAAACCATGTTGATAACAAAATAAAATTACATATGTGAAAGCATTTTAAGAATTGAAAAGCACTATTTCCCAAAGCATTATACAAAGAAAATTGATTCTACAAAGTAGTCTGTGAAATAAAGGACAGCAGGCAAGTAAGTTTTGGAAATTCTCAGCAGTCACAATTGATATTCAAGTGTTAAATAATTTAGTAAGTCCCATAAACATAGTAAGGGAACCTATAAAACTTTATTTTTAGCTATTTCCCCAACTAGTTTGACCATGCTACTTTTTGACTGTGAGTATCTTGCTGCTTGGGTGTGCTACAGAATATAATTTAGAAAATGATGTTAGGGACACTAAATTAAGAAGTGTTATTTATGATACTGTTAAATTGGGCTTTATTTGGAACAAAGTTCAATTAAATATATTATTAAAACTGTGTTTCTGAAGTATTAATTAGAACAAAAATGGCATTCAGAACGTAATGGCCAAATTTTAAATCAACAGAGAATTGTCAGTTTAAGGGATGTTTTGATACTGTGATTTCCTCCATCATCATGAGTGGTTATAAAATTAAGGACTTTTTCATTCTATCCTAAATAAAAATCCCCAAATGTTTCTTCTAATGGAAAAAAATATCAAATTCTTCTCTCATTTTTCTTATCTCTTGATATTTTTAGTATACTACCTATAAAAAGGGAAACATCTCTCACCTGCCACTATTCCAACACAAATTCTGATTTTCATCAAGAAAAAGCTATTCTTAAGGTACTCCTGGCTTCTCTTTTCCTTCTTTATTTCCAGCCATGACTAGCAGAGGGGTGTATCTGAACAATGTGTAATGAGAAACTAAACATGTTCAACTCTGCTGTACCCTTCTTCTACTGAAGAACAAGCTTACCTTTCAAGAGTCAGAATTCTTCTCACCTTGCTCCATCTTCCTTGGGAAGGCCCAACATGCAGTCCCCCAACCACTGACTAACAATCTCTTTCTAGGGTATGAGTATCTTGTAGATTTGGCTCTAACAGTAAGTTGCATTTTTATAGACAGCCACCATGAGTGAGGGTTGATCCTGTGACTGTCAAATTTATTCTTTATTTCTAAAATTATGTAAAATCTGACTATCAACAAAAAAGTTTCTACTTTGGGAAACTCTCATATCAACCCCAAAAATTTGCCATAAATTATTAAGCTATTTGCCTGCTTCATAGAACATGCCCAAAGATGAGGTATTTGTAGGAGAGAACATAGTTTCACAGCAGTTTGATATTTAAGTTGCACCTTCAAAGTGCATTGGATCAATTAGGAAAATTCTTAAATATTTATCTTGAGAAAGAACTCACTAAAATCACTGTTTCTGTAGCATTATCTTCAGTTCGAGCCTCCAAAAATCCCTTGTTCTTTGTCTTAGAACGAAGGTCAAAAGCTTTTAATTAAAATTGCCATTAGTGTTACAGCTTTCAGAGGATGCTTAGCTTATTTTTATGCTGTTTTTCAGTCCCATGTATAACAATTACCTCTACATACTTATAAGCCACCTTTATTGGCTGTCCTTCTTTCCCAATCTCACTTCTCCATCTCCCAAAACAGGGTCTACAAGGTGGGGGGAATATATATTAAAAGTCCCTCCCACGCTATCTACAGGCAAAGTATTTTTCTATCAGCATCCCCAAAGCAATTCATCTTACATATTACATTACGTGGTTATTCTATTACCAATGGTGACATAAACTGCTTTTACTCTTCTACAATGTATCAACTCTCAAAAACATTCATCTTGGTGTTCTGAGCAAGTAGTACAATGCCTGGAACATTGTAAATGCTCAATAATTGCTTGCTTGTTAAATGGAATCTTCAAAGTAGAACTGCAAAAAAAGCAGACTATGGAGACAGCAAAAATATTACTGGTGACAAGGCATTGGAGAGCAAAGAGGAATGAGTAGGCCAAGCGCACAAGATTCAGTGAAAATATTCTGTCGTGTACTATACTGATATATTTCATTATACATTTGTTGGATACATTTCATTATACATTTCTTCCAAACCCATAGAATGTGCAATACCAAGAGTGAACATTTTATATAAACTATGGCCTTTGATTAGGTGTCCCAATGTAGATTTATCATTTGTAACAAACATACCACTCTGATAATAGGGAATATTGATAATGGGGGAGGCCATGCATGTGTGGAACAAGGGGTATATGAGTAATCTCTGTACCTACCCTTCAATGTTCCTGTGAACTTAAATTACTCTAAAGTGAATAAAAAGTATTAAAAAATACAACTTTTGTGGCTCAGCACAACTATGTGGGTTAAGAATCAGACATAGTGTCTGTGAGGATGTAGGTTCAATCCCTGGCCTCACTCAGTGGCCTAAGGATCCAGCAGTGATGCAAGCTGTGGAGTAGGTTGCAGTAGGCTCAGAGCGGATCTGGTGTTGCTGTGGTGTAGGCCTGCAGATCACAGCTCTGACTCAACCCCTAACCCAGGAACTTCCATATATCACAGGTGCATCATTAAAAATTAAAAAATAAAATACAACTGCAACAAATAAAGAGCTTAGAATTTTAAATACCATTTGATCTCTTCAAGTACTTCTAATCAAGCAAATAATAAAGACAAATACACTCTGGGTAGAATAAAGTTGAGCAATGATTGAGAAGATTAACCATGCATTTATCTTGAAAGGTAATTCTGCGATATGTCATTATTTTTATGTGAAAATCCCAATGCTTTTAAACACATGTCTCTCTATGCAATTTATTCACTTTAGGTTAAAAAGAAATGAAAACTAGTTTATCTGGTTTTCACAGCATTAAAGATTGCTGTGTTAGTTTGCATATCATGTTCTACTAATACCAAACTATGCTATGTACTCATTTCTATTCTTATATTTAGGCCAATGTTACAGAAAATCATCACATTGAGAGAGAAAAGATCCTCAAGTTACAACCCCAGTTATGTCAAATCTCTGACATTGCTAGTGGACATCTAGTATACAAGTTGTATCATGGCCTCTTGATTCCAAATAAAGGTATATATCTAAAGCAAGTGTATTTTTAAATGGTAATAATTCAGATACTATTGTATATAGCAGTATTCAGAGTTAAATATTTCACGTACATTTGAATTGCTTACATGACCTTCAAACACAAACTCAGTGGTTCTATATACATCTCTTAATACCTCATTATTAATATGAAAAATAAAATACTTATCAGCATTTTTGATAAATTGGGAAATTAGTATCTAAAACCTTTTTACATCTAACATGGATTTAATTATGTCCAAAAATTAAAACCAAAATAGTTTAAGAGGAATATCCTGTTTGGACTCAGACTAAATCTCTGAACATCAGTTTCACCAGTTACAAACATGATGGATTGTAACTATAGTATAGACCTCACAGCATTACCTTTAGGATTCTAAGAGATAACTTATGTAAAATACCTGTAATAGTGATTGAGACCCAGTAATACATTCAAGTAATATTCCCACTTTCTCAACTTCGGTATCAAATTGGAAACTGACTACATTTGAAAATTAACAATTCCTGTATGCTATTTAAATACTCTGGTAAATCACTTTCAGAGAATAAGAAACTAACCATGCAACAGATGAGAATCTCACTAAATGATTTTGCCATAGAGTCCTGACATTTTATGTTGATTCCCTATCATCTAAGTCAATTCCTTAAAGAATCGGTATATTTTAAGAAAATATGATCCTTTTTAGATTTATATGATATTTTCCCAAATAGCATGACACTCACAAAGGCCAATTTTCACTGAGTAATGTGGAATAGGAAACTTAGTAGCACAAATAGCTCTCAAACTAGTAAGCTTTTGCAGAAAATTGTTTGATTTCCCATAAAATTTCATCAAAGCATCAGAATAAAGGTGGACTATCAACGTGACTAAGAAAGCATATTCTCCAAAGAATCAAAATACTCAAATTAGCCTTATATTCTGATACTTTATCTGGAGCCAGAAATGTAATTTCTCAAAAGAAACATCAGAGAAACTTTTAGAACAGAGGCAATTCATAAAGGAACTGAAAGCTAAAGACTATCCACTGACAACACTCTCAAAAGCTGGGAAAGTAAGTCTTAGTGAAAGAAGAATATGAGTGACAAACCAAAGTATCCACTACACCCAAAATATGGCTGTCTATAAAGGACATAGTATAGAAATAAAGCCATGGGTAAGTTGCAATTACAAGATTAAAAAGTACGCCATAGGAGTTCCCGTCATGGTGCAGTGGTTAACGAATCCGACTAGGAACCATAAGGTTGCGAGTTCGGTCCCTGCCCTTGCTCAGTGGATTAACAATCCGGCGTTGCCGTGAGCTGTGGTGTAGGTTGCAGACGCGGTTCGGATCCCGTGTTGCTGTGGCTCTGGTGTAGGCCGGTGGCTACAGCTCTGATTCGACCCCTAGCCTGGGAATCTCCATATGCCGCGAGAGCGGCCCAAGAAATAGCAAAAAGACAAAAAAAAAAAAAAAAAAAGTACACCATAAAAACCAAATCAAAAGAAAGATGGATCGGCTATATTAATTTTTAAAATATACTTAAGATTCCTGATTATTATCAGGAATTATAATGAAAAGTCTTATTTTTTCAGGAAGCCATAACATTCTCAAATGTGTATATGTCTAATAATATAAATTCAAAATACATGTAGCAAAAAGTGATAAAAGCAAGATGAAAAACAAAAGACTCATATGCACAAAATTGGTAAGGATGTAGACTGCTTAAACCTTATCAACCAACTTTACGTAAGTGACATTATATAATATTAGAACACATTCTTTTCAAGTACATGTAAATCATCTAAAATAAATCATATGCTGACTTAAACTAAATCTCAGTAAATCTGAGATGTTGAAATTATGTATATTCTAAACCGTAATTGGAGTAAATAAATGTCTGAAAAATTCAAATATTTGGTGAACACTTATAAATATAGCATGGATCCCCCCTAAATATGACAAAGAAAACTTAGAAAATATATCAAAATAACAAAAAACAATCAAAACATGTCAAAATGTACAGACATATAGATCAATAGAACAGAATAGTTTTCAAAAGTAAACTCCATATATATGTTCAGTCAATTTTTGCAGAGTTATCCCAGTAATCCAATGGGGAACAAAAGTCTTTTCAATAAGTGTTGCTGGAAAAATTTTATGGAAATATTTCAACCTTTACTTCACATCACAAGCAAAAGCCAACTTCAAGTGCATCATAGACTCACCCTCCCCCCCCCCAAAAAAAACCTTTAAAACTTCAAGTAAACAAAGATTTCTCAGGCAGACACCAGCAAAGTGCTAACCATAAAAATAAATTGAACTCTTCTCTCTTAAAAACACAAGTAAGAAAAAATTAGAAGGCAAGCTAAGATCAAGGGAAATTACTTGTAGTACATACAACAAAAAGCTAGTATCCAGAATATATTAAAAATTTCTAAACTCAAATAATTTTGAAATAGGCAAATATTGTATGGACACTTCACAAAAAGAAGGTATCTAAATAGCCAACAAGTATCTGAAAAGACATCCAATATCATAAAGGATCGTAAGAAAAATGCAAAATACAATTTAAATCAATCGAGATACTATTACATACCCACTAGAGTTGCTAAGATTAAGACTGACAATACTTAGTGTTGAGTATTCTAACTTTAATTCTCACAGACTTTTGGTGGATGTGTAAAATATATAAAGCTACTTTTGTAACATGTTTGATTTTTTTCTTAAAGGTAGTCGTAACTTTATCATCCAACCTAGCAATTCCACTCAGGTATTTACCAACAGCAGTGAAAACAGGTCCACATGAAGGCTTGTGCACAAGTGTTCAAAGCACTTTTTTTTATAATAGCCAAAAACTGGAACCAACCCAAGTGTGAAGCGATAAACAAAATGTAGTGCTTCTTTGCAATGGGATTATTACTTGGCAATTAAAAACTACTGATTCATAGAGCACAGTAAAAAATAAATCTCAAAAATACAATGCAGAGCAAAGGAAGCCAGACAAAAAAAAAAAAAAAAGATTTCTTCTATGTGAAATTCTAGAGGAAAACCAAATCTATATTGAGGGTAGACTGAGCTTGGTGGAGAATTTACTGCAAATAGGTCTGAAGGAATTTTTTAGGGTGATGGAGATGTTCTTTATCTTGATTGCAATGGTGGCGGTTACAGTTATATATAAACCTGTTGAACTATACACATAAAATGATTGCACTTTAAACCTCAACACAATTTCAAAATCTACATTCATAGAAAGATTATTTTACATTTACCATCAAGAGCAAATATCACAATCAAACAGAAGTTGTGAAATCTACTTTTTCCTTAATATGGATTTCCCAGAAGCATCTTCTGAGACAAAGATTAGAATCAAAGTAGTTTATACTGGAGGTGATTATAGGAGGAATCAATAATGGAGTGAAGAAGTGAGACAGAGAAGGGAAGAAATTTAAAGTGTGCTCCATGAAATTACTACTGCGGGATTTGGTGTAGCAGTGTACAGCACCAACATCAAAATTATCCCACCTGAGGATCGGCTGCTCCGGTGATTGTTGGAAGCCTGTCCCTGTGCTCCTGCAGAGCGTTATTTCCTGGGCACATCTGACCTGCTGCAAAGCAGACTCCAGTGGACAGAGGAAGCCTTTGGGGGAAAAAACATGCAGGCACTGACAATTTGAAGTTGAGCTAGTACGAACTGAAGTGGTAAGGGGAGCAGGGACTGGGCACACCGTCTGTGCCTGCTACACTATTACTTGAAAAGAACACAGAACAAGTCAAAGCACATTGCTGATTCAGAAATTTTAGCCACACAGATATTTGAGTTCAAGACAACTTCAGATCCTTTATACTTTTATTTCCACTTTTGTTTCCAAGACTACCATCTTTTTACAACTATAAAGGAAGTGACCACAAAGTCAGATTTATTCAAATATGCTAGCAAATGCAAAAATCATTGTATTTAGTCATCAAATTAACTACACATCAATGTAAAGAAAATACTCTAATTCTTCTCTGCAATGGCCTTTGTCATAGACCTATATCCTCCCCAGGATCAATCTCTAGCAGCGATAGATTTAGAAATAAGCGTAGTATTTAAGACACTTGACTATTTTAACTAACAAACATTATTCTGCAACAAGAGATCACTAAATGTTATCCCGAGGCTTAAGAGAATATACATTCCCACATACAAGTGAAACAATTAGACTTTTTATTATTATTTTTTCAGTGACATAAAAGCCAGCATCAACCAATGGCTACAACTGGCTATTCGGCCATCGCATATACTCAATGAATATAAATTCCATATATTTAATCTCCAGGCACAGTATTTTTGAATCAACTGTCCCATGACAGCATATCTATGTGATTAAATACACTAGTCAGGACATAATGACATAGGTATGAAATCCATTTTTTAGACATATGAATTATTACAATATACAGCGTTTCCATTTTGTGATTTGTAGATTCTCAGTTTTAAGAGTTTTGGTTGAACATTTCTGGAAAAATTAGTTCAGGTCTAATGTTACTACTCAGATTTTGAAAGGTTTATAGATTAATGTAATTGTGATTTTCAAGTATGCTTCAAGTTATATTTCCAGACATTTTAGGATGAGGTACTATTTTAAAATTTTAAACTACTGGGTTTTTTTTTTTTCAATTTTTATGCAGAAGTTAATATTAAAACAAAGATTTTTCTGGTCATATCAAAAATAAATTTTTAACTATAGGTGGCTAAACATAAAACAGATCTAACTATAATGTAATCCTCCATAATGTTTCGAAATTTCCTTTTGTTGATTAACATTGGTCCAGTTCATGTCTTATTACCCAGTTTTGTTGTTCTTGACCTTTTTTACTTTTAAAAACTGTTTTGTAAATAATGATGGTAAATTGGCTCTCTCCTCCAAGAAAAAGGGAATATACATACAATTGAGGGAATTTTTTGGCCACCATAAAGGTCAGCTCAGGAATCCATGCCCTACTTGCAGATTATATACATGTAAATCTGCTTATAAATGAATTGAGCTTAAAAGTGAACATGAAAAGATTTACATGTTATATTTTTCTACTTATTTCTTCCCTCCAAAGTTACACAAAACAGCTTTACCATCAGATTTTTCACAACTGGATCAGCACAAATAAGTCACTTTAAATGAAAATGTTCATGTATTTTTAAAATGCAACACCTAAAGAATTAAACTTCAAATCTCAAAATGCTTTTAAGAGCAATAAAGTAACTATCCGAATGGACCAAAAAGATATATGGGCTTTTCAAAATACAAAATGAATTCCTTTCCTTTCTACAAGTTCCAAAAAGATAGAACAAACTTTTAGTTAAATAGAGATCAGAAGGTACATGCTTATCTGTAACTGCCAGCTAATTTCAAAGCAGGTTTTTAAATGATTTTATTAAAGCATCTGTCTTTATATGTAACCTGAAGGTCAAAAATAAAGGCATCACTGATTTTTCTCACACATCAGAACCAGTCTGTCAATCCCAGGTTCTATATCCAGGATCTGATGAGATCTCACTCCCAATATTGCTATCATATGGCCTAAATCTGAGCCATCCTCAGCTCTGTGAATTAGTACAGTGGCTTCACATCTGGCCTCCCTGTATCCTCCCTCTCCCTTTATATCCCATTCCTTTCCCCATAGTACAGTCAGAGTGGTTCTTTTAAAACACAAATCTTATAAAATTGGATTGTGATGATCATTGTACAACTATGAATGTAATAAATTCATTAATTAAAAAAAATCACAAATCACTCATCTGCTCCAAACCCTCTGAAGTTTCCTTTTGCATTCATAGGTAAAGTCAAACTTCTCCTGCCTTTCTTAGCTCATCTTCTAAGGTTCTTCTCCAGCGCTAACTCTGTTCTAATCACTCTAGCCATTTTGCCTGTCCTTAAAAGCATGCCAAGCCAGCCCTCGACACAGGCATTCACAATTGCTCCTCCCTGTCCCTGGAATGCTCGTGCCCTAGATATCTCTATACCTACTGCCTTCACTTTCTTCATTGTCACCACAGAAGAGCCACTTTTCCAAACCACCAATATTTAAAAAGCAAATCTCTACACCCTCTCTGCTTCATTCGTCTTCACGGCATTTATTACCATCAGACATGCAAGATATTATTTGGTGAATACTTTTGTTACTCTCACTAGATTCCAAGTTACAAGAGGGTAGGGACCTTATCTGTATTATTCACTGATGTTATCCCTGGGACCTATAGGAATGTATGGCACATAGTAGGCATTCCACAAATGTGTCAAATAAGTGAATACTTGGATGAAAATTAAGCAGATGGCCCAGTACCATCCCTCCTTGGCCTCTTTCAAGTCCTACTCCAAGGGTTCAAGAGGCACCTCTGGAAATTTAGGGATTCCTGGGACACACTTTCAAAATATGTCTCTTGTCCACAAACAGTATTTTTATAAATACTCAAGTAGGAGCTTCTAGGAGGAGTGTGTGCAGTATTACTGGACTATAATGGAAATAGTTTTAGACTTGAAGCCTATTGAGTTAGGCTGACTTATATTTCCAATGCCGGGCATCGCCCTTGACACGGCCCTGTAACATACCCTAAACATTCTATTCCTTTCAGTGTGCTAGTGCTTGAAACTAAGTTCTTTATATATAACCTGAAAAAAAAAAAAATGACTGGAAAAAAAAGGGAAAATAGAATGATTGAAGGTGTGGGTTGAAAACGTTATTTACCTTCTCTCCATCTCCTTCAAAACTCTGTAATTATCCCTTTCATCTAAAACCATTTTTTATAAAGCTTATTTGAGGCAACATAAACTTAATTATATTGAATAGATTTCATCACAAAAGTCACAAAACCCTCCCTGCATTTTAATAAATTATTTTGTCCTGCAATATAGGTATCTCTTTTAAAATCTGTTTCAGAATCAGTGTACTAGGACTGCGCCTTCGACAAAACAGATAAAGACATTCTATCAAATGAAGTAATATCTAGCAGATGTTAATTTCAAGTCGCATAATCAATTGCAGAATAAACGAAATTTTACCCTTCTATAACTTAATTTTTATCTTAAGCCCAAATTCTACCATATGGGGAACACTAAAATCTCAGCCAACTTAAGCCAATTCACTCTATCTAGGGGTTCTTCCAACCTGTTCCTAAGGTTGCAAAAAATTTTCGCATGGTGTTTCTTGGGCGATGGCACCTGATTCTCATTCATCATCAGCCCACACTGGCCTACCACAAACACATCAATGCCTGGGCGCCTAACAACTCCTATCCCAAACTTAAGGCCCTGATACAATGGCCTCTGTCAGGTTTATGCCACTGTTGGGTAAAAAAGAAAACTTTCTGCTGTTCTCATAACACCTTTCATACCTATTCCCAATGGCCTAGATACTCTACACAGCTGTCTCATCTCTACAGCAAATCTTGCTGCTTTCCTAGATTCCATCCCAAAGTAATTGCTTTCTGCTCTCAGAACTCCAAGCCCTGGAGCACAAGACTCTTTCCTAGAATCACCTGGGATTTACAATTCTGCATTCCACTAATGAATTCCTTTTCTTCATAGTGTGAATAAGGAGCACCTATTCTGAGTGGGGCTAATGAGTGTGGATGGACTGACTCTGTAGAACATTTTATATCATATAGAATGTATATTTTACACACTTTATGTCAAGATAAAAGAAAACGAAGCAGCAAACAACTTTTTTGGTCAAACCCACAAGCTCCATTAAATTTTCAAAAATCAACTTGCAAAGTGGCAGAGTACTACATTTTGAAAGCTGTAGTTGCCTAAGTAAAGGACAGCCCATGGTTCAACGTAGTAATTGTGTGTATGGGAGCATGTACTTCAAAAGGTCCTGTGTGAGTGATATGACAAATATCTGGAAAAAAAAGGAGGGGAAAGAAAACTTGTGAATTAAACAAATGAAAAACTACATGTGTAAACTCATCCCTTAGAATATTTTACTCAAGTTATGAAAACTAAGTATTACAGACTTAAACACATATATTCTTTTAATGATAAACTCTATTTTTCCCTAAAATCTGGGAAAAAATGAAAAGGTGGCACTCAGGCTTTATTTACAATGAAGGGAGAGCTCATAAATTTATAACATGACAATTTCAGCAGAAGCCTAGTTGAACCAATGGAGTATAACTTGCCTTCACACAGGTTCCCTTAAAGAATGTTAGTTTTGAACATGAGAAAAACTAAGAAAAAAATGGAATATGTATTACTGTTGTAGGCAGAGGGTCAGGGTACAACAGGCTAAAGTATTCATAGTAGTCTAATCCCTGTTTTTTTGTTTAGAGCTGGGTCTTTAAAAAACTTAAGAAATTAAAGCAAGAAAATGGTTACGATTTTTGGTGTGTTTTAAAATGACACAGCAAAAAAAAAAAAAAAAAAAAAAAAAAAAAAGAAATATGCCACAAAAAAGACTGAGCAATTCTTCCCAATCTCCCCAACCACGAAATTTTATGCAGCAAATACAGTCATGGGTTTTTGTTTTGCCTCCGGGGAAAAAAAAATTATTAAGCCTGAAGCAGAAGGGCAAAAAGACACAGAAAGAAATAACAAAGTGTTAGGTGAAAACCACATTAGAATTACTTGTCTCATTTTTGAGTTAAAGTGGAAGCTATGCTGAAATTTTCTCACCATACAGTAGGATTTCCCAAAAAAGAGATTCCAAGGCAGTGACTGGATAATTCAGAGTTAATTAACAGCTCTATTTCTCCTCCTTGACCTACAACTTTCCTACTGAGCAAGCTCAAAGACACTTTATCCTCAAATCAAAACAATTTTACACACAAAAATGTGTATGAACACAAAATGGGTTGAGGGAACAGGAATGGCTGCCACAGCGGGTTGGTCTGGGCGGCCCAGGAAGGGCAGAGACTGAAACCACCATACGACCAAGTGACTCTGAGCATCCCCAGCAAAAAAGAGAAACAACAAAGAGTGAAGAAAAACAAATGGATTCAATAAAACTTTCATTTAATTTTTCATTACTTTTCATATAATTTTCATTATTTTTCATATAATCATACTACATGGTCATATTAAGCATGCTAATTTTATGTTTTTTCAATACAATTTGAATTTTTTTAAAAAATCAGAGTAATGCAAGTGACTGTTTAAAAAGTCAGATTCTGGAGTCATGGAGATCAGACGGGAATTTTCCCGGTATCACTTCTGAGCTGCATCACTTTGGGCAAGTTATATCTTACCTCCAGGCTCAGACTCCTCACTGCAACCAGGCTTACAAAGAGTCTCTACAATCTCCTAATGCTGGGTTGCTTAAATGAGGGGACACAGCCAATGGCTCATCTTTTAAGGGCTCGGTAATCAGAAATTTGCACCTCTTTTTTTTTGGGTGAAGTAGTTAGAATAACCACTACTTACCTCTCACAAAAAGTTTATGAGGTCAGGCTCAGACGGCAACCTAGAAAAATTCCGAATTCAGCTCCTCTGACAGACAAACCTAGTCTAGAGCTAAACTTAGAACCATTTTTCTCTGAAAAAAACCCAGTATTAGCAAAGTTGCTCCTTCCCATTGGGGGAAGGAGTGGTGAAAGCACAGCAAGACAGACAGAAAAAGTTGAAACAGACTTCCTACAATCTGAGGAAGCATAAATCCTGGATGAATCCTGAGCGACGAAGACCTCCCACTCGGCCCTCAACTCACTAACTTTTAAGCCCTGCACTCCAGCCTTTAAAACGGCTTGGGGCTCCCACGCACATGCTCATAAGACCCTACGCTGCACCAATGAAGACCACCTCTTAAAGAGCCTGCACAGACTCAGCTCCCATTGGGCCCAGCACAGATGCAGCCCCGTGAAGAGCACCAGACATTGTGTGAAAAGAAGGTCATTTGCTAAGTTTAAACAGGTGGACTGAGGTGGGGGTGGGGACCATTGGGATCCTCTCTGACCTCTGAGGCAAGTGGGCACCATTTCACTAAAGCAGGTAGGCACCATCTTTTTTATTTCCTTGTTAAAATCAAACCCCAAATGGAGACCAGCCTTGAAAATTCCCTGAGCAGACAAAACCAATTATCTAAACAAAGCTTAATTTAGCTTATTTTGCAACACTAACTTGACCTAGGTCATTTCATGCTTATGCTTCTGGAAATCATAAGCAAAACTTAAAACTATTTCTCAAAATTGTTATGAGGTAACCACTGACCAATTCCCTATCACTGAAGAAAATTCTAATATTATAGCCAGTCACTGTGAAGAATAAACAGTCACTGCCTTTTCACTACATAAGCTGCTTTATAACAATGTACTCTCGAGCCTCATTCCATGTTTTGGTTTGAGCACTGCCAATTTGCAAACCGTCTTTTCGGTGTGTGCGCAATAAACTTTTATTAGTTCCTATTTCATGGATTTGTCAGCTTTACTTCTGTTATTTCTAAACTTTTGCCACTCTTCAGAAAATCAAGAGTGGGATCTAAAGAAGCCCCAATGACTCTGTAGCTGATGAGCAAACAGGTGCTGGTACTCACAGAGCCCTTGGCCCCTGGCTCTGCTATCTTTGCATTTTGAGCTCCCTGACTTTATTGTGCATGTATTTTGCTTGTTAAAGTTTCATGGTAAATTATCCTTTTCTGTTCAAAAGTGAGGAAAACAGGTGATTCCCTGTGTTTTGGAACAGTTGTTAATAAATAGGTACCTTATAGTTATGACCTCTCAGGTCATCTTAGTGCAAAGATGGGTTCCACCTGGTCTAAAACCTTTTCTCCACCTTCCTCAAAAAACTCTGGCTTTCTTTATGTATACCCACTATGGATCAAAATCTTGTGCCTTTTTGAAAAATGGGTGAACTTTTGGATATTTTGGACTTGTAGTGGCACTTTGGGGAAATGTTTAATTAGATAAGTCTACTTGAGGGGCATTCTTGACAAGAAAGAATATCAGACCTTGTAGAGACAAAGGAATGTAGTCGTTCATCATTTGGAGAAACTTCTAAAGGACAAAATGCCTCCAAAAAATAGCTCTAAAAGCATGCGAATAAAAACTCGGTAAAAAACTTAAATAAATGGTGTTGGAAAAACTGGAAAGCCACAATAAAAGAATAAAACTGAACTACTATCTTACACTATACATGAAAATTGATTCAAAATGGATCAAAGGTTTGAATGTAAAACCTGAAACCATAAAACTCTTAGAAGAAACATAGGTGGCAACCTTTCAGGACTTCAATCTTGGTGATGATATTTTGGATCTGACACCAAAGCATATACAGTGAAAGCAAAAATAAACAAATGAGACTGGATCAACTAAAAAGCTCTCTGCAGCAAAGGAAACCATCAACAAAAGGTAAGGGCAACCTATGCACTGGGAGGAAATATTTGCAAATTTTGTATCTGATAAGGTATGCACCCCCACATTCAATGCATCTGTTTACAATACCGAAATATGGAAACAAAGGAATGTATATGTGTAGTATGTGACTGGGTCACCTTGCTGTACAGTAGAAAATTGACAGAACACTGTAAACCAGCTATAATGGGAAAAAACAAAAATCATTTAAAAAATATGGAAACAAGTGACTGTCAATGGATGAATAAAGAAATTGTTGTTTATACAATGGGATAATATTCAGTTTTGAAAAATATGAAATCTTTTTTGCTATTTCTGACAACATGGATGGACCTTGAGGGAATTATCCTAAGTGAAATAAGTCAGATAAGGCAAATACTGTAAAATCTATCTTATACGTGGAATCTTACAAAGAAAAAACAACAGTAAACCAAGCTCATAGATACAGAGAACAGATTGATGGTTGCCAGAGGCAGTGCTGGGGGTAAGCAAAATGGGTAAAAGGGGTGAAAAAGAGCGAACTTACAGCTATCAAATAAACAAATCATGGGGATGTAATGTACATCACGGTGATTATAGACAGTAGCACTGTGTTCCATATTTGAAAGTTGCAAAGAAAGTAAATCTTTAAAGTTATCACAAGAAAAAAAATTGTAACTATATATGATGAAGGATGTTAATTAGACTTATTGTGGTGATCATTTTGCAAGATATACAAATATCAAATCAATTATATTGTACACTTGAAACTAATGTAATGTTGTATGTCACCTATATTTCCATTAAAAAAAAAGTCCATGAAATATTTTCAACCTGCCTTGGAGATGTCACTTGACCATACTCACTACTGAAAATTTTCGTAAAGTGCAAATAAAGAAATTAATTATAATAATAAAATTGGATTACAGAAAATTGGCAAAGTGAATATTAGCACTAACGTAAACAATGGTAAATCCATATTTTTATTTGACAGTAGTGGCTTTCTAACAACTTTCTGGCATTATTTCTTTCAATAGTCACTACCTCAATGGCCAAGTTTACTTCTGTGTTTGAGTCAAGGAATTTGAGTATCAGAAGTCAGTAATATTCCAGTTGTCTATTTAGGTCCCTTACATAGAATTAAGAAATAGAAATTCAGCACCTGTTGGGGAGGATGATGTGAATTGAGCTTTGGCTGTATGTCTGATGCACTGTTAGAATTTGCAAGACTGTACACTTGGCACCACCAATGGTAACAGCCACTACAGCCAATGAAAGAAAGTCTCTAAACCATCTGCATCCGTCACTTTTAGGGCCTTTAGAGTCAAACTACAGTCCAGGAGTAATAAAAGGCAAAACCCTATAAGTGAAGAATTATTAATATTAAACTGCTTTTCATCAAACTTTGGACACTTGGTCAGTTACGTGGCACTAGTAATATCCTAATTTTAGGAGACTTATCTAGACTTTGTTCACAGAAACAAATTGAAATTAAAACTCTCATGGGATTTCTGTTCTTGACCATCTGAGTAAAAATATAAGTAATTACAAATTTGTTACTTAAAAGTATTTCCAATAGTACTAGATATTAAACAATGATACACTGCAATTTTAAATTGAGAAGGATTGTTTCCCCTATGCTCCCAACCCCTGAAATCATCCTCTGATAGGCCATGGGACTCCTGAGAAAAGCTGACCTACCAATCATTTTTTCAGGATTCAATGCTGAGTGTTAAGGGACTCATTTTTTTTTTTTTTTGACACCTACAAACTAGGTAAAGAACAATCATTTTTATGCAAATTAATGTTTTAAAATGTTTCATTTTTGAATGCATCTAATGATTTTCATTTTACTTAAAATGTAAAGATAAAAATGAATATAATATAGACTGATAATTGAATAATTATCAATAAATGTCAGATGCTAGTACATCAACCAAGTTCCAAAAGTTAATAAACACAGCCATTTGAATTTGCTCCAGGGTAAAACTTGGCATTCAGAGTTGATGGTGGAGATGCAAATTGCTTTTCTGAAGAGCTGTTTATATTGGTTAAGCTGCTTCTTACATGTAAAGCAGTAGGGAAAAGGGAAAAGACAAACACTTTCTCAGGCTTCTCATGATTTTTTTAATCTATTCTGTGCAAAAATATGGCTTACAGTTTATTGCTCAAATGTAGGAACCTGAAGATTCCCAGTCTACAGTTTTAAATTTAACAAGTATTTCAATTACTTTCAGAGTAATCACTTCCAGAAATTTAGTACTGTGCTATTAACAGTTATATCACTTCTACTCATGCAGAGAAATTCTCACAAGAGCCACAAGCCCAAAAATGCCCAACTGAAACCATACCATGACAATTCATTGTTTTTATCATAAATAGATAAACCGGTGACTTGCATCATTATTCTTCCATGAGGCAAGAAGCTGCAATAAACACTTCTTTATAATAACTTCACTTTTACTAAAATATTTCTGAAAATAAAAATAGATGAGGACAAACCCATGTTTGCATCAGATGCTATCTATTTCCACCTTGGAATTTTTTCTATATCCTAGCAAAGGTGTGAAAGTATACTTAAGATTCTAGAAAAAGTGATTTTCTTAGTGTGCCTTAAAGTTTATTTTTTCAAAAAAACAAATGATTTTCTAGCTTAATTAAAACTTAACTAACCAGTTTGCTGAAGCAACAAGTTGGCCTAGCAAAGTTTTTAATCTTTTGAACCTTCATATTCATCTTCCTTCATCTGCTTGCTTGTCTAAAACAGAAGTATGTTGGATACAAATAAATTATTTTTGAGTCAATTTTCTATTTCATCATGGATTTTCTATATTACAGATGAAAAGTTTTGATGACGTAGGAGTTCGGAATATGTGAATAAAGGCCCAGAAAAAGAGTCCTAAAAGCTTATATTTTTAAAAATTGAAATCGTTGTTGGAGATTTGCTAATTTTATTTTTATTTTGTTTTTGTTCTAAAAAAAAACTACAGAAAAATAACTTAACCCATTGAATGTTAATTAGGAGCTGCCTCCTTTATGTTTACAAAACACAAAAGCAATATTCATGAGGACTTTGGAGACCAGGGCGGATGGGGGAAGACCAAAGCATATTTTCATCTCATCTTGCATGTTGGATTATAGGACAGGTTAGACCACATAATGAAAGTCACAGGACACTAATCAAATAATAAAAAAATATATATATTTTTGCCTTCTGACTCATTCCCCTTTTTGCTGAGAGAGAACTAACTCCTAAGTGATCATTTTGGTAAACAAACCCCAGAATAACAAGATTTATCTGTGGAAATTATGTTCTGCACCTGGAACTCATGAAGCTCTTATTGCCAAATGTGTCTGTTCTAACAATAGCTTCTAAGTCCCATGGTAAATTAATTAATATATTGATATTGATATGAATGTCTTTCCAGCTATATAAGAGGATTTTGAGAGGTGAACATTTACCAGAATGTGACTTTGATTGGTAGTTGAAGGCTCTCTTTAGCCAAATCATTGAGTCCATAGTTTATAACTCTGTGGTACTGAGTCCCCTGTAGTCCTTCTATTATTTTCTCTATGAAAGCATACTTATCCCTATGCAGCATGAATGGAAAATGAGAATGAGTGAATGTTCTTAATTCGACTTCTTTGGTTAACCTTTGACACTTTTCATACCCCATCCCCCAATTCATGACTTTAAAAATAGGTTATTACCTTACATATTTCTTCTTCTGTTTATTTTGCTGGGATTGTGTGCAGTAATTATTCGTAAAAAATAAATATCCAAAACATAATGCTATATAGATAAATTGATCCCTTTTGATATACATAAATTGAGCATCAACACCCTCCACTGCTATTATAATTTTCTCAGTTGAGTCATTATGGTAGAATCGGGGAAAGTCAGTCACAATCTTCAGACATCTGTGAGGAAATAAAAATTACATTTTTCTCAACTCCCTGCTAAAGAAAGACACTGTACAGGAAAAATAATCAACCAGCTATAATTAATTTACAAGACCTCAATTATCTCCTTACGTTCATTGATTTTTGGTATTCTTGAACAACTAGCATGACAGAAAACCAAAAATGTGTATAATGCTGAATGCCACAACTGTTTCCCAGGCTTAAGATTGAAACTCCTAAGTTGTTTTGACTGGGCGACTAATAGCAATTTAGATAGTTCTGTACGAATTTAGAGACATGAGATGCAGAACCATGACTATATTTCAGCACATTCTTCTTGTCAGAACCATTTAAATCACCATCTTACACAAGTACATATTGAAACTCAACTTTAAGCATTTTATTTTTATGTACATTTCATTTCGTCCAGAAATAAAATATCTAAATACAGACAGACTGTAATGTTGTATATGTATAGCTTTCAACAATACTTGAGCTGAATAAATGCTTTGTACATTAAGTTTGTCTTTTTAATGGAGTTCACAGCTACACTGATAGAATGGATTCCTCATATCCTTTTTTTTCTTTTTTAACCAATAACAAGCAGAGAGACACGTACAAGTTAATATTAATAAGCAGCTCAAATAACACTTGGTTAAACTATGTACAATACAAACCATTCATACAAATGAAGACTAGGATATTGAATTTGTTACAATATGTGTAGTAAAGATAAGACAGACACTTATAACTTACATGGTGTCTGTCAGGCATTTTCCTTCTTATATAATGATCAGAACTTGTTTTAAGCAGCCTTAGCTGGTCTCGACTTTGCAAAAGTCCAATGATTGGTGATGAAAGCTGTAATCCAGTGTCTGCCCACATGTAAATTCCAAATGTTTGCTCATCTTTACTGAGAACAGGCTCCCTCCACAGAAAAAAGAGCCATCTTGAATCACCTTGAATGTGCCTACTATATGCTGGGAAAAAGTTACTACACGTGTTGTGTTCATAAAATAAAGAATACTGAGTTCTAAAGACACATTT
Organism: Sus scrofa; assembly: GCF_054392235.1. NCBI lineage: Eukaryota > Metazoa > Chordata > Mammalia > Artiodactyla > Suidae > Sus > Sus scrofa. Next base: position 83,628,707 of record NC_139391.1, on the reverse strand, counting down.
TTTTTTCCATTTTAACAAGCATATACTCCTACAGTAGTATTTACCAGTACAGCTACTCCAAGCAGTAGAAATGCATGAGTGAGGATTATTGATTAGCATGTACTCAAGACTTTAAAGGAGATTTCCACAACAGCAAGTGCTGAAAACCCATCACTGTCTAGTTAATCCTTTCTCTTGATCGTTTATCCTAAACAATTATGAGTCAGACAACGAAAGCCCTCTTGACAGGAATCATGACAGATGCCAGCTGAAATGGGTATGAGGGTGTGTTTGTGTACATCTATGTGTGAGAGCATGTCTTCAGGTGCGGCTGTAGAATCTGGGGTGATTTACAACTATACTGAGAGATGAAGCTGACTGGGCAGAAATTACATCAGGTTGTTTTCCACGAGCGTATTTGCAGCCAGTTGACGAGAGCAGCAGTGTAGACACATTCCAGGAAACAGATGGGACCTTCTTCTTGAGGTAACAGCCCTGTCATATGACCTTGAACTCCTCAGGCTTCAGTCTCACCCCCATGTCCTTCCTCATCCGGAGGGGAAGTAAGGTGTGTCACTGTGGTAGTTGTAGTCAGGGCACACTTTCTGTACTAGTTTATAATCTGTACTATAAAAGGAAATGTAAATACAGATCACCTTAAAGGGCTTGGAGCAGAGCCAGGATACATGACTTTGGGTCTGCTCCTGGTAACAGGTTTTTGAAGGGTCATAGTTGCAGAGTGTGTTCTTGGTAGCCTTGTCAACCTTTTCATATTCAATGCGACAGTTAAAGGACTTGGAATCTTTGGCATCAATCACGGTTTGTTGTGCCAAGTCGAATTCCACTATTTTCGTAGGGGGCACCAAGCTGACAGATACATTCCCTTGACCAGTGGAATTATGCCTGAAATAAACACTAAATGTCCCATTACCATGATCTACAATTTTCCCAGTTATCAATAGGTTTAGCTTCACTGTTTTGATGTTGGAATGAAAATCACCCCATCCAAACATTTTCTTAAACTTGCCCGTCTTAACAATGGGCCTTCGCTTGGCCCTGGGCCGAGGCTCTTGAAGGTCTGTGGAGTTCCTCAGCCAGTCCCAGAGGTCTTGCTCAGAGTAAGGTTCTGGGGTGTCATATCGCAGGTCTAAATCTGTGTCATTTTCTTTGCCACGAAAAGTCTGTGACAGGAGTCGGCTGATAGACAAGTCTTTGCTGCTTTCTGTCCATATGTGCTTTAGTGTGGATTTGCTGCTTCCTGATTTTAGAAGTTCTGACTTTCCACCATTGGTTAAATTGGCACATGTGACCTGGAAATGGAACAGAAAAATGGCATTTACATCACTGTATCTGAGAATACCCAACACAAAGATCCAAGCCCTTTCTCAGAGGAATTAAAGTTCCTTCAGTACCTAGCCAATATTTTTTAAGCTGTGGTAAAATACTACTTCTGTTTTTATATAATGATGGGAGAGAGGAGGTGTAGATGGATAAAAACCACTAACCATGACAGAAAGGCTGTATAAAAACATTGACTTCAAGAAATAGGCCACCTAACATGAATAAAGCAGATTGAATTCAAACATAAATCAAACTAATTATTTCTCAGCACCAAAATCCCAACACTTTAAAAAAAATTTACTAATCATTGTGTTATTTTTATACTTCAAAGTTACCATAAGCTTTAAAACTATATGATTCTCAGAATTACGTCAACTGACATTCTATGGACTTTTGGTAGTCCATGCCACAGTCACATAAGTTTGTTTTGCAAGGAGACTCTAGTGTATTTTATCTGGTCAAAATAAAATAACATGTTTATTATCACCTATTATTGAAAGAAGCATACTGTGTAAGATACAATATTTTTCCATTTAGGGACTTCAAATGTGGCCTAGGTAAAGGACATAAATGAGGACAACTAATACACAAGATTTTATAGATAATTACCAATCTAGAGAAGCAAAAACCACATGTGCAGTGACTGAGAAGTCACTTCAGGCTGGATTATGAGAGTCATAGTCAGAAACTATTCTCCTGGGACCCCTGTCTTCCTTCTTTGGGCAGAATTAGATCTCCAGCTAGCTCAGGATTCAGAGGAACCCTAAATCTGATTGGTTAAACATCTAAATCTGTAATTGCTGAATTATATAAGCACTGGCCTAATCACAGCCCCTATATTTATGTGTAAGTATAGCATATACAATGTCTGCAATAACCTCACTAAACTAAAGTTAGAGCAGTGACTTCTGATCCTGACATGGAGGGTTCAAGGAACACAGCTGAGAATCCACAGGAACCAAACCAGCCAATACAGATAAACCCTTTAAGATGTGGACTGATTATTCTCCAGTAAGGGAGTTGCCCACTGCACATTAAAAAGCCAGGTTTCACAATAAATCTCTATCACTGGGCTCCTCCAGAACCAGTTCTGAGTCCTGGCTCAGATGTGACCCTGACTACCACTCAGCAGCCACATGAACCCTCTAGTCTTCTTCCAAACTACTCTCACAATGAGAGGTCACTCCTGCAGAGCTCTTTTTATTCAGGCCCACCAGGAATTAGAGCTGCAGTGCAGGGACCTCTTTGTAGACTTAGCCATGTAGGCTTCTTGCTAGGATGCAAGCCTGCCCTTAGAATAACCTTTTGCTCACTTATTTGTGCTACGAGGACTCTAAAACAATCCCTGCAGAGTAAGGGCATGAACTTTAGAGCCAGTCACCCTGAGATCTACACTCAGCTCTGCCACTTCCATGCTGTGTGCCCTTGGTCATCTCATTTAACTTCCCTCTGCCTCAGTTTCCTGTATCTATAAAGTGGGAGTAATGATGGTGCCCACTTCACAGGGTTACTGGTAAAGAAAGAATGACCTAAGATATGTTAACTTTAAAACAGCAGCTGGCACATGAGCAGAGCTCAATTAAACTTAGCTATTGTTTATGAAACACAGGCTGATATGTGAGGACAATTAGGGAAAGATGGCCACCAAATGACACATATGGAGGTCTGGCCTGACAGTATCTTTGCTCTTAACTGCATAACCAAATATTTGGAACCTGCATGGGATGGTTCCCCCACGGACAAAGATGCAAGGGGCATTGGCATTCTAAGCTAAAACAAATTCATTTAGTGTTAAGTTTGCCTTTTCAAAAATGCCTTAAGAGTGGCATCCCTGTTGTGGTGGAGTAGGTTAAGAATCCGACTGCAATGGCTCAGGTTGCTGATGAGGCATGAGTTGGATCCCTGGCCCTGTGCAGTGGGTTCAGGGATCCTCCTTTGCTGCTGCCACAGCTTGGATTCAGTCCCTGGCCCTGGAAAGTCCATATGCCCAGGTGTAGCCATTAAAAAAAAAAAAAGAATCCTTAAGATCAATGAGCTCTTTACTGTTAGCTAGTCTCTTTTCTGACCAGTTCAAATTGAGACAATATGAGTGGATGGGACTATTACTATCTGCGAAAAAATACCAGCAGAAGCTGGACTCTTCCCAGTAGTGCTGAGTTTGAGAAACACTGCAAGTTTAGCCCCATGTAAATTCACTGCATTTGAGAGAAAATGAAGTTTCATGATGGGTTTATGCATTCTGAAAAACCAAGACTGAAACACTGACTAGGTTAACACAAAAGCCTGTGAAATATTTTTGGCTGCTAGCCTGGATCCATTTGCCTATGTTATGACCTCAAGATCCTAGGGATGGGATGGGGTCCAGAAAAAATAGGCAGATTATGGTGGGGGTGGACTCACATCTAAGGGAAAAAGACCAGCTTCATATAGGTCACTCTTTGAACTCTTGAACTTCTCACCTACTCAAAATGAATACGCCCTCTTATGTGGAATCAAATATGGCTGTAACATGGGTTGTTGTTGATCTTGGGACAAATATTAGAAATTGAGAAGTCTTTGCTGTCAACTTTCTTTTAGTTCTAGATACTTTCCCTTCACTTCTGTTCAACCCCTGAATTGACCTCTCTCCTTTTTTTCCCTCTGCATCCACTGTTTCCTATTTATAGATTCTGTTTGTGCCAAAACATAATTCCAAAAATGGATCACACTCAAGCTGTATGTTACTGATAATAGCAAAATAGTCACTTTTTAAAAATTCATTTTGTTTTTTAAACAAGAACAAAACATTGAATCTTACAGGAATGGAATTGAGAGGAAAATATTCTTTGGAAAGGGGGATGATGCATAGAAATGTGTACATTTTCTCAAGGAAAGATCCTGAAGTTTCCCACCTATCCTCTCTATCTGATAATAAAGGCAGTCCTCTCTGGGGCTATTTTTCTCTAATATCAAAACTGTAAACCTGTGTAGTTCCTTAGTAATGTTATATCATAAAATTAGAAAATTACTAGAAACAACTAAAGTTTTCCTACTAATTCACTGAAAGAAATGCATTTAAAAATATACTACTAACCTATAACAGAGTAGATATAATATAAAATTTATAACAAACATTAATTGATAAAAGTAGTGCAGATCTGGACTTCCAGTCATGGTACAGTGGAAACGAATCCAACTAGGAACCATAAGATTGCATGTTCGATCTCTGGCCTTGCTCAGTGGGTTAAGAACCTGGCGTTGCCATGAGGTGTGGTGTAGGTTGAAGACGCAGCTCGGATCCTGCATTGCTGTGGCTATGGCATAGACTGGCAGCTGTAGCTCCAACTGGACCTCTAGCCTCGGAATCTCCATATGCCACGGGTGAAGCCCTAAAAAAAAAAAAGTAGTGCAGATCTTTTAATTTTGGAGTTTATTTTTGTCTGTGTATTTGCTTGTTTTGTTTCAATGAAATCTAATTGATTGGTCAAACATTGAAATCTCTACTTGCCTAATTATATAAGCATTATTCTTATGGCAGCTTCTATATTTATCCTTATTATAAAAGAAATAAATACATATTCTACTCTCTGGAGTTATATAGATAATTTCCCATTCATTGGGTGGCAAAAAGAATAAACACAAGCTTCCATTTAACAGCTTGGTAACAGCTTGTTACTTGTATCTCAGCATCAACACAGTTGATCAAGAAGAGGGGCTGTACGAGATGCATCTATGGTGCACTGGGTCATGAATCAGTAATAAAATTGTCCCAAAGAAGAAGTAAAAAGGGACTTATTGTGAATTTACCAGCAGCATATAAGTAGTTAAGGAAAAAAAAATGGGAAGTGGGTTCAAGAAGAACCACTCTATCAAGAGGATGCAAAGATTCTGACAGCAGAGCAACCTCTGGTTTTCATGTAGAATAGAAATTTACTTCTAAATTACACTCTCCACAGCTGTAGTGATTAGGAGTGTAAGTTCTAGAGCAAGACACCCTGAATCCCAATCCTGGCTGTGATTCTTCACAGTTGTATGATGTGGGCAAGCTGCTTAGCTTTTTCACACTTCTGGTTTGTTTTTTTGTTTTTGTTTTGTTTTGTTTTGTTTTGTTTTCTTCTAGACAGTAGGAGAATAATATCCCTTTCCCTCAGAGGGCTCTTTTGAGAATTAAACAGGACATTCAATTTAAAGCACTAAAGGACAGCACCTGGATATAAAGCATATTCCACATTAGTATTTCTAACTATTATCATTCTCAAATGTTTTACCTCTGAATTCCACTGGGTAATATTTAATGTAAATGAAAAATTTACAATAGGATTTGAGAGCAAAGTTATCTTTATATGACAACCCCCTTTTACAAAAACCTAAAGCAAACAATTTAAATATATTGGAAGCACTGCTATGACAGCCCCCAAACCTGGCAAGTTGAATAGACAGTAAAACTCAGGTTGACGAAAAGTAAGCTATGTTCCGCTATTAAGCTATTCAACTACCAAATGCAATATAATCATTTGCCCCCACTGCTGTGATGGGATAGAGTTTCACTGGTGCCAGTAGTCAATAAACCTCTTTGGAACATTTCAGTTTGGGTACAAAATCAAAGCCGGTTGTAGTCTTCAACACTGCTTTGAATATTCTTCTTCTCTCTTCCCTTCCTTTTTATTTAAGTTAGGAAAGGAACAGGGCAATGTCTAAAAGAGAATATCTGTCATGAAAAACCAGGAAGGGTCTTTAGGAAAGTTCCCAGATATGTTCAGGATACACAACACTGATTCATTTCATTCATTCAGTAACTATATAGTGAGATTCTGCTAGTAACAAGTTAACTAATAGGAATACAAAGGTAAATGAGATAAGGTCCTTGCCCTCAAAATGTTCACAATCTAATGGTGAAATCAGTTAAGCAAGTGTGATGTAACCAACTCTATGTACAATATTCTTGGAGTCATAGTCGAAGTTAAAAGGTAAAAAAAATATATAATAGAGGAGATGATCCTCAGATCTGGGAGATTTAAAAAAAAAAAAAAGAGAGAGGGGGAGTTAGGGCTTCAACAGACAGTGTACGGGCCAAAGAAGTTCTTGTAAGCATAAGGAACATACTATGCAGAAGTAAAAACTAAGAAGGAACGTGTCAAATGTGAAAATGGAAAATAATTCCTTACTTCTGAACTTAACAGGGAGGATAAACAGAGTGGCAAGAGGTGGGTAGAACCTGAAGAGGGCAGACTAGCATCAATGTGTGAAGGTTCTAGGGTCAAATGTGAAGATACCTAAACTTAATCTTAGGGATAATGAGGAATTGCTAAATTTTGTCCTGTTTTGCTTTCAAGTAGGTCATCCTGGCTCCATAAGAATCCAGTGATTGGACACTGAAAGGTGGATTAGTAGGGGAGTACTTGAGGGAATAATTAAATAATTAATTGCAATATTTCATTTGAGAAAGTAAATGAGCCTGAACCAAGGCAGTGGCAGGAAAAAAAAAGAGAAAGAGAAAATGGATATAAAATATATTTCAGAGGTAGGACTAACTCAACTTGATGATTTATTGGCTAAGCAGGAACATGAAAAAGTTGAGAATTAATGTTTGCTTACCTCTGTTAGGAATACAAAAATAACAACTTAGATGGAAAATGAAATTAAATCTCTGCGGGACTTTGGAGGTCAAAGTGACTGCAAGTCATTCCGATGATGTTATCCAAAGAAAGTTAGCAACATGGGTATGAATGTCTGGAGAAATGAGGAGGATAGTGATGTTGATTTTGTAGAATGAGTAGGTAATACTATGAGGCCAGAGCATGGTGATACAGGAGAAGGCCGGTGACAATAGCTAAGATACTTCAATGCTGTAAGGACTGGCAGAGGTGAAGCCAGACTAGGTAGACAAAAAAAGAGAAGATATTAGAAAGAAAATAATACTGTGTAAACCACGGAAAGGTGGTGGGAGGAAAGGCAGGCATGGATAAGATTCAAATTCCAAGTAGAAGTCAAAAAAAAGTATAAACACTTGAAAAGAAGCCCCTTAACTTTTGAATTTACTACTAAGGACCTTCTTTAAGCTAGTTTGAGTAGGGGCAAAGAGATGATTCAAGATGAGAAAGAAGAGCAACTAGCCTAATACATCTACTCTTGGATGCAATCAGGAATCCTTGGCTTTCTCACTCTACCGTATTGCTTTACATCTTAAGAACTGTCATTTTGAAACACATAAAAACTGAAATAGGTCCTGAGCCTTACTAAATAAATAATATCATTAAAAAAGAAAACCTTACACTCAGAACACCTTCTGTCATTGATTTTAAAAACAGAATAAAAGGGTTTCTTTTTAAAAGTTACCTAAAGATCCTTTCATGCCTGTAAATCTGACTGATAATGGAAGTGATGAAGATTATGGCATAAGATGCCTCTGAAAGAAAAACCTGAAAACCTCTAATTAACTCAATTCCCAAAAGGCAAAGCATTGTGAAATTTTTTCTACAAAAAGTAATTTTTCCTGTAATAGCGAAAACACTGAATATACTTCCTAACTGAATATAATTTTCCAAAAGTGGCCAGTGCCCATTCCAAAGAAGCCAGCTCACTAGTCCAATGATACCATTTCCACAAATTATGTATATTGTTTGCCTGATTGTTTTACAAATGAAGAGAATTATAACAATTCTTAACATGATTACACATATGCATGTTAAAGTATATGTTTATTTTGAGAACATTCAAAAATAGATGCAAAGAGGTGTCATGTCCTTCAACCGTAAACAAAGATAGAACTTGGATCTAATATGAAGGGAGATGTCTGGGGCAGAACCTTGTTGGGGGGTGGGGGTAGGGAGTCATCACAGTGGTTCTGGTTGCTGTTATGAAGCACGTTTGATCCCTGGCCTGGGAAATTCCACATACTATGGGTGCAGCCAAAAGAAAGAAAGAGAGAGAGAGGCGGGAAGGAAGGAATGAAGGAAGGAAGAAGGACGGACGGACAGACAGAAAGGGAGAGATCTGGTCCTCGAGGCCATGCTTTCTCATTGCTTTCTATAATATCTTTTCATTATAGGCTTACAATCATAATGTCAATATATTATCTTTTAAAATATTATTGAAAGACATCACCTTTGGAAAATAAACCACTCCTCATGTTCATTGCCACCTCAACGATACTCCCGGACTTATGAGATTTTATATGAACATTTCCCTCTTTTACATGTACATCTCCAACTAGAGGTGTCTCCAGATACCTGTGTATCTCTTTTTATAAAAGAGCAATAAGATGCCTTTAAATTTCTACAAACCTGCACATTTACTGTTGATTTATTACTGTTCAATGTAAATAATCTCAAAATTACTTTGAAAATCGTGTTTACTTCATCAACTATATGAATACTTAAGCCAAACAAAAATTTTAGACAACCTGATGCTTAAGCAATATCTCTCATCAGTGAATAACTAATCAACAAAATGGTTTTGCTCTGTGATTATAACTTCATTTTGGCAGTTTTATAATTTGCTATGTTGAATATATGTTGCATACTATTAACTGCTATTGGTTAAGGGCACACTCTATTCCAAGCATTGTAAATAGCATTTTACATATGGCATTGCATTTTATTTAAACCACACACACACATTCATTCACTCATTTACACACAAACTTTTAATGTCAATAGTTACTTTCAGTTTACAGATGGAGATTCAGAGGCCCAAAAAGAACTTGTCCATGATTACTGCTGGTAAATAAAAAAGCTACTGCTTAGTTACTCTATGAGGTATGTCTTTTATTTTTAAAATCATTTTAATCATGCAATTGTATTTTAATATATGCTTATCACATCATTTAAACATTAGAGGAGAATTCCTGTTGTGGCTCAGCAGTAGGAAACCAACGAGCAACAATGAGGACAGGGTTTGATTCCTGGCCTCACTCAGTGAGTGAAGGATCCGGCCTTGCCGTGAGCTGCAGTGTAGCTTGCAGAATCGGCTTGGATCTGGTGTTGCTGTAGCTGTAGTGTAGGCTGGCAGATATAGCTCCAATTTGACGCCTAGTCTGGGAACTTCCACACGCTGAGGGTGTGAACCTAAAAAAGCAAAAAATGGAAATTTTTTTTTTTTGTCTTTTTGCCTTTTCTAGGGCTGCACCTATGGCATATGGAGGTTCCCAGGCTAGGGGTCTAATTGGAGCTGTAGCCGTCGGCCTGAGCCAGAGCCACAGTAACGTGGGGATCGGAGCCACGTCTGCAACCTACACCACAGCTCTTGGCAATGCCAGATCCTTAACCCACTGAGTGAGGCCAGGGATGGAACCCACAACCTCATGGTTCCCAGTTGGATTCGTTAACCACTGAGCCACGATGGGAACTCCTGAAAATTTTTTAAAAATTAAAAAATTTAAACTATAGTATTTATGAAGTAAAAAGTAAAAACCTGTATTATCAACTCCTGCTCCCTTACAACCCCACCTCTCTCTTCAAAGGAAAAACCTCAAATTTTTGGTGTATATTGTTCCTAAATATTTTCACTATTTTTCATATGTAAATAGTTTACATAGTGCCATATTTTATGAATTGCATTTTATATTTTTCCAATCAACAAAATATCTTATAGATGCATACCTTTTAGCACACCCAGGTACATCATCTTTATTAAATGGGAAATAGAGTTCTAAAATATGAATGTATCATACCTCTACTTTTTATGTACATTTTGTGGTACATCCTTAATCATTACATTGTTTCACGGCCAGGTTACCTAGAGTTATTCTTTCAGCCTGATTCCACTGTTTTTTTCTGTTCATTGCTGTTTCATATACTTCACTCTGCCCTCTCTTGAGTTGGATTTTCATTTTTATGGTTGTAGAGATTTGTGTGATTCTTTAAAAAGAGCTCATAAGGGATAAATTATCTGAGTTGTCCATGCTAAAATCGTCTTTACTGGCCACAGCCTTACACTAGGCAGAATAGTCATTCACTTTGTTCTATTTTATTTTTCTCTCTCCAAAAATTTTAGGATTTTTTTCTATTTCAGCAATTGTAAAAATCTCATAAGGTAGGCTACATAGGCTCATACTTTCTCCAGCCCCCTTCTGAATGAGTTTATGGGAAAGCATGCAGATATTTTTAGGTAGGTCAAGCTCTTTTTCACAAAGTTCCCCCAGGAGGCCTATAACCTCTATGAGGGATGTTCTTTGTGTATTATGCCTTTATGTAACTTGGTGGGGGGAAGGAGGACCTAGCATAGAGCAAGCACTCAGTAAATTGCATATATGTTTTATACTCTTACTTACATCGTTTTCAATAGTGAAGGCTCATTGATTCTTTAGCCACAACTAAGATTTTGGTAGAACATGTGGCCCATAGAGACTTCTCTTACAAGTTTAGAGCCTTCATTTCATTGTCAGTACTTGGCGTGCCTATATTATATAGGATAAGCCAAAGGAAATGGGTTAGTATTTTAATACATCAAAAATATATCATTTCCTTCTGCTACACAGCAGTGCTCCACTAGTAGCAGTGCTGCTGCACTAACAGTAGAAAAGCAGAAAAGGAACTCCATGTAGCTCCCTTCACCTGGTAGTTGCTGGAGGCTGTGTTGCATAGAAACTAAGAAAATGGGCTTTGCAGTTAGAGATTACAAGGCTAAATCCCAAATCTGCTATTATCAGCAATGACCCCTTAGGGCCACTTTTTTCTCAATTATAAAAACAGAGATGATACCTTACCCACTGGGTTTTCATGAAGATAAAAGATTTCATACGTGGCACAAATAAAAATATGGAAAATAGTATGAGTTGAACACTTGAGAGCTATCATGCTTAACCTGGTAATGAAACTCTAATGAAAAGGAAAATAAGGCTTTCAAGATGCACACTGCTATTCTGTCTTCTGAATGGAGACATTACATGCACTCAAATGGTCCAAACAAACAGAAATGGAAATCAGCAGAATTGTAACAACACTGTGGTCATCTTTAACAGTAGGTGGTGGTAGGGGACCACTTGGATTATGTTACAGTTTCATATTGGAAAATGTAAGCAATAATTTATCTTTGACATACCAATTTCAAGAGAATACATTCTTATTCGTATGGATACTCCATGTCAGCCTTAGGTACTAGAAACATGGTATGTTCCCATCAGTTTAAAGAAATGGCTAAGAATTTGAGATATGTTACTCCATGAGCTCTCTCAATCCCATGCAGGATGGGTCACTTCTAACACAGGACACCAACTCACCCCTATGGTTATTGTATTAGATGCTGGTTCTGAGTCATGGGTAATTGAGTGCCTTGCAAGTTTGTGTAACTATTCAAATTAGTTTTCCCTTTGATTCTTTTTCCTTAGGTTCTCTCGTGAAAATTATCTTGAAAATGTGTTTGGTTCTTTAACCACAGGGGAAAAGCATGCCTTGTGAAAAGCCATGAACTATTGCTTTTGCTGCTGAGAAAAAGATTTTTTCATCCTATGAAAATAGTGCCTCTTCCCTCATGCTCACTTTATAAACATATAAATATGTATATGTTTAGACAGATAGACATTAGCATTGATGAAAAATTAAAAATTATTTTCTACATACCCCACTTAACCCATTCTCTCAAACCATAATTACAGTTACCTTATGCAGGTCTGCATAGCAAAAGCTGCTTCTCTTTTTAGTATTTTACATTATTTCCATTTAAAATGTATAAGGAATATCCCATATGAGCACCCCTGGGTACTTGTTATAATATAGTGAACAAAACATTTAAAATAACCTGTTGAAAAGCTATTTCTTGGCTGAAACAAAGCCACTGCAGCATTATTTTTTCATTACTCATGAGGAAATTTTAATTTGTCAGTAAATCCTGATGTCTTTAAGGAAAAGACAAATGTTGCATATGTAGAACTAGCTGGGTTAGATGCAGAGTCTATCTTTCTTTCTTTTTTTTTTTTTTTTAAGGCCACACTAGTGGCATATGGAAGTTCACAGACTAGGGGTCTAATCAGAGCTGTAGCCACCGGCCTATGCCACAGCTACAGCAACACTGGATCCAAGCCGCATCTGTGACCTACTCCACAGCTCAAGGTAACACCGGATCCTTAACCCACTGAGTGAGGTCAGGGATCTAACCCCTGTCCTCATGAATACTATTCGGGTTCGTTAACCACTGAGTGATCCCAGAAACCCCAGATCCAGAGTCTTTCTATCAAAATTGGAGACCAATATGAGTGATTTCCATAATAAAGCTTATTATGTGGAGGCTTGTGAAAGCATAGCTTCTTAAAGTCAAGCAAAGTACATGCCTATCTAGAACAGACCAAATGAGGACGGTTTGACTCACCTTCTAATCCTATTTCCAGAAACTATACATACATATGTTCTTATACACAGTAACGGCATATGAGAACATACTGAGTAGTAATTAATCATTCATTGTAGCCAACAGAAGCTCAGATTCCCAAGGAAATAATAACTTGATATTTTTGAGACATATGCCTCAATACCCTCTGATTATCCAGAGATTGATCTGGAAACTTTCCAATAGACAGAGGAAAGAGTCTATAAATGAAGTGATAAAGAGTAGTTTCAAGGGAATATCATCCACGTGTCCTTTAGATCCTGGATTCATTCAAAAATCCTCCTATGACCTCTTTCTTATCAGGCTGTAGTGCATCAACATCACTCAGTTCTTCTCAGGTGAAAAGTGGACAAAGCAGACAGTCAACCCAGGACTATAAAAAGCAGCAAAGATCCTGGAAATACGGTCTCTTCGAACTCCTGCAAAAGTCCTATAAATTGAGAATCTCCAACTTCTTCAACAAATCCAGTGTTCTGAGAAGAGTCAAAATCCAGAAAAAGAATAGACCCCTCACTACTTCATCAAAGATCGGCAATGCTGGAGTTAGGTAAAACCTTTTTACAATGAGTCAATAAATGTCTTTGGATGATGCCTTGTCCTGGGCAAGACATGATAAAGCCTGTCTAACCTAGAGCACCAGGCCCCACAAAGGGTCTGAGGCACAGCTCAGGGAAGACACATCTCATGCACTAAGGGAACTTCAAAGGCCACCATGGCTATGGGGAAACTTTTTCCTTGAAAACTCTTAAACCAACCTGTCCTTTTCTAAAGCCTCTCCAATAGGATCAGCATCCATTCCTTAACATTTGTTTCTTCTTTGCAAGATTCCTAGTACTGGGTAAACACACTCTGTCTTCCACAGACCTCTTATTTAGTTACTGCCAACTTTGGAACCCGATGCACCTGTTGTCCAAAAGCCTGGGCTACATTTCACGTTGGTCTTTCCTTACCCTTTCCCCTTATTTCCATTTTTTTAAAGCATGACATGTAGAATCTCATACCAAAGAACCAAGTGCTGAGGGAAAAGGATGCTTAGGCAGAGTGATCTCATAAACAGGGGAAAATATGGCCTCTGTATTTAGGTGCTGTGACTTTAATCAGATGTAAAATTGAGTTGTATGCCTAGATTCCAAAGAAGAAAAGAACTTGGCTTTTTTTGTTACCAAGGAAATTAAATGGACATTTTCACTAAACAAAAGAAGGATATTCACCCAAAGACTGTGTGATAAGAGGAGATGAGTCACAGAGAGAATAGAGCAAACAGAGAGCAAAAGAGGCTGAGGATGCTGTACGAGAAGTCACAATTGAAAGGCTGGGTGAAAATATGTGTTCAAGTAGACTTCTGAGATCCCCTTGACCTTTAAAGTACTTTAAAATGAATTATCACAGCATTAGTGTGAACTGCTCTGAACACTGTGGAGAGATAGTAACACAGGAGAATTGAAAGAAAGACAGGCTGTTAGAACAGAATTTCCTCCCCTCGGTATGCTCCCACACTTATTTCCAAACTCTGAGAGGGAGTTTAATTACCCTTTCCAAAAGAGCTGGGTAACACTCCAGCTGCCACTAGAGGGCATAGCTAGGACATCCGACAGCTGTCTCTATTCCTGATGATGAAGTCAAACAGAAGTGTGTCATTAAGGGTCCCAGAACTCTTTGAAAAAAGAAGATGGACCAGGAAACTTCGTGGTACCTGCTGACTGATGCAGCCCCTAGGAGCCACATTTTCTATGAGCTGCAGAGACCAGGAAGGAGCTACTGTTGCTCAAGGAACTATCACAGAGGTCATCACCAACTAAAGAATCTGTTGTAAAATTTTGATTCCTCATAGACGGTATGTTTAAGATTTAGGTATTTATTTATTTGGAAAATAGTCTAGGTCACTGCAACATATTTCTACATCTCCAGTTGTATTTTGCTACTCTTCCCTTTGGCCTCAGAGTTCAGATCACATCAGACTCTTTTTAATGTATTCTCTTTCTTCCACCTTTGGGAGCCTTGCATAGGATACTTCTCCATCCTGGCATCCTTTCTACCCATTCTCATTTGCTTAGTTAACTCCTACTCATCCCCTAGCCCAACCTAAACTTCATGTCCACAGGAATGGTTGATTGTCTCTGAGCACCTTATACTATTTGTTGATGGAAGTAGCACTATTTTATTTCTTTTTCTTTCCCTCTCTTCTTTCTTTCCTTTCTTTCTTTCTTTCTTTCTTTCTTTCTTTCTTTCTTTCTTTCTTTCTTTCTTTCTTTCTTTCTTTCTTTCTTCCTTCCTTCCTTCCTTCCTTCCTTCCTTCCTTCCTTCTTTCCCTGAACTATTATCTCTGTGGAAGTGGCGGGGATAGTCATAAAATTCCTTTGTCACTATCACTACACTTATAAAATGCCAGGTTCCAAGTAGCTTCTCTACAAATATTGGCTGAATGAATAAGTGCATGTTTGAATGGAGTGCCTGCCCACACATAATGCTATTCCTTTACAGATGAGCTTGCCCCATAACAGATGAACAGTTCATTTTTTGGCATAGATAAACATGTTTATATTGTAAGGCTTTTTGCAATTCCATAAACATCCACAGTGATGCAAGAGAAAAGGTGGTAATTTTCTAGGAAAATACAAGTGAGCGGATGCTACAGGTCATTATAATTGGTCAGGAATGTTACATCAAAAATCTTCAAATAAATGTATTTTCATTTAAATCAAAGTGAGAAGTAAATAAGAACAAAAATGCATAAACGAACATAACTGTATTTTGGAGGTTTTACAGATATCAGAAAATTTAATAAAACAATGAGTGTGGTCTCTTAGGTGGCAGAAAAGTTAATTCCATCTTCTGGATTTTCTCTCGTGAATTCCCATAAAATTAATGCTAAGACAGTAATGAAAGAAAATGCTTATGGGATCCTAAGAGCTGTAGTTTCTTCAACAAGAGTCTGGCAAACTTTCTAGGGGCATTTTCTTTGCATTATTCAAGTGGACACTTGTATTGACAAATAATAATTGCTTTGAAACAAGCAGTTAGGCATGTGGTAGGCTATTTCTTTGCAGAAATGCCCATTTGCTTGGAAAATGCAATAGGGTTTTATAAATGTGAAGCAATACAACCAGTTTTATGTATGTGTTTACAAAGGCTCAAATTGAGCTGTAAAAATGTTCGTTACCAGTACAAATTAAACTGTTTTTAAAAATATGAGTCTTAAAGGCATTTTTGGCTTTAGAATTGATAGAGTATAAATAAACACAGTATTACTGTGACATTTCTGCTTTATGTATCACATTCTATATCACTAAAATCCATGTTTGTTGAGAGTTAGAATCACAAAACATCTGAAGCTGAAAGGGTCCTTGAAAATTATTTCATAACTTAGGAAGTTGAGTTCCATAGAGCTAAGTAACTCAGCTAAAGTTCTCAAGGTGGTTAGGAACAGGTTTATAACTACAATGAGCGTTTCCTGGTATCTAATTCCCCTCTTCTTGAGTTCCAAAATTTCCTTTTGTTGAGAACTGGTACCTCACATTGCCTTCAGAGTTTACTGAAGCTGAAAATCAAGATGTCAACTTCAAAATAAGAAACTGACTTATTTTTGCTCTTAAGTTTGTGGAAGGAAGGGATACTATGGAATTTGACATCATTTGTTAACCCTAAAACAAAGAGGCACTAACCCAGCACATCTCAATTAGAGTTTGGGGTCCCCTGGATTGACTGTGTGCACAAACCTATGCTCAGACTTTCTGAAGCTTAAGTCTGAACAGCCACTGCTCTGAGGGAAGAGAGAATAAAAATGAAAACATTGTCAGAGGTTTCCAGTTATGCAAGTGGCAAGACAAAGGGAATTTTTCTTTAATCTCTGAAAGAAAAAAAAGCTTTGTTTCCAAAAATCTTATTAGTTCCTATTTTCAGAAGACATTTTTAAAAAGGCAAATTTAAGCATAAGTTTGTCAGATTCTCTTGTCTATAAGTCCATCAGCAAGCATTTGTTAGGTAACTATGATTTTTTAAATTTTTAAAAATTAATCTCAGGGAAGTCATTGCACTCAATTTAAATCCATTTATCTGTTCATTGTAGATAACCTACATCACACTTTATACTCTCTAATAGATAAAGATCCTACTATTTTGGAGCTGCCCTCCTCCTATGAACCTTGAAAGTCTGTGATTCTCAACAGAGAGTACTAAAGCGAAGCCAGGGTAATGTGAGCTGTAATATATCCTGAGGATTGGCGGGGGTGTGTGTATGTGTGGGATGTATATGGTATTAAAAGCTTATCACACGTTATTTTATGCTCTCTCTCTTTCATTCACATATATGTACATGTTTATATATATACATATATATATTTGTATGTTTCTGAGCCATTTTCAGAGAAAGTTGGTGACATCATACCCATTTACTTAAAGTTCTAAAGCAATTCCTAAGAAAAATTACATGTTCTTATATTAGCATAGCTATCAAAATCAAGAAATTTAAACTTGATACTTTAATAATTTAATCTATAGTCAATATCAAATTGTCCCAACAATTAGTAAGTGTGTAAACACTAATTTTTCTGATCCAGTCCCATGACATCCATTACATTTAATTGTTATGACCCTTCAGTAGCCTTTCTTTCTATTTCTTATTCTTTACCTTTTTGTAAAATATAAAGATTATAGGCTACTTTGTAAAATGTTACTCTGTTTGAGTTCAGGCACTCCAAGTCACTTTATAATAAAGTTGTAGAGCCTCCAACTGACAAAGATGATAGTGGAGAAAAAGTTTTCCTTGATTTGAGGGAGAAGGAAGCAATGCTTTGAGTAGTTGCAGAGAGAATAATATTATTGTACTGTGCTAAATCATAGACTGTTAAGTCATTTAGACTATTTAATATAATTTTACAGATAATTAATTTGCATTATGTGTAATTGTTTTACTATTTTTTATAATAAACTCATTTAATTTTGTCATTTTATGGCTCTTTCATCTCACATTTGGTTTAAATGAAGCTAATATTTAAAGAAAATCTGTTTCCTGAATTAACTAGTCCATCTGAGGCTGCCATTCTTTTGTTTAATTCAGAAGAATTTTAAAAGTAATATTTCCTAGTGTTTCTTTTTCCATAATATAGTAATATACTATGTGAGTAGACTGAACTCTGACAACCTTCCTGGGATGTAGATACCAATACCCCAATGTTTAAATGAAGGAAACTAGGACCTTCTGGCAAAGAGACCTATTTAGAATCACACATTCAGGAAGCAACATTCAGGTTGTGAATCAAAATCCCTGGCTTGTTTTGCTGTTACCACAATGGTACTATCTATTGCTATTCAATAAGAGTAAGCATAATGACCCAGTTCCTTGAGTGGGCATGACCCAGTTAACCTTGACCAAGTAGAAGTATCCTCATTCTTCAACCCTGGATATAGAACTTGAAGTTCAAGTGTAATCTGAATCATCATTTCCCCAAAAGAGCTAACTAGCATATCACTGGTCATTACACAACATGTCCTTAGGTATAGGGATATTCAACTATGTATACAGCAGGTGCTTCATGGCCAAATAAAAATTAACTTTAGAGCCATAATCTCTGAGACCTAAATTTTCTCATTATGAATTGAAGATGTAAATACCTTGTCTCAGTATTATCTTGAGAATTAAAGACAATGTGTGTACATGTTCCTTCTCAATAAATGGTAGATATTAACAATACTTGCTCTAATTTGTTTTTTTTTTAACTCATCAAATGGCTATATTGATCCATGTGGTTAATTTTGTATAAAATAATTAATTTACATAATTTAAATTCATGTAGAAAAATTGCACATTTTAGGTGTCTTGGCATAGAAGTAAAAGCAGGGACTCTGGACTCTGGCCACAGGCTCACATCCCAGCTCTCAAGGCAGATGCACTTGTCCATGGGGATTGCCCAAATGGTGACTTTCCAAGTTACTCTGGCAAAGAGTTCACTGTTATCTTTTTGAAGTGGTAATACTTCAAACACAATATGATTATCACTAATAATCCTAGTTTTAGAATGTGAAATTACAACTTTACAAAGAAGCTTAATTTAAATGATTGGTTTTTAAATTTTTCTTTCTCTTTTTTCTTTCTTTTCCTTTCTTTCCTCCTTTCTTCCTTCCTTTCTTCCTTCCTTTCTTTCTTTTCTCTCTTGATGATATAGTAGAGAGTTATGCCACTCACTGCCCCCATCAGAGCTGTGCTATCTAAGACATGACATTTTTGATCTATTCTTTACAGAGCATCTCATTAGAGTTCCAGAGAAACCCTTACTTTCTATTATGTCAATGACACCTTTGTTGGCCTGGAGCCATCATCAGCTCTCAAGCACTGAACCATGAAGCAATATCTCTGTAACTAGGCCAAATAGGCCATGACCTGACAGGCTATAAAGCGGTCATTATCTCCTATTAAATCTGAAATCTGTGCTTTGCATATTTTAAACCAACTATCTTGTTGCACTATGGAGGTGTAACTGCCAAATGAATAATTAGATTTTTAGAAGACTATAAAGAGGACCAAAATGCTTTCTACTGTGCCAAAAACAAAGTCAATTCAGATTTTATTTTCTCTCCTCCCCTGTTTTTATCCTCACTCTCTGGCAGTCAGACCAAAAATATTTTGATAACCGATAAATAGACTTCTGTTGCACAATTTACTGTATAAAACCAAGTCTGGGTTGATGTACATCAGTGCCAAACCATTCTGTGTTGTGCACTGTGAGCTGCTTTCTTGTACAGTTTGGTAGAAGCCTGTGGATGGTTGGCACATAAAATTTGCTTTGTTTGGTTGATGTGATTACAAAGAGAGTTTTATAAAATGTAAAATGACTGAATAAGCCACTTAAATGTCAAAGATTAGAAGAGATTTGCTTTTACAGTTTAAAATATAAGAGTTTTTTTTTTTCTACCCCAGTCCCTGGAGATGTCTAAGTAACTCATTTCATGCAGCTTCAATGGCAGAGATGCAGGGGACTTTAGAAAGATTTGGAATGGGATTGAAATATAACTATATAAAATATCCTATTAACTCTTGCCCCCTGTTTTACATTTTGGAGAAGATTTTTAACTAAATTCTTAAAGCTCAGTACCTGTGATGTCATTAAACATTTTTCACTTCAGTGGATTGTGACTCTGGAAAATTTGCAACTACTCTTTTCAGCAGGGGATTAAACTTTCAGGGAATAAATTAAATTGGGTTAAAGTGTCTAACAGAGTTTTCAGATGAGTGCTTTATTCAAGTAGCACAGAGACATGTTAACTTTGAAATGAAACTCTAGTTAGGTAAATAACTTTTGTCAAGAACCTATTGCTCCGGTGCTGCACTGCTCTAAGCCTACTTTATTAATATTGGTTTGCGATCTTCAGTACAGGTGCAGAAAGAAATTTTAAATGCAATTAAAGCTGAGCTAGAAGGCCATGCAACTATATTTTAATCAAAATCTGAGTTTGTGCCTGCTTTACATATAATATGTGCAAAGAAAGATTCTCTTTTCACATTGAATACGACTGCATAAATACTCTGTTTTAAGAGAGGGCAAATGTATTTCAAGGAGAAATACAAATAACAACAGTGCCACATTCTAAGAAATGATATAAGCACCTAAAAAAATATTGTGCCTGAAATACATAAAGTAGTAATAGTTATGATTTAAAAAATAAGCCCTGAACGAATGAATAGAAATATATGTGTATGTGTATATATACACACATCAACATACAAATTTTTGTGTGTACACACACACATGCATACACACATGATACAATTTTTTAATTTTATGGTTTGATATTCATTAAGGAAATCTAGAATCTATTACCCTCAAAGCCATTTAAAATTAGATGTAAATGTTATAAAAAACAGAATGTTTGTCATTATTCAATCATATTCACAAGTGGTGGCATAAAATAGGGCAAGAAGATAGGAAATGAATATACCTTGAGGCATCCTTAATTCAAGAGAAAGGATATATCATATCCAAAGCTGTACTTTTAAGCTCCTCTGGGAGTCTATAATGGAAGAACAGTAGAGGGAGAAAGGAATAGGACAGCTTGAGTAAAAGAAGAAATAGCTACCTTTCCAATCACAGTCAACCAATTACCTTGGCATGTTAAATGGTTAACAACTATACAACACAAGGATGGGTGCTGGGGCAATGGGCAGTGTCCTGGAGCCTTCCTGCTGTGCTGGTCAACTCTTTAGATAGTGGACCTCGGGGAAGTAAAGAAAGTATCATGGAAGAAGGGCCAGAGTCTAGAGTGGCCAAAGTGGCTAGAGTGCCCAGGATAGTAGGAAGGGACATGGGTGTGGAGAGTCCAAAGGCTCAGGGCAGTGGCTCTTTATCAACTAGTATGTTTGTATTTTAGCACTGGTGCATGCTAGCTGAATATCCACCCCGTTTATTTCATCAGTTACCCTTCATTTTTCATCAGCCTACAACAAAAATACAGTTTATCTTTGAACATGATGAGGGGTAAAGGCAGATCCTCCACCAAGTCAAAAATCCCCATAGAACTTAGAGTTGCTCCTCCATATTTGCAGTTCTTCCCATTGTGAATTCAACCAGCCACAGATGAAGCACTGTGTTATTTACTACTAAAAAAAACCCCTACATATATATAACCTGCAAATTTCAAACCCATGTTGTTGAAGGGTCAAGTGTTTACCTCAATGATATCCATTTAACTCTAAGAGCCAAGGAAAGAATGGAAAAAAGGCAACAGAAAGCATAGAAACATGCTTTCTTTACTAGTTCCACTTCTGTAATACACTGGTAGAATTCTTTTGAATTATTGCTATCCGATACATTAAACTGGATCAAAATCTACTCTAATTAATTACAAATTTAATTATAAATTTTCTAATTAAATGTTTTTGTTAAACTGACCTTTTCATGAGATTATGAAAGAATGTTGGTGCTTTAGGGGTTTTTTGGTTCATTTTTGGAGTTTAGAGTTTGGAAAAATGATATTAGCTAAATTCTATTCCCCAGTACTTTGACACAGGAAATTATAGATTACAGTTATATTCAGAGCTACTTTGAGGGGAAAATGACATGAGAAGGCTTCCTGATGTTTTGGGGGGGTTGATGTGGAAAAGAGGAGGCTGAAGTCACCTGGCACTCACATTGCTTTGCTACTGTGGGAAAAGTTGTAAAGAACAATTTGAAGTGAACACCTAGAAAGGCCAGCACCTTCTCTCAGTCTGCTTTCCCCCTTAGTTTGTCTTCACCAGGTGCACCCCCATCAGTGCTCAGCACCAGGAGTCACCATCACCTCAATATGTATATGTCAGTCACATTACATATGCCCAGCACTAAATATTCAAGTCAGGTGTCAGTCATGTTTCTAATTCAGGGACACATCCAACTGCATCTCTCACCTCAAATGACTATTCTTAATACTGCCCCATACTCATAGTCTGTTGTTTTCTGATTACAAGTCTGCCATTTTCCTGATCTGGAATGTTCTCCTGAAGACTCTTTCCGAATCTATATTATTTTCTTTTACATGATTTCAGATAATGACTCTATCTAACCTTCCCAAATCACTTTATTTGGAATTCAAAAACAATAATTTTGGCTTTTTTTTTTTTTGCCTTTTTGTAACTAATTATAGCAGTCTGAAAAGAAATCTGGCTCAAAAGTTAGAGAGTCACAGTTTAAATTCTGGCTCTGCCATTGTGTGACAGAGAGCAGATTAGCTAACTTCTCTGGTCTCAGGATTCCTCATCTGCAAAATTAAGGATGCTAATACTATAATCCATAGGGCTGATACAAGAAGTAAAGGAGATGTTTGTGAACTGTCTTACACAGAGTAATTATTTGATCCAGAGTTATTACTATTGTAGGGGTGTGTTTAGGTTTTTGTTGTTTTTCTGTTTGTTTTTTCTTTTTTTTTTTTTTTTTGCGTTTTCTAGGGCCGCTCTCACGGCATATGGAGGTTCCCAGGCTAGGGGTCGAATCAGAGCTGTAGCCACCAACCTATGCCAGAGCCACAGTAATGCAGGATCCAAGCCACGTCTGCAACCTACACTACAGCTCACGGCAACGCCGGATCCTTAACCCACTGAGCAAGGCCAGGGATCGAACTCGCAACCCCATGGTTCCTAGTCAGATTCGTTAGCCACTGTGCCACGACGGGAACTCCAGATTTTAGTTTAATTTTTACTTCGGGCTTTTTCTTTTTCCCTTGGTCTGTTGCAGTCTTACCAAGGCCAAACTACTCATTTAATTCGTTATATCTTCCCAAGGCAAAGAGGAAAGAATTCTTCATTCAGTGGGCACTCTACCAATATTGACAGACTTTTCAAAGGATTTTGAACTGCTTATTTGTCTGAGCAGTTGATTTACTTTGCTATCTTAGAGTGCCATGAAAATGTAGCAATATGAAATCTGGTGAGATTATGATAGTTACTGGCACAATGATTTATTACCTAGATGAGATATTTAATGTATGCTTAATTCAGAAAAACAGCCTTGCAAAAATATTGGATATTTTGCTGAAAAAAAAGGAAGAAGAAGGAGAGAACTGATCCTAAAATTAAGCATACTAAATCCAACATTGATTTAGGGATACATACTTAATCATGTTCACTGTCAATCTAAACATAAAGATACTTGAATCTAGTACCTAACAAGTAATTCCAGTGCTGTGGTTACATTAGAACACATTCCGTAAATCACACCTGACCTCTCCTCGCTCTTCTAGCAAGACACAACCTTGAGCTTTCAGAAAATAAAATAAAATAAACACCAAACCAAACAAACAGTATGATCAAATAGGCTTTCTGGCTGTGAGACCAGAATGTGAAAGACAGTTAACATAAACATAACTGCCTCATGACTGGATGTCACTCAAAGCAGTACCCCCAGTCCCTCTCTGCTCAGATCCACTTTCTATGCTATAACTATATTCTTCTTCCCCAAATATGTTTTCAACATGCTAATTATCTAATCAACAAAGTCAATGATTTCCTAATTTCTGTATGATATTTCTTAGTCTGGCATTCAAGTTTTTCAGGGATCAGGTTCTTCTCTATCTACCTAAATGTATTCCCTATTATCATTAAAACATACCCTGCTCCTTCCCAGTTCATTCCCAGCTCCTTCTTGAATTCAAGTCTTTTGTTAACTCTGCAGTGAGGCATAGCCCACCATGTGCATACACCCACACATGCGTGTGCACGCACACGTGCGCACACTCACACACACTCTGTGTACACACTCAAGCCCATTCACAATGCCCCTTTTCCTACACCCCTACAAAACATGCATAGTCTTCAGGCCCAAAGAGTCTCTCTCCCTGCCATGAATCATGCCAGACCATGCTGATCTCCCTTTTCCTAAACATACATAGGCCTCACCAACACCTGACACTTAATAATATGGCTTAACTGTATTCAGTGGGTCTGTCCTATGTTCCCAACCAGATTATGAGTATCTAAAGGACAAAGTAGTTGCCTTAATTTCAACTTCCATGCCTGCCTCGGTGTTAGGCTTATAGGAAGGATACCATAAATCCTTTGATGGATAATAATACTATTTTGCATTATAAGCAACTATAGTTAACCCAATGCTGGACTAGTCACACAATAATATTTGACTGGTTTCAAAATGAACACAGAGAAAAGGCAAAGAAAACCAAATATGCAAATATCTGGAAGGATACTGGAGTCAATAAATTGCCATGTCAATAAAGTTTTTGTTTTGCTCTCAGAGTATTGAATATCAAGGTCACTCATATACAGTCATTATTTGGAAATGACTCATTATTCAGTTTTCCTTTAACTAGGAACACTCCTGGGATATGACTTGGAAGTTATTTTACTTTATCTAAATTCAAAATTGCTGAATATGGGGGTGTAGCAGAAGGACATAGGAAATAAAATTATTTTCTGTGGAATACAGTATCCTTGCCTTATCACAAAACCACATGACATGCTTCATTCAATAACCGTGTAGGCAAACCTGCAAAGATTTATGTGTTAGGCACTTGATCACTCTTGGCCTTCAATGCCTTCTGATTAACGAGTTTCCCCTTGAGTCTGTTTTACCAAAAACAAAAAACAAACAAAAAAAAAACTCTCAAGGTTTAATTTCCAGTCATAGAGAAATGTGTCTTTTTAAAATGTAAAGTGTAAATTGTAGAAGAGAGAGAATGAACTCACATATTAATAAACACTCCACCCTCCCACCACCACCTTACAAGGAGACTTGATTAACAGATAAAAATCCACCTCAAGATTCCCAGATAAGCAAGGAGGCCCATTTGCCCCAGCTGCCTAGAGACATTTTAACAGCAGGCACTTTGAGCTTTTAATGAAAATCAAGTTGAACAGTGTGGTATCAGGAAGCTGCCCAACCTGTCTGCCTGCCAGAATGAACTGCTCAACTTGTGCCACCCTCCTCTTCTAATCAAGAGCTCGAACACCCCCACGAAGTCTCAGAATTGTTCTTAAAACCAACGCCAATCCTTAAGAAGAAGGCTTTAAAAACATCAATACAGACACTGCCTAATTATTCAATTCTGCTCATAGGGCAAAGGAGATTCTTTTTTGACCCCTGCAGTGATTAATTTATGCCCCGAAGCATAAGACTTGATTACCCCTCTCTTAACATGTAAAACGTGTGAACCTTATTACTGGTCATAAAATTATTCAGCCACCATATGTAGTCAGCTCAATGGCTTCCTGAGGCAGTAAGTTCAACTGTTTGGCTGCCTGCTGGTAGAGATATATAGCCTGACATTAGCTCAGAATTTACCTGCTATGTGTTTTATCAGTATGTGTTTAATGTAAATGATGGCTAAATACCTAGAATATTATTGCACCCAGTAAAAAAAGAAAAAAAAAATAGAGCAGAAACCTAATTTGTCTATAAAAACTTAAAGACTGATATTCACCAGTGTGCTCATGAAATGAGATGTTTTAATTGAAGGAAATGTTCTGTTTTAGTCAGAAATCTTTGGGGTTTTCTATTCTTGTTTAAAATCTTTATAAAACACATTAGTCTGTGTTTCTGGCTCAGTAACTACAGTAGAGTGTGCTGAGTATAATTAGTACTTCTCTGATAACTGTAACCCCCAGAGTATCTCAAGATCTTCTTATTGAACATTAATTATGATGCTCAGAAGGGTAGGTGGCAAAGAGGGAAGTGTCTAGGTTTGCAATGTTTAAATCATGTAACAAATCCTGGAACTATTTAAGCTATTTATATTGGTTTTATTTCTTTATACATTACTTCATTCCACAAAGGATTTGAAAAATTCAGTACACCACATAATATTTTATTAATTGAAAGTATCAAGGCAAAGGAAAAATGTGGATGACATTCAAATGAACAATGAAAAGGATAAAAAAGGTACTTTCAAAGAGGTAATGATACAATACTCAATACATATAACATGGCCATAAGATGTGGCTACGGCAGAAAGGAAAATGGGATCAACCACAAAATTCACAATGTTCAACAGATTAAAAGACAACTATCACAAATATCTCTTGTTTGAGAGAAGCATAGGTTTTTTTCCCTTGATTATGTATATTAATAATAATAATTTATTGTTATTTTATGACAAAATAATTTTATGAGGAATCTCATAAAAAAGACCACTGGGCAATGTCCTGCTTCTCACACTTTAATGGGCATATGGACCATCGGGGGGATCTTATTTAAAGGCAGATTTTGACTCAGAACATCTACAGTTGGGCTAGTGATTCTGAATTTCTAATAAGCTCTTGGGTAAGACCAAGGCTGGTGGTCTTTGGGCATTATGTTAAATAGCAGGATCTAGAGAATGTCAAGGATATCCTTGCTAGCAATCCATCAGTAACAGACTTAATTTCCTATAGCACTCCTCATGGGATACTGATGCTATAAAATCAATTCAGCAAGTGCAATTCTATAAAAATAACTTTATGAGTAGAGTATAAAAACCTGAATTCCAGGCACACATATCTCTTAATGTCTACTTTGACCCAAAGGCAAAGTTTAAAGCACCTAGACAAGCAAAGAGTGAACAACATTCTCCCTTCATGTCAGTTGAATGAATGAACTAAGAGGCATTAAGTTCCTCATATGTGATAATTTTTCAGAGTGAAGAAAAAGATTAAGAATTTTTTTTTGTCTTTTTAGAGCTGCACCCGCAGCATATGGAGGTTCCCAGGCTACGGGTCCAATTGGAGCTGTAGCCACTGGCTTATGCCAGAGCCACAGCAATGTGGGATCTGAGCCACATCTACAACCTACACCACAGCTCATAGCAATGCCAGATCCTTAACCCACTGAGCGAGGCCAGGGATGGAACCTGCATCCTCACGGATGCTAATCAGGTTCATTAACCACTGAGCCACAACAGGAACTCCAAAAATTACTAATTCTTGATGGGCTAATTTGATTCTTTGTCACTATAGTGATTCAAAATGTGGGACAAATCCTTTGTTAGCATGTTATAAATATTTTCAGTTTCAAATTAATTCAACATAAAATTTGCATATTAATATATGAATGCACATTAAATTATTTAAAGATTTATGTTTCCTATCCAAGCAAAGTTTCGAGCATTGATCATTTTCAAAGAAAAAGAAATTTTATCTGTAATATTGAAGCAATTATACTAAACTGTGTAAAAATAAAGAATAAGGAAAAAATTTTTACAGTTAATTATTTCTAGAATATAATTGTTTTCTTTTTGGAGGTAAATTCTGAAACAGTAGAATTACAGTGCTAAAAGAAGCCTCCTCTTAGAAAAGAAGAAATTGAGGCTCAGGGAGGTTAAGTGACTTTCTCAAGGTCACATAGCTAACAAATCCCAGAGTTAAGCTTTTGACTAAGTCTCTCACATGTCACATTGCTTTACTATCATTATTCAAATTGACCTACAGACTCCAACATCATTATGATTCAATGTAGTGGGAAAGAAAGAAAAAACTAGTAAGAGAGGTGTACTCTGTTCATTTCACTAAATCTGTATTGAGAACCACCAAGGCGATAATCATTGACTTGGGAGCCAAGGGAAGGGCAGTATGCAATAATGGATAGTGTTGCCAAATCATGGGACACACAGTTTAGTAAGTAAATATGCACTTTTAATATGTCCTTATAATACACCTTAAGGGGGCCTATGCTACAAATGCATATGAAGTGTCGTCAGGAATTAAAGGAGGTGATACTATATTTGAGACGGGTTTTCAATGTTGGATATATTTTGGCTAGATAGAATAGAGAAGCTGGGTCAGCCAAAAGCACAAGGGTGTGGAAAAGCATAAGGTGTTGAGTAATGCCAAGTAAGTATAACTGTAGAGGGAAAGAAACAAAATCAAGGATACACGCAAATTTCTAGCTTAGACAGTAACAGTCAACCTAACAGAGTCAATAAGTCATTAAAATATCTTAATACTCCATTTTTAGGTAGTTAAAAGTGATTTGTCTCATGTAATCAACCTGCCCCAAGTGAGGTTCCTCCCTCCCCAAATGGGTATGGCACCATATTGAGGAATAGTGTTAGCCTTTGAGGCTGTCATGTTGGTCACTCAGGACTGGCAATAATCAGACCAGTCCTGGTAAGGGGACAGTTGTGTTATTGAGGCCAGTAATAACCTCAATTCCTATGGCCACAGCCACCCTGTCCATGGGTCCACTGAGCAAGAATTGGAATGGCTGAGGAAAGAAGCAAACTGACAGTCTGAGCAGTGGTCATCTCACCTATATGATTATTCAGAACCGGTTCTCCAGTAGATGCCCTTTGTTGATCATTCATATGGAATACAAACATCTTCATACTCTGACCATTCTCAGAAGATCATGAACTTATCTAAACTGAATTGAGCACTTTTCAGTACTCAACTAGTCATAAGAAATTTTCCCATGAGGCCTTAGTTATGTACTGGAGGAAGAGAAGCAATATAGTAGGAACATGTGTGGTAAAAGTCTGAGATACCTTTTTATGCCTTTCAGAATTGCTTAAGGTTAATTTCAAATATACTATTCCATTAATGATAAATTTCTGCTGCACATGCCTAATAAATAGCCAGTTCATGATGGCAGCCAAATTTTCATGGTCACTTGATGGCCCATGGTCAGGCTTTCCAACTCTACCAAGGTCTGATAGCTTTCTAGGAACTATTTTTCAAAAAGGTATCTAGAAATAGCCATAGCTTTGCTCCAAATCCCAGAGATCATAACTGTGATTCTCCTATAGGGGTTTGTCATAAGTTTCACAAGCATCTCTATTTCCAGGTACATCAAATATTATTGGATATGATGGATCATTAGGCTCAAGCAGAAAAGCAGTTTTCACTGTTCTGTTTCTAGTCGAGGAACATTTTCTTGCTATTCTTTGAGTTATTCAACAAACACAGTAGAACAGCACACTCAGATGTGGTAAATTCTGTCTCCCAAATCCAAATTAGACAACCAAGCTTTCTTCCACCATAATCTTTGAGGACAAAACTAAGTCAGAGAGAAGGGGTAACAAGACGACCATAAGGCAAGAGTATGAAGATGAACTGTTGATCCTGTGAAGTAAAAGCACACTGCTAGTCATGATACTTGAAAATTGTTAAAAAGACAAAAGCATTTCCAGATTAATAGTTTGTACCAGGTTCAAGGGGCTGTGATAACTTTCTTTGGTAAAGAAACCACATCTGGAACCACAGCTGCAACTGAAATCATGCCTGACTATATTTAAGATAATCCACAGTAATTCTCTAAGATATATCTATCGTCTTCAAAGTCCAACCTAGTAAATTCAATAAAGATATAATGGAAATCACCATCCATTTCGAGTTTTTTTGATAAGACCACTAATCTTCAGTTTTTCTAGGGCTGCATTTCTACTTTAGCTTTGACATCCTGGCAAGGATATAAAGTTACAGAAGTTTGTGCATGCCCTTCCTGTTAGAATAGCCCTCAATTCATGAGTCAGAAGCCAATGTGTAGAACTTAGCAGTTGCCATATAAGTGTGTTTCAACTATGCATACAGACACCAGGGTATAATCACAGGGTGGTTCCATGAACCAGCTTAGGGGATAAGCTTTGTCCACAAATTCATTTGTTTCTTCAGGATTGAGACCTCAGGCAGGGTAGTACTTGAATAAACCTGTGAGTGCATTGTAAAAACGCCCTCGCGTTTTTACTTGCTTCACTCTAGACCCAGTCCTGTGTCTTGACCACCAGTATATCTCTCCTTCTATGATAGATAATAATATCATTTTGGGTCCCCATGATTTAGTATAAACTTAGAGACAATCTTTAGTAATCCCTACAACTTTTGAGTATTGAATCTTTTCTAAGTAGGTTTACAAACTAGTTTAGTCTGGAAACTGGCGATAGACCAGGACCCACTATTGTGATGACTCAAGTCAGGTTTCCAGCTGCCAGACCTAGAGTTTTATCCTCTTATGTTTTAAGTGATATTTTAGTAATATGCATCTTTTTCTCCTACAAATACCATGGCAATTATCTACAAGCAAAAAAAAAAAATCCATGCAAGTTATAAAACAACAACAACAAAAAAAAAAACTCTATACTAATTTGTCCCCACTGTCTTATACTAATGCTCTTAACTGTAAAGGCACTGCCACTTGGACCTTGCCCCTCCATAATTCCAATATCCTCAGTGAATTCAGGGAGCTGATTTCAGTGTCAGCATCTCTCATCATCTCTGGCTTATAGAAGACATTGATCTCAGGCGTGTTCTACTCATTAATGTATTTCAAATACCTAATTTATAGGAATGTCCTTTGAGCTCTCTCTGGGAAAATAGTGTACAAGCATGGCAGCAGTGGTGGTGGTGATGAAGGGAAGACTGATTGTGACAATCACATAAGATAATCCATTACAATATATCTACTTCTGTATGCCTTTTGATTCTTTCTTCATTATTATGTCACAGTAGTTCTAGAATTTCAACCTCTGATATCTGAATGTATGCTATCATTAAATCAAAGTTTCAGTGAACTAACCAAGTAAATTTTGAGAACCACTTTTAACTGCACAAACTAAAATGCTAAATCAAGCAATGAGGTCCTACTCCAGAGCACAGGGAACCCTATCCAATCTCTTTGGATAGAACATGATGGAAGATCATATATATAAAGTATAAGAATAAACTAATTCACTGTGCTGTACAGCAGAAATTGATAGAACACTATAAATAAACTAATTTTTTTAAAAAAATTAAAAATAAATTACCTAAAAATAAAAAAAAAAAATTTCTACCAAGTCTACCATATCAGTAAGTTCAATCTTTTCCAGTTATATGTTATCCCACTTAGTTTAAAACTCTAAGAAACTTTCAATATAAATTGGCAAAATTGTGCAATTGCACAATTTATATAATTGCACAATATAAATTATCTCATCCTGGGTAAGATTTTACACTTGTTCCCCTAGTGTATTCTGAGATATATTTCTAGTTTTAGTTCTAGAGGCAATAGGAGGCATTTGGGATAGGTCTTGTGAAGAAGGACATCCCCTTACATGACAGGTGTCTCAGGGTAACCAGTTATAGGAACATGAAGCAAGAAGATCCCAGTGTAATTCTGTATCTGTTTTTAGTGATGTTAACTTTAAAGCACAAATAAGTACGGGAATCCTTTAGGGCTGCTACAAATGTCCTCTGGTTCTCTAACCATGATTTGAAACAAGGGTTCAAAGCCATGAGCTTGTTCTTTTCTTTCTTTATGCTTCCGAGTGTAGTCATAAAAAGCCATTCCACCCCCATAATCTTTGTAGTCCTTATCATTACCACACAAGTCAAGTTCAGTATCCATTTGATCGCCCCCACACTTTGCTTTTGTGGACATTGCATTTTGATCCTCTACAGATAATGGTTTAAAATCAGTTGTGTGTCGCTGCATACCCTAAGCAAGAAGGTCAGTGTTATTTTCAAGACACATCTATAACCAAATCAGTGCCAGAATATTGCCTTTGATGTGTTTCTTGGGACTACTCCTGATTCTAAGTATGCTGTCTACCATGCAGCATTTTGTCAGGAAATCCAAAATCAAACAAGTATTTCAACAGAGAGCAGATGGCATGGATAATTGGTTTCATAGGTACTGAAAGACAGAAAGCACAAAGGGAACACTAAAGTGACATGAACAAATAATTATAAGTTACCATCTCTAAGGCTAGAGAAATAGAGGGCAGGGGGCTGTGGTTCTCAGAATTTAGAAGCTGATAGGAGGGAGTGAAGACTCAGAAATTGGAGTAGAGGCATTGCCCTATTAGTGCTAGTAGTTTCGAGGAGGTATAATGAGGCTCATTCTGGAAAGGCCAAAAGAAGTTTCTATTCAACTTCTATTGCTAGGTATATGCTGACAGGAGCAGCAAGCAGAATATTACCCTCCTGATATCCAGGCTCCCCCATGTCCTCCCTGTTGATAAAACTCAACAAGAAGCCAACTAGTAAAGAACAGAACTCTGCAGAGTCCTAGCCCAGTACAAATAAGAGTATGGAAGGGTAGCTTTAGAGCCAAGAAACAACAGCTTGATAAAAAGTGTGTATTTTATATGAAGAAAACAAAATCACTGAAAAATTACATGAGGTCAGGAACTAGGTTTTAGCCTCAGCCGCAATGGTAACAAAGTATAAGAATTTTAACAGGTAATTTCAACTTTCTGAGCATCAGTTTCACTTGAAAAAAATTACTATAACAATACCACCCATGCTTTCCTCCCAGGAGGCTTAATGTAGATGAAAGCACTTTGAGTAAGTATAGAGTCTATATAATCATAAGCTTGTCTCACTATTATTATCCACACTAAATGGAGCCAGGAAAATAACAGATGCATGAAACTCACAGATAATCTTAAAATCTTCCTTTAGTTGGTTTTATATTCTTCCCCATCTAACCAGTCTTTACAAGGTACATGCAAAGTAGCTCAGTAAGCCTCATGTCTAGCCTTCTTTGGAGATGCTAACAAACACTACTCTGAATCCAAAGGAATACCAGGGGAGAATAATAGGATATGAGGAGCTTAGCTATTTCTCCAAAGGAGTGGCCAATTTGAATAACTGAGACATAGACCCAAATTATTTATATATAACCTGCTCCTCTTGAAAGCTGAATTTGAAGTTTTAGCTATTGCCTACCAAAATAGTAAAAAAAAAATAAGTAAATATTAGGCCAAAATAAATAACAAAACTTGGAATAGAAAGGGCTTCCTTTTTACACTGAGTCCATAAATAATTATTTGGGAAATAATAGATACACAGATGAATTTGATTTAATGACTTTCCAAGTTAAGAAACCACAAAATCAAATAATGAGGACCACAGCAGTTAGAAATGCCTATCCAAGTCTTTTGGATAATGACCCACAAGAGTCAGAGTTTCATTCCAGACCAGATAGAATTAACAGACTTTATTTTTTGTTATTATTTTAGAATGTTAGCTCTGCTGAATTAAATTGAAGGCCCTCTCTAAAAGTTTAAGAGCACTTATTTACTCAGCCACCAAAAATTTACTATTTTCTTTATAAGAAATGCTAGGTTTCAGTACCCAAAAGTGAGGAAGAGTTCTGATATCTTCACATTTGATTACAACACAAAGAAGAGGTGAGATGCTGGCAGAGAACAATTAACTTTACCTGTAGGCCCTAGAGAAGGATTCTTAAATGTGACATTTAAGCTGAATCTCAAAAAATTTAAATCAAGTTTGCTATTTAGAAAGTACTAAAAGGGCAGTGAAGAAAAAGGCAGCTGCATTGCAAAGGCAGAGTCATGAAAGGCAGCAACATATCAGGGGAACAATAAGAAGTACTGTGTTGTGGGAATTTAGGATGCAAGAGTGGGAGTGGAGGGTGCAGGCAGCCAAAGGAGATGAAACTGGAGAAGAAGTCAGGGCCAGTGAATGAAGGGATTTGTTACAATGCTAAGGAGGTTGGACTTAATTCTGTGGAAAGCAGGGTCCCAGTGCCATCTTTAATAGGGGAGTGAAATGATCTAATTTATTGATCTCCACAAGACAGCTTTGATACTAGTATAAAAGTTGAATTTTATTGGAGAGAAACAGGGTTATGGAGAAATATTGCAGTTGTCTAGGCAACAGACAGTAAGGTCCTATGTGCTAAAGTGCCAGAAGTGAGAACAAAGAAGAGAAATCTGATCTGGAGATCTTCCTTGTATATACATCAATAGGATATGCATCTGAATAAGAGGAAAAACTGGAAGGTAATTCAGAAGTTTTCATATTGGGAGATTAAGAGTTGAGAGTGGTAAAAGAGTGCATTCAAATAGAGCAGGAGTCAGCAAACTTTTTCTGTAAATGGCCAGATAGCGTAGGCTATTTTAAGCCTTTGAGAGCCAGACGGTCTTCATCACATTTCTGCTATTGTAGCACAAACGCAGCCATGGGCAAATCATAAACAAATAAGTGTGGCCATGTTCCAATAAAAAATTTTTATAGACACTGAAATTTGATTTTCATCTAATTTTCATATGTCATGAAATATTACTTTCATTTCCTTTTAAAGATGTAAAAACTATCCCCACCTTTCTGAAAGGCCATGCAAAAACAGGCAGCAGGATAGGTTTGGCCCAAGGATCATAACTTGCCAACCTCTGTAATAGAGAACACATGGGAAGGGACAGCATTCAGGTTAACATCCAGGTGAGGTATTGCAGAAGGCAGGTGTTTAGGGCATGACTTCAGTGAAAGAAGGTGTCCAAAATGCACTAGAAACACTGTTCTTCATGGTCATAAAGAAGCAAAACTATGTGAAAAGGTAAATACAACAGAGAAATGAAAAACAATATTGTACCCTAATGCTGCTTTTAGAGTACTTTTTAATTGCAAGTAAGGCAATATTTGAGGATTTTATATTATCAAACCCAGACACTTATCTCTAGAATAGGCAGTTAGAAACCAAGGCCAAAAAGCTAAAACATTTATGACAGAACTTATAAAACTAATGAAAGATGATAGAGTATAGGAACTGTCCAAGAAGCAAATAATGTTTCATCCTTTATGGGTGAAAGACTGAAGTGAAGCTGGATTTAATTTTAGAAAAGGAATTTCATTTGTTACCTGTCAAACACTGATGCAAAGATAAAAAGAAGTTATAGAAATCTTCTCAGACAATACGGAACACTACTTCACAATATTATGCTTGTTAAGTAACATTCAAACCACTTATAAACAATCCTAAACAGGAATAGTTTACAATTCAATTTGGTAAAGAAAGGATGACAGGTTCTCAAGTGCCTCACAGAAAAGCTTTTGGATATATGCTGCCCTGCTTTTCACAGGCAGAGTAATGAAAAGTAAATCTATCTTGAGGTTTTACCATTTATTTGGTTGAGGCACAGTATCTCTGAGTCACATTGGATTTTTAACAGATGAAATATTTCCTAAACCAAGTAATTTGATTCGGTGCTGATAGTAACCACAGGCAGTATAATTAATTTCTTTTATATCTTCAACACAGTAAGTGGATCTTCCCTTTCTATCCTAAGACAAAGCCAAACACAAATCACCATGAAGAGCAAGGTGCAACATGAAGATTAAGAAATCTCCCATGATGTTGTGAATCCAAGCTATTCATTGCCTCACAGTAAAAGTGAAATGTTAAAAATCAATTTTTAAATACCATGTCAATTTCCAATGCAAAGTGATCCAAATAGAAGACAGATTTCATTTTCTAACTTATATTTTCCCCACTGTCAACACACCATCAAAAAATCCTTTGATATAGTAACAAAATATTGTCAATATATTGCAAATTATTATAACATTAAAATTAAGATGCTTTGTGATAGTCCCTAGAACTATGGCTCACAAAACTGTCTTATCTGTTAAAAAATAATTTTTTACATGAGAATTATAGCCAAGCTACATCCTTTTCAGCTATTCTTCTACAGAATAATAATAGTTAGCACCCCGTAAGATACAACATTGACACTAAAAAGAATACTTTACTAGGTGAATTGCTACGAAGGGAAAGTCAGGGATAAAAACTGAAGAGTTTTTCTTGTAAACACATGTTAGTTTTAAAATCTTAGAGTAAAAAATCTATGTTTTTTTCTACGTGTAACAATTATGAAGCATTTATCTAACCAATATGAGAGAAACTTGTGTTAACAGAAAGATAATTAAAAACAAGTAGAAACGTATTTTCAAGTATAAATTAAAAGCCATGATAAAACTTAGTCTTTATATGAGACATCTCAACAAGTAGAAGTGAAAAAGACACAATCAGGATTTATTCTTCATATAATGGACCAAACAATTATTATATCTGTTCTTACCCTCCGAATTTAATTATTTTAATCACTAAATTGGCTAAAATGACAACTTTATTTTATTACCACAGAGACCCAGCTTTAAAATATTTTCTTCTGCCAAGAATTTAAAGACACTACAATGAATAAACTTCTGAAAATAAATCTTTACACTTATGGGTGTAATAAAATTAACATGGGCTTTGGAGAAATTCTGAACTAGGATCAAAACCAACATCTATGGCTAATTAGTTATGTGTTCTTGGTCAAATTACATTAATCTAAAAGACTATCAGGTCTAATTCTATCTACTTTAACATCAGTCATCAGCAGAAACCTAGCTTGCCAGATTATCCACTATTACCTGCATCTGTGGTTCTCATATCAGATACGTGGCTCCCTTCATATAACAATAACACTCTGAAATAACACTCATCAATATTGTAACTTACCTATTTTTCAAAAAAAAATCAGTATAGTGTTCCATAAGATGTATTTCAATATATAAATGTAGTGATAATACTACTCTACAAGACATGCTGTATCAGACACTTATGCATAGAGCAATCAATAAGATGACAATTTAAAATGGTCGGTGGCTCATATAGTGCTGGTACACAGGTTATCTCCCCTGGCCTGGCACAGTGGGTTAAGTTTCCATCATAGCTGTAGCTGCAGGTAGGCTGCCATTGCAGCTCAGATCTGGTCCCTGGCCCAGGAAGTCCATATGCCTCACGGTGGCCAAAAAAAAATTAATTAAATTAAATGCATGTAGATACAGATGTGAGGTACTGGCCACTTAAATATCATAGATGACCACAGTGCCATCAATGATTTGATTTTCCAAATGTGAACCTCTATTAGCACCGTTCAGGACAAGTACAGCATTTCCTTCAACATATATGATACTCGCCTTCCTATCCTGCTGTATAGCACTGGGAACTATATCTAGTCACTTATGATGGAGCATGATGGCAGATAATGTGAGAAAAGAATGTATATATGTATGTGTGACCAGGTCATTTTACTGTACAGTAGAAAATAGAACACTGTAAACCAGCTATGATAAAAAAATAAAAATCATTTGAAAAAAAAAAACTTGTCTTTCTAGAAAATTTAGTGTAGACTAAAACTATGCACAAATATTTGTGTTTATATTACAAATACACATTAATTTTGTATAAAAACACAAATACAATACAAATATTATATCACAAATACAATGTATAATTGTAAACAGGTTTTTCACCTCTATGACTATCCAATTGGGTGTTCACAGACCATGTAAAATGTGGGTGGGAAAATGTGCGATTGTGCAGAACTCATCCACACATTCACATCTATACCTTGTATCCCTTGCTCCAATAACCTTCAAATGATTCTTCTTCCTTCCTCTTCTCATTTGCTCCCTGCACCACCCTCTCCCCATCAGACTTTGCTACTTGGACTAAATCCACAAGTGATTTCCAGTCACACTTGGAATGAAATGCAAACTCTTTTCATGAACTACAGGTCCTGAATGATCCTGCCTGTAGCCAGTTTCTGTGGCCTTATTTACCAGTGTTCCTCTGGTTTTATACTCTAGACACTTTGGCTCTCTGGATGGTCCTGCAAAGTATCAAACTTATTCCTACTTGGGACTTTGTATTTGCAGTTCTCTCTCTATGGAGCATGCTCACCTGAGTATTTCTCTGACTCCTGTACCCGACTTGACTTCTTTACCTAGATGGTGAGTTTCCCAAAATGCAGATTTGTTCACTTGCTCCTCAAATAATCACCTTCCCCACCTTACCAAATGACATATATAGTTGCTCAAGCTAACATCCTTGACAACTTTCTCCTTATCCCAATGCCTTTGTCCGTGTAATCAATGAATAAGTCCTTTCCTTTACCTCTAAAACATATCCCAAATTTATCACAGTGACTGCTGCTATTTCTATCTCAGCCATTATTGTTTCTTACCTGTACCATTTCTTAGGTCACCTAGTTGGTCATGCTGCTCCAATTTCTACTCTCAAGAATCCTTTCTCCACACAGAAATCAGAGTGACGTTTAAAAAGGATAAATTATGGAGTTCCCATCATGGCGCAGTGGTTAACTAATCTGACTAGCAGCCATGAGGTTGCAGGTTCGATCCCTGGCTTTGCTCAGTGGGTTAAGGATCTGGCGTTGCCATGAGCTGTGGTATAGGTCGCAGACGCGGCTTGGATCCTGTGTTGCTGTGGCTGTGGTGTAGGCTGGCAGCTACAGCTTTGATTAGACCCCTAGCCTGGGAACCTCCATATGCCATGGGAGCAGCCCTAGGAAAGGCAGAAAGACAAAAAAAAATAAAACTAATAAAAATTTTAAAAAATAAAAAATAAAAAAGTTGGAGGCTGGTGTCCCCAGAGTTACCAGCTACCTACTGATAACTGCAGTTCCTCTGTACCAGGATTAAAAGAAAAAAAAAAAAAAAAAGGATAAATCAAATCATGTCACTAAGTAATCCACTGACATTTTTCACACTTAGAATAGAACCCAAATTCTGGGTACCATAGTCTAAAACATCTTTGACAGTCTTGTCCCCTTGCCTCATCATTCACCCCTCTTCCACTCACCTCTATACAACTGTCCTTTTTTTCTGATAAAAGAACAAGTCACACTCATTCCCACCTTAGGGCTTTTGTTGTAACCTGGAACTACATGTCTAGAAACTACTGCAACATAT
Source organism: Sus scrofa (assembly GCF_054392235.1). Lineage (NCBI taxonomy): Eukaryota > Metazoa > Chordata > Mammalia > Artiodactyla > Suidae > Sus > Sus scrofa. Next base: position 83,590,156 of record NC_139391.1, on the reverse strand, counting down.
ATTTGCATGGATGGCTTTTTCCTATCCTTTGGGTGTCAGTTTAAAATGTCACATAGGTCTTTTCCAACTTATGATGTCTGAAGAAATACCCACTTACTCCCTTTACCAATAACTTCATGTTCATCATAGAATTGATTAGTAATTTTTTTTTTGTTTTTTGGGGTTTTTTTTGCTTACTTATAGTTATTTATTAATGTCTATCCCCTGGATGTAAGAGCCACAGGAGCATGATCCTTGATGAATTTGGCTGTAGGTCTGTATGTACCCAATGCCTGAATAATCATTGCTCAGGGCGAACATTGAAAAGATACTTGCTGAATAAATAAATAATCTTTATTCATTTAACTTCATGGTTTTCAAACTAAAGTATGTGCATCACCAGAAAATATGAGTTAGTTTTTCAATTAGTTCAAACCCTAGGAAAATATTGCATATCTTTCTTAAAACATCAGTTTTATGTGAAAGTATTTTAAACCATATATTTCTATAAAAAGATAAGACATAGTGAATTTTAATATAATATTGACAAGTGAATTTTTAACATAAAACAAGATTTCTGTGAAACTTCATAATTTTAGCAGTTGCTACAGAATACATATCCAAATCTGCCACTAAGGTGTCATTCTCCTCAGTTTTAAGGAGTACATATGTCTATATTAAAACAATTAAAAAGCAAAGAAATGAGTTAAGAAGCATTAATTAAGGCAAACATTTGGGAAGTCCCATATTTAATGCTCTATTAAAAATATTACCTAGAAATCAACCAGAGGGAAAGAAATGAGAAAAAACCTACACATGGAGACTAAACAACATGCTACTAAAAAAAAACCAATGGGTCAATGAGGAAATCAAGAAGGAAATTAAAAAATACCTGGAAACAAATGATAATGAAGACACAACCACTCAAAATCTATGGGACACCGCAAAAGCAGTGCTCAGAGGGAAGTTCATAGCAATACAGGCCTTCCTCAAAAAAGAAGAAAAATCTCAAATCAGCAACTTAACCCACCACATAAATGAATTAGAAAAAGAAGAACAAGAAAAACCTAAAGTCAGCAGAAGGAAGGAAATCATAAAGATCAAAGAGGAAATCAATAAAATAGAGATTCAAAAAAACAACAGATAAAATCAATCAAAGAGGTGGTTCTTTGAAAAGGTAAACAAAATTGACAAACCTCTGGCTAAACTCACCAAGAAGAGGAGAGAAAAAAACCCAAATAAACAAAATAAGAAATGAAAAAGGAGAAATCACAATGGATACTACAGAAATATAAAAAAAAATATGAGAATACTACAAACAATTAATGCTAATAAATTTGACAACCTAGAGGAAATGGACAACTTTCTAGAGACTTAAAGCCTACCAAAACTGAATCAAGAAGAAATAGATCAACTGAACAGACCAATCACTAGAAATTAAATTGAATATGTCATTAAAACAGTCCCTACAAATAAAAGTCCAGGACCAGATGGCTTCACAGGTGAATTCTACCAAACATCCAAAGAGGAATTTATACCCATCCTCCTTAAAATTTTTCAAAAGGTTGAAGAAGATGGAACACTCCCAAAGATATTCTATGACACCACCATCACCCTAATTCCAAAATCAGACAAAGATACCACCAAAAAAGAAAACTATTGGCCAATATCTTGGATGAATATAGACACAAAAATTCTCAACAAAATTTTAGCTAACCGAATCCAACAACATATCAAAAAGATCCTACACCACGACCAGGTGGGATTCATCATAGGTGCACAGGGTTGGTTCAACATTTGCAAATCAATTAACGTCCTATACCACATTAACAAAAGAAAAGTCAAAAACCACATGATCATCTCAATAGATGCAGAAAAAAAGTCCAACATCCATTCATGGTAAAAACTCTTACCAAAGTGGGTATAGAGGGAACATTCTTTAACGTAATTAAAATCATTTATGACAAACCCACAGCAAATATAATACTCAATGGAGAAAAGCTGAAAGTCTTCCCTCTAAAATCTGGAACAAGACAGGGATGCCCACTCTCACCACTGCTATTCAACATAGTATTGGAAGTCCTATCCAAGTACAGCAATCAGACAAACAAAAGAAATGAAAGGCATCCAAATAGGAAGAGAAGAGGAAAAACCGTCATGGTATGTAGATGACATGATACTATATATAGAAAACCCTAAGGACTTAACCCAAAAACTACTTGAACTGATCAACAAATTCAGCAAAGTAGCAGAATATAAGATCGACATTCAGAAATCAGTCGCATTTCTGTATACTACCAATGAAATATTAGAAAAGGAATACAGAAATACAATACCCTTTAAAACTGCACCCCAAAAAATCAAATACCTGGGAATACACCTGACCAAGGAGGTAAAGGACTTATATGCTGAGAACTATAAAACATTAATCAAGGAAATTAAAGAAGATGTAAAGAAATGGAAAGATATTCCATGCTCCTGGGTTGGAAAAATTAATATTGTAAAAATGGCCATACTACCCAAAGCATTCTACAGACTCAATGCAATCCCTATCAAATTATCCTATCAAATGACATTTTTCTTAGAACAAGAACAAACACTCCAAAAATTTATATGGAACTAGACCCAGAATTGCCAAAGCAATCCTGAGGAATAAAAACCAAGCAGGAGGCATAACTCTCCCAGACTTCAGGCAATATTACAAAGCCACAGTCATCAAGACAATGTGGTACTGGTAACAAAACAGACAGAGAGACGAATGGAACAGAATAGAGAACGCAGAACTAAACCCAGACACTTATGGTCAATTAATCTTTGACAAAGAAGGCAAGGACATAAAATGGGAAAAAGTCTTTTCAGCAAGTATTGCTGGGAAACCTGGATAGCTACATGCAATTAATGAAACTAGAACACATCCTCACACCATGCACGAAAATAAATTCAAAATGGCATAAAGACTTAAATATAAGACAAGACACCATCAAACTCCTGGAGGAGAACATAGGCAAAACATTTTCTGACATCAACATTATGAATATTTTCTCAGGTCAGTCTCCCAAAGCAACAGAAATAAGAGCAAAAATAAACCAATGGGACGTAATCAATCTGACAAGCTTTTGCACAGCAAAGGAAACCAAAAAGAAAACAAAAAGACAACTTACAGAATGGGAGAAAATAGTTTCCAATGATGCAACTGACAAGGGCTTAATCTCTAAAACATACAAACTTATACAACTCAACAGCAAAAAAGCCAACAACTCAATGGAAAAATGGGCAAAAGACCTGAATAGACATTTTTCCAAGAAAGATGTACAGATGGCCAACAAGCACATGAAAAAATGCTACACATCACTGATTATTAGAGAAATGCAAATCAAAACTAATATGAGATACCACCTCACACCAGTCAGAATGGCCATCATGAATAAGTCCACAATTAACAAATGCTGGAGAGGGTTTGGAGAAAAGGGAACTCTCTTTCACTGTTGGTGGGAATGTAAGCTGGTACAACTACTATGGAGAACAATATGGAGGTAGCTTAGAAAACTATACATAGAACTACCATATGACCCAGAAATCCCACTCTTGGGCACATATCCAGACAAAACTTTCCTTAAAAAAGACACAAGCACCCGCATGTTCATTGCAGCTCTATTCACAATAGCCAAGACATGGAAACAACCCAAATGTCCACTGACAGATGGTTGGATTAGGAAGAATTGGTATATATACACAACGGAATACTACTCAGCCATAAAAAAGAGCAAAATAATGCCATTTGCAGCAACATGGATGGAACTAGAGACTCTCATCCTGAGTGAAGTACGTCAGAAAGATAAAAACAAATACTACATGATATCACTTATATCTGGAATCTAATATCAGGCACAAATGAACTTTTCCACAGAAAAGAAAATCATGGACTGGGAGAATAGACTTGTGGTTGCCAAGGGAGAGGGGGAGGGAGTGGGGTGGATTGGGAGCTTGGGGTTAGTGGATGCAAGCTATTGCCTTTGGAATGGATTAGCAATGAGATCCTGCTGTGTAGCACTGGAAACTATGTCTAGTCACTTTTGATGGAGCATGATAATGTGAGAAAATAGAATGTGTACATGCATGTGTAACTGGGTCACCATGCTGTACAGTAGAAAAAAAAATTGTTTTGGGGAAATAATTAAAAAATAAAAATTTTAAACAAAGCCAAAAGAAAAAGTAAATAAAATAAATAAAATAAAAATATTACCAGAGATAAGAAAAAAAGCAAAGTATCTTATTTGTTGGGAAATTTCCAATGTTCTGAATCATAACATTTATGAGGGTATTTTTTCCCTTATAGAAAACTTGGAGTGCAGCTAGTTTCTGTCAGTGGCAGAACACCAAATACTTAGTGTGTTAGAGGTCAAGCTGGAAGACCAGAACCAAGAGACATCCAAAATTCCTTAACAAGGAAAACCAACATGGTCCCATATCTACATGTCCCTTAGGAAACTAAGAGGTAGGAGTGATAGAAACAGCAATGCCATAAAGTCTGATGATAATCTGGTAAGTAAAGGATAAAAAGGTATCCAATGAGCATTTAGGTCAGCTGTAAATTGTGACATCCACTAAAGCTATGATGACATCTAGGAAGAAAATATAATAATGTACATTCTGATAAACAAACTGCATTATGTAAAGCAGTGGGTAACAGCAAGTGAGGAAAACTGTCTCTGTCAATAACTAACTGCATGACTTTGACCAAGTTACTAATCTTATCTGTGACATGAAGATAGTAATACATAACTCCTACAAAGATTGTGAAGATCTTAAGAGAGAGAGAGTATGTATCACAGACCTAGCACCTTAAATTACAGCTGTTGTTGTTACAGGATAATGTACCTAACATATCAAAAATCAAAATCACCCTATTCTAGGAGTCTCTTAGTGGCTCAAAATGTTAAGGATCCGGCATTGTCAATGCTGTGGCTTGGATCACTGCTGTGGCTCAGGTTTAATCCCTGGCCTGGGAACTTCTGCATGCCACTGTGGGCACAGTCAAAAAAATTAAAACATACCCTGTTCTAATTCCAGATTTAACATAAAATGAAGTTTGGTTTAATATTAGCAATTAATATTTTATGGTTTTTTTCCTAAAAGAAAAGTTGTAATAAAAGTTGATACTCTAGTTCTGCCAGACATCTAAAGTTACGGCCAATGCTTTATAAGTCTAAACTGTCTAATATGTGGGTTTAAAGTAATAATATATACAGATATTTTCCTGCTAGATTGATTGAATAATCAAAAAAATCCCCAATTCTATCCTGAAGTATTCATTTTTAACTTAATTTAGCACTTAATTGTTTTTACCTAATTCTCATTTTCTTCAACTTTTTTCCATGTGTACACATCTAAGAAGTGAGCAAGCCATCTGATGGCAGGGGCTATTTTATGTGACTGTTTTATATGAATTCCTAGTGGTGGAGAATGAGGAGAGTAAGGCGAATGTTAAGTTTCCAACATTAGTTAATTTTAACATTATAAATCTCTCCACTTCTTTGCTGCTAAATGTACAGTAGGCAATTGAATTCTGAATTAAATATCTATGAAGAAAATAGATGTGTTATTATAACTTGTTTAAGCAGAAATGAAGTACTCATAATTCAAAGTTTTATGGTTTCTCCATTATGATACAGTCTGGGGGCTAGATCTAGACTAAATGCTTAAAGGAACTTTTTTCTGTACCAAATGGACAGGCTGAGATATAAAATAATCAGGCCAGATGAGAATCAAATGGCGTCTTGGTGGTTCCCACAGCACAAGCCTGCTGTATTTTCTGTTGGGACACAGAGAACTCATTTTCCCAAAGGAAGCTATGGTTCTTTGATAAACATACATGACATGGGTGGCAAGAGGCAGTTCAGCCTCTCCCCACAAGCATGGAACGGCACCTGAGGCACAGAGACAACCTTGTATTTGAGCTTGGGAGAGAGTGGAGCCATGAATGTCTTCCAACATCATAAGCACTTTTGTAATAGGCAGCTTGAAGGTATTACCCACAGGAGAGTATCTGGTTCACTCCAGAATGTTCCAGGAGTGACAGGTTAGCATCAGTGCCCTGTCCATCAGGGCTTTCTGGTGGATTCATTGTCTATTTAGTAAACAAGACACTGGTTTTTGGTTTGTTGTTTGTTTGTTTCAGAAAATCACTTTTACAAACATAATCTTGATTTGAACCTTCCAGAGCACTAGGTTTTCCAAAGATATGTATTTCCTATTACATATTGAGCAATTATAAGAGTAACAAGAACCATGAATGGAATAAGCACATAATTTGTTGTTAAAACCAGGACACTTGAGAGCAAAGAGGGAAACTATTAATAATGAGGCCAAACACAGATGAAGAAGTCAAAGAGGATTTCTTAGGAGAAAAAAGTTTAAGGCAAGCATATACTTATTTATGCAAACTTGGAGACTAAAACTTGAATATTATGGGGGAAAATAAAACATTACCTGTAATGGAGGAGGAGTGGTAATGTAAGAGCTGAAGGAAAGAAAATAGCAGAAAGAAAATAGTACCTATCAATTGCATGCTTTAAGCCAAGGTTTTAAATAATAAAAACCCTCCAACAATTATAACACATATAGTAGTGGTAACATTTTAGACAACAATCTATGACATAGATATCAGTCCCATAAGGAAACCAAAGTTTGAAAAAGTTAAGTCTCTTGCCAAAGATACATAGATAAAAAGATGGAAATTAGATTCAAACACCAGCTCATTAATTTTTTTCCAAAGTCACTCCGATTTTATAAATCTCCATCTAAGAAGAGCATTACATCTTCATGTTATAAATGAGGAAAGAGAGACTCAGAGACTGTGTTCTGTTCAAGTATTCATATATAATGTAGAATGTGGATTCAAATCAGGCCTGCCTGCCTCTTAAATTAATGCTCTTACCACCAAAATATTGACTGGGCTTTGTTCAGAGACTGGCATTTAGTTTGTTTGTCTTTTTTAAAAAAGTAAATAGTTGATTTATACTGTTGTGTCAACTTCTGCTGTACAGCATAGTGACCAAATCATACATATATATATACATTCTTTTCCTCATACTATCTTTCATTATGTTCTACCCCAAGAGATTGGATAGAGTTTCCTATGCTGTACAGTAGGACCTCATTGCTAATGCATTCCAAATGTAATAGTTTGGGTTGGTAGATGAAAACATTACATTTGTTTGGGTTTTGTTTGGGGTTTTTCTGAGGTGGATAGGGCATGGATCTTTTCCCCTTCTGGTGTGGACGCTGCTTAAGTTCCATTTCCACTCCAGACTCTCTCCTCCTTGCCCCGCCCTTGCCTCTTCTTTTCTCTTTTCCTTAGAGCTCCTTCTAAATATTTAATTGAGATGTCTCAACTGGGCTTGTCAAAAGGCTTAGCTTACTAAGAAGGAGCTTCTGTAATGTATCTCTCACATCACTTACAGTCTGTGTTTCATTTAATTTGTGTTTGTTCACATCCCCTTCTTTCCTAAGAAATTCATTCATTATGGGTCATTTCATCCTCCACATCGAATAGGGATGGCATGGCCACACTTGTCCTACTTCCAACTTGGCTTGAGACATTATCACCACCATTTTCTAAACAGCACAAAATTCTGTAAACCACAGTGTGTACAAAAAGATGCAGGAAGGAAGGCTAACACTCACTATGAGAGGATTGAAAGGAATTTGCCCACAATTTATGTGAGAAAGTTTAAGTAGCATTATTCTAGACCAGAGGCCAAGAACACTAATGAAAGAAAAGATAGTATAGCAAGGGTACATATAAATCCCTATTGAGTTCTTACTTAGCCAGTCTGGTTCTGTTAATAAGAAACAGACTATGATCTGATGATTATATTCAAGTAGACTGTATTCTAAAGTCAAATATTCTCAAGGCAAGACTTTCCCCTTCTCTGCCTTTTTCCCTCCATTCATGTGGCTAGCACCCTAATTTGAGCTGCCACCATTGCTCACTGGTGGTGCAATAGCCTGTTAATGGTCTCCAGGCTTCCACTCTTACTTCTTTATAATTACTTCTCCATTCAGCTGCCAGAGTATCTCTTAAATGTGTTCACCAAATCATGTCACGCCCTTATGTAAAACCCTCCAATTATATCCTACAGCACTTAGAACAAAATCTGAACTCCTTATCCCGGCTTACAAACCCCAACAGGATCTTGTAAGTCCTTCCTGCCTCTTAGCATATTCTCCTCCAGGCCCATTCACTTCAAGCTTCCTGACCTTCTTCCACTGTCTGGAATGTGCCAGGCTAGTTCCAGCCTCAGGGGCTTTGTACACAATATTCCTGCCGATTGCACTGATGCCTCCCCAGACTGCTTGGCTGGTGCCCCTTGTTACTGAGATCTTGGCTTGAAAGTCACCTCCTCCAAAAGAGCTTCCTTAACCTATAGGGCAGCCACTCCATTATTCCCCAACATGGTAATCTCCATCTAGCACTTGATACTCTCTGAAAGTTTATTTTTTATTTACTTGTTTTGTAGTTGTTTATTGCCTATCTCTTCTACTGATGATGTAGATCCCATCAGATAAGAGAACAAGCTCATCTTACTCACCCCTGTATCCCCTAAGTCTAGAGGAACATCTAATACATAGCAGGACCAAGAAAGCAGTAGTGAACAAATAATAAGTCACCCAATTTATTTATGAACTTCTCCTTTACCTTTATATGACGATAACAGTGGATATAATTTTTTTAAGCTTCCACTTTTCAATTTAAAAATATATTTGGTTCCCATACATATTTTCTTAGAATTACATATGACTTTTTAAAAATGTGTTTACCAGTGTCAAATTGTATAAATCCCTCAATTCTCTTTTGAGGAGGTAACCTCAAAAAGTTCCAGGAAGAACTTGCCAGAACTACAAGTTCTTGCAGGGACCTATTATTTAAAAAAAAAAAAAAAAAAAGGCTAGTGAGGCCTTGAATTTGTACTTTTAGGAAAGCTTGACCATTCATTGGAACTGTGACCAACTTCAGTATAAGAGGCTTTCTGATCTCATTCTATCAGTTAAAAGACACAAAATCCTGCTTCTAAAAGGCTGTATCTGCCCCAGTTGAAAATTTTCATATGATATATGGTTAGGACACCTTAATTCTAGAGAGTTAAGACTTCACTGAATGCATAGAAGAGGCTAAATGACCAGGTTAAATGCTTTCTTACCAATAAAATATTTAATTTAAAAAATTTTACTGGAAAGTTAGTAAGCATTTTCCTTAAAGAATATACCCTATCTGTCAATAGGGTTGGAAAAACACTAGGGCTGAGTGAGCCATATGTCACCCCAACCAATTAGAGTCACAGTCAAGTGACTCTCCTAATTGTTAACTAAAAGGAAGTCTCTGGAGGAAGAGTAAGTCACTCCTTGAGGAGACCTTATTCAAGCTGGATGGATGGATAGCAAAGGAGCAGTGCAAGAGCCAACGTACACAAGACTCACGCAAGCTGAGCAAAGGTAATAGTTTAGAGAAAGTCAGTAAGCCAGGAACAAGGGCAGCAGACGTGGGTTCAAGCCTATGTTGCCCTTGATCTTAGGGAACCTCAGAGAAAAACAACAGGTCACTGATGTTGATGGTGCTATCACAAACAGGGCAGTGCAATCATAAATAGAAAAGCTGAAATACTGAGAAGCAGAAATAACTAAGGTTATTTATTTCCCAAGTATGTGGTTCAAAATCCCAGCCAAGACTTCGTAGAAGGCAAACCACACAAAACTTTCACAATTAGAGCTTGCTTTGTTCTCAAATCTGCTCCATCACATTTGATCATATTGATGTTTCTTGGCTTAAAAAAATTATCTTTGTCTTTGAACTTCTATGTTCCTATCAGCAAAGGCTGAAATGCTTGTTGAGCTCCTCAATTCCCTGCACTCATCTGTTCTCTTATTCTGTGTTATATACAATGACATTGAAAAGTACTCCTGGTCCATCACCAATATTTACTCAGAGAAAAATATTAATCATAGGTATCTTCCAAATCAAGCAACCAATGTGTGTAGTAATTGGTTTTGAGATATAAATAAGACAGAAAGGCCATGGCCAGAGAGGAATAAATAGCTCACCAAATTCCCCTGTGCATAGTACATAAGTTCCACTTATTGAATAACAGACTCTCTCTTGCCTCTACTGTCTTCCGTGTTCAGATGAGATTTCTAAGCAGAGGGAGCCTACTAAACAAGATAATCAGGTCTCAGGTTTAAAAAATAACCTAAATCGTTTACATTTTTCTGGCAGATGTTGGCAAGGGACTCAGTAATAATTACCAACTTTAGAAAGCCTGCCACAGAGGGATGAGTCTAAATTGCTTTATTAAAATAACCCAATCTTCTTTCTCAAAATACCCACATTACTCTATTACAAGAAGAGAGAATTAAAAAAAAAAAAAAAAGGTGGTGAAAAAGGGAAGGAAATTCACATTTACCTACTCTTCTCATGCTCTGTTAGTAAGGTGACAATAAGCCCTGATTCGTCTGGCACAGCTCTATTCTCTGCCTGTTGTCCCAGCGCAGTGACTAACCATAGTGCCCTTTTTCATTCTCAACAATGTTGCAAATGGGATAATAAAGTATGTGGTTACCCTGTGTGTTGAGTAGCAAGCACTATCCTCATGATGGATACACAGATGGACTGGGGGGATATTATTTTTTCTCTCTATTTCACCCTTCTCTGTTCCTTAGAGACTGACCTGCATCAGCTGTATTATGTGTTCCTTCTGAGTGAATTTGGCTACTCAGAGGCACTAGCAGGAAATGGAAGGCTGGGAATAAAGATCTCCCTTCTTGTTTGGCTATGGTCTAACTGGTATGTTCCCTCTACCAAAGGTAGCAGCTCAAGATGTCTCTCTCCTACAAGCACAGTGCTGCTTATGGTATCTGTGAACTCTTTACTCCCATTGCTCTTTCACATGTAGCCTTAACAGTGATTCTGTTGCTAGCCCTAGGATGCTTTATAATACATTGTAGATGTCCTTTGACTTCATCCATAATACCTTTGTAAGATGGTTTTTCCCCTCAACTTCCCATCTGAATGTTCCCTATGTTTCCTGCTTAGAAGCTGACTGAAAGATTTGTTGTTGTTTTTTTTACTTTATCTACACAGAAATACTATGTAGTAGAAGCATGACCATTTTCGTGTGAAAAAGCTAAGGCTCAGAAAAGCTACTTTATTTTTCCAGCTAGTACACGATAGAAGAGAGTCAAGTCTAGGTGCCCCTGATTCTGAAACTTATCAGTTATTCTCCTAGTTCAAGTTAGTCAATCTACAGACTCCCTTCCTATATTAGATAATAGAGGACATAATAAATTCTAAAATTCCAATGACATATGAACATACATGTATTCAACAAATACTTTAGCGTAAATGACCTGTATGAATTAGGTAATGTGTTCATTAGGAAAAGCACTAGAGGTCAAAATAAAAGCAATGGAATTCAAAGGTGCCTTGAAACATTAATTGATATCAGGTTTAAATGTGACAGGACATCAGCCAGGAACATCTTTAGAAGGATGTGCTTGAGAGCAATGATTCAATTCTGTAACACTTATTGATTACCTTCTGATAAATTGAAATCCTGATTCTGAATGGTGTCCTAACAAGGAAAATTTTTCTGTAATCTCAATGTCAGTCTTTCAATAAGACAGTGATGATTAAGCTGGATGAGAAGAGGACCCATGCTTCCCCTTCTCTAGCATGCTCCCACCCCACCCACCCCCACCCTGTTTTAAGGGTTGACTAAGTCTTGGTAAGTCCCAAAGTCTTAAAGTTAAAAGATGATAAATCCATTTATCTAATTTAAATACAAACACCAAGTTTAAATGTCACCATCATCTCTTTTGCCTACTGAGCCCAGATGAATTCACTGACCTGTGACACTTTCTTTCCTTAACTATATTTCCTAGTTCTGTTGAGAAACCTTCGATTTGAGAAATCTGCAGATTGACTTGGACTAAGGACAAGAGGACATGTGAAATAAGAGCAGAGGCAGCAGTCTTAAGATACTGTGCTAACTGGAAAAAATGACAACCATGTTACCAAGATACATTTATAGTATACTGAATAATAAGAGAAAACAAACTTACTGAAAAGGTTGAGTCAACCATAGATCTGTAAAGGAATTTATGGCATATAATTAATCAGTTCTATGACTACTATTACTTACGAAGTTCACATTTCTATTTATTGAGTTTCTGAATAATGAATTTTACCCACATTGAGAACATCAGATCCCAGAGCATCCATCGCTCATTTTAAAGATATTCTTTTACACTCAGAGCTCTGTCAAAATAGGCAGGGATCCCTGTCCAAGATGCCGAGAGAAGCAGGTCATAATGCACATTTCATAATGAGTATATTTATTCAAAGAGCCACATCCATTTTCAAACATGGAATCTTTAAAATTCTTGACATAAAAAGGTTAGACCAGGATTCTCTTTACTTACTTTTTCGACATCAAGTTAACCATGCATACACTTGTACCATTTGAGAAAAAAATGGCATAGCCCAATAATTCTGATTTCAAAGATGAAGAGAAATGAAATTACATTTATTCATGTGAAGTCTGACCAATAGACTTAGTTCTGGAAAGAAATATTTTTCAGAATGTGTCAGAAGAAAAGTAGCTATATTAATAATAATGATTCAAGCTGATATTGAACAATTACCAGTGCTCAAGTAGATCATGTGCAGATGTCATATTTCTCTTCAAAAATCTCATCAAGGTTATTATATTGATTTCACAAATGAAAAAAAATGCGTGGTCAGTGCAGTTATTTCACTTGCCTAAGATCACTTTGCTCCTAAGTAGCAATGCCAATATTTAAACCCATTTCCCTCTGATTCTGTGGTGTATACATTTTTAGGAAAACACTTAGGCACATAAATTTGACAGAAAGAACCATGTTTCTGTGCCTAGAAAAACAAGGCCAAAATTATGTTTCAATATAATATTTTTCTCATTCAAATGTCATGTTAACTTTTCACAGGTTTAAACCAAATGGGGAAAAAAATGAATAACATTATATGTAACATTAGTCTTCCTCAATATGAAAAGATGTGATGAAATTTGACTTTCCTGTCTCCTTATTTTACCACTCCTCCTCCATGGAGTTCCCTCACCCCTTGTTTTTCCTTTAGTTATACAAAATGACTTGCTCACCTCTATTAGCTCATTCGGACAATGCTCTTTCCTGTAAAAGTGAAACGTAAGCTTTCTGACCCCTAAACACCATCACCCAACCCCACCTCATCATAGTTACCTGCATGGTATCCTCAGAACCTGAACATGAATAGGTCACATACTATAAAATCTACTAAAGGGGTAGGATAGTGAGGGATAATGTGACATATAGCACAATTTTAAGTCAATGAAGCTTTTTTGTTTTGTTTCATTTTGTTTTGTTTGAGATAGAGAGTCCTTTATTTAGACTTTCCCAAACTATACATATTGGCAGTGATTTACTTTTTCTTTATGATAAACCTATATTACCAACTTCTTGTCCACGTTTCTCTTTAAAATAACTTCCTATAGGATGAAAAATTAGCATAATTTGTTCACCATGACATGCAAGTCAGAATAAAATGCAGCATTCTCAGCCACAAATATAATAATGACATGACCAATATCAGTTCAAGCTTATAAAATTAAGCTGATTTGAAGGAACCTAGATTCAAATTGCATTCTCATAACACAGCATTGTTAACATTATTCACTTCTCTTCCCCAATTGAATAAGATTAGCACTAAAAGCAGGTGAAAATTGTCATTTATCCCTTAGTCTTTAGCATTTTCATGGTGCTAACCATCTTTGGATTTGTGCTTATCAGAGCACAAAAACAATTCTCATAGGCACAATTACATTAAAAAATCATAGTTTTTCTGTGTGCAGATGACCTTCTATTCTGTCAGACCTCTCCATCAGACCTACAACAGTCAGGCACTTCCCAATATTATTTTCCCAAAGGTCATACTGAAGTGTAACTAATACACCTGACATTTTCTACATTATTTGCATGTAATTTGCTTATGCCTAAATAGACTGTGATTTTTGAAGAGTACAAATCTAATTTAAATTTTCCTGAACTACCACAGTGAAATGATAACTGTGCTTTGTGAATTTTGACAGCAGTACAGAATTTTCATTAGATAAGTAGAAAACACCAAACACTTAAGGAGTGGAATATAATGCAATCTAGATGCAGGAATCTTGTAGGTATAAAGTATCAGGCAAATTTGTTAAATTTAAGGTCATAACTAACAAGGAGATTTAGAAATACAAAAAAAAAAGACTTTTTTTGATTAGGTTGGAAGAGGGTAAAAAACACATTGTTTATTTTAAGAAGCCAGGAATGCCCCTCTGACAACATAACCAATTAGAAAATAACTCCTTTGGGTATCATAAGTGGCTACATGCAAATAACTGTCTTAACAGAAACCCACTGAAAGTCATCAGTTTATTAAACCTTTGTGTGAATGAGTTTAGGAGAATATTATCTAAGAACAGGTTTTGAAGGAAACAGTCAAAAACTGCTCCTGAGAGAAAAGTCAAGGCCAGTAGCAAAAAAAGGGAAGGGAGGAAACAAGTCTAACAAATGAGAAGATAAAGTTCTTCTCTTTTCAGTTCTGACTAGAATCAGTTCAAAATAAACCTAACGCAGGTAGACAAAGCAGCATGGTGAATATGAGTATTTTAAAACTCACGTTTTGGAATACCCACATATAAATTCATGTGTTATTTTTGCTGGAAGATATTTAAACAATTAACAGAACAAATACATCCCATGGAAGATGCTAAATGTCACTGAAGGAGAAAAATTAATAGATTTAAAAGGGGTAGGCAAAATGGTTGCTAGGGAAATAGGATAAATGGCATAGGAAATATTGTATACTGGAGAAAATGACTTGGAATTTTCTTTTCACAGTGACAGACATTGGTTTTTGAGTATAATGAATGACTTTGTTCTGGTTTATTCTTTAAAGTAAGGCTTCTTCAAATACATACAATCTCTTCTTACAGATACAGATCTGTAAGGTTTGCCGGGTTGTTAGGAAGAAAATAATGAAGCTCTAAACATCCAGAATCTCTAGTACTTAGCACCAGGAGACCTAGATTTTCTCTTTTATTCCATGCAACGGTCTTTTCTTCTAACATATATGCCATCTTGAAACAGACTGAAGGGGTAAGATTAAGAGTTAATAAAATCAGAGTATGGCCTGTGAGAAAATAGCCAAGAAAGTAAAAAGACTGAACCTAACTATTAGCATTCCAGTATCACATGTCAAAGGCCACATTCAAAGCCAGGATACCAGTCAAATGTCCTCCTGAAAACAAGCCTTGGTGTGAGAAAACATACACACCTATTGTGGTGATCACAGCTAATGGCAAATGAACCTCAAAGGCAGAAATAAGAAATTAACAAGCCCCCAAATGGCCTGGTCTGTAGAAAATCACTACCTATGAGCCTTACTATAGGTGCGAAAAATTACAAATCCAACCTGTCTTTTCAGCCCATTTTCCAGGGAATCTCCTTCACATGCCCTGCACACCAAGCTAAATTATTCACTCTTTTCTAAATATAATCCAGTTCCTTCATTTCTCCGTGCCTGAAATGCTGTTCCCCACCAGTTTCTAATTCCAAATCCTACCTGAACTCAAGATGAAACACACATGCCATCTCTACAAATATGAATCACACCAAAAATAAGCTCTCCTCATCTGAATTCTTATACTCATTATTTTCTAACACCTTATTTCTACTTTTTTAAAAATTGTATTTTTCTAATTATCTTTACTAATCTCTAAATTCCTTGGAAGTAGATATTCATTGTAAATATCAGTGCCTTGAGTATAATTTGTGTTAATAAATATTTGTTGAATGAATTATGAGTTAGGATGCTCTATAAAATGAAAATAGACTAGAAACCCGGGGGGGGGGGAGAAGTTGTCTTTATTTTTTAATTAAAAAATAAATCTTTAAAGATTTGCACAATATAAATGGTAAACCCCAAAATTAGCTTGCTCATTATAGCCTCTGACTGGAAGAATGAAAGCCATATTGGTGCATTTTCCTCTGCCAATCACTATATCACTATATCTGATCTATTTCTGTCTTCAGATTCTACATTACAATGGCAAATATAATAGAATGTTATATCTTGGTAAAATTTGGAGATACAGCCTTATTCCTTTCTGTATGAGTAGCTGAGTTAAGGGTAGTGCCCAGACTTTTTTTTTTTTTAATTTACACTATACAGCATAGTGACCCAATCATACATATATATTCATTCTTTTTCTCATATCATCTTCCATTGAAATCACGGATGCTTTTTGCTCTAACAAGCTGTCTTATGGTAAATCCATCTTCTCTGATGTCTGAAATATTCAACATCACATTCTAATAACTTGAACTATAAAAAGGTTAATAGTGTGTACATTTTTTCTAAATGGCATATTTTGTGTTACATTTCTGAAGAGGTATCACTCATCCTTTATAAAATGCTACAATGATTTCTACTGACTAGTGGTCAATACTTCTATTTATTCATGCCCAGAGACTACTCAAGGTATACTCACTGAGCACTGGGGGCATGATATTATTTTCAATTTTGTATTTGTATGCTGATCTCACCCATACTTACTTCAAGTGATAACTTTATTTGGTTGGTTGTTTCTGGTGATATAATAATAGGAGAGGAAATTCTTGCCTCTTATTTTTATAGTATTTCTATAAATCAAAGAAATTTGGTAAAGTGAAGGTAGGCTCTTGTAATCATTCCAGAGTCTTCATTAAACACAAAAATGCAATCATTGAATTATTTTGTTAGTAGCATAAAGAAGTTCCAGAGGAGTGAACCCCAAATCCAGTTGCATATCAGAATTATTTAGGATGCCTTTAAAAAAAAAAAAAAAGATTTATGACTCAGACCAAAGACCTACAAAGTCAGAACGCATTTTCTAACCACCACCTTGGGAATCTGATTGATCCAAAGGAGCTTCTGGTGCATAATTAGGCTACTTCTCCAAAAACCTGTGCCTCTTATAGATGACTGAATTCCTGAGTGCTGTTCCCACTTATGCACACACACTCAGATTTTGCTCTTTTGCACCATCCACCGTGGCTTTGAGCCCGTCATTCCCCCAGAGTGACCTAGGGGAATTTTTTGTTCCTGTGTTTGCTTTAGGCCTTAGACTCTGACCTCTGCATCTCCCCAGGATCCTGAGCAACCACACTGCATCTTCATTTCTTGCTCTGACCCTTGCTTGCCCTTTCCACGAGCTGGGCTCACCCAACTATAGGGCTGTAGGTGATCAGTTATCTCTACCCGCAGGACGCAACCAGACCAGTCTTCTGCTGGCCTGTCACCCATGACTTCTATCCTTCTGCTTCTTTCTTCTCTTGCCTCTTCCCTCTGGCTCCTGATTACTGGTCCCAAGATTCCACATGGTTTTGGGGTCTCAACTTTCAGATTTCTGAGAAAGAAGCATAGCCTCTACCAGTCTCACTGCAATGAATCTGGCACATAGAAGCTGGGCGGGCTTCTCTAGAGGGAGACAGAGCAAAAGTGGATCAGGGGGCCAAACAGGCAATGTCTTTAAACGATCTGGGATCCAGCCTGACACAGTGCTAATGTTTCTTAAGGATTGTGACCTCTCCTTAATAACAATTATATACTTTATCTTAGAAATCAAAATCCTTAGACATGATGGTTAAGCTACCTTAAATAACAGGTTTTCAATGCTGATAAAACAGCTGTATGTTGAAAGATGATCTAATTTAGGACTTTCACGGCTAGAGATGAGAAGACAATGCCTGCCTTTAAATCTTTAAAAGACAAGCTGACTCTCCTGTTAGGAACTAATGCCACTGGTCACTTTAAGTTGAAGCCAATGCTCCTTTACCATTCTGAAAATCCTAGGGCCCTTAAGAATTATGTTCAATCTAATTTGTCCTTTATAAATGGAAATACAAAGCCTGGATAATAGTACATCTATTTACAACACGCTTTACTGGATGTATTAAGCCAACTGTCGAGAACTACTGCTCAGAAAAAAAGTATTTCTTTCAAAATATTCCTGTTCATTGACAATGTATCTGGCCATCCAAGAGCTCTGCTAAAGATGTACAATTAGATTAATGGTCTCATGTCTGCTAATACAACATCCATTCTGCAGCTCATGGATCAAGGAGTAATTTTGATTTTCAAGTCTTATCACTTATCACTCATCGGTAAGGCTATAAGCTGCCATATGTAGTGATTTCTCTGATGGTCTGGGAAAAATAAGTTAAAAAATTTTGGAAAGGATTTGCCATTCTAGATGCCATTAAGAATATCCATGATTCATGAAAAGAGGTCAAAATACCACCATTAGCAGGAGTTTAGAAAAAGTGGATTCTAAAGTTCTACTGTAGGTAAAATTCTATCAAACAGCAATGCATGCTACAGAGAAATTGGTCACAAAAGGAAGATTCAATCAGCATGGCAAACTTCATTATTGTCTATTTTAAGAAATTGTCACAGCCACACCAACCTCCAGTGACCACCACCCTGACCAGTCAGCAATCATCGACAATGAGGCAAGACCCTCCACTAGCAACAATATTACATCTCCCTGAAGGCTCAGATGATGATTTAAATTTTTTATCAATTAAGAATTTTTTAGTTAAGGAATGTACATTGGGTTTTTTTTAGACATAGTGCTACTGCATACTTAATAGAGTATAATGTAGTCTAAATTTAACATATTTCCTTCTCTTTTGGCCACATCATGGCATATGGAAATTCTCAAGCCAGGGATCGAATTCAAGCCACAGCTGTGACCGTGCTGCATAGCTGCAGCTGCACCAGATCCTTAACCCACTGCAGCGGGCCAGGAATCAAACCCTGGACATCACAGAAATTATACAAGATCCTTAACAACATACACCACAGCAGGACTCTGAAACTTAACTTTTATATGCAGTAGAATGCCAAACATCTCCTGTGACTCACTTTATTGAGATATTTGTTTTATTGCAGTTATCTGGAACCAAACCTGAAATAATTCCAATGTATACTTATTCACAGGAGGTGGTATGATATGGTAGAAAGATCTCAAATCTAAAAGTGAAAGGGCTACTTTTTATCATTATTATAGCTCTGAAACTAAGTGACTTGTAAAGATCACTTAATTCTCTCAGAAATATCTATATATTAACTACCTAATATGCAATATAATAATACATACAGTGTCCCTCTGTATTCAAAGGGATTGGTGCCAGGACCAACTGAAGATACCAAAATCCAAGGATGCTCAAATCCCACAGTCAGCCCACCCTCCTCAGGTTTCACATTTGCAAATTCAACACTGACAATCTTAATCATAGCACACAATTTACAAATGTGGAACCTGCAGATACGAAGAGCTGACTGTATTTGTTCTTATTGCCTGGTTCCTGGCACAGAGCTCCTAATGTAATACAATAAATTAATACTTGGTTTTCCTCCAGGTTGCCGGCACAGAACTTCTAGGACCCTTGGGATTTCCTGAGTGACAGAGATATTAGTGGTGTCTTGCTATTTATAGTAAGTCCTTATCAATCATACCTGAGTTTATATTAAGGAAGTGACTCCTGGAGGATGGGAGCTATTTACCAGAAGAGCATTTGATTCTAGAGTTAGAGCTTTCACCTCCATCTCCCCAACCTCCCAGGAGGGAAGAGGGGCTAGAGATTGAGTTCAACCACCAATGGTCAATGACTTAATCAATTATTCTTGTGTAATGGAATCTCCATAAAAACTCTAATGAAGGGTTCATAGAGCTACCAGGTTGGTGCTGGGAAGGGGCATAGAAGGTCTACACCCTTCCCCCTTTCCTTGTCCTATGCTTCTCTTCCATTTGGCACTTCCTTAGCTTTATCCTTTTTAATAAACTGGTAATAGTAAGTAAAGCAACTTCTATGAACTTTCCTAAGATCTGTGAACCATTCTAAAAAATTTTTTAACCTGAGCGGGAACTGGGGGGCCATTGTGGGAACTTCCAAGTTATATTCTGCTGATCAAAAGTACAGATGACAACCCCGGGGGTTGCGGCTGGCGTCTGAAGTGGGAGTCAGTCTTGAAGGACTGAGTCTTAACCTGTGAAGTCTCCAATAACTCCGGGTAGTTAGTGTCAGAATTGCAATGTGTGAAAAACCTACACATTTGGTGTCAGAAATGTTGAGTACAGATAAAGGATGTCTTTGACCGATATAACGGACAGGGGCAGCAAAACCTATGAGAAGAGCACTGTACTGACATTAGTACCAGCTCTGTCACTAACCAGCTGTCTGACTTTGAGCAACTCATTTTACCTCTCCAAACCTCAGTTTGCTCATATGTAAAATAAGGGATTGAGTTAGATATTCTCTTCAGGTTGTCCTAGTTGAAGTATTCAGAAGGTTTCTGATACCTTCAGATCATAACAATCTTTTTCCAGCACTAACATTCTGTTAATAGAAATTTCCCTCATGGATTATGAGGAAGCTGTTTTAGCACTTCTTTGCTTATAAAAGATGCTGACAGTAGGTATTTTCAACTGAAGCTGCCTCATTAGCAGTGGCAGCTCCAGGTGTTCCCTTCATATCAATAACTCTTACAATGATCTCTTGTATTATGAGAATTCTCTCCTTTGGTTACTGCATGATGATTCTACAATTTTCCTCAGTCATTACCAAGTCTCTTGACAAAGTACTTCGTTTTTTGAAACACATCTACACCACCTTCCTAATTCTACCAGGGACATATTTTCTTCTTGTTTTGTTTGTAAATGCTTTCCTGTTATCAAATGCATTTTACCTAAGCATGTGTGTATGCTACTTAGCACTTACCCTTGAATCACTTGAGGACATGATCTATAAAACATGAGATTTATTTTGCTTACTGAAATCTACAATCTTAGATTATATGGCTTGGAGGAATAAACTCCCTATCTTTGTAACATTAGCTAAGGCTGAGTATTCATCTGATGTCACACAGCCCATACATTTTCCACACTCTATGCTTTCTGTACTTGCTAGTTCATCCATCTGAAATAAACTATCTCTCTCTTCCTTTCACCACCAGCACATCTTTACCACTTTCGATATCTCCAATGCCTGTCATAATACCTGAAGCACAAAATGTTTGAAATGAATTTAACTCCTTTTGTGCAGTTACCAACCCACGCAAACCCACAAATGGCACTGAATGAAAGGTTTCTGATGTTGGTGATAGTAACCACACCATGAATGAATACAATACCATGCCTGAAGAAATAGTTAAATCTTAAAAGATTGTAAGAAATAGACCTGGATGATATGTCCACCAAGAAATAACCTTTCACCTAATTCAGACAGATATATATTAACTGACTATATATTAATCAAATATATATTAATCTTAACCAAAGGATTTTCAACTTACACAAAAAATAACAAAAATCAATCTATGATAAATACAAATTAAGAGAGAAATTGGAAAAAGATTTTAACTAATGACAATTTCTCTGCGACTGGAGTTTTCCCTACTTTACCTGAAATTGCTCATCAATTAAACATATTAACTTGATTAAGATAAAATTCTGGCCAATATGTAAGATATACATAAATAAAATGCAGGTCCTATTTCATACAATTTCTAGTATCTCAGCACCTTGAGAATATATTTGTCTATTCCACCAAGCTGAAAATTGCAGTGAACTACATTTAAAAGTAAATATTTCTGGGAGTTCCCGTCGTGGTGCAGTGGTTAACGAATCCGACTAGGAACCATGAGGTTGCGGGTTCGGTCCCTGCCTTTGCTCAGTGGGTTAACAATCCGGCGTTGCCATGAGCTGTGGTGTAGGTTGCAGACGCGGCTCGGATCCCGCGTTGCTGTGGCTCTGGCGTAGGCCGGTGGCTACAGCTCCAATTCAACCCCTAGCCTGGGAACCTCCATATGCCGCGGGAGTGGCCCAAGAACCAAGAAATAGCAACAAAAAAAAAAAAAAAAAAAAAAAAAAAAGTAAATATTTCTTAAAATGTTAGGGGAGACCAAAATATGGCAAGTTAAGTAAAGCAAAGATAAATCTAGGAAGGTGAATAACAATGAAGGGAGGAGAGAGCTACAGGAATAAAATATACATAATACTAGAGTCCCAAGCAATTCCACTATTGGGCCACTTTAAATAAATAAGATGACAACAATAAGAGAAAATTATTTATTTATTTTAAGTAGTTCATGTGCAGACCACAAAGCTGGAGGAAGTAGTGACAGCCGGGAGTTGCAAATGGCAGAAGCAGCAATCAGGACAAAGTGACCTATTGCCAGCCAGAGGCCCCATAGGTCTATGGGAGTCTAGGATTTCACTGAGAACAGTGGAGTGAGAGCAATAAGAGACAAAGACCCAGAGGAGACGGTTGTTCCTAAACACCAGTGGGCAGACAGTTGTGCTGCCCACTGGTGCAAGCAGCTGCAATGTGGGCTTCAATAAAGAACCACCAGAGGAAGTTAAGATGTAACTGAAGAAAAACCACACTGAAGATGCAGAGACTCTATATGAGAAACTTGCCTAGACTCTCAGGGCTATTCTGGAATTGAAAAGGGTAATAAAGATAGGTAAAAGGGCAAAGTCCAAGGTCAAAGCATAAAATAGGAAAAGGAAAAAATGTCCCTACTCTAGGGAAAAGTAAACTTATATATTGGCAATTAGACTAACCAGCTAGTGTGGGGTATTTCGAGACTTTGGACTAACTACCAGCATAATTTCCTTTTGTACCCATAACCTGCAAAATCCTGTTAACTCCTGGGCTACTAAACAATAGGATCAGCAATCTAAGAAATTTAGAAAATCATCTTTAGATAGTGCTTGAAAAAAGGATGAATTTCTCCCTTGTTGTTTAGTCGATTATCTCAGAAGGAATCAGGATCCCTGGTTTCAGACTATACTACAAACTTTCAGTCACCAAAACAATATGGTATTGGCACCCCAAAAAACCCCAGAAATATAGATCAATGGAACAGGATAGAAAGCCCAGAGATAAACCCACACACCTATGGTCAATAATCTATGACAAAAGAGTCGAGAATATACAATGGAGAAAAGACAGTCTTTTCAATAAGTGGTGCTGGGAAAACTGGACAGCTACATGGAAAAGAATGAAATTAGGATATTCTCTAATACCACACATAAAAATAAACTCAAAGTGAATTAAAGACCTAAACATGAGGCCATTCTTTAAGGAAAACGTAGGTATAACACTCTTTGACATAAATCACAGCAATATCTTTTTGCATCCACCTCCTATAATAATGAAAATAAAATAAAAATAAGCAAATGGGACCTAATTAATGTAAAAGATTTACACAGCAAAAAAAAAATCATTTAAAAATGAAAAGAAAACCCACAGAATGGGATAAAATTTTTGCAAATTAAGAGACTGACAAGGGATTAAACTCCAAAATATATAAATGGCAGAAGAGCTAAATAGACATTTCTCCAAAAAAGACAGAAAAATGGCCAAAAGGCACATAAAAAGATGTTCAGCATCACTGATCATTAGAGAAATGTAAATCAAAACTACAATAAGGTATTACCTCACACTAGTCAGAATGGTCATCATCAAAAAGTCTACAAATAATAAATGCTGGAGAGGGTGTGGATAAAAGGGAACCCTACTACGCTGTTGGTGGGAATGTAAATTGGTACGACTACTGTGGGAAGCAATACGGAGATTCCTCAAAAAACCAAGTACAACTACCATATGATCCAGCAATTCCACTCCTGGGTATATACCCAGAGAAAACCATAATTCAAAAGGATATATGCACCCCACTGTTCACTGAAGCACTATTTACTGTCGCCAAGACATGGAAGCCATCTAAATGTCCGTCAATAGAGGAATGGATAAAGATGTGCTACAGATATACAATAGAATATTACTCAGCCATAAAAATAATGAAATGATGCCATTTGCAGCAACATGGATGGAACTAGAGATTCTCATACTAAGTGAAGTAAATCAGAAAGAGAAAGACAAATATCATATAAAATCACTAACATGTAGAATCTAATAAAAATGATACAAAAGAACTTATTCACAAAACAGAAAAAGACTCAAAGATTTTGAAATCAAACTTATGGTTACCAAAGGGGAAATGTTGGGAGGAGGGATACACTGGGAGGTGAAGATTGGCGTATACACCCTACTATATACAAAATTGACTGGTAACAAGGACCTACTAAATAGTACAGAGTAATCTATTCAATACTCTGTGATAGCCTATATAGCGAAAGAATCTGAAAAAGAGTAGATATATATAGAAATGGCTGATTCAGATCTCTGTACACCTGTAGCTAATGCAACATTGTAAGTTACCCAAACTCCCATAAAATTTATTTATTAAAAATCTTGTTTTCATAGCTAAATCTATCTTTGGTTTTCTTAGTCTGAACTGAATATACTTGAGTTTACTTTCAATACGTAGTAATTTGGAAACCAAAGGTGAGAAGAAAAATTTACCTCTTCCCCTTTTCCATATCACAATTATGAGACGGGCTCCATATGGCCTGGAGCTTTTGTCACACTTCACATTCTAATCATCTGGTTTTGCACTATCATAGTTCTTTTCCTCTCTAGGGAAATTCATATCTATCACTGGCATCTGTCCCCTGCTTTTCCCTGTAAATTTCTTAGCAAATAATTTATTTAACATATATGGTTCCTATTAACAAACTATCACTTTATTTTTGGTCTTTCCTTTCTTAAATGAACTTGTACATATATTTCTATTAAAAATCTATACAGTTTCTATATTCATGCTCTGATAACTTTTTTCCTTAAATGGAATCCTGTTAATAGATTTCCTCTCAAACGAATAAAGACTTCTAACACAGTAACTTTAGGAAAATCTGTCATTATCTGTCTGGTTAAATGTAGCATGAGGGATTTCTGCAAAAAATTGCCCTTCATAATCATCCTCTTAGTTTCTTTAGGTCTCAACAGTAGATTAGGAAGAATAAAGCACATTTATAAATCCACTGCTCTCTGTTGTCAGGAGAACCCTGATCTGTCAGATAGGACACCACAGATGGCTATGTTTTCACCTCTAGCACTTGCTCAGAGACTACAAGTTAAATGCGATTCTTGAAATAAACAAAATATAGACATCCAATATTTTCTTGAGAATATAAATTTACACCAGGGTTAGTTTTTCTGCATTGGCCCATATATTTTAGAATAACAAGTAAACTTATATTTGGTTCAGAAGTCTTTTAAATTAATCACCTTAGTGATTTAGCTTTCTCTAGTTCTTTCTTAATAAATAATGAGATTTGAAACAACGAAGTATAAAACTACAGATCTCATCCCTATGTTTTCTTCTGGTCTTAAGGCCGCACATCATAACGTATCAGACTTACTTAAATAAATCTTTTACCCACTGAAGCAATTAACCAATATGTTAGAAGCACTGGGAACTCTACAGACAAAGCCAAGCTCTAAATAAGTAAATAAGCACCCCTTGAAATGTTGAGTCATCAGTTATCACTTCTTTTCTTTATCAGTAAAGTAAATATACATATTCAGAATTTTCTCTGTATATCTATGTATTTCCGTATACTTAGACTTTGCTAGGCAAAGTAATGTTTTAAGGAAATATATTCAAATAATATACAAAGGACCTTTTTACCAAAAGGTCTTTTCTAACATTTTTTTCTTAGGTAAAATAAAAATCGCAATTGTATAGGTGAGGACTGATTTGGGCCTCCTCAGATGGATCATTATGCAAATGACTTCAGTTTTTTGCTACTCACTTTAGTTCATACAAGGCAACTGAGGTAAGGAACTCCAGAATTCTATCCTTTGCTCTGACAGAATATCTGGAACAAAACGTAAACAGGAGTTCCCGTCATGGCACAGTGGTTAACGAATCCAACTAGGAACCATGAGGTTGCAGGTTCGATCCCTGCCCTTGCTCAGTGGCTTAACGATCTGGCATTGCAGTGAGTTGTGGTGTAGGTCACAGACGCAGCTTGGATCCCACATTGCTGTGGCTCTGGCGTAGGCTGGCAGCTACAGCTCCGATTAGACCCCTAGCCTGGGAACCTCCATATGCCACAGGAGCGGCCCAAGAAATGGCAAAAAGACAAAAAAAAAAGTAAACAGTGTTTCTTAAGCTAGTTCCATTATAGCACACAGAGATGCTTAGGACAGAACATCTTAAGAACAGGAGGGAGTAATTCTTTTTTGGGTACTCAATCTACAATACACTTTTTTTTTTGCCCGTTAAATGTCTGTTGTATTTTTTAATAGTTATTGCCCCAATACATTTTTTTTCTACTGTACAGCATGGTGACCCAGTTACACATACATGCACACATTCTATTTTCACACATTATCATGCTCCATCATAAGTGACCAGATATAGTTCCCAATGCTACACTCTCATACTGAGTGAAGTGAGTCAGAAAGAGAAAGACAAATACCATATGATATCACTTATATCTGGAATCTAATATAAGGCACAAATGAACTTTTCCACTGAAAAAAAAAATCATAGACTTGCAGAATAGGCTTGTGGTTGTGGGGTGGGGAGGAGGAAGTGGGATTAATGGAGTGTTTGGGATTGATAGATACAAAATGTTGCCTTTGGAGTGGACTAGAGACAATATACTTTTTTTTTTAAGGCTGTATGTAAAGTATAGAAGCAAGTGTTTTGAAATGGTAATACTTTAATAAAACTTTACACATTTTTTTAACTAGGACATCTGTGGCACTGACTACAGTGGTTAAATTGTTTACAAGAACACCTAAGACTGTGTCTGCAATTCTAGATCTTAGCCCTGGAGCTTGGTTAGGTTATGCCCAAGCAGCAAAGAAATCTTTGGGATATTAGATGTACATGGAAACAAAAGTGGGAGGCAATGAATGACAAAAGAGAGACTAAAACAGAAATGTGTGGCCTTGACTAGGGTTGATTGACTAATTAATTGGAAACTAATTTAAAACTTGCAACTGGCCTTTAACCTACCTGAAAGAGATCCATGGTGTCTACAAAGGACCTTCATATCTTTGCATATGTTAATCTTTTGGGGAAATATATCATTACCTTCACCTTCCTTTAGCTGAATAGTCTATACTCATACTATAGGAGGCTCTATAGATGACCCAATACCCTACCTGTCCCAGGTGCTCCCATCCTGTCATCATCACATTGAATTGAAATTATGCACTAATTCTGCAGTGAGCAATGTGGAAGCAGAGGCTGTGTCCTTTTTCTCTATAATCCTAGAAACTGGCCCAGTTCCTGGCATATTGTAAATGCTCATACCTGATTGCTGAATGAATGAATGAATGAATGAATCTTAAACTTTAGAAAGGGGGCAAGAAATGCAAGGAAATTATAATCAGGAAAATATAGATAGTGCACAGTATATCAATTCTTATCTATAAATAGGGGACTGATAGAATCATTATTTATTAAATAGATGTTAAATGCCAGGGTATCACCTATGGTATGTTAGTCAGTTGGAAGTAGGTATTCTTAGTCTCATTTTAGAGATGAAAAAACTTACTAAGGACACCAAGATACTCAGTTTCACAGAAAACAAATGGAAGAGTTGGGATTTGAATCTAGGTCTCTCTGACTCCAGAGGTCCTATTTTCTCCTCTATACCCAGTACTGGGAAGATTTAGCCTACCCTAGCTTTGTTCTATTTTAGAACTTAACCATGCACATCATGTCCAAAAACCTCTGTCAGCAGTGGAAGGAAAAGGTCGGGATGGCTCTGTCACTAAGTTGGCTTAGAAAAATCACATATTTCATCTGGAGCTGCCTACTCTGATAGGGCTTGGCTGTAAGATACCCCTTGAAATACTGGCCTTAGTTTCTAGGTCAATTGTTCCTGATGAGTGTTCGTTCATACTTCATCAGTGTGATTCATGGTATCTCATTAGTTGCATCCCTTCTGTGATAGGCCTCCAGAGAGCATGATTTACTCTTTGGTGCCTACTGCTGACTGTCAGCATGATTCACCCAAAATTGACAAGAACCTGCTTCATTAACACAGCTACAATCCCACCTCTCTGTCGCCATGGTCACATTTTATCAGTTTGTCTGCTTATCAGCTTCTCCTGGGCTTCTCATCTTTGGCCTTATGCTTTTATGATGCCCAGAGCCTTGGATTCCTTTAGAGTAAGTAAGTTTACCTCCCTTTTGCCTCCAAGCCTCAGACCATCAGTAGCTCTCCATCTGAACACACCTGGTTTTTAAATAGAGATTGATTTACAAGAATGAACTTTCTTTTAAAATACACATACATTAAAATAATATATTTGCAGAACATAACAAAATACAGCAAAGGTCCATAACGCTCTCAGGAAATGAAGGTACTTTTGGAGAGATACAGTTATTCAATAAAGAGTCAAGAAATCTCCCACATGCTCAGTGTGTGTCTTAGGCAAATCACAAAATCTTTCCAATCTTCAGTTTTACCTTTTGTACAATAGAAATATTAATAACTGCCTTCCAAATTTGCAGCAAGGATTGAATCGAGAGTGTGTGTGTGTGTGTGTGTGTGCGCGCGTGTGTGTGTGTGTACCAGGAACTTAGAGATGCATCTTATAATTAAATAAAGATGTGATTCACCTTCACTATAGATTTATATCTCCTTGAAAAAAATTATTTTTTAAATTTAGGTACAACCCCAATTCTGTATTTTTTTGCAACTGCAAATAGTTCATAGAGCCTTACTCTGCCACATGAAATAGCTTTTCCAAACTATAGCTCTCTTTAACGTCTTTATCAGTGAATAAAGTACTGATAATATTAATTCCCTTATTTTAGGCTCAGTGATTTTTTTCTAGTCTTTGAAGATATTCAATGTTTAATCAGTGTTAGCCATAAAATAATTCTGGGAAGATTACCAAATGTAATCATTTCCATGTAGCACCATCTCCCTGAACCTACTACTACTAATGATAATAATATTAGCACTTAAATAGAGCACTTATTCTTCGCCAAACACTGTTATAATCCTTTATGTGTATTTACTCAGTTAAATAGCACACATGCATGCACATACACACAAATCATATTGTACAGAACTCTTATTATCCAAAATTTATACATGAAAGCATGAAGCACAAAGCAGTTAGGTAGCTTACCCTAGGTAATAGAGCTATTAACTGATCAACATGGAATACAAACCCCACTACTCAGCTCCAGAATCTACACTCTTTTTTTATTGTTCCTTGACCTTTTTCATTTTTTTTTTCTTTTTTAGAGCCACACCTGCAGCATATGGAGGTTCCTAGGCTAGGGGTTGAATTGGAGCTGCAGCTGCAGGCCTATGCCACAGTCATAGCAATGCAGGATGTGAGCCACATCTGTGACTTACATCACAGCTTGTGGCTTACATCATAGCTTGTGGCAGTGCTGGATCCTTAATCCACTGAGCAAGGCCAGAGATCAAACCCGCATCTTTATGGATACTAGTTGGGTTCTTAACCCACTGAGCCACAATGGGAACTCTGCTTTTCCACTTTTTATTTTATAATTGATTTATAATAACATGTGTACAACATAGTGATTCAATGTTTTTATAGATTATATTCCATTTAAAGTTATGAAAAACAGATCCTACATTCTTACCTTCCATGCTATGCAGCTTCTCTAACTTGGAAAACACCACATGCGAAAGTCAAACTTGGCTTTCCCAGATAAATATACAACCTAGATAAATAGACACTTGCATTTTTAGGGATATATCTGGACTATTTTCTCCATAGAGGCCTCCAGTTTAAGAAGATCACTGGATGATCTATCATCAAATTATATTTGAGAACTTAATGCTATTACCAGTATTTACTTGGTTTAAAAGCCTGCATTTCAACTGAAAAATGGTTTGTATTAATTATAAATACTTGCTTCTTTTTATTTTGGGAGATCTCTTTCAAATATCTTTTGCTTTTATTTATTATGTATTCCCTTTTTAGATACAATTTGTTTCCCTTTCATCAGGCTTAAAATTATATTCAAATTGGCAGTGGTATTTCAACTCAACATATGAAAATAGAACAATAATGCCTAATAATTATTGAGAACTCATTTTGTGTCAGAAACTGTGCTAGATGTTTTCCAGATATCATCTCATTTTATAGCAACTTTGAGAGGTAGAGTTTATTTCAGTGTCTTCACATGAGGATATATAACTTAACAAATGCAATCCTGATGCTAAGTGCCAAAGATGCAAACCCAGGAGTTCTCCTTGTGGTGCATTTCCAGTGGAAGCAAGTCCAACTAGTATCCATGGGGATGTGGGTTGGATCCCTGGCCTTACTCAGTGGGTCAGGGATCTGGTGTTGCCATGAGCTATGGTATAGGTCACCAATAGGGCTCAGATCCTGAGTTGCTATGGCTGTTGCTATGGTGTGGGCTGGCAGTTGCAGCTCCAACTTGACCTATAGCCTGGGAATTTCCATATGCTGTGGGAGCAGCCCTAAAAATCAAAATAAATAAATAAATAAACAACAACAACAAAACAAAGATGCAAACCCAAGTCTACATGATGCAAATTTCATGTGCTTTTTCACTCCACCACCTTGTTTCTTCCAGTGGGAAAGAGAAAGATGCTAGGGCTAGAAAAAGTAATGTGAAAAGAGATGGTAGAGGGGACCATGGAACAAGAGAAGTGCAGAATACTCAAAGCTGCAAAGGGAGAAAAGACCTCTCTTATAAGCCACATCATTTAGAACTTAATGTTGAAACCACTTTGGTCACCTCTATGAAACAATGTTGACATTTGGCTTTGGTCCTCGCTTTTTATTTCTTCAAAATGTAAATCTCTTTTATTATTTACCTCAACCATTGTAGCAGTTGAATTGTATAGGGATTAGAAAGCAATTAGACAAGACAGTTTTGAACTTCTCCTTCAAGTTCTTTTCTAAATCGGCAACAGAACGTTTTCATTTAGTATTCCTTTTATCCTTAAACACTCTCCTCAGAAGTGGTAAAAGAATTAAGATTATCCAATAACTTTATGATAGAGCCAGTACCAGACACAAGTTTTCTAAACAGGAGTATTTTTCGGAACCAAATTTATCTAAGACATTAGAACTATTCAAGACAAGACCTAGAATGACCTCAGAAATCATCACAGAATTGCTCTGTGAAAAAAAGCTTCATTAAGAACTCCAGGAATATAAATAGCCATTCTGTTTTTAAAGGCCTTAATGGGAGGTAATTATACAACCTTCCACAGTTCCTCATTCCAGTGATCTAAAATATTTCTCTGACTAAAACTGAGGAAAAGCATCAGTATTTGCACTCTCTGGCAAATATATGAGAGGGAGACCCTGAAGCCAAACTCTATTGGCAATCAGAAAAGTGCTTTTAGAAGCTTAGGTACATATCTGTCCAAGAAAGCTTCAATGGCCAAAGACAGCTGGGTGCTTAATATGACAAAATTGTTAGACACGTGGTCTTGTCCAAAATAGCGCTTTCCTATAATAACTCACTCAATTTTGTTTTCTTTTTCACATAAAAATCAAACTGTTTGTTTAAGTGACACAGTATACAAAAATAGTATGTATTATTTATATAACATATTTACAGAAATATTTTACCATTATAACAAGGGGTCTAAAATACATATATCATTAATTAGAGCTGAATGACACATATCTGTGGAATGGTTGGCTTGACTTTGTCTACAGACCAGGGTAGTGCAGTCTTTGAGGGCTTTCTTGTTAAAAAGCATGATATGATTCAGGGAGACGGGAACATCACAGCAGGACAGACTACATCAGAGGTGCTATCAGCTTGGGTGTACCTACATTGTATCTTGATCTAAGTGTTACAAAGCAATCCCAGGGGGTTTGCTTGAACTATGATACAGGCCAGAAATCCTTGGAGAAATAGGAACAAAGACACCCCTGTTCCCATCCCCTTATACTGAACAAGAAAACTCTTTTGTGATACAGGTACTTGAAGAATCACAAAGATGCTCAAATTGCTTTTATATTGTTATATATTATGTACCAGATCCTATTTTTTTACCACTGACTTTCATTTCAAAGACTGTTTTTTTTTTTTTTTTTTTTTTTCATTTTAGTGCTGCACCTGTGGCATATGGAAGTTCCCAGGTTAGGGGCTGGAGTTGCAGCTGCTGGCCTACTCTGAAGCCACAGCAATGCCAGATCCAAGCTGCATCTGTGACCTACACTGCCACTCAAGGCAACACCAGATACTTAATTCACTGACCAGGGCCAGGGATCAAACCTGCATTCTCATGGGTACCAGCCAGGCTCATTACTGCTGAGCCATAATGGGAACTCCTTTAAAAAAAAAAAAAAAAAAAAAAAAAAAAAGAGCATATTGGGCAACCTAGAAGTGAAGTGAATGGAATTAATTTTTAATTGAAATAGTGGAGGATGAGTTTAAGTGAGAGTAAATGGGAGGGAAAGGAGGAAAAAGAAAGGACTTGGATAGTTGGAAGAAAAATGAATAAAAAGGAGTTTACATGAGAAGTTTGCATTGGAAAATTCAGACAATAGTTTTTTACCTTTAAAAGAAATACGGAAGTTATAAAAAGCCCTGGATTTGGGTTAGTGAAGTTAAATTTGCTATAAGCTTGGATAAGTTCAATTTGGTTTTAAACATTGGTTAGAAGTAAAAATATTTAATAAAGGAAGAGATTATAGAACTTGTGAGAGATACCTAGACTAAAATGTAGATTTGGGAAAACTGAATTTTCTAGAGGAAAATTCTATTGAGATAAGAAAAAGAAAGTCAATAACACTGTCTTGGAGACCATCAACATTTAGGAGAAAAGGAAAGGAGGGAAAAGTCAGAGCAGAAGGCAGAGAATCAAAGGCAGAGGGACGTTCATCTCAGAAAATGCAGCATCCATTTCAAATGCCGGAAGATGTCATGGGTTGGATAACTAGTGGTCATTGTCGACTTTGAAAAGATCATTCCAGTACTTGTTTATAATAGAAAGTATCCTAAATGTTTAATAACTGAAGACTAAGTCCTGAAGTTATGATAAATAACAAAATACTAATCAACCACTAAAAATAAATAATAAATGAGACTTCTCTTGTGGCCTAGTATGAGATCCATCCTGGAGAATGTTTCATGTGCCCTTGAAATAAATGTGTATTCTGCTATTTTCAATAAGCTGAGAAAGTTTTCATGCTACAGAGATATGCAAAAAGACTATAATATCTCTTTATATTAAGATGCAATGTCACAATAGTATATACATATGATTATATGTACCTATATATAGCATGGTGTATGTATCACATATCATATGCATATGACATATACAGAAATCATAATGTATATGTATAATCTTCTTCTCAAAGGAAGTAATGTTTGGGATGAGGGGCTTCAAGAGAGGGAAACAATCTCCATGAATTAAGGCCATCAAACATTGGAAACATGATTATTTCTTTGTATCACAGGGTTAGACTCCCTTCAGTTCAGTTAGGTTTGAGAAAGCTAACTTTGCCCCCACTCCAGTCGATGAGTCCAATAACTAGTGCGCTTCTTACAGATTTGCATAAATTAGAGTCTTAGGTTAACTTTATGAATTTTGTGAGAGATACCTTTTGTTTCAGAAATTGAGGAAAACTAAACATATTTAAAACAGGCTTTTAGCTCCCAAACAGAAGGTAACAGAAGCAGAACTTAGCTATTATTTTTGTGTAATGACATATAATAAGCCCATTGTAGAAGGAAAATCCACAGAATTTTTGAGAAAGAAAGGACCTTGGAATTCATCTATGTTAGGACCAGACATGGAATAATTTTGTGAATTAGACAAATTGCTAAAACTAGAGAGAGCGATGGGATACAGGGTAAAATGTTGTGTGTGTTCCCCCTAGAGGATTCAAAAAGGAAAATTGTGTGCATTATGCTATCAAAGGAAAGAGAAGGAAGATTCACCCAACAGACACGATGGGGAACTCTTTACCTCATTTTTACAAGAATATTTGATACTCACATACAAAAGTGACTCTATGTATATTAAATGACTTCCAGGGTCCAATTTTCTAGCTCTCTGTGCGATCACACCTTGATGATCATGGGCCTTGTAAATCCTTTGTGGGTAGACATTTCATCTCCCAGCACCCAGAAACATTGCACCCACAAGAGATATGAATACCGCACCCATTTCTTCCATTCTTTGGCACTTACTGTACTATAACCACTATAACCACATCTTGAGAGAGATAAAAATAGATAACATGGATGATCTTAATTAGACCTGCCTGACTTGATAAAAAATGCATGACATGTATGGAGGTCCTCAAAATATTAAAAATAAAACTACCACATGATCTAGCAATCCTGCCACTGTGCATATATCCAAAGGAAATGAAAGCAATATCTTGAAATATCTACACTCTCATGTTTCAGCATTGTGCACAATAGCCAAGACATAGAAACAACCTAAGTGTTCATCAACAAATGAATGGATAAAGAAATATTGTATAAATATACACTGTAATATAATTCAAACACTAAAAGAAGGAAACCCTGCCATTTTCAACAAAATGGATGAATCTTAATAACATTATGCTAAATGAACTAAGCCAGAGAAACAAAAATGCTGTCTGTATAATCTCACTTGTGGAATCTAAAAAAAGAACTCAGAGAACCGGAAAGTATGTTGGTGGTTACCAGAGATTAGGGATGGGGGAAATGGGAAGATGTTGGTCAAAGAGTATAAACTTTCAGTTTTAAGACGAATACTTTCTGGGAATCTAATGCACATCATGGTGTTTATAGTTAATAATAGCGTATTTTACATTGAAAACTTTCAAGAGAGTAGATCTTAAGAGTTATCACCCCCCATACACATAAAAAAAATGTGAGAAGAAGGATGTGTTAATTAACTTGAATAGAGTAATCATTCTTACAATGGATAAGTATATCAAACCATCACATTGACACCTTAAATACACACAATTTTTATTTTTCAATTATAGCCCAATAAAGCTGGAAAATAATGCACAACCTTTTTGTTGAATCTTCCAAGTATTTAGTAATTATGCACATTTAGGAATATTTAGGAAATAGCCCTGGCAACAGTAAAAATATTGCAAATTACAGCTTCTGGATAACACTAAAATACAGAATAGATTTAAAACAGTTGTGGTTTAGTGCGAAAAGTACTGAATCTGAAGTCAGATATACGTGGTTTAAGCCCTGACCCTGACGCTTGCTTTCTGTTTGACATTAGGCCAAATAACTTCACTTTCCAATTCTCTCATTTGCAAAAGGGCAATGCAATAACGTCGACTTACAGCCCAGAGCTGATGAAAAATTAAAAGCCTTTCCTTCATAATCTTTCAAATATTTCTACATGTAGGTGAAATTTTTAATTTTGCACAATTTTCCTTTAATAAATAAAATAATAATTGTTTGAAATCAGCACTGTACACATTGTCATTCTAATTAAATAAGCTCATGGATAAGTTCTAATAACTTAAGCCAGACTCATTTCCAATGACCATACCTGTTTTAACAGTTACTAATTGAATTAATTGACAGGCAACTGCCTATCTTTCTTAGAATTAACATCTTTAGTTTCCGTTACAAGTTTGTACAGCAGTGTCGACACAAACATGGAAATTAATACAGACTATGCAGCTCCTCTTTATGTGTATGTGTGTGTGTGTGTGCGTGTGTGTGTGCACATGCACACATGCATGCACATGCCATTTCAAAAAATATGCAATAATCATTTAAACTGGAAGTACAAGCTGAGGCATAAAGCATTTATGAGGTCATTTTCAAGTTCCTGAACGGGTTTTTGATCAGAAGCTATGTAAAAATTCTTTATATATTTATTTAATTTACAACTTAATTGGTTTTACTTTTTTTACTTTGCATATACCAAAGTTTTCCTCAGTTTTAGCATGCATAATTCATTTGTCAGTCATACTTCATAGTTCATTATTTGGAAACATGTGCAATGAATTATTTTCATATTATAGTAGACCTAGGGCTTCCTATCATCTAGGAAATTTAAAATGTGCAATGTTTTTGACTTGAGGAATTTTATCTCAATGTGGTATTTCTTTCGGTTACTGCATACTTTGTGTCTAATTGGACCAAAGTCAGTAATTTCATTTACATTTTTTTCCTTTGTTTTACAGTGCATTTTTAATGCCCTCCTCTTTATCTATTAATTATCCCTCAAGGCAGTTGTTATATCCAACTTGATTGAGTTCTTTTGATTAAGTCTGGATTTGATGAGCGCAATTGTTATTTAAGAATCAGGAGATGCAGGAGATGATCACTTTGATATTGGTGTTAATGAGGATGAAAAAAAAATGACTTTTTATGACCCATCCTCAGTCCTAACTGTTCTCCATCACTATCATTTTGTGTGTTGTAACTTGAAGAGAACTAAAAATTTCAAATCCATATTGTGAGGATAAAATAACTGATGAAAGGTTCTCAGGTTACAAAATGAAGACACCTCAATATTCCAAGTTATTCTTGCTTTGACTGCTTATTATTCAGACATGATTTGGAGAGGAAGCAATCACTCTGCTGTCCTTTTCTATGCCACTGAGCAGCTTCTTAATCAAAAGAGATTACCTGAGGAAAAGATCATTCCATCTAAGGTTCTGTTATGTATAATGGAATTAGCCACCTTTTTTAAAAATAAGGGACTGATATATAAATCACATCCTCTGATTTTCATGAAATTGATATTTCTCTTCACTTGTAATATTAACTATTTTTAAGCTGGAAAAAAATTGGCATACAGAAGATAAATAGGAAAACTAAGAATCAAACATGTAAGCTTCAAAACTAACCTTAAATTGGTTCATGCACTGCATTAAAAAGATGTTTGCCTACTTTCAAGCCTATTATTAGAAGGGTTGTGAATCTTATCCTTGTCTGGTATTGCTGCTTCAATCATACATATAAATAATTCACAATTATTTTTGTGCCAACGAAGCCTTCAATTGCTATGATTGAAAAGGATTTCTGTTCTAGTGAGTGCCTTCACTGCTGTCCAATTCATTTTAAATTTACATTTCCTGTCCTCAGATGCCAAAAAGTGAGTTTTACATTTGAAACTTATTGATCTAAAAAGTTTAACAAGTTTGCCATTGTAATTTTTCTTTCAAAAATTATAGTTCCTTGAATGTAGGAGGGGTTGTTCTTAATTTTGATCAGTAGTTGTGTTAGCCACACACACTTTATGTTCCTGCTTAGTGTCTTCTTTCAGAAGTTCCACACCTGTGGTTATGAAAGTTAAGGTATAGTTTTAGTTTGTGCCCTTCTCTACTCCTGACTAGTTTTGTGACAGGTACTAAACTTTTTAAGTCTCACTTTCCTTATCTGTAAAATAATAGCAATAATCTATAAAAGAAAGTTGTGCCTATCCAGCAGGGTAGTTTTGGGAATTTAAAATGAGATAATACACATAAAACACTTTCCCAGGTCTGACACATAATAAGATGCTAGATATATGGTATGCCATTACCATCATCATAGTGTGAGCAATTTAATTAACTTCAAGTAATATTGCAAGATGCAGAAAGTCACACTGGGTGTTTTTCCAAGCGGGGCTATGCTATTCCTATGTGTTCCCAGAAGACGACACCAAGTCCATCCCAGAACTCCTCTCTGTATTGTGAAATGTCCTGAATTGCTTGTCAGTGTGACCACTCACACATTTCTAGCTGAGACCATCTGGTTTACTGTGCATCCTCAGCCAACTTCACAATAAAGAACAAATTTGAGTTGGTTAAATAAATAAACAAATGTATTTATTACTAGATTATTAATCTACCCCTCTCAAGGCTTTTTCCTTCTGATTTTTAATAAAGAGTGTAAGGAATAGCAACCCTTAAGAATGGGGACATCCAAAGGTTTTCTAAATGGAAATGTTTCCTGGATTAATAAACCTGTTTAGGTCCCTTTTTACCTCTACTTAGTCCTTGGCAGTAGCACTGTGGTAATCTTCTTTCCTAACTATATTAATGACACTACAAAACTTTTAGGCTTCTTCCATAGTCCATCAGGTGGGGCACCAAATCATAGTCTCATAAAGTCGCTTGCCATTTGACTTCATGCCATTAAACAAACACAGTTGTCAGTTTGTTCAGTTCAAACGTTTCTAATTTAGCAGGAAAAAAATTATTTTCATGCCAACTTTCCCTCGACCATTCTTTCATGAGTCATGGCAATCAAATATTAAAAATCTTATACAAATCTTACCTGTATAATTTATCATTTCTTTCAGACTATTCAAAAACTAATCTACATTCTCCTAAATATTATTATACAATCAAACAATTCTGTCTCACAATATTTTACAGATACATTATTCTATATTATTTTATTTTCTGATGTGTATCCTAAATTGGTGGACTTCTCTCCCTATAAGCACCAGGAGAGCAGGATCACATGTAATGCTATAAAATGTTAGACTTAGTGAGAGCTGGATATATATAAATTGTTATAAATTAGTGGTGTTATAGGAACCAGGATGGGTTTCAAATCATTGTTTTACTCCTATTTGATTGAATATTGTAGAAATCAATGACAAGGATCCATTCATAAACATTCATAAACAGCTATCAGAATAAACCAAAGTTGCCTTGGTGTGGTGCGCTTCACATCACAGTAGATTTATTGTAGCTGTGGTTACAATGTGTTCTGATAAGATAAACAAATAAAAAAATCAAGAAATAATTGCTTAAGTTCTTAATATTACCAAAATAGTAAATGGAAATTTGTTCATTAATCAAACACGCATTGAGCACTTACTATTAATTAGACACTATGGTAAGTATCAAGGTTAAAAAGATGAATAAAACATAGCATTGGGAGTTAATAATTTAGACACACACACACATATTTATATATGAACATATAAGTATTGTAACTAATTTGATTCAAAATTTACATGGAAATTCTACATGAATGTGCCTACTAGAAATACTGTATTTCCAAAGTCATCAAACACTTGTATGAAAATGAGTATGCAGAGTGAATTAAATTTTGAATTGTTGCATTTTACTGGGTTTTTTTCCTCCAAAAACTACTGCTTTCCCAACATTCACATTATTGTTGAGGCCAAGACATTTTTAATTTCTGAAGCTTATGATATTGGAGTTTTCTTGGATGTCTCTTGCTGTTAGACTGTTGATTATAAATGATAATCTAAATCTTATTTTCCAGCCTGCTGTCTGGTCCCTTTCAGCTGCTGTGGCCTCCTCTCTGATTTGGTGTAGTTCCCACTCCACTCCCTCCCATCTGTCTTTACCCACTGAGAGGGGAACAGGGGTCTTCCACCTTATTTGTGTGTGTGTGTGTGTGTGTGTGTGTGTGTGTGTGTGTGTGTGTGTGTGTGTGTTTGTTTTTCTAGTGCTACACTCACGGTATATGGAAGTTCTCACGGTAGGGGTCTAATCAGAGCTGTAGCCTCCAGCCTATGCCAGAGCCACAGCTATGCCAGAGCCACAGCAATGGCAGATCCAAGCCATGTCTCCGACCTATACTGCAGCTCACGGTAATGCCGGATTTTTAACCCACTGAGCGAGGCCAGGGATCGAACCCACAACCTAATGGTTCCTAGTTGGATTGGTTAACCACTGAGCCACAATGGGAACTCCGTCTTCCACTTTCGTATTTCTTGTCATTCCTGATACAAGTGCTCAGACCCTTCTCATGTATGGAAGTGTCCTACAAGTCATTGCTGAAAAGAAGTTAGGGGTTACCAAAAACAACCTAAATGGGAGAGCTTCAAAATATCTTATGAAGGAGTTCCCATCCTGGCGCAGTGGAATAGAATCCGACTAGGAACCATGAGGTTGTGGGTTCGATTCCTGGCCTCACTCAGTGGG
Organism: Sus scrofa; assembly: GCF_054392235.1. Lineage (NCBI taxonomy): Eukaryota > Metazoa > Chordata > Mammalia > Artiodactyla > Suidae > Sus > Sus scrofa. Next base: position 83,550,280 of record NC_139391.1, on the reverse strand, counting down.
TTAACAATCTGGCATTGCTGTGAGCTGTGGTGCAGGTAGCAGATACGGCTCGGATCTGGCGTTGCTGTGGCTGTGATGTAGGCCGGTAGCCGTGGCTCCAATTTGACCCCTAGCCTGGGAACCTCCATATGCCACGGGTACGGCCCTCAAAAGCAAAAAAAAAAAAAAATCTTATTAAATTATCAAAGCCACTGTCCTGACTGTTCCCACCCACAATGATTTCTCTCTCTTTAAAATCCATAGTTCATTTTTGCTTATAACACTTCTATGGCATTTATACTGCCTTATGGACTTGGTGGTACTCTTTTTTGCTTTTTTAATCTGGAATTGTATATCAAATGTTTGTTGGCTTTTATAAGTAGAATGCTGTGTTAGGTAGATATGTTGAGACAGAAATAAATGAAACAAAACTCCTCCCCTTAACTAGCTAAGATTGTATGTCCTATATGCAACAACATCATGTACATAAAAGTTCAATAAATCTTGAATCAATGGAAACACAATGCTTATTCTGCCATGTAACTGGAATGAGGACCAAAATTTACAAATCCAGTAATAGATTTATAAAGGGAGAACTATAAATCCATTGATAACGAATTACAGATTCACAGATAACATGTAGATGAGTTAAGAACATAGTAGGAAAGTGAAAAAGACAAACTTCAGCCAAATATTGACTCTGCTACTTACAAACCATCTGATCTTAGGAAGGTTGCTTAATTTATTTGAGCCTATTTCTTCAGCTCTACAATGGGGGTTATAATACTTCATTTACAGAGTGATAAAAGAAAATGAGATAATGTAATAAAGTAATTTACTCAGTGCCTAGCACATATTAAGTATTTTAAGAACAAGTTTTATTATTCATTTACTCTTCAAATATTACTAAGGACCTACTATGTGTTCCATAATAAAAAAAGAAAATAATATTTAGATATTCACTATCAATCATCCCTACCATTCATAGTTTTAGGAATGAACTAGAAGAGTCCATCCAGCAACATTTCCTACATATATATCTGCCCAGTACAACCAACTAAGATATAAATCTAAATTGAAGCCAATGATGTGTATCATTTAAATTAAAAGCATTCATTCAATAAAATTTTATCTTACATCTAATTTGTGCCAGCAAATTGCTATGTAATGGAGATGCTAGATATCAGATGCTACTGTCTCCCTTTTTTTTTTTATGTACACAGAAATTGGTCAATTTCCAGAACAACAACAACAAAAAAGATACAGTGGAGAGTCTTGCCTTCACAGATAGCTGAATTTTTCTGCCTATGCAAAAAACAATCTGAATAATTTTGGTTTCTTCCCCTTGGATCTCCCAAACAACTTTCTTGGCATTTTATTTTCCTAGATTATTAGACCCAATCATCCACCCACCTCCCCCCTCTGGGGAGAATATGTCAAAATCATTCAGCCAATATTATCCCAAGCCGCTTCTTTCCTATTATCACCTGAATATCCAAATCTCCAGCTCAGAGAGACAGAATGAACCACCGTAGATATCAGAAGGAATGATTTGGAGCCAACAAAAGTATCACATCTACAGCATCTTCCCCCAAGCTCAAAGTCTGTGACTAAGCAAAGAGGTGACTTGAGTGGGAATGGAAAGACTAGCAGAGATGAGACCACCACCACTGTGGCCATTGCCTCATGCTTCATGGAATGCCTTATGGGTCACGCAAATCCTTCTATCAATAGCTGGTGATAGACTGATTTTCTTTTTTCTTTTTCTTTCCTTTTTTTTTTTTTTTTTTTTTTTTTTGTCTCTTTAGGGCCCGCCCACAGCATATGGAAGTTGCCAGGCTGGGGGTTGAATTGGAGCTGCATCTGTGACCTACACCACCACTCAAGGCAGCACCAGATCCTTAACCCACTGAGCAAGGCCAGGGATCGAACTGCATCTTCATGGATACTACTCAGGCTCATTATTGCTGAGCCATAACAGGAACCCCCTAGACTGATTTTCAAAAGAGTGAGTCTTCCCTTTTCACCTGAATCCCTCAATGTGACAAAATATAGTAATAAATTTGTATTATATGTCCCTTCAATAGAATGTGGTTTTAATGGCATAAGTTCAAATTAGAAATAATATGATAATTATATTCATTCTGTAACCTTTTTAAAATCAGAGTATTTTCAGAACAGTTGAACTATAATAAGTGCTTGTCCCTCCTCTCTTTGTCTTTAACTCCAGTTAAAAATCTTTCCCAAACATCTGTTAAGAATGTAAATACTAATTGGAATCTGACCTTATAAAGTGAATGACCTAAAAAAAAGAAAATAGAGTTTGTTTTTGCCAAAAAGAAGAAAAAAATATTGAACACTAATTCTGAATTCTCCCAGGAGAAATGGCAGAAGAAATTAAGGACATACAAAGGCAGCTTAAAGAGCTTGCCAAGAGTTAAAGGCTAGAGAGATCTTTTATTTCTACTGTCCTACTGGCATATCATTCTCTGAAGAACAACTTATACATCAAGAGAGAAGAAAAAAGCAAAGCTACCATGAAAGCCAAATTGAATCCAAAGTTAAGTAACTGTTGTGTTAATATTATCACTTTAAATCTATATTTTCCTAATGATAATAGTTGATCCAGGCCATGCAAACATACATGGAAGGGAAATAGTAATTTGTGTATTATAAGAAATGAAAACAAGAAAACTCCCAATGATATATCATCTTTTTGATAAAGTGAAAAATCCTCTGAAAATTTCTTCTATCAAAATTTTATAGGCTAGGAGGTGCCATTGTGGCATGGAAACAAATCTAATTAGTATCCTTGAGGATACAGGTTGGATCCCTGGCCTCACTGAGTGGGTCAAGGATCTGGTGTTGCCATGAGCTGTGGTGTAGATTGCAGACATGGCTTGAATTCCATGTTGCTGTGGCTGTGGCATAGGCCAGCAGCTATAGCTCCGATTTGACCCCTAGCCTAGGAACCTCCATACGCCACAGGTATGGCCCTAAAAAAATTTTTATGGGCTAACTTGACAGTTAAGAATATGCCCCAAGAACATAAATTGGCAAAACCACTATGGAAAACAGTATGGAAGTTCCTCAGAAAACTAAATATAGAGCTACCATATGATTCAGAAATGCCACTCCTGGGCATATATCCAGACAAAAAAAGACTTCAATTCAAAAAGATACGTGTATCCATATGTTCATAGCAGCACAATTCACAATAGCCAAGACATGAAAACAACCTAAATGTCCATTGACAGATGAATGGATTAAGTAGATGTGGTATATATATACAATGGAGTATTACTCAGCCATAAAAAATAATGAAATAATGCCATTTGTAGCAACATGAATGGAACTAGAGATTCTCATACCAAGTGAAGTCAGTCAGAAGGAAAAAGACAAATGCCATCTGATACTACTTACATGTGGAATCTAAAATATGGCATAAATGCACCTAGCTACAAACCAGAAACAGACTCTCAGACATGGAGACCAGACTTGTAGTTGCTAAGGGGTAACAAGGGAGGGAGGGAGGGAGATGCTCTGGGAGTCTGGGGTTAGTAGACACAAACTATTACATTTAGAATGGATAAGCAATGAGGTCCTACTGTATAGCACAGGCAACTATATCCAATCACTTGTGATAAAACATGATGGAAGATAGTCTGAGGGAAAAAAAAATGTATGACTGGGTCACTTTGCTATAAAGAAGAAATTGGCACAACATTGTAAATCAAGTATACTTTCATTTAAAAAGGAAAAAAAAGGAAAGAAAGTTTCCTGAGAGGCAGATAGGCTGTCCTTGTGTGTTTAAGAGATCAAACAGTCCCCAGAAAATAAAGAAGAGAAATCAAAGTTAAGTATAGATTGTTACTATAGACTACACTTAATTGAAAATTCCACCATTCCTATGATTGAGAAAACAGTATAACATATTTAAGGGCAATCAGAACCGGAAGCTGAGAAACTACATGGATGTGTGTATACCGAAAAGGTTTGAAGTCATTTGAGTCAGTCTTAAGAACTCTTATGATGATGAAAAGCCTCCCTGTCCACAACTGGCAAGCACTGTAGAAATCATCTAGTCAAGTTTTGTTTTATGATGGAGGATGTACAGCAATGCTGGAGTACAAAGTGGCTTTTTAAAATTCTACCACCAAAACAACTACTAAAACATATATTGCCTATAAAAGTCAGATAAAATTATACAGTAATGCATATGTACTAAAATCTGTTCAGTTAGGAGCATTTATTTTTAATAAGAGTGACATTAAAAGATGATTCTGAAGTCAATACCTACTAATAATTCCAGCTATGTTCTTAGATTTCTAAATGAATGCTAATTCCCTGTACAATCAGTCTCTCAAACAAAAGCATGGAAACCTAACAGTTACTTGTATAGCTAAGGGGTGGAGAAGTAAACCAGAGTATGTTTTCCCTTAAGTTGTGTAAAAAGGATCAACTGCAGACAACAAATTAAAGTACTTATGTGAGCATGGGATAGTAGGTAACCCAGACAGATTATTTGAATGCTGCATTCCAAAAATATGAGCAAAATATGAGCAAAAATTTACATATCCTTTTATTGCTAACTCTCGTGCCTAGAACAGGTAATAGTAGATACACATGGTTAGAATAGAGACTAGTAGATACACATGGTAGTAGATACTCAAAATATTTGTTTAATAAATTAATGTCCTTAGAAATCTCCCAAATTTCTAATAATTGGGGATTAGTATAGTAAATCTTGGCACAACCGTGTAATTGAATTTGATATGCCCATGATGGAGGTTGCTCTATATGATAAAAGTTGAATGAATAAAAAGCCATTATAAAATAATAGGTCAAGTATGATTCCATTCATATCTGTATAAAAGATAAATAAAACATGTAATGGCTATATTCACATATAAATACTTTGAGGAGTATATATGAAAGTGTAGCACTGATTGGTTATGGAGACATAGGTGATTTTGTTATTGCTTTTTCTTGCTTTTTATGTTTTAATGATAATAATAATTTATTGCTTGTGGAATTTTAAAGTTCTTTAAAGAAAGCTCAGCCCAATTCTTACATGAAAATTTGATTTGGTCAAGTAAAGGTTGAGACTAAAGCAAGGAGCTCTATAAAGTAAAAAAGTCCTTCATAAAATTATGAAAACTTAAAAATGGGTAAATAGAATTAAAAACCTCTGGCTTTAGAAGAATGAAAAAGAGCAGGGAATAGAGTTGGGGTGTGAGGATAAATGACCGTTATGTTGTCCTGTGTGCCAGGAAAATAATACCAAAATAAGCCAAAGTAGGAAAGAGTATCCAAAGAAAACTATACTCATTCTCAATAATTTATAGACTACACAAAAAAAAGAGGATGAGATAAATATTTTAACTATGAATTATCCATTATAACCATTTTCAAAAATGAATTGAAAAATGCTTGTGTTCTGATAATGATCAGAAAGTTGATAACATTCTGATCTGAAAGTATTTTGAAACATTTCCCTTCAAGTATCACAACATATGATAAAGACAAAATATGAACTTGAAATGATGAACCAAAGTTAAATGTTCTAAGGTCAGTCACCCAAAAGCTAGCAAGTACAGAGAAATTCTATTTGACAACTTAAAATTATAGCATCCCAAAGTAAATCTCATCTTTTGGATAAATCTTCAATGATTTGTTGCCAACATTTTATCCATGCAGTTTTAACTGTGTTCATCGTCTTCACATTTGAACTCATAATCAGTACAATAAATGTCTAATTAAAGCTAAATATTTGCTGCTTTGGTTCGTCCTAATGGTTTCCACCTTTGTTACAATAGCACTATCATTTCTCTTTTCCTAATTATTGCATATACACTAATGAATAATGACATGTATGTTGTCAACACTGAATAGAAGGATGGAAAAAATACTGTTATGTGGCAACTAAAAATATTTGTAAAAATGGCAAAGAGTGCATGTTATATTGTAATGTATAGACTGGCAAGTTTTGTTTTTGTTTTGTTTGTTTGTTTGTTTTGTCTTTTCTAAGGCCGCTCCCGCGGCACATGGAGGTTCTCAGGCTAGGGCTTGAATTGGAGCTGTAGCTGCCAGCCTACACCACAGCCACAGCCACAGCAACGCAGGATCTGAGCCACACCTGCAACCTACACCACATCTCACAGCAACGCCGGATCGTTAACCCAATGAGCAAGGGCAGGGAATGAACCCTCAACCGAATGGTTCCTAGTCAGATTCGTTAACCACTGTGCCATGATGGGAACTCCCAGACTGGCAAGTATTTTTAAAGTCAAACATAAAAAGAAGAGGGCTGCAAGAACCCCACTATAGTTCATACCACTGGAAGTAAGGTTACATAGGTATTAGAGAAGACAAAGCTGAAACATAGAAACTGACTTGAATCAATGACAAGATGATATTAAAGCTCAGACTGCCTGTCTTCCTGATTAGTGCTCATTCTAAGAGACTGAATGTTTAGATCACAAGATATTCTTTAAAATTTTATAGAAATCTCATGTGGCTTAGAAGGCTTCCTTAATTGAATCTGCTTTTTCAATGTAGATGAAAATCACCTAGTAAGCCTTAATATTTCATTAAGAAATCTTAATTTGTCATATTTTCAGCTAACTTCATTAGAAAAAAGAAGAAGAAAATAAGATTTGGAGGTTTTCAATTCATTCTAATCTCAAACCTTGTAGATAAAACATTAAGAACAAAAGTCACTGGATGAAACTTTTCTATATCACTAAAAGACTGTATGTTTTGTAATAAAAATAAATTAAAATAACCATTGTTCACTTCCTTCTATTTTTATAGCTGTCCAAAATACCAGCAACACAGCTCCTGACTGATGAAGACACATCTCAGGTGAATGGGTTTACTTATTATTACTATCCAATATTCAGTTGATGCATCACATAGCACAGTTTCTTAGTCTCTCCTTAATTTAAGTCTTGTTTACCTGTACAGAGAAGAGCATGGAAAAATGATGGAGAATAAAAGAGCATTTGGAGCTTCTGTTTCTGGCAAGATAGTTAATTAGACAGTCCCGAAATATCCCTGCTACAAAAACACCAAAAATATTTAAATGTATAGCTGATATTGCAGACAAATAAGGAAACTACTCATAAGATAATGAAGTGAGAGTAAAGTAGAAAATTGTAAGCAATAATTTAATCTTTTGGCTACAATAAGGGTGTCTGCTAGCCCAAGAAATCTATTTTTACTAATAGCCAATGAGGACAAGAACAAGGCCTTGGCTCATTTGCAGCAGACTTAGAACCCAGACATATAAAGCTGGGGGGAAAATTGCTCTATAAAGGAATACATAATCAGTGTAAAAGTAAATTTTTAAAAAAAGCCCACCCTCTAGAAGGCTCTTGGCTAAAGGACTTGAGAACTGCTCCAGATGGACACTGTCAGAATCCTTATTGGAGCAGGGGGTGACTTCCCACTCATGTCTGTCAGAGACTTATTGCCAGAACAGAGACCACTTCTGCTGAGGCTTCTCTTTGGAATGATTCATTGCCCTTTTTTCCTATTTTGACTAATCTGTGTTATGTGCTAATTGTGCCCAATAAACCAAGTACTTTGTGCTTTTTAAAAACCCATCCTCCAAAGGGAGATGCTAAGGAAATATGTCTCATGGTCTTAGTTCTGTAAGCATGTGTGTGTATGTCTGTGCTCATGCACAAATGTAGAAAGGCATGGTGGGGTTTGTCTGTGTAAAATAGGTGGGCTGAATGTAAATTTTTAAGTAAAAGAGAAAAACAAGATAAACATTGAATACTCAAAAAGGAAAAAAATGTTTTTAATGTAAAAACCACATGACAAATAAAAAGCACAAAAATATAGCAAAACTAAATTCAAATATATTGATAATCACAACAAATGTAAACAAACTAAATTCTCTAGTTAAAAAAATACACAAAGAGAATTTTAATTTTCTTTTAGTCCAGCTCTGGGGTGTTTCAAAGTGTTGTATACAAAAATATAAAGGTTGAAAGAAAAAGACTAGAATATATATCAATTAAATACCATCAAAAGCGAAAAGTGTAAATATATCACAAAGATTTTTAAGTCAAAAAAGCGTAGTGGTAAAAAGGGTCCTCATAATAATAATGCTTTAATCTAAGACAAGGACAATACCAATTTGAAGCTTGTATGTATTTATCAACACAGCTTCAATTACATATAAAGCAAAAATTAACAGAAGTATAACAAGAGATTGACAAATCCACCATCATGTTATTGGCTTTCTAAGTAGCTTTCTCTTTCAATAATTGATACATTAAGCAAACAAAAGAAAAATGAATTCAGTTCAGATGTTTCCAAGGCAATTTATACATTTGATCTAATAAACATACATAGAAGTCAATAATATATCTACTATATATTCTTGTATATGTGTGTGTGTGTATGTGTGATGCCAAATTAGCTCTTTTCAGGTATGAAGAGTCATTTACCATTATAAAATTTCTTAATGGGAGTTCCCAACATGGCTCAATGGTTAACAAATCTGACTAATATCCATGAGGACATGGGTTTGATCCCTGACCTTGCTCAGTGGGTTAAGGATCTGGCGTGGCTGCTAGCTGTGGTGTAGGTTGCAGATGCGGCTTGGATCCTGCGTTGCTGTGGCTGTGGTATAGGCCAGCAGCTGTAGCTCCAATGTGACCCTTAGCCTGGGAACTTCCATACGCTGTGAGTACAGCCCTTAAAAGACAAAAAGACAAAAGACGAAAAATAAAATAAAATAAAATAAAATTAGATTAAATTAAATTAAAATTTATTAATGCATTTCATCATATTAACACATCTAAGAAGAAAAATCATATGTTCATCTTAATAGATTAGGTAAAGCATATAGGAAATTAAATTGATATTCATGATTTTTTTAAACTCATAAATTAGAAATAGAAGAGCATGCCTTGCACTTGTAAAAATACAACCATCGGAGTTCCCGTCATGGCTCAGTGGTTAACAAATCCAACTAGGAACCATGAGGTTGCGGGTCCAATCCCTGGCCTTGCTCAATGGGTTAAGGATCTGGCATTGCTGTGAGCTGTGGTGTACGTTGCAGACACAGCTCGGATCTGGCGTAGGCTATCAGCTTCAGCTCCAATTAGATCCCTAGCCCAGTAACCTCCATATGCCGTGGATGCAGCCCTAGAAAAAGACATAAAAATTTAAAAATTAAAAATAAATAAAAAATTAAAAAAATAAAAACACAACCATAAGCAATACAATAAAGCCTATATTCATACTTTCCTAAAAGCAAGAAAAGGATGTTCTCAATTACCATGGCCAAGAAAATGAAATAAAATAGATCAAAATAGGAAATGAAGAAACAATATTGTCATTATTCATAGATTGTAAACAGAGAAAGCCATCTAAACTGATATAGACATATTGTAAAAATTAATAAGAATTTAATGAGATGTCTGGATATAAAATAATTGTAAAAAAATCAATTGTACTTATATATAACAGTCATAACAGTTAAAAATATGACTTTAATAAGTTCACTACAATAAGAAATTAAATAAATAATAGATACCTAGTAATATATCTGAGAAAAGTGGTGACCATCATGAAAAAAAATAAAATCTCTGCTAGAAGACATTGAAGAAGATCTTTTTAAAAATAGAGGAATTGACCTCATTCATAGATAGGATAATTATATTTTAAAGATGTCAGTTTTTCAAAATTAATTAATTTAACACATATTACAATCATAATACCTTCAGGGTTTTCAAGGACTGAAAATATGATACAAAGATGCACTGAGAAAATATAAGACATACTTTGTAGACATTAGAACTTAATATAAAATATAATTAACACAAATGGGATTAGCAAAAAGATGAGAAAGAGACAAACGGAACAGAAGGAAATGTACCCACAAATACTACAGGTAAACTTGATATACAACAGGTGGAATTATTGATCAGTGGGCAAAGAATGGTGCTACAAATTTCCATTTGGAAAAAAAAATCCATAAAATCATGTAACTACCTTGCAATATACCCCAAAACTCAATTCTAGTTGGATTAAACAGTCAAATATAAGAAAGAAAAATTTTAAACTTTTAGAAGAAAATATAGAAGAATAATTTTTAGATATCAAGGTTGGAAAATATATCTATAAAAGGACAAACCTTGAAGAAAGAGACAGAAGAAATTAAAAGATGAACCAAAAATCAAAAGAAATGTGACATTCATTACATATCATCAAGGAAGGATTGATGCCTAAAATTTATTTTAGCAAATTGCCACAAATAAATTTAAAAGGTAAAACAAAAAATGTGCAACTGTTGTATAAAGAAGCATTTAATAGAGAAAAGAATTTGAATACCCAGAATAAATGAAAAGATGCTCAAACTTATTAAAAATCAAGAAACTATAAGTTAAAAACACAGTGAAACATAACTTTATACACAACATAGTTCCAAAAGTTAAAAAGCTTAAAAATGTTGCTGAGGCGGTGGAGCCTTGCAAACTTTTACATAGGACTTGTACAACCTTTGGGGAAAAAACTAACAAAATCAAAGATCTGCATCTCATTATCCATTTATTCCAATCCTATTCATATAAACTATAAGAATTCTCCCACATGCACATTAAGAGAAAACCAAGAGTATTATAGCAGTATTATTTCTAAATTTAAAAGACCTAGAAATCACTCAGATGTTCACCAACAAGAAAATGAACACTATTTTTAATCAGTAGAATACGTTAACACCTGCAAAAATAACAAATGAATTAGAACTGCATTTATACTACCCAAAGCAATCTACAGATTCAATGCAATCCCTATCAAATTACCCATGACATTTTTCACAGAACTAGAACAAACAATCCAAACATTTATATGGAACCACAAAAGACCCAGAATCGCCAAAGCAATCCTGAGAAACAAAAACCAAGCAGGAGGCATAACTCTCCCAGACTTCAACTAAATACTACAAAGCCACAGTCATCAAAACAGTGTGGTACTGGTAACAAAACAGACAGACAGACCAATGGAACAGAATAGAGAATCCGGAAATAAACCCTGACACCTATGGTCAATTAATCTTTGACAAGGGAGGCAAGAACATAAAATGGGAAAAAGAAAGTCTATTCAGCAAGCATTGCTGGGAAACCTGGACAGCAACATGCAAAGCAATGAAACTAGAACACACCCTCACACCATGCACAAAAATAAACTCAAAATGGCTGAAAGACTTAAATATACAACAGGACACCATCAAACTCCTAGAAGAAAACATAGGCAAAACACTCTCTGACATCAACATCATGAATATTTTCTCAGGGCAGTCTCCCAAAGCAATAGAAATTAGAGCAAAAATAAACCCATGGGACCTCATCAAACTGAAAGCTTTTGCACAGCAAAGGAAACCAAAAAGAAAACAAAAAGACAACTTACAGAATGGGAGAAAATAGTTTCAAATGATGCAACTGACAAGGGCTTAATCTCTAGAATATATAAACAACTTATACAACCCAACAGCAAAAAAACCAATCAATCAATGGAAAAATGGGCAAAAGACCTGAATAGACATTTCTCCAAAGAAGATATACAGATGGCCAGCAAACACATGAAAAAATGCTCAACATCGCTGATTATAAGAGAAATGCAAATCAAAACTACCATGAGATACCACCTCATACCAGTCAGAATGGCCATCATTAATAAATCCACAAATAACAAGTGCTGGAGGGGCAGTGGAGAAAAGGGAACCCTCCTGCACTGCTGGTGGGAATGTAAACTGGTACAGCCACTATGGAGAACAGTTTGGAGATACCTTAGAAATCTATACATAGAACTTCCATATGACCCAGCAATCCCACTCTTGGGCATATATCCGGACAAAACTCTACTTAAAAGAGACACGTGCACCCGCATGTTCATTGCAGCACTATTCACAATAGCCAAGACATGGAAACAACCCAAATGTCCATTGACAGATGATTGGATTCGGAAGAGGTGGTATATATATACACAATGCAATACTACTCAGCCATAAAAAAAGAATGACATAATGCCATTTGCAGCAACATGGATGGAACTAGAGAATCTCATCCTGAGTGAAATGAGCCAGAAAGACAAAGACAAATACCATATGATATCACTTATAACTGGAATCTAATATCCAGCACAAATGAACATCTCCTCAGAAAAGAAAATCATGGACTTGGAGAAGAGACTTGTGGCTGCCTGATGGGAGCGGGAGGGAGTGGGAGGGATCGGGAGCTTGGGCTTATCAGACACAACTTAGAATAGATTTACAAGGAGATACTGCTGAATAGCATTGAGAACTATGTCTAGATACTCATGTTGCAACAGAACAAAGGGTGGGGGAAAAACTGTAATTGTAATGTATACATGTAAGGATAAACTGACCCCCTTGCTGTACAGTGGGAAAATTAAAAAAAAAAAAAAAGAACTGCATTTATCAGCAGGGATGAATCTCACAAAAAGTACATTAAACAAAACGATTGATTTCCCATTGTGGCTCAGTGGTTAATGAATCCCACTAGAAACCATGAGGTTGTGGGTTCAATCCCTGGTCTTGCTCAGTGGGTTAAGGATCTGGCGTGGCCGTGAGCTGTGGTGTAGGTCACAGACGCAGCTTGGACCTGGCATTGCTATGGTTCTGGCATAGGCCAGAGGCTACAGCTCCCATTGGACCCCTAGCCTGGGAACGTCCATATGCCACGTGAGCGGCCCTAGAAAAGGCAAAAAGACAAAAAAACAAGAAACAAAACAAAGCAAAAAAAAAAGGTAAGCTGCCAAAGAAGACATTACATTTATATAAAGTACAAAGAAAAATTAGATATAGTGTTTACAGCCATAAAATTTTAGAGCAAAATCATTGCTAAAAGCAAGGGAACAATTTGCACAAAACTGAAGTTATAGATTACCACCTGGAGAAAAGAGTGGTGTATTGGGTAGAAATACACAGTAAGATCAAGTGGTCATTATACTCTTCTAATTCTTTACCTGGGTGGATATTATCATGTTACTTCTTATGTTTAGATATTTTAGATAATTTCTATTTATTTTTTAAGAACTTATCTTTAAGGATGTGACAAAATCAATTTAAGACAAATTGAGTACAAATATTTTTATAAATTCCAATATGGTAGAAATAATAGATCCTAAAAGACAAACCATAAATACAGAAGAATTTCTAGAAGAGAGACTAAGGTGGCTCAGAAATCACTGTGAGAAAACTTCATTCCAAATGGCCCCAAAAGGAGACCATTGCCAAGGTGAGAACCTTTCTTCCCAAAAGAGCACCAGAGAAACTCTAAGCTCAGAGTCAGCAAATTCAAAGTGCAGGACAATGGCCAGGACAATTAATTAAAAGACCATCAGTCAAACAGTAGCTGCTGTGCCAATGCTGGACCTCCTTCTCTGTGACAAAAACCAAAGGAGCTGGAAACAGAGGCATTTTTGTCCCAGGATAAAGCCTTAGAAGCTGATTTCCAAACAAAGGAAAATCTTCCTGGAGAGGGCTTTTAGCCTAGAAATTCAGGTTGAAAAGAAAAGAAAACTAAAATCCCACAACATGGGCAGGGAGATAACTAAATAGTATTTAAGGCCCAGAAGTGAACACACCAAACTTCTCTACCCCAGAGCAAAGATTTCCAGCCTGTTTTTGCCCAGGAACCCCAAAGAAACCTTCTATAAGCACACACTATTACCATCAGATAAGGCATATGGAAAAATTTTGCATGTGACAGAAATTACACATTATCTCAAATGTCCTTAGCAATAAATTTAATAAAATATGAATATGTGTTATTAGGTTAATTAAAAATCTCAATATATTCATACAAATGATTTTTTTTATGGCCCCACCTGTGGCATATGGAAGTTCCAGGGCTAGGAATTGGGTCATACGGGAGTTGCAGCTGCCAGCCTATGCCAGCCACAGCAACACCAGATCTAAACCATACCTGCAAGCTATGCAGCAGCTTATGGCAACCCTGGATCCTTAAGTGATCCTGAGTGAAGCAATCCTGACAGAGACAACTTTGGGTTCTTAACCCGCTGAGCCACAACATGAACTCCCATACAAGTGATATTTAAACAAATGATTCAAATTCTCAGATTTATAAACAAAGGTTAGCCAGAAATTTTCTAAAGGCCAACATAACCCAATAACAAAACAGGAGAATGAAAGTATGAAATTTCATTTAAAAAAAATCCATCAGTTTCTTAATAAAATAATGTATCCTAGACTCAAATGAATTATCTAAGAATATAAAATCATATGTATAAATATGCATATATGCTGTTAAAAATGGACTCTGAAGTAGATTAGCAAAAACTTAGCATTTTTTCCTGATGTTAATTAAGCTAGAAATGAAATTTTCTTAACTGAAAAGTATAAGCCCAGACATCCATAGCAGAATATTAGGACTATTCCCATTTAAATTAGTAAATAAGAGGATGATCTCTGTTATATAGTCACTATTCTTTATTGATTGAGATATTCTAGCCAATGAAATATGATAAGAAAAAATGAGGAATATATATGGAAATATGGAACTGTAAATGAAAAAAGTCGTTACTTGTTGGTGATAGCATTGATTACCTAAAATATCCAAGAAAACCAACAGAAATTTTTGTAATTGAAAAAAGACTGATGGTCAAACAAAAGACTTTTTTTTAAGATTTTCTATATATTATCAGTAATTAATTTAAAAAAATTGAGAAAACCCCAAAGGGAACCAGTCATGCACTCCTACTCTCAAAAGCTCTATCAAATGAAGGAGAAAAAAGCCTAATGAAGGCATATCATTTTAATTTAAGAATGTCCAGCATTTTGAAAAAATTTGAAAAGATTCCAGAGAGAACTAAAAGGCCAGCTACAAATAATTTGGAATAAGAATGACATCAGACCTTTGAGCAGTGACATTGGAAGACGCAAGGTAATAAATCAATGACTTTAAAAGTTCAAGAGAAAAATGACTCCCTAATTGAATGCTGTCCTCAAGTATGGCATAAGAATAAAGATATACTTAGTCCAGCAAAGCCCAAGAAAAAAAGTCTACCTCCCACCCACTATTTTAAGGAAACTAATTGAGAATGTTTCACAATGAAGGAATAGCCCATAAAAAAAAAAGAAAGAAAGAAAGAAAAGAAATCTCAGTGGACAGAAGTAAAAGGAATTCCTAGCATGAAGGAAAACCCAAGGATAACACTTGTACTGTAGACCTGGAGAGAAGAATGGAACAGGAAGATGGAGGCTTCAGAAGGAATGCCTCCAAGAGGGAAGAAATAAAACTGACATTAACTACAACTGTGTTTGACTTCCTTGAGAAGGGTTTCACATATTTGGTTGTCATGCGATTCACAGACAACTAGGCAGAAAAAAGTAAGACAATTATTAACTTGAATAAGAATAAAAGGATTATATAAGAATGGAAACAAAATTATAGGATATAATAAACAAAATTATAGGATGTAATAAAGCTCATGTGAAAAATTGTAGTCATAATAATGTGCCTGAATAATGACTTAAAATGGAGTGGGAAGAAGGGGGATGGTGTAAGAAAGTGAACTTCTCATCACCTAGGGTAGGGAGTAAATACCATAAACAACACCTAAAAAAAGAAGAAAAAAACTTAGCATTGAAGCATGATATTTAGATATAGATACACATAGCTGAAGAAATTGCTAAATATGATGAAAATTGTTGTTTCTGGGGTGGGGACTGGAGTGGAGTAGTGTTGTTCCAGAAGTAGGTTGGTAAATGATTAAAATTTGCTCTCTAGAAAAATACCAAAACACTGATTTGTAGCATGTGACAATTTCCGTGTTGGAAATACTCCCACCATAACCAATTTAAAGCTATCACTGTATTGTCCCTGAACACAGAAATGGGGAAAAGCCCATACAAACTGTCTCCAACATATCACTGTTCTAGACACAAGGATAATTATTTTTTATTTTATGTTAAAATTCTGTACATGCTTTACTTTAAAATAATAAATAACTATTTAAAGAGATTAGTTGGTTTAATGGCTTAAAATAAAAAAGAAACATAATAAAAAACGATCCCATTACTATAAATAATAAAAATTACAAAATACCTAGGAAAAGATGTTATAGACATCTATTATGTTACATCAAGAAAATTAGAAAATTTAACTAAAGATATTTAAAGGCAAAACAAGACTTTGTTCTTGTATGGAAGACTCCAGTAATTAATATACCAAAGTTTCAGAAATTAATTTTTTAATTAATTGAAATCTCAACATAATCTAAATAACTTTAATAGCATTTAACAAGCTGATTCTACATTTAATGTAAAAAGAGAGAGAATTATGAGACTATCATTGCAAAAAAAGAATAAAGAATTCTTTTAAACATAAAAATCATATCTCATTGTTTTCACAGACATTAATTATTATTGAGGGGGGAGGATCATTTTTATATTTTATTGGCTATACTATGTTAAAACATACCATAAAGACATGTTTATTTGAAAATCATGTTGCTGGCATAAGCACAAAAATATACGAATACATTAATATCTGTAATATTCAAATCACAAAATTGAGGAGAAAACAGACTACTCAAAAATTACATAAGGATGACTGGATATTCTTAAAGGGAAAATATTATGTTTAATTATTAATTTAGATTTTTACCTCATATGATATTAAAATCAATTTCAAATAAAAATAACATTTTTAAAACCTTAAAAGTATTTAAAACACAGAAATTTCCTTAAATGTGGAGTTGAGATCTTTCTAAGTAAGACATAAAAGTCAGAAGCCTTAAAAAAACAGATTTACACTGACATAAATAGTAATAACATCTATGGACTAAAATAAAACATAATCAAAAAGTAAAAGGCAAGTAATATCAGGAATAAAAATTTGCAACATACATTATGAATCAATATCTATATTTAAAAGTTTCTATAAATCAATAAGAAAAACACAAATAATCTAATAAAAAGTATTTATAGCATAAGATCAAAAATTTACAGAAGCTAAGTAAATAGCCAATAACATATAAAAATGATGCTCATGCTCATTAATAATTAATGTCTATGAAAACAATGATGAGATATAATTTTTAGCCACCAATTGGCAAATATGTAAAAGGACAGAGAAACAGTCTTTCTTCTTTCTTTCCTTTTTTTTTTTTGGCTGGTAATATTGTAAATTGGTATAATCTTCTTTTGGAGGAAAATTTAGCTATATCTAAAGTAAATGCTCAGGCCTTCTGTCTTATTATCTGGGGTCAAGTTGTGAAAGTCTATTTGCATACAGTCTAATTTACCAAATAATCCCTCATATCTCCATTTGCCCATATAGAGACAGCTATTATACAACTCTTTAAAAAAAATCAAACCAGGTCCAAAGTTTGATATTGTAGTATTAGGAAAGTCAGATTCTCAAAATAATAATTCCATCATTAATTCATTACTAAAGGTATCATTTTTAGTTAATATGAAGGTTTTAAAATAATTGTGCAGTTATTTTTACGTATGTGTAGCACTGACAGAAAAAAAAGCTGTCTTTCATTATTGACAGCTTACCACATGCCAAAAAACTATATTAAACACTTTATATACACTTCATTTCATAGTTTTAATATGTTTTTTGAGGTAAATATTATAAGCCTCCCTCTGAAGATAAGGTTCAGAGAACCTAATTTATCCAAAGTCACACAGCAAGTTATTGGGTAATTCAAGACCATGTCGCCAAAGATCCAACTCCTATGTTATGACTGTAAAATACAAGCAATAAATAAATTGCAAAGAGTAAAGAATAATACAATCTGGTTAGATTATGAATTTTTATTGCATAGAATTAATTATAGGATTCATCATCAAAGTCGCACTACTGAAATATTTTTAAAAAATCATTCACTGAATTAATATTTACAACACTGTACAGGCAGAACAAGGGGGTTTTTAATGTGCTCTTTTCTCTATCTTTTAAGAACTCCTCAAAAATGTCTGTTATCTATCCAAAAACATAACTATTTGTGAAAAGTACAATATCTCAGTCAATCCCTAAATAAGGCGTGCATTCATTTTACTGATTCTCCTTTAAAGGTTCCCACTATAGATTACAACTTCTTAATATAATATCTTACATAATTCCCTAGTTTGCTGATATATTTGAATAAAAATAGCACCAGCAGTGGCTTATATGCAAATTTCAAGAGGCTTCCTGGCACCAGGAGGACTCTAATTCACTCCAGAAACTGTAGATATGAGCATCTACAGATGGGTGGTCCCTCTAGTTTTTCTGATACATCCAAGACAATGAGCTGAGTAGTGCCAATTCATGTTCCTAGCTGTCTGACACAGTTGCCAAGGTGTTTGTTCTCTGTTATTAATCCATTGTAGATGCTGGCTCTCCTCCCAGATTTTCTGCTTTGGTTTCCCAGCTCCCGTTTGTTTGGACCATCTGCTTCACTAGATCAGCATTCTCCTCTCCAGGTTCTTCATCTCCATTGGTACAAGTTGGAGTATTTTCTAAGTAATAGCCACCTGCATCTTATCCACTTTTGTATTTAATTTTCTTCAGCAGGCTTTTCATTTTTTGGAGAAGTTTGCTTATTTAATTTGAGAGTCTAGGATGGGATTTCTATTCTAGGTATGGGCTGAGCTTGTTCAATGAATCTTTATAACCCAATACTGCATTTAAAATAAATTCCTTCAATTTGCTTTGTATCATGTCACTTGAGGTCCCTCTATTAATACATGCACCCAGTTAGATACCTTATTTCTTTTCTATCTTAAATCACATCTAACAGAAATACCAATCTCTATTTTAGCAACCAATTCAATGAAGCTGAAGAGCATGTGAAGCACTATGAGTTCATTCCACAAATTAATAAAGGCTAGAGTAGCTCAAAGCCTGCAAGATGACAGGCACAATATCTAAATGAAAGGGAGCTATCAGGCAGCAGATCAGCCTGTGGTGAAAGCAGGTTAACAAGACAGTCCAGCCACACTTGCCAGAACAGGAAATGAATCAGAGCCAGCAACAGGCAAGATGAGGAGAATAAGGTCTGAGGGACGTGATTATTAAGAAATTGTAACTGGGGAAAAAAAAGCAGAGAATCTGAAGTTCTCTGGTTTGTGTGTAAAACATGACCTTTGTTTCCTGGAGGAGAGAGTAGACCAAAGTAGTACACAAAAGTATTGGAGTGTAATACACAGGGTTCCCAAGGAGAGGCAGCCAGGCTGTTCAACTAGAACTATAACACAAAATATGGATATGATCATAATATCAATGCCACATCCCTTGTTTTGGAACTTGAGGACCAAGTTAGCAAAGATGGCCTGTTCTTAAATATTCAATTATTACTCAGATTCTAACATTTCATTTATTATAGAGATCCAAGGGCCTTAGAGTCTGATGAATTGTGTCTTCATTTGGGCCTAGGCAGCCCAAATTAAGAGAAGATAAATGCAGATCAGAAAACCAAAGAATTCAGTATAATTGTAGACCTTTACCAACCTGATGTTGATGATTTAAGCTAAAGGTGAAATATGTCAACATTAGAACCTACGTTCAAATATGAGCCTTGCTCTCCATGACCATAGCCAACATCAAAAATCAATCACAGAACCCTTTCCCACTGAGTACAGGCATAAACTCATCATTTCCCTTAGTCACAAGCTAATTGATTTGAATCAGCATTCCATTGGAAGTGAAATAAATTTTCTGTCCTTGATTTGCCCTCTCCCTCTTAATCCTTAGCTGTTAAGATTTTATGGAAAATTTTAAAGGAATGTCATTATCTCCTGCAAGCAGATGTAGTTTTTTACCTATTAATATGGGGAGAAGGTGTCTTGAAAACATCAGAGGCACTAATGGAAATTCTGCTGACTGATGAACACTTTTGCAGGCCAAAAAGTATTTTTCAGATTTTATCTGGAAGACAGTTCTACAGATAAATTTCTTTAAATATCCCCATAGTGTCCTGCGTTAAACTTTTGTTTAAAGGGAGTACAGAGACAAACACAAGGAGCTTTCACTTACATTTACCCAAATATCCCAAAAGGCTATGGCTGGAGTTTGGCTATTGAGTGAAAGAGTCTCCTGAGTCTATAAGCTCAAACACAATTCTTTTCAGGGTGTAAATGAAGCTAGGCACAATTAGGCAGAAAACGGTATCTTTAAAGGAAAAAGAAAGTCTATGCAGGCTGCGGTCCAACTTCAATAAAAAATAAATGGGAGAAAGAAAGGCCTTATCCTTGGATAAATAAAGTGACCTTTGGTGGGTGTGAATAAGAAGCATTACTTTTAAGCATCTTTTCTTTGGATTCTCTTTCTCTCTGAAAGAATAACACTCTTTAATAAATAAAAGATAAAATTAATATACATTTTAAAACAGTTAATTCAATTGGGCAGCTTGATGATCTGCAATTGTATATATTCTAAATTTGGTTGGATCATTTTTTTAATTGTTAAAAAATTGTTTTATCTTTCCAGAGATGAATGCTTCCAAAACACAGTTCAGTAAAATGAAATGATTTCCACAGGATATTGATTTCCTTTAATATTTTCTTTTGCTCATTTAAATACTACAAATGTATTTATGCCTATTCTTGCCATAGTCACCCTCCAATATTCTGACACATAATTGAGCAATGGGCCTTCATCCAAATTATCTATCTTGATGCATCTCTATTTTCCTTTTTTTATAACCATGCCATTGCTTCTAAGACTTAAAAGTGGTCTTGATAACGAGGGGAGTGACAGAAAACAATTACTAAGATCTTGTAGAATTTAATAGAATAATTCAAATGGCTCCCAAGAGATTTAATATATTTTTAACACCAAAAGGAGTAAGGTAGGAAAAGAAACTTGAAAGAAACTCTGAAGTTCTTTCGAGTTCAATAGCTGTCTAACTAAATGGAATGTGATGTGAGATGTTAGGGCAAAAGGCAGCACAGACTGCTCTGTATTAGTTCTTAAAGAATTGTACCTTCAGCCTGCTAATAGCTGTCATTCTTATAACCTTTGAAGAAATGTGTATAGCACTCAGGCTCCACGTTTCCCTCTACCTCAGTGACATAGCGTTTTCCTTTTATTATTTGCAAGTCTTATTCAGCATTTTAGGTTATCTCTTTAAAAATTGTCTACTGGTGGACTGCTTCAGACAGATAAGGCTTCTAGACTGCTTTTGACAAAAATGATTACAAATCACTATTTTAACAAATTCCCAATAGTACAACTACATCATCAAAATATTGTTTGTGCTCCAGTAATATGTTGATGATAGAAAGCAAAAGAGCCATCGCTACATGTGTTAGAAAGCTATAAAGAAATTATTAGGTATTCAGGTACTTCAAAAGTACCTAGTGAAGGAGTTGGAACTTCTGAATTCTTGAGTTCTCAGTACTTAGTCTTGGGGAAATTATCAGTGATTTGGACTAGAGATGAACTCTTTGTGTCTGCTTGCTCTCCTACTAGCTAAGCAAATAAATATAAGTCCTGTCATTTCCTGGGCAATTTCCATTTCCAGGAAAATCACATAGTGAAGAAGAGGCAGCTCTCTTTGGAAAGAAATCTTCTGGACAATCTCTATAATACAAATAACCAGGAATAAATTCACTCCAAATAATTTCATTCCTATTGCTTTGCAAATTAAAATTTGTAGATGTGGCCATGTCATGGGCCTAAAACACTCAGACGTGTGATAGCAAAATAAAACAAACTTCATCATTATCAACAAATAAATAAGTAAATAGAAGTTACCATGAGACAGATTTCAGCCAACCATCCAACTCAACTTTCAAACAATCACAATTGTCCTGTACTAGAATAAACAGCTCCACTATGGGGAGAAATCCCTAGTTACAGATGCTCTTAAGCAAAGACTTTAACACATAAGAAAACTGGGTCTAGTATATAACCTCGGAATTCAGATAATCAAGCAAATATCCCACAGAAAAAGAAAAATATTTATCTTTAGTACAACTTGGTCAGGCATCATTTTCTTTCCATCTGCAAAAAGAGGGTTCAGCTGAAATGGTGATTGTGAGATATGTGCATTGTTTTCAGCTCACACAGGGTTAGCTTGATGAGCCACAGACTGTACACAAATCACAAATCCTCTCCCCACTTCCTGTGGATAACTGGCTGGAAACTTCTTTTTACAAATTACTGAAGGCTAATCCTTTTGAATGGCTTATTAAATGTGTCTTAAAGTTTCTGAAGCTCCCAGTTCATAAACAAATGCCAGCTCATTACTAGAGCACACAGGATGAAATTAAGTCTTCTTTTAAGAAATTTGGTTGTTGCACAACACCGAGGTACAATGTGTATGTGCTTTCACACTCCCACATTTTTAGGGAAGGAAGCTTTGTTGTCAGATGAACGGGAATGTCTTGGGTTGACTGCAGTTTTCATCAACTGTTATTTTTACTTTAATATGTTATGGTTATATTAATGTCATCATTATTAATTGAATTCATGGGAGTTTGATTGCATGTGCAAGTGCAAAGATTCATCATTGGTAATGTCTGTAAAACTTTATTAGTCTTCCACATATCAGACACATGAATCTCAAAAAAGAATCATCAAGACATCTACCGCCAAAGTGATGGAATAGTCTCCGCAATATATTTGCCATGTTTCCCTTCCATCACCAGGCACTTGATCTACTAGAATGCTCATCTAAATAGAGTGTGCCTCCAAAAGTTCTATATTAAAAACCTTCTAACAAACTGGAAAATTTCTAGGAGGCTTCAGGGCCCTTCTTTATAATTCTAGCTTTACACCATGAAAATCCTTTTTGTGTTAGGAAGAAGACTTGAGGGTGAGTTGAGATGACATAGTGTTAATTTATAAGAATAAAGCTAATCTCACAGCCGCCATCTTTGAGAAGAGTGCTTTCTAGTTCAGAATCATGAGGAATCAAGAACAGAGAGTTTTCATGCTCCAGTCACTGTCCCAGCTGCTACATTTGGGAAACAAGGAGGTTCACCACTAAACACATAAGTGAAAAAAATCATAGCCTAGCATGTAAAGTGACCTGATATCCCACTCACCCCAGGTAAGCCTCAGAGTAGCCAGAAGTGAGGCTTTCAGATAAAATGACCTAAAGACACAAAACTGTAGGATAGACTTATATGTACAAGGGGACAACAGGATCAAGAACACTAGTATATAAGTATATATCAATTTTAGAAAAAGTATGGAGGGTGATGAGATAGATGAGCCATGAAAGAGATGTTTTATATTTTAAACCTTCCTCAAACTAAAATTCTTTGCTTAGTCGTCGTAAGGAGATTTTCTTAATTCAATATGTTCATTTTAAATAAAGAGATTAATTAGAAGACAAAAATTTCAATTATGAATAAATCCCTGCTTCCCAGCCTTAAGTCCCTGGAGAGAAAAGGAAGTACAAGGCAATTTTCAAGTTTGCCACAAGCATCTGATGGCAGCTTCCCGAATGGCAGATGCAAAGTCTCAGAGCTTATCTGAGTCTCTAGCTCTTTACCAACATTGTAGATACGGAAGAATTTCCTGTAACCTACACATGTATTTGAGTGTCCTCTGTAAGAAAAGGGATGGAGGATATTTGTACCATGAAAGATGTAATACCATCATGATGAAATACATTTGAAATAATGTAAAGTGTTAAAATTACAATTATTATTTTCATGTCCTGACAACAGTTAAAAGGTGTAACTTGCTTCTAACATGAGAACATTGGGAAAGAACAGAATAGGATTAAAATGGGTTAATACTTGGAGTATCCAGTAATCCCCAGCCCTGTGGATGCTAACTACAGAACTTATGAGTAACTTAATGTCGGGATGACAGAAAATTGTTAAAGTGCTTGTAAGTGGTAACTTCTTGTACAACTACTAAAAAAACAGCAACTCAAAGCAAAGCAATTGAAAGTGAAAAGTTGAAATAGCACTAATTCTATTAATAATGACATACTGGGAAAAATCTTTGCGTTTGTACCTTCAAACAATAAAATGAAGTCACATTATGCATAATCATCAATGGTTTAACTTTAGCTCATTAATATCACAGGCAAAAAGGAAACGTAAAAATTCAAGACAAAAATAAGTTTGATATTTTTAAAGAGTTTGGGCATATTTCTTTTGCTGGTAAAATGACAATTTATTAAGAACATTAACTAATTAGTTTTATTACCTATGCTTATAAAATACTTTTATAAATATCCTGTTAAACTGTCTAGTTCTGTTTGCATTACTTCCACAAAACATTTATTTGCTATTTTTCACTTTGGTCAAATCTTAGAGCACTCATGAGGATATATTATATTTGGAAAAACATTCAGTACTAGACACAAAATGTAGAATTAAACATCTTGAGAACAGTGATTAATTACAAAACACTGTACAATTTTAATGCTTCGATTAGCTTTTCATTCAGTATTGGATTGAATCTAACCCAACTCTTATTTTAGAAAATTTCTTAGCAGGAATGACCTTGTATGTGAATTTGCTTATCTGTTATAAGAATATTATATCAGTGTGATTCTACTTAACAACTATCAGTAAGCTTTACATCAGGCATTGCTCTGGCAAAGTTAATAGCATATTTTTTTTTCCTAAGACCTGGGAGTAAAAGGTAGGGGAGAGAACTACTCACCAGCCTACCCATCTTGGCCTTTTTTTAAAGCCAATACAACCAAATCAAGCAAAGAGATATATAAATTTAAAGCTATTATATAGGATATTCATAGCAAGCATATCTAATTCTCAGAGAGGAAAAGTGTTGTAGGATTTAAATTATCCACAGTGACTACCTAAGCTGATAAATGTAGCAGATAATTTCTAAACTCTCTATTTCACTAAGTCTATGTAGCTACTACTGTGTTTAGAGAATTCCACACAGAGCTTTAAATTGACTCATTTGTAATATATTGCAGATGGTACTTCCATTAATTACTGAGTGTTGCTCTGTACTGTATCATAACTTCAGCCTTTGGACAGCAATTTGAGCATTTTTCACCAGTGGCCCCTACTTTATAGACAATATTATGTAGTTATCACCTACCTATATAAAGAGCAATTTCAGTAATTTCAATGAATTATCCACATAACAGCTTGTAATATTATTTAATACAGCAAAGTTAAAATGAGTTTGCATTATTCTTAACTAGCGCTGAGAACCTATCCAAAGATTTTAAATGAAATGATATCTCCCTCAACTGCACATAAGTCATTATAAATCTTATGTCAGAAAGCATTCATTATGACTCCTACTGATTCAACATTTTTAGCAATTATAAATTGGCTAGAATTTCTAGAAGTTATTCTCAGTTCAAGAATAAACTTTCCAGAACTAACTAACCTATTTTCCATGTCCATGCATCATAAGTTTCAAAACTCTTAACTTTGGAAATTTTTGTGTATAAAAGAAACACTTAAGAAACAAATGTATAATATTTTGTATTTCCATATTGGATTTTCACAAATATCAGAGGAAAATTTTTTCCGTGGCCATAAAATTCTATAATAATGTAGAATAAGCAATAATCTTTCTTAGAATTGTTTTGATAATTCAATAGTATTTCTGAATAAGCAATAATATTTCTTAGAATTTTTTCAATAATTCAATAGTATTTCTGAAATAGAATCCCATGTACCTGAAGATTTTTTTTATTCACTCCTTAGTTCTTTCACTCTTTCTTTCAAAGAATAGCAAAAATCTATTAGAACATTTTACTTTGATTTGTCTTCAATTTTGCTGAGACTTAGAATGCATGTGGCCTTGACCAATTTCATTAGCCTAATGATAGTGAGATATATAAGGTTAAATCATCTCTTACCATATGGGGTCTGGCTTCAAGGGAAAATGCAACCATGATAAAACAACCTGGGCAGATAACAACTGCATCACAGTCTGTTCAAACCAAGGCATCAAATCTCTCTGCTAAATTTATTCTTTCTACTTCAAAACTTGGGTTATTTGTTTATCCACAAAACATTGATTTGCATTTATTTCCCCCACCCCCATCCATGAATCTTTTTGTGCCCACTCAAAAGTATACTTGCATCTCCCTGAGGATAATCTACTCATTGCTTCTGGTATATGAATAGAATCATTTCTTTCACACCCCAGAGTTCCCTTTCTTCACACTTACACAAAAAGACATCATTTAATTCTTTCTGGAGGAAATAAAAGTTCTAGTTTAAGTAGTAAATTTCTTTAATCATATCACCAGAAGTGATGTTTTTGCCACTGACTTTCCTCTTTTAAAAATAGTTCTTTTGTTGGTTTTGAGTTCTTTTTTTTTCTTTTTTAGGTGTTTTGTTTATGATGAATCTTCTGATCTTAAATTATCAAGGAACAATGCATAAGTGCCTTGATGTTCTCAACTTAGTTGAATCACTAAGAACCAAGTACTTATGTAGAATTTCACTGAAACTTTGTATGAAGATAAATGACACCTAACTCTGTAATACATGAGTGACATTTTTATTTGCAGCTTTTCATTTCTCTTCCCTGTGAAAACCTTTTCAGGAAATATTCTCGAGTTGCCAAGTCATCCATATAGTCTCCCTTTACATCCCTTACTTTGATTCAGGGAAGAAAATCATATCCATTATAATAAAAAATGAAAATAACTGCTGAATACATTAATGATTATAGTTGTCATGATCTTCTCTCATTTTGACTTTGACAATTATTCTCATATATCTCAAGATAACCTATCCAGTCTAGACATCACTTCTTCCTTGTCCTTCTCTTTTTATAAAAATACTTTATATCCATGCCATGCCTTTCATCTAAAGAACTCAAAATGGTTCTTTTTCTCTAGTAAGCTTTTGTATTCTGTAGAGAACCAAAGTGGCTTTTATTATTATTATTATTATTGTAGCATTAGCCTTCTTTTATGGGTGAAATCTGATCTGGTTGCTAAGAAGCATGGATTTGAATTCACTCTCTAGCAGCTTCTACCCTTTCACTTTTAAAATGGCTATTCTTTTTAATCCATCTACGTGCATTTGACTATCATTTTTAAAAATCTCCTTTTAAAAGTCAAAATTCAACTCTCTGGAAACCAATGAATCTCACTGCCATGGTATGGTAGGTTCTCCTGCTTCAAGATCTGTAATCATCTCTTCAGTGTCAGTAACAAAATGCTTCAGTAAACTCTCCCAGCCCCTTGGCAATCTGCCTACTAGTGTCAAGCCATTCTCCCCTGCAATCCTACTACTCAAAGAGCCAAGAATGATGGTGCTACTACCATAGCAATTTGGAGCATTAAAGGCCTGGAAGTCTTTTCTTTGTTTTATATAGGATATTAGCTGAGAGATGTATATTGCATAATTAAGAAGCTTATTTTGTTGCCCACCTCCCCCGAGTCCATTTTCCTCTCTCATATAGACGTGAATATCTATATATGGACTTTATTTCTAGACTAAGAAATAGTTCCTTATCCTATTCATTTATCCAATTAGCATTTCCCTGTTACATTACCCAGAGTTACACATGAGTGCCCAGCTATCCCAAAAAATAGCTACTGGGACACCAAGTGTACATGAAAATTTGCATAAGTCTACAATTTCATTCTTCCTTTCAAACAGCTCAATTCATCTAAACACATATTTATCATTTACTGTGTGCCATTACACACATTTACTGTGTGTAATCGGAATACAATGATTAAGAAAATCCCAGTCATGTCTTCAAGGAGAGCACTGTCTAATGGATATACTATTTTAAACACAAATATAAACAGGACAAGAGTTGTACAGTAAGAATTACTGGAGTTCCTGTCATGGCACAGTGGTTAACAAATCCGACTAGGAACCATGAGGTTGCGGGTTCAATCCCTGGCCTTGCTCAGTGGGTTGGAGATCTGGCGTTGCAGTGAGCTGTGGTATAGCTTGCAGACATGGCTTGGATCTGGCTCGGATCCCGCGTTGCTGTGGCTCTGGCATAGTCCAGTGGCTGCAGCTTCGATTGGACTCCTAGCCTGGTAACTCCATATGCCGAGAGAGTGGCCCAATAAATGGCAAAGAGACAAAAAAAAAAAAAAAAAAAAAAAGAATTATTACAGGATATTGGGAGAATGTGCTGAGAGGTCCTTAGCTTAGTCGAGGAAGGAAGTGAGGTCAGGAAAGATCAATTGCAAAAGAGAAAGTCCACACAGAGGAGTATAGAATGAGCAGGAGCTAAGTAAGAAGAGTGTGGGAAAAGCATCCCAAGAAGAAGGGAAGCATAGAGCGTGGCTTGGAGACAACACCATATTGCATCTGGGTAATCATAGCTTGCTGCTAGTAAAGCATAACGTTGGAGTGGAGTATGACATTACAAAGAATGAAGGACACACTCATGAACCAAATCATGAAGCACCACATGTAGCATTTTTAATTTGCAAAATGGATAATTAAAGAACACTTTAGTTTTATACGACATAAAGCCTCAAATATGAGTGCAATATTAGTATGAAGTACTAGCAAAGTGTGCTAAAGCCCATCTTTAAAAGCCATTGCAAGGAGCTGTTTAAAAGAAAAATATGTAGACTCAAGTGCTGGGCCAAAGGTCCTTCAGGACACTGAAAAAGTCATGGGGTCTCAATTGGGTGGCAAGATACCCTTTGCAGAAAGAAGGACTTGGAGTAGAGAAAGTTTTAGAAATTGCCAAAAAGAAATTAAACTGCATGACAATGATTATATTCTTCTGAAATATCTGATTTATGGTCTATAAAATTCAACAAAGTTGTAGGTCACAGTAGAGGCTAAGACTCAAAGAGGTGTAAACCATTATGCATATCCAATCATGCTACATCACACTTGCTATGATGTGTATGCCAGAACTTTCTTTACCAAAAGTTTCTTGCTCTTTTTAAGATGGAACTTCCTCATCCAGTTTAATGCATCCTTGGTATGTACTGAAGTCTGGCGTACTTAAAGAGAAAGAAATCTTTTAGCAGAAATGTAAAGAAGAATGGATCTTCCCCAAACATGAGAAATAAGAGCACCTTGCATGTCCTATACTCCTAAACCACCACCACCATCACCACCAACAAAAACAGTGTCCATGTATCACAGATAACAGATTCATAAACTGAAAAAAGATTATGCAACTAATTGTAGGTCATAGAGAAAATCAGTCATAAGATTAGAGGCCAGGCCTCTGACTCAATGTTTAAAATCCCCTATTATGTCACATATCTAATGGAATGTTGTGGGTTAATCCACAATTGCACTTTGCCAAAATCCTCTCCAGAAATCTTTAGCTTGACATTGATGTAGGATAACAGATGATGCCTGAATCATAGGATTTCAGACTTTTTATCTCTTTTTGTGATAACAAAGATCTGAAAGCTTTGTTAAGAAAACTGGTTATGAGCCAGTTTCTGCTCAAGCCTCTGGTAAATGTTCTGAGAAATAGGGAGCTGTAGATTTAAAAGGAGTTGGTAGATTTCTAACAAAATACTATCCTATTCAAAAGATTTGTAATTCATATATTTTATAGGCTACTTGAGACTGTGTTCCACAGCATATCTTTTAGTCACTGAGAGCTCTGGCAGAGGTTAATTGACCAGAGAAGGCATTTATCATTCCAGGTTTGTCATTTAAGCAGAATGATACCATTTGCATAATTTTTCTGCATACTTGGACTAATAGGTTATAGACATTTTATAATGTAGTAGAGAAAAGGTACAGAGTTCTGAGTATGTCTCCCCCTAACTTCCTACCAGAAATAGCTACTAATGCATACCAACCTATTACGAGTTTCTTTAAAAAAGATTTTTTGATAATGGAACTAAAAAATTAAAACATAGTTTTCCAATTCAACTAAGTCACATTTTGTTTACATCAAAATATTTTACGTATTTATTTATTAACTATTCCAATAATTGATTATAAATCAATGAGTTTGCCAAAAAAAAAAAGGGTAAAATATTTCTAATTCTACATAGTCTCAATGGTCAACACAATTGTGGACACAGAGGATTCTCAAAATGACACTACAACGTGGAACTTAGAACAGTCCTGTCTACATACTTTTTTTTCTTTTTTTTAGGGTTGCACATGCAGCATACAGAAGTTCCCACGCTAGGGGTCAAATCAGAGCTGTAGCTGCTGGCCTACACCACAGCCATAGCAATGCCAGATCATTAACCCACTGAGTGAGGCCAGGGATTGAACCTGCATCCTCATGGCTACTAGTCAGGTTCGTTACCGCTGAGCCATGATGGGAACTCTCATACATACTTTTTTCAAATCAAGGGCCAATAGAATGTAAGTATGGGGAGAAATATTGTACATCACTTAGTCCAACCACTCTTTTAGGGAAATAAAAACTGAAGCCCAGGGAAGTTGTCCATGAATTGAGAGCCATGACTTGAACCCAGGTTTTTCTCTCCAAGCTGTCCTTAGGAGACATCTTCAACTCAGCTTCTCTTCTCAATGCCAACTCATGCCTCCCCACTGACCGTTGCAATATCCTCCCATAAATCTTTAGTCTGAGTTTACATAACCCCGTAAATTTCTTAACTTCTAATCACAAATGCCTTCTTTTTTACTTCCCAATTTTCTTGACTGCTGTATATCTTTTTACTCTGTCAACCTTCACTCCTCTGTAAAACTCCATTCATTCAGTTGTTCAGAAAGATTTCTGGAGTGTCTTCTGTATGTCATGTCCTCCCTTGATTTTTCCATATGACACCCACCTATTACTTCTGACTTGGCCTCCTCTGTCTGCTCTGCGGCCAACACTTTTTCTTGCCCTCACCTAAATATAGGTATTTCTCTAGATCTTTCTCAGTTTTCCTTTTGAATATTTCCTCACTCCTAAATTGCATCCAATTCCATGATTTCAATCATCACCCTCTTGACTGAATGACAAAGTGGCATCTCTGCTCCAGCTTTATTTCCTCAGAGTTTGGGCCACCAACAAGTGCTCATAACTAAACCTTCTGAAACTGCATACATACACTCTCTTCGACCTACTGCCCTTGAAGACTTTCCTGTCTCAATATAAAATATAACCACATCCAATCAGCAAGGCCTTAATGTCAAGACTCATACTTGAGAACTCCTGTGATACTATTGGTTAAACAAATCACCCAGAGTTGCCAATTTTTCCTGCACATCTGCTCCTTCCTTTCCACTCATACTACTTCTGGTTTGAGCTTCAAGGCCTGACCTATTTCTCGGTCTTCCTTCTAGCTCAATTATTGTTATCCAAATCTTCAACATACAGAAAAATTAAAAATTAAAAATTAAAAGAATAGCAGAGTGCTCATCTGTATGCATACAAACTAGATTCATGATTTTTACATTATATCATATTTTCTTTTTCTGCATCTATAGCTGAATCTAGCTATAAGCATAGAGATATAGATAGAAATGAGTATAGTTATGCATGTAGGTGTGAACATAACTGTAGACACAGACAAGATGTAGATGTAACACAGATATAGTTATACATTTAGATTATACATATACAAATGTTTTGCCAAACAATTTGAAAGTAAGAAGCCAGTATTAAGAGACTTCTCAGCAATCATCACTAATCTTTTAAGAATAGGAACTTTCTCCTACATGACCATGATATCACTATCGAAAGTAAAAATTAATAATAATCTATTAATATTATCCAAAATATAGTCCACAAATATACCCATTGATTCCCCACCAAATGGCTTTTAGAGCTGTTCCATTTTTGTTTTTTAATTTTTTGTCAGCACTCACAGCATATGGAATTTCCCAGGCCAGGGACTGAATCCAAGCTGCAGTTCTGACCTATTCCATAGCTGTGGCAATGCCAGATCCTTTAACCCTCTGTGCTGGACCTGGGATTGAACCACAGCACCTCCACAGTGATCCAAGCCTCTGAAGTCAGATTCTTAACCCATTGCACCACAACAGGATTCCTGTTGTGTTTTTGTTTTTTGCATTTTAGGGCTGCACCCACAGGATGTGGAGATTCCCAGGCTAGGGGGTGAATTGGGAGCTGCAGCTGCCGGCCTACACCACAGCCACAGCAATGTGGGATCCAAGCTGCGTCTGTAAATTACACCACAGCTCCTGGCAATACCAGATCCCTGACCCAGTCAGCAAGGCCAGGGATCAAACCCGCATCCTCATGGATACTAGTCGGATTCATTTCCACTGTGCCACAACAGGAACTTCTGTGTGTGTGTTTAACTATGATTAATCACAATACAAGTTGTAGTTGTATTTAATCATCCTCTTTGTTTAATCTCCTTATTTTCCTCCCTCCTGTTTATTATTCATGATGGTTTACTTTGTTTAAGAGAATATTAGATAACTTGAATTTATCTGATTATTTCCTTGAAATGCATTTATCTTTTGCCTCTTCCTCTATAATTTTAGAGGCTAGATCTTTTCCAATGACTTCCCAATTTGCCCTCTTTATTTCATCTGATTCCTCCAATCTCTTACATACCAAGTGAATCTTTATCTCTACTCCCCTCATGTTTTAATTCCTCTACTAAAATCCTCCCTGTTTCTACCCCTCTTCACCAACATCCCCCCAACCACCATTCCTCCTGCATCATAAAATCTTAGTTTTCCTTTTAAGACCTCTTCAGGCTGTATCTGGCCCACTTCTGTGGTTTCATTCTTAACTGTTCCTCTACTTAAAGCTTAGTTTCAGACAAACTGTTCCCTGGAGCACACCACGTACTTTCCTGTCTCTCAGTTTTTACTGTTTCTGATGTCAGAACACTTTCATCTCCTCAAGTCCTACCATCTAGACTTATTTAAAATACTTCTTCCATGAAGTTTCTCCAGACTATTCCAATGCCTATAATTATATTCTTCCTCTGAACACACAGAGCTTAATATTCATTTGGCAATTGGTTATGTACTGCCTCAAAAGAGTTATTTAATTTCTTCCCCATACAACTCTCATTTCTTGCCCTATATAACTGTTCATGAAAGGCATTGCTTTCCACCCTGTTACTCAACCATATTTTAAGTTCCATTAGCATAGAATTCATGCAAAGTTCTTTTTAAATTGATGCATAATATTACCTAAAAATGGTACTCAATAAATATTTGTTATCTGACTTGATAGAATATAGAAAAAATAACCAGACAAATGAGCATTCCAAATGAGAATTGCAGTTTGAGAGAAAATTAACTTCTGTCAAATCATCACTAATATTCAATAAATACTTTGAATTTTTTTACTAATTAGTGTCAAATTTCAGAAACATACCCATCAGCCATAATACCCTAAAGCAGTGGGAAAGAACTGGACTTTTAAAGAGCCTGTGTTCAAGTCACAGTTCTGCCCACTGGATGTTCTTAAGCAAGTTATTTAAATGCTTTTTATCTAAGTTTTATTGTCCATGCAATGGGAATAATGATAATTAGCTTCCCTGTTCATTGGAGGAAAAAATGAAGTAATAATGTTACCAATGAATTTGCTCAATCTCTAGCTATTTTGATGTTCTCAATCATTACTAGTTGAATCTAATTCATGAGATTTCACTCTTTTGCTTGAAGTCTAAAAGAAATGACAATGCATCTGAAGTTAAAAGAGAGGCTCTTGAAATCCAGTTATTCTAAGAATGTGTAGATAGTAACTCTGAACAGTTAACTTGCCAAAAATATGAATATTCAATGAACCGCATGACTATGGACTAGCTTCTGCAAAGTGACTGCTCTGTACATCTTGGAGAAGAGAAGGAATTTCATGACTAGACCAACTGCAAGAGCTTCAGAGACAGACGGACCTTAGTTGGTTCCTCCTTGGCCACTCACAGGTTTGGTAAGCAAATGAAACTCTGAATAAGATGTAGACAACAATATTAACCACCTCAAAAGTACAATTATTAAGTGAAATAATCCATGTGAAGTGTTTAACCTAATGCCATGTATACAGCAAGTACTCAATCAAAAGTTCCTATCATGTTTTTGTTTCTTAATACAAACCCTAAGCAAAGAGATTTGATGCAAATTTGTCCTCAAAAATAATAGGCGAAATTTTCCAAGCTGTATTTTTCCTCGTCCTACTTCTCTGCTGCATCCTGTTGAGTTACCACCTTCATCCATCACCATTCTTTCCCCTGTCTGAGTCCTTGCCTGAGCTATGCCTCAGCTCCTGGAAGGACTTCTTCCACTTCACCTGCCCAAATCCTAAAAACTTGACTCTAGTCCTGTCTGTCACATGGAGATTATCATTTTTCATTCTTTGATGCCCTCATCCTCCTTTACCTTCCCCAGTGACACTCATATCACATTTAGACATATACTGACTTGTACCTACTTTTCTTTCCACAAATAATGTATCTTTGACTTGCACCTACTTTTCTTTCCACAAATAATGTATCTTTTCTACCAATTGAATTACAAATATTTTGAGGGCAAGGATGATGTCTTATTCCCTAGCCTAGTTCAGTGTCACTTCAATAATTATTTGTTGTATTAAAACAGGTAACGGATCTGGATCATGAATAAAGCACCTTCTGGAAACTCATAGGTTATGTGAAACTTTATACAGTGATATAGGTTTTTTATTCATAGGTTATGAGTCATCTTTCCAGAGGTAGAAGGAAAAACACACCTAAGCTGGAAGAGATTAGATCAAATTGGTGCATTCATTTCCAAATCTCTCCTGTCTCCACGTCTTTAAAGTGACAAATCAAAAAAATTTAACCATTTATGAAAGAGTGCAGATAATTTTTAGGTTGTTTGTCCAGAAATACATTAGAATTCTTCAGGCTTCAAATGACAACAATCTAATGCAATTATTTTAAGGAAAAGGAGTATTCATTGGTTCATATAATTCTCAAGTGCAGAATCAGTTTGGGCTGTTTTGACATCAAATGATGTCAGTAGAGCTCGGTTTACCTCTCAGGTCTCCTCATGCACAGTCTTAGCTTTAGGTGAAGTCAAGCTGGTGGCAGCAGTTCCAGTCTGCCTGCTTCCTGGTATAGTTCCAGGAGAGTGGCAAAATTCTCTATCACAAAAGTCACAGAGAAAGTCTCTCTGGTTGAATCTTCTGACTACCTTCAAGCCAATCACTGGGACAAGAAGAGATAGCACATAGACCTACTGAGGCCCCTACCTCCAACCCTGTCAGAAGTGGTGTTAGTCGGATTCCAGGGACCACAAAGACTGAGAGAGGGAGAGACGGTTTCTTAGAGGGTCTGTCTCTTCCACTAAACTCTAAGACTGCACTTGAAAGCTTTTTAAATGTCATGATCCTACAGAAAATAATAATAGTCCTGTGCTACACTAAGTTCTGAGAGAGCTAATGTCTCAACACAACACAAAACAGCAGTCCAGGGAAAGCTCTGTTCAGGGGTCAGCATGATTGTGTGGAAAGACCACCTAATCAAGTGCAGTCTCAAGTCTTAGATTTTAGATCCAGATTTACCACTTACTAGTAAGTGGTTGAGGCATGTCTCAATTTCTCTGTATTTTAGTCTCCTTGTTGGTAGAATAGGGATAATAATACCTGCCCAGCCTACTTCACAGAATTGCTGGGGAAAAAAAATCACATGAAATAATGTCTATCCATGTATTTTGTAAATTAT
This sequence comes from Sus scrofa, assembly GCF_054392235.1. NCBI lineage: Eukaryota > Metazoa > Chordata > Mammalia > Artiodactyla > Suidae > Sus > Sus scrofa. The sequence goes on along the minus strand of NC_139391.1, from coordinate 83,514,778 downwards.
AGGGTGTTATACGAATGTGAGGCATTAGTCCTATTTTCTGGGACTCAGTTTCCCATCTGAAAGACAGAGTGGGAGATAGGAGATCTCTCCAACACCCACACCAAGTTTATGCTATTATCTGATTTTGCTTCATAGCTAAATGAATCCATAGGGTCAATGAGGTTGCTTAATATAAATACAACTAACCCTATGAACACATGGTAGTCAAAAAGGGTCAATCAGGATATGCAAACTTAAATTACTGATCTCATTTTTTTTTTTTTTTGTCTTTTTAGGGCCGCACCCGCAGTATATGGAGGTTCCCATGCTAGGGGTCTAATCGGAGCTACAGAAGCTGGCCTATGCCACAGTCACAGCAATGCCAGATCCAAGCCACCTCTGTGACCTACACTACAGCTCATGGCAATGCCAGATCCTTAACCCACTGAGTGAGGCCAGGGATCAAACCTGCAACGTCATGATTCCTAGTTGGATTCATTTGTGCTGTACCACGATGGAACTCCTGATCTCATTATTTTAAAAAATATCTGAAAAAGCACTGGGCATTATTTATCTGAACAAACATAAAGCAGTTGAGGGAAACAAGATTTCAAGGGCAACTTGAGCAAGGAGACAAGGTGTATTGACTATACAGAGGGCCAATTTCTTTCAAACAGAAATTAGTTCTCCTCCAAAATGCAAAACTATGCCATGAACATGTGATGAACAGCTATTCACCACAACAGACACAATCCTCAAATCAAGCTCAACAAGTTCTCAACTTCCTTTGCAAAAAGAGAAAATAACCAACTGATGCCACAGGAATTCATTGATCCCACCTCTATTGTTCCCCCTAAACTTTCTCTGCTTAAAAATGGTAAGAAGTAAAATGAAAAGATTTGAATTTTATAATTGCCCTCTTCTACAAGTTTCCTGCTGTGAAATATGCATTAGGAGAAGAGAAGGAACTAGGTCCAGATAACCTCAATTGAGGTACACATAATTAGACACTACTTGAATTCTAGATAGCGTGTTCAGCATAAATTCAAACAAATAAAATAGAAGAAAACAATACATGGAAAGAATACAAAGAGTTATTCTTATGCAGATATAACATATAAAAATATATAATTAAATATCTTGTATAATCTCAGGAGGCCTTCAAAATGAAAGAATGATACAGTGATTACACTTCTGGGAAAAACAATACATTAGCAAATGGCCAAATCCTGACTCCTTGTTTCCAGCCCCCTCTGCTAGTTTGCAAGCAAAATTTAAGCCTCACAACTATCTCACTGCCTCCAATATTGCTCCATTAAAAAAAAAATATAGCTAAATTGGCCTCTTCCTGTCAACACAACGACATAAGGAGTACAAAGGAAATTTGTATGTGAAAGTTATTTTAACTCCTTTATAAAAGGATAATAAAATATTTAATTTACATGATCAGTCATTACCTGGACATCCAAATTCTGCTAGAAGAGTGTTAATGTTCTCAAAGGATGGATTCAATGGCTATTTTGATCTTGCCTGTTTGAGAATCAGTGCCACACGTATCAGCCATGTGAATACAGTCAACAACTCAGTGACATCAGCTAGTGGAGTGAAATATCAAACCAAACATTACCATTCCTAACCTCCATGCTGCTATCATAAAATATATCTCAAAATGCCCACATCTCAACCCTAACGTGTAAATATAAACAACCAACCAGTCTACTTTTTCCAGTTAGTTATCACAGAAAAGACAGGACCTTGAAAGGACAGGAATCAGTGATTCTATATAAGCAGAAGAACCTAGCAGTATTAATATTCTTCAGTGAATGACACTCTCATCTACCTTGTAACATAAAGCCCAAATCTAGGAGCAACTCATAATATCTCCATTCCTGAAATCACATTTCTACTCCAAAGCCACAGTCTGAGTTTTTGTCTCATGTGCCTTTAAAATAGAATTTCTCAGACTCAGTACCATTGATCATGAGGCTGGATAATTCATTCTTTCTTTGTGGAGGCTGACCTGTGCATTGTTGAGTATTTCGCAGCATCCCTCATCCCTACTTACTTGATGCCATTAGCATCATCATCACCCTGCCCCCATTCAACTGAAATGACAAAAACTATAAATAGCCAGATGCTGTCAAATATACCCTTGGAGGCATAAGTGGCCCAGTTGAGAACCACTGGTCTCAAAACCATCCATTCCTCTTCTGAGCCATTGAAGTGACTACCGTCTCTTGGACACACAACCACTATAACAGACTCCTACTTGAATTAGCCTCACCCACTCTGTTCCCCTTCAATCTTACAGATACACTGTAGCCAGAGTGAGTTTTATTTAAATTCAGCAATTAACTTCCTTTGGGAAGTCTTTCCAATCTTCTATATGCTCTTATAACCATGTACCTTCATTTACATAGCACTTAGTATCCTTGCAAATTTATATTTATTTGTATTATTATCTGATTAATATTTGTCTCTTCCACTGGTCTTCAGGAAAGGAATCTAACCATTTACCTTCTCTGATGTCTAGCAGAGTATAGAAAAAGGTTGGTTCACAATAAATACTGGGGAGGGGAAGATAGAAGGAAGGAAGTAGTGAAAGAAGGAAAAAAGAGGGTGGAAGAGAAGAAAAATTTTGATACAAAAGTTCTTTTTTTGTCAGTTCTGGTATAACTGCCCCAAAATGGTGCAATAATTTGGAACAAAGAGAGTAGGGTTTTTTGCAAAGGATATGGAAAGGGTTATGGCCTACCATCTAATGAAAGCTCACCAAGAGATATCAGTAGAAGCTAACATTTATTGAGAGCCTACTAGATTCCAGGTACTTTATTTAAGTTATCTTGTTGAATCCTCTCAACAGCCTTAGGAGTTTATATTATTATATTTTTCAGATGGACAAATGTACTTAATAGAGGTTAGTTAAACAGTCAATAAGCTACAGAGTTTAGAGTTCAAACTTTCCTGTTTAGCTGCCATGTACTCTGCTTCTGCAGGGACAGTTAACAGCAATTTTATTAAAGATTTAGCTCCTGCAATCCCATTTCTGAAAATCCATTGTGTCAAACAAATAGCAGGGTTCAAATGCAGATGAATTTCTGCAACATATCTAGTTTGTACATTTCCCCCCAACAGAAACAACTCCAGAGTCATACAGTTTCATTTGAAATTTTAATGAGGCACAACAAGAAAAAAAGGAGGAAAGGAAGAGAATGGGAAATAAGAGCCATCTAACAGTAGATCTAAGAAATTGTGTTTGCTGCAGTATTAAAGCACAAAACAGAATCTTTCATCTCGAACATCATTTAAAAGACCTTGGTTTGTTTAATATATTATCAAAGAATATAATTTAATGTCACTTTGAGGCATAGAAAAATTCTTACTTCAAAATATTCAATAAGAACAATAATTGCCACAAAATGAATCTCTCCTTTTGATATATCTTTAGAGAGAAATAGGAGAAAAGTCAATTTAAGGCTATACTTTGGAATTCTTTCACCATAGCTGCATAATGAAACATGGAGTTTCTAAAATATTTATGGAAACTTTCATTATTTAAATATTTCCAGTGAGTTTTATTTTTCCCAAGGAGTAACATTTTTTTTCTTAAAAAATACTTGAATACATATAGATATGGTTAGAGATAGAGACAGAGATACATACGTATGTGGTTATGTATATGTCTATGTATAGGAACACATAACTTTCTCTCATAAACAGCTGGCAGGAATATAAACTGGTTCAACTTTTTAAAAGACAATTAAACATGCAGAAAATTTTTATACCCTTCATATTCTTAATTCAATGATGTCATGTCTATGATACTATACATAGAAAATCCTAAAAATGCCACCAAAAATTACTAGAATGATGCCACCATTCATTACTCATCAATGAATTTGGTATAGCTGCAGGATACAATACAGAGAAATCACTTGCATTTCTATACACTAACAATGAAACATCAGAAAGAGAAATCAAGGAAACAATCCTATTTACCATTACATCAAAAAGAAGGAAATACCTAGGAATAAACCTACCTAAAAAGGAAAAAGACCTGTACACAGAAAACTATAGGACACTGATGATAGAAATTGAAGATGACACAAACAGATGGAAAGATATACCATGCTATTGGATTGGAAGAATCAATAGTGTTAAAATGACTATACTACCCAAGATGATCTATAGACTCACAGAAATCCCTATCAAAATACCAATGACATTTTTCACAAATAATTTTAAAATTGTATGGAAACACAAAAGACTAAAAATAATGAAATTAATCTTGAGAAAGAACAGAACTGGAGGAATTATGCGCCCCAACCATAGACTATATTACAAAGCTACAATAATCAAAACAGTATGATACTGGCACAAAAACAGACAAACAGATCAAAGGAACAGATTGTCCAGAAATAAACCCATGCACTTACAGTCAATCAATTCACAATAAAGGAGGCAATAATATACAATGGATAAAAGACAGTCTCCTCAATAAATGGTGCTGGAAAAATTGGACAGCCACATGTGAAAGAATGAAATTAGAACCAAAATAAATTCAAGATGGACTATATCCAGTAAGACTGGATGCTATTAAACTCCTACAGAAAAACAGGCAGAACACTACTTGACAAAAATAGAACCATTTTTTTTGTGTCATCTCCTAAAATAAAGGAAATAAAATAAATAAATAGAACCTAACTAAATTTAAAAGCTTTTTCACAGAAAAGGGAACCATCCACAAAATGAAAAGACAACTTACATAATAGGAGAAAATACTTGCAAATGATATGACAGTTTAGGGATTAATATCAAACGTACACAAACATCTTTTGCAACTCAATATCAAAACATCTTCCAAAATAGGAAATAGCAGATATCCAAAAGGCACATGAAAAGATGTTCAATATCACTAATCATCAGCAAAATTCAAATTAAAACCACAATGAGATATCACCTCCTACCTGTCAGAATGGCTATTATCAAACAAACAAAAATAACGGATGTTAGCAAGGTTGTGGAGAAAAGGGAACCCACATGGATGGACTTGGAGGACATTATGCTAAGTGAAATAAGTCAGACAGAGAAAGACAAATACTATATGACATCACTTATATGTGGAATATAAAAATTATAGAAAACTAGTGAATATAACAAAAAAAAAGCAGAATCATAGATAGAGTAAACTAGTGGGAAGAGGGAAGGGGGAGGGGCAATTTGGGTACAAACTATTAGGTATAAAATAAACTGCAAGAATATATTCTACAAAACAGGGAATATAACCAATATTTTATAATAACTATAAATAGAGTATAACCTTTAAAACTGTGAATCAGAGTTCCCATCGTGGCTCAGTGGTTAAGGACCCTGACTAGTATCCATGAACATGTGGGTTCAATCCCTGGTCTCACTCAGTGGGTTAAGGACATGGTGTTGCCATGAGGTGTGGTTTAGTCACAGATGCAGCTCGGACCCCACCTTGCTGTGGCTGTGGTGTAGGCCAGCAGCTATAGCTCCGATTGGACCCCATAACCTCCATATGCCGCAGGTGTGGCCCTAAAAAGACAAAAAAAATAAAATAAAATAAATAAAATACAATAAAGTTTTGAATCACTATACTGTATTCCTGTAACATATAATATTGTACAGTGACCATATTTCAAAAAATAGTAATAATAGTGCAATGTCTACTCATTTATTATATGACTATACAGCAAGATTTAACTGTAAGTATAATTATCTCAATATGGTTTATAGTAACAAAAACAACAACAACAAAGATATAACCTATCTAACTAAGGACAATCAATAAATACGGCACATCCAGACACTGGAATGCTATGCAGTCATTAGAAAAGATGCTATAGAAGCACATTTGCTGACTTGGGACTATGTTTAATAATACGTTATTAAGTGAAAACAAATTAGTTTAAAAATAGTAAGCATAATATGTTTCTGCTTTTGTAAAAACATACTTATTATACACAGAAATAAGTCCAAAAGAGCAATTATCAGAATAATATCAACTGTATATGGAAACTGAAATTATGGATTATTTTACATTTATGTATGTGTGTTTATAATGTGATATAGGTCTGTGTGCATATAGATACAGATATATATGTATATGTGTAATAGTATATATGTGATTTTCATAATTTTCCAGTGAAAAAATATTAGCCGAGTTTCTTTCTAGAAATAAAACTACCAATATTAATTTTAAAAAATTAAATTCTTAAAGCCAGTTTAAAAGTATGGAATATTACTTATCCATGAAAAGGATAAAATTGCAGCCACATGGATGGACCTAGTAATTATCATATAAGCAAAGTCAGTCGGAAAGAGAAAGACAAATAATATATGATACTACAAGTGGAATATAAAGTAAAATACAAATGAACATATCTGCAAAACAGAAACAGACCCACAGACATAGAGAACAGACTTGTGTTTGTCAAGGTAGAGAGGTGGAAGGGGAAGGAAGGATTGGGAGTTTGGGATTAGCAGAGGCAAACTAGTATATATTGGAGAGATAAACATCAAGGTCCTACTGAATAGCACAGGGAGCTGTATTATATTCCATAATAAATCTTAATGGAAAAATATGAAAAATAATATATATGTGTAGAGATATATACATATATATATCTGAGACATTTTTCTGTACAGCAGAAATTAACACAATTAAATCAACTTTAATAAGTTTCTTAAAAAAGAAAACATACTATATGATTCCATGTATATATTATTCTGGAAAAGGAAATGCTAATTTGTAGTAACAGGGCAAATGGTGCCCTGGGATGAATGGATTGACCATAAAAGAGATTGAGGTTTCCGTGGTGGCTCAGTGGTTAACAAATCCGTCTAGGAACCATGAGGTTGCAGGTTCAATCCCTGGCCTTGCTCAGTGGGTTAAGGATCCGGCATTGCCGTGAGCTGTGGTATAGGTTGCAGACGCAGCTCAGATCCCGCGTTGCTGTGGCTCTGGCGTGCAGCTCTGATTCGACCCCTAGCCTGGGAACCTCCATATGCCGTGGGAGCAGCCCTAGAAAAGGCAAAAAGACAAAAAAATAAAAAATAAAAAAAAAATTAAAAAAAAAAGAGATTGAGGGAAATTTAGGGGATAATGAAACTTTTCTACTTCTTGATTATGTCAGTGGTTACACAAGTGCTTGCATTTGTCAAAGCTCACAAAATTGTACATACAATTAAAGTGTTTGCATTTTATTTTATATAAATCGTACCTCAATAAAGGTGATTTTTTAAAAATAAAAAAAGATGGGAAATAAAATATATACACCAAAGTCAATAGCTAAAGATACTTAATAAAGGTACATTTAATAAAATTAAGTCTACCCAAAAGTCTCTCCTAATTATATATTAAACCATACATAAATAATGGTCATTTCTTTTTTCAAAGGTATCCTATATTAGCCAGTCATTTTACCTCATCTGCATTTTCTCTAGGTCTTTTAGGAATGTTTAGAGGCTACATCAAATGCCTTTCTATAATAAAAATACCACTGTGTTCCCACTCAGCTTGTTAAGAAATCAAAGAAAGAAATTAAGTTAGTTTGGCATGATTTGTTTTTGATGAACCCATGTTGCCTCCTAATTATCACATTATTTTTCTCCAGATGTTTGCAAATTGAGTGAGCACAGAGATTCTCTTTGTTGACAGGCACCATGAAAGCCCTGGACAACAGATTAGGCTTGAAAGCTTTTGATTATACTGAGTTTGCCAATGAGTTTTTCAAGAGTATTGACAATGGAGCTTATATGGCTAAAAAACAAACGTGCACACACATACTTCAAAACACAACTATAATTATTAACGTTGGGATGTAAAACTAATAAACAGATGATGAAATAAAACCTCTGAAATCTATACACTAAGGAAAACCCAGGATCTTAACCACCCAAACAAATAAAAGGTAGTAGTGATATGAAAACTCAAACATATGATTACATAAATGTAGACACATATCTATATAACTACAGGTAAAAACATGCAAATATAACAGTAATTTGGCAACACACTGTTCATCTTTATTTTGGTTTATTCAGTTTATGCAGTTTCATTGCAGCATATAGTCCCCTGATGCATAATTGAGACCTAACTTTGGGAAAGGTAAACAAAGAATTAAGGCTGCATTTTTTTCCCAATTTTATCTACCATCAGCAATAGCAGTGAGTAAAGACAAAACACTTGCCAAGACTGCTGACCTCTGTGTCTCTTTATCTACAAAGCAAGGTTAATGATTCAAGACAAGAAAAAGGATTTGATGAATGAATGAAACATTGTGAAAACAGAATACTAACAATATAAGTAGTAATCTAAAATTTAAAAAATCAAGACATAAACATAGGCTATTTTAAATATTTCCTTTGAACTGTAACAGAAGTGAAAGCAAGAGTGAAAGCAAGAGTTATTATCAGCCTGCAGAACCGATTAAGTTGCTTTATAACCTAAAAGATATAAATGTCTATTAATTTACTTGGTAAAATTGTCCCAGTCAATACTTTTATACATGGCATTGGAATGCTTATGAAATTACAAGTTAAGGAAAGTTTCTCTACTGATCCTGTAAGCCCTTACTCTATCTCCTCTCCTCACAATATTAAAATAACATGTTATGATTTCTTCAAAGCTATCACTCTAGCAAGCAAATAAATCAATATTAAGCTTCAAAACTCTTACCATGCCCAACAGCAGTACTTCTAAATCAAACAAGTAAATTTTAATAATGCAGCGCCTTTTTCACCAAGGAATTTGAAAGTCTTAATGGTAAATATCCTCATTTATTTTAACTGCAAAAATGTTTTTCCTTTGCATAAAGTAAAAAGACAAAGAGAGTTCTCCCTTAGAACTGCAAAATCGGAAAACTACAGCCTTGTTATGATGAACTAGTAGAAAAAACAGCTGTGAGTGCTTGGCAGAAATTGTATCATAATGAGCTCATTCTTTGCTCACATAAAATCATGACACTACTAAAATCCAGGTACACAATGAAGGATTACACACATGATAAGGATTTTCCTTTGGAATACTGGTTCAAAGATAAATGCCCAAAAATAGTCATCAATAATAATGTACTTTGGGCCATGAAATATTTTCGCTCTTAAGCTCTGCTTAGAGTATCTTAGAGTACTGCAGTCACAATCTCTCCTCCCCACCCACAAGATCTGTTTGCATGCCATCAGCCTCTGTTATTTCTGTGAATTAGCTAAGACTTGTGTCTCTCTTCCTTCTTCCTCCTGTTGACAATTTTTAGACTGTTTCCTAATTATTAAATTCTCCATCCACAGAAAAGAGAGGAACTTTTAAGCTCTTATTTATGATGCCTGCCCCAGTTTTAGAGTAAAAGGTTGAAGAATCATCAAAAATGATGTTTTTGGTTTTTTTAGTTGTTTAGATGTATTGTTTCCAAGCTTTTCCTGGATTAGCTAGTGTGGACATCAGCTGTTCCCAGAAAGGTTAGAAAGCCTGAGACATATCTTTGGGCTGATGTATGGTTAAATTCTGCCTATACGATTATACATAAATAAATATAAATAATACAAAAATTAATAAAATTACATATACCTGTTTCTCTGGCTCTCATTTTAAGGCTGCACCCACTTAAAGTGATTTTTAAAGGTAATCCAAAACTCCCCTAGTGTAACTATCAATTGAAAAATATGAAAATATCATTGGATTATATGTAAATTATTAAAATTATTGGTAATCATTTGTCATTCATATGACATCACAAACTTTTTTAACAATTCATTTTATCTGAAGTTTGCGGTAGTTTTGTCAGTAGTAATGTGTAATACCTGAAAACAATTCCAAGTTTTCAAAGTGGCATATCAAAAAAGACCAAACCCTCGCACTTCTTTTTTTTTTTTTTGCTTTTATAGCCAAACCTGCAGCATATGGAAGTTCCCAGGCTAAATGTCGAATCAGAGCCCTCCTGCACCACAGCCACAGCAACAGCAATGTCGGATTAGAGCCACATCTGCAACCTACACCACAGTTCACAGCAACGCCAGATCCTTAACTCACTGAGCAAGGCCAAGGATCAAAACTGCATCCTCATGGATACTGGGTTCGGGTTTTTTACCGCTGACCCACAATGGGAACTTCCCCCTTACATTTTATTATTTTTGGGGGGGGGCAGGTTATTTAATGTTTGATTGTTTGGTTTTATTTTTTTATTTTTTTTTTTTTGTCTTTTTGTCTTTTGTTGTTGTTGCTATTTCTTGGGCCGCTCCCGCGGCATATGGAAGTTCCCAGGCTAGGGGTCGAATCGGAGCTGTAGCCACCGGCCTACGCCAGAGCCACAGCAACGCGGGATCCGAGCCGCGTCTGCAACCTACACCACAGCTCACGGCAACGCTGGATCGTTAACCCACTGAGCAAGGGCAGGGACCGAACCCGCAACCTCATGGTTCCTAGTCGGATTCGTTAACCACTGCGCCACGACGGGAACTCCTATTTTTTATTTTTTTAACCTTTCATTATTATTATTTTTTTTTCTACTGTACAGCATGGTCCACAAATAACAAATGCTGGAGGGGGTATGGAAAAAAGGGAACCCTCCTTCACTGTTGGTGGGAATGTAAGCTGGTACAACCACTATGAAGAACAGTATGGAGGTACCTTAGAAAACTATACATAGAACTACCCCCATACATTTTAAAGGTGCCAGAAAAGGCTTTTTCACATGGATAGCTGATGCCAATTTCTGTATTTTAATTCTACCTCTCTCCATCTTTTGCCCCTTCCTTAACACTACTCTCCTTTCTATTCGTGTAATATAAATCTGACTACATTTTTGAGAGTTTGTCCTGATGAACATGTTGACTTCTGAGCCTCCCATTTATCCCTGAGAATAGCTGGTCATATCCTCGCTAGCTAATCAGTTAGCCTATCATGGTTAACAATTCAAGTAAGAAATCTGTACTTGTTTCTTTAGGCTGTTATAACAAAAATGCCACAAACTGCAAGCTTAAAACAAAAGGAATTTACTCTTAGTTATGGAAGGTAGAAATCCTAAATCAGTGTGTTGACAGGGCCATACTTCCTCTGAGACTCTGGATAGAATCTTTACCTTCTTCCTAGCTTCTGGTAGTCACTGCCAATCTTTGGCACTAGAACTTGAAATTCTTGTCACTCCAGTCTCTGCTTCTGTCACCACATGGCATTCTCCCTATGTCTTTTCTCCTCTCATAAGTACATTAGTCATATTGGATTAAGGGTCCACCCTACTGTATCATGGCTCCATCTTAACTTACATCTGCAAAGACCCCCAGTTCTAAATACAGTCACATCACAAGTACCAGAAGTTAGGACTTCAACATATCTTTTGGGGAACACAATTCAACCCACATCAGTATCTCATGAAGTCATAATCAACTATAACAAAACAAAACTGTCTAGCAAAATATTTCCAAAGTATAGTGTCAAAACCATTGCAACTAGGATATATGGTATATTTTTTTTAATAATTTTTTTTATTTTCCCACTGAACAGCAAGGGTATATTTTAATTATTTCCTGGAGGATTTAATGGTAAGGTTTTGTTTTGTTTAAAGTATAATTTATGGTGTTGTGAACAGCATAGAGACTAAGTCATACATATATATACATTCTTTTTCTCATACTATCTTCCATCATGTTCTACCCCAAAAGACTGGATATATTTCCCTGTTTTTAAAGAAAAGAGCCAGGGTTATCTCCAGAATTAAACTGAGTTCTTGTCTTCCTAGGCAGTTCTCCTAAGAATAAGTTGCAGAAGTCTATTGCATTAATATCCAAGGGCAAAATGTAGTACATAGTAATGATACTGCTCACATGATCAACTGATGAATTTCATTAGTCTAGTTGATGGAAACAGGACTTTATTGATGTTTTTTATTTGTCACTGGTAAATGACTACTGTAAAGAAAGACACCATCAGGCAAAGTATGAAGCAAAATGCATTCTTTCAGCAACTCATTGGTCCTAATTAAATTGTGATTTTAATTCATTTAAGCTAAAATTATCCACAGCATGTAAAATTTAAATACCTATTTAAGCAATAATACATACATGTACTGTATTAATTATGGACAGGCCAATCATTTTTACTAAATTTAAAGGGACTCAGTGTGATTTCACATTGCTCAGGTTCTCATTTCTTTGAATTAATTTTGTTAATATTTACTATATCTTTAAGCTTCTTGGTCCCTAAAAAAACCAGAATCAAAGCTCTAAGTAAAATTGTTCAATAAAATATGTCTTTAGATTATCAAATTTACTTAAAGTAGATTATATCCGAAAAACAAATGCAAGAAAATAATCATTGAAAGTAGCATTCTACTTCTCAAGATAGAAAATCATGGACTTGAAGAATAGATTTGTGGTTGCATGGGGGGAGGCAGAGGGAGTGGGGTGGATTGGGAACTTGGGTTAACAGATGCAAACTATGAAAAAAAAAAAAGAAAGAAAAATACCTAAGAAAAAGAAAGCAGATCTTCAATATTCCAAAAACCTACATGTTCTCTTCATGTAATCAGCTTCCTAACAAGACTATGACCTCATAGGTTCTTCAAATATTGTCATCAGTATTACTTCTTGATGTACACATACTATTCTAAATATATTCAATGATCAAATTGGATATACACTTAGACTTGAATTAAGGACCCTGTGTAAATAATTCCAATTTACAATATAACAGAGCCAATTCATTTAACAAGCTTTGAAAAGATAGAATGTGAGAGGGCAGCACTCTTATACCTTTGCCTATTAGGAAAAGAGGGTCAAAAACCATGCCTTAGCTTCTGATGCCTTGCAGAGATTTTATGTTGTGCTTGCTCCAGACTGTTTTCTTGATCCCCATTATGTTGTTAGCTCAGCAGAGGAAAGAGACAGTTTAAAAAATGTCACAGTGGGAAGTGTTTTAATATTGAGTGGTAAATCCCCAGAGGCAAATGCAAAATATATCCACATTTTTAAAAGTGCCTTTGAAGCAGGGACAATATTGTTAAAATAAGTGACTTGGGTTTCTCTCCTTTGGTTGAAGCTGTTTGTGGTTTGAGGTTGCTTGGGGGTAGGGAAAAGGAAAAGTGTTTTCCATAAAAAGTAATTATTTTTGCATTCTTATTTTATATTGTACCTCAAAATATAAGAACCTTCTTTCTCGTTTTATGTAGATTTCCTAAAATTATTACAGTAAGATATACACAGAACAAATGGTGACGTTAAGTAGAGTACTGAAAAGTGCACCTCTAAAGGTAAGGTTGTTGGTTGTACTGCGTTTAATAGCATTGTTGTCGGTCATTGCTAGCCTGCTCTCACAGGCAATCACCAAGAACTATTTTTACATAGTAGACACAGGAAGAATTATAAATATTCAATGATGATCTAATTAATGTCTTAAAATGGAAGATTCTGTCTTTCAAAGAAAAAAAAATACAGCCTCATTTTATGCATTGTACTGAAGAAAATAAGAAAGGTATCCCAAACTACAGTCCCTGGAGATTAAAATCAAAACTAAGTATTTTACAGAGCTGATGATAAAAATATTAAGATCTTCTGAAACTTCTGCACATCCCTTTCTGATGCCTTTGATGCTCTTCCTTCCTAATCTCATTTTATTGTCATTGTCCTCTCTCTAAAAGATTTAACTTCTCTATTTCCAAAAGTGCTTAGGTTTTCGGTATCCATTGCAACTCCTTTGTGGAAAAAATTGGCATTTTGATCTCTGACGTTGAACATCTGCAAACTAAATTTATATGCATGGTAATGACACACAATCATAAAGGATGTGAAATAATCTGTCTGTGTTACAACAGATGTCAATTTTTGTTACTTGTTATTACTAAAAGAGGAAATGGAGCTCCTCTCGGTGACAAGGAATGCTGCTTCTAATTCCTAGCAATAAATTGCACCTAGAATATATGCAGAAGTGGCACTCGGCCTGAATATCCATCACCATTTTGATTGTTTGAAATGCATCTGGTCCCTTTGAGTATATTTACTGTGATTACCCAGTTCAAGCCTTTTCACACTATTGTATGTGTCATCAAATGACAGTAATGAAAATAACTGCAACCATTATTATAGGTTTTAGGACTTTGCCATCTGTTGAGTATTAGCCTTTGCCATTCCCCAACTGGCATTCCACTGAGCCAAAATTACATAGAAGCTATCCCACAATACTGCATTTTTATATCACCTTTCATCTCCCATGCACCAAAGGTAAGGAATTCCTTAAACAGTTCTATTAGAATCTAGTAATTAAGAAGGAATTGAATAAACTCACTTTATATGATTTCAAACCATAGAGTACAAGTGTAAAGTCCTAGAAATAAATACAGCATATGCCAAGCAGTTCCAAGATTTAGCAGTGATCTACAATGTTGTGACATTTAAGTATCAATATAAAATGGTAAAAAATGAAAAGTATGTTATTATTTTCATGTAATTTAAATTATTTAGAAGAAACCTATATATCTCTTTTATGTAATGAGTAAGTAGGGTTAGGCTTATTTTAAACTACAGACTTCTAATGTAAGCATTTTGACCAGCCACACACACACGCATTCGTTAGAAATTTGTATTCACAAATCCAAAGACTGATATTTGATTATGCTATTGTCAACAGTAGTCCATTACCATATTAGAACCTGAGTACAATAGCTTTTTAGAAGTATTCAATATATACCACATCTAAAGAGTGTATACATGTATGTGTGACTGGGTCACCTTGCTATACAGCAGAATATTGACAGAACACTGTAAACCAATTATAATGGAAAAAATAAAAATCATTATAAAAAAGGTATTCAATCTAAATTCCAATCACAGAGTTCCTGTCATGGCTCAGCGGAAACAAATCTGACTGGGAACCAAGAGGTGGCAGGTTTGATCCCTGGCCTCACTCAGTGGGTTAAGGATCTGGCACTGCCATGAGCTGTGGTGTAGGTCACAGACGTGGCTCCGATCTGGCTTTGCTATGGCTGTGGCATAGGCTGACAGCTGCAGCTCCATTAGACCCTTAGCCTGGGAACCTTCATGTGCTGTGGGTGTGGCCCTAAAAAGACAAAAGACAAAGTAAATAAATAAATAAATAAAAATAAATTCCAATCACAAATAGGATACACACACACACACCCCAAAAATGTGTGTTTTATCACCATGTATATAAATATATATAGACATAAATGTGATGTATATACAAAATATTAGAGATGCCAAAATGCAAAGGAAAAGTTATAAACATGAAGCTTGAACCTTGATTGAAAGTTACATTTTTTAATTATGAAGGTTTCAAAGCTCCTTTTGCATAAGACAATTTTAACCAGACAAATGTGAGAAAAAAGCAGACTGCTATGAAAAGGAAAAGGCAAGTGTATGTAGTAAGAAAGCAAGAATAGTGCAACTAAAGAAAAAACTGCAGATGAAAAGTTCTCTAATTGTAACTTCTTATAGTCCATTTGTACCCCTCTGAGAGTCCACTTCAGTTTGAGTATATTGTAAGTAATCAAGCAATACTTTAGAAGACAACTGGACATTAAAGGACCAGGCTACATCAGAAATGGCTGTAGAGGATGTAGAATCAACAGACATTTTTTAAAAAATACATGGTGTTTTATAACAACTGAATACAAATCATTCCTTATTACACAAAATTCAAGAATTTATCAAATAGCATATGATCCAGGCCCAGAAAATTCCACTAACATTGAAGGTAGATGCCAGTTCAGTCTTTAGAAGAAGGAACAGAACCCTCACACTATATTCATTTTTTTGTGAATAATACACACTTTTGCTAATACTAATACTGAATCATCATTGTATGTGTCCCATGACAGAACAATAATTTAGGAAATTCATTTTAAAGGATGCAAAAGAAGAGACTTCAATAAGAATTTTTAAAAGACAGATCTGAAGATTAACTTTTCTCAATTAGTTTTTCCAGAAAGTAAATGAAAAAAGAATGATGAATAAGAAAAAAATATAATCAGTCATGATTTTTTATTTAAAAAAAAAACCCAACAATTAAAGGAAGGAGGACTTAGGAGACTGAACATAGTGATAGAAAATAAAAAGTACTGTTTCCTGTTAGGATCCTAGAAAGGGTGAGAAAAATATGTACCTTCCAATGTCAGTTAGAGGGCAACTAAAAAAGTGAAATCATTTTCTATCCAAAAGTAGACTCGGAAAGATAATTCTAACGATAATAGGTAAAATCTGAAAAAAGTATCATGGATTGTGGAAAAACTAAGCAAGTGACAAAAATGACCAATAAAACTGAAAATAATGAAGGCAGATTTGAGTGGTCTTCTTAAGTAAATAGGTGGTACTTTGCCTAAAATGTACCTGATGACACAATTATTGATCTAGTCTTGATGATGTGGCCAGCTAAACAGGAAACAAAAATAGCAAGAGCAATAATATCTCAAAAGTTATAGTGGCTATGAGGTCACTAAGAACACCCTGTAATACCCACTGCTGCCTGGAATAATATTTACTTAATGTATTTCTATTCAAAATGCTTTATACTCCGGAATAAGTTTCTAAGTAATGAACTTATTTCCTTTGAAAATGTTCCAAGGAATTTGGACAAGTCTCAGCCCTTTGGTGTTTGAACAATGCATGCTCCTTATTTGTGGTCAATAGCAAATAATTTAATTTAACCAATATCTCTTAGGCATTATCATGTTCTAAGCATCATGCTAGGAGCTACAAATGACACAAGGGTAAACAAGACTCAAATATTGCTGAGTCTGTACGCTTTATATCCCCCACAGACAACATGATGTTCAAGCTATGAAGGTGGCCCTTGTCTTTATTTGGATTATGGGATAGTGGAAAGAACTGACAAACAAGTCATGACAACAAATTATGAGAATGATAAAATCTAGACTTAAAATTTAGTGGAGAAGCAGGCCTGCAAACACAGACCTAAAGTAAGGCTGACTGAGAGAGATGCTTAATAGAAAGAAATGAGTTGTGAAACAGAGTGAAGAAAAGCATTGATTCTTACTGAGGACATTCTAAGGGAAGGTGGATTTAAACAAGCTTAGCAAGATGAGTAATGACGGGGAAGGGTATTTGAGACAAAGGGACTACATACCCACAGCAGCACCTATTCAAATGACAGAGACCAGAGGATGGGGCTGAAGGTTTAAGGGAGACAGTCAGAAAGCCATGAGGGGTCTTAAAAGGTGGGACAAGGAAGCTCAGTCTATTCCACAAACAAAGGAAGGCAAGTAAAGATTCTTGAGATAAACAATAATTTGATCAGGTCTCTGGCTCAGAAATAAAATTTTGGAAAACATTTTTGGACTATTTTAAATATGAAGAGAAATGACTAAAAGAACATATACTAAAATATTCACAAAAGAGGTACTTTTGAATGATAACAAGTGATTACCTCTTATTGCTACTTTCTAAATGTTCTACAATGAACATGAATACTGGCTGTATTTCTTAAAGCAAGTTGTATACTTTTCTGATATACTATATTCATCAATATAAACATAATATTTATTACTTTTATATAAATATAAGAGGTTGAAGGCAAAAAAATTTCTAAAACCATAAAAGTATTTAACTTTCAGTATTGATTAAGCCAAAATGCAGCCATTGGTCTTTGGTCAGGACTTTTACTGAAATTGATTTAGAGCCAAATATTTCTAGCAGCCAGCAAATGATGGCACTTTCCAGAATATCCTGCAGTCCAGTCCTAGAATAGCACTGTGACTCCTTGAGTTACAGGATAAAGAACCAGTTGGATCACAAATCTGGGAAATGAAAGAGTTTCTCTTCACAAAGCAGGAAATCATCAGATAAACACAAGGGCATAGTGACTTCCTGGGTTTCAGGGATCAAGTCCTGACATGATCTATTCCAGGTTGACTAGATGTCCCTTTAAAGGGTTCAGTCTCCATTTTTAATAAAAGCCAATCTAGATACAACATTGGTGAAGACAAGGACCAGCATCACTTACCTCTCCTGGTAAAATATTACTCTCTGTCCACTTGGAGGGAAAAAGGAAAACAGTAAAGAGAAAAGACATCATCCTTAAGAATGGGTATCACACAGTGAGAACCTTGGTGACTTCAGGTCAATGGATGTGACTTCAGGTCACTTTAATGGTCATTATTTTAGTTTTTTTTCTTTAATTTTTTTTTAATTAGAGTGTAGTTGATTTATAGTGTTGTGTTAATTTCTGCTGTACAGCATAGTGATCCAGTCATACATATATATATACGTGTGTGTGTGTATACATATATATATACACACATTCTTTTTCTCATAACACCTTAATGTTTTAGGAAGTCATTTTGAAAAAAATTCTTTTTACATCTTCTTAGTATGGTTCCCCTATGACTGAACACCATAGTAGATTAAAATTTATATCTTAAAAAAGTTTGATTATTTTTAAAGTGTGATTTTTAAAAAAGAAAGAAAGATCCAAAGAGGAGGGATGATGGTAACATCACATAAGCATCTTCTCTAACCAAAGGTCAAACATAAATCCTAAGCAGAGTGGAGAGAAGATACAATAAAGGCAAATGGCTTAAAGTTGACTTAAGTCTGGTTGGTCAATCCACATAATCCACAAAGCTGCTCTGAACATCTGTCTGATCAACCCACCCCACCCTAGGCAGACAGAGCTTAGAAGGTGCTGCAGGTCCAGACAGCATGATCGGTGAGCTGGTTCGGGTCACAACAATGGACGTCCCACCTGGTACAGGAATGCAGTCTGACACCTTCTAACCAGGCCTTAATACATTAGAAAGGAGAGTCAAAACTAAAAGAAGCCAACTGGATCAAGCACTGGGTAAGCTGAAGCACAGAGAGGAAATAAACTGAGGTTTGCAAAATCCTCCGAGCTGGCTTCCAAATTAGCATTTCATATGGTTCCTATCCATCAGTGGCATAGGTTTACCAGGATCCATTAAAAGCATCAACACAGGGGAAAAAAAAAAAAAAAAAAAAGATAGGCAAATGCCCCAGAGCAAGCATGTGCCAGTGTATTACAATTGGTCTTTTTTCAATAATTACTGAATGAATGAATTCAACTTCTCCTATGAAGACCAAGATCACATAAATACATATTTTCTTAGTAAAGGACGTGGGGATGTTAGAAAACACCCTCCACCATGCCACTTTCTCTCTTACAACTAATATTCCCCTCAGATATTTCTTGCTTCTTCATTTTTTTGTTCTTTCATTTCTTAAGCTATTTTTTCAAAATTAACCTATTCTGGTATCTGCTTCATTATTATAAAATGACAAAAAATACATAAATAACCATTAAAGATGGAAAATTCTATTTACCAATTAATACCAATAATCTCTCACGGCCCCTAAAAAAAATCCCTACCACATGATGGGCACAACTAGATATGAAAAATGGTGGTTAATCACCATTTTAAATTGCTACCTCTTCCACTTCACTAACTGAATAAACCAGATGTTGAGCTCTAACTATAACGGAAATGGGTGTAACTGAACTTAGTATCTGACAGGCAGATGAGAGAGGAAGGCATTAAAGAAAGACAAATAGGTGCAAATATATGCTTGCCAAATAGGTGATCCTGACATAGCGTGCAGAAAGACATGAAATGGCAGACATAGGACATAGATCATGGGACAGGAATCTTGAGCTTTATTTTGGGGGCAATGAAATTCTGTGGTACTTCTCAAGAAGGGGAGACAGGATGAAACTAGTGAGTTATAAAGCTTCTTGTGTAGCAATACAGAGAATGACATAAAAATGGATGAGACTGGAATAGGGGTACAAAAATAGGAAAGAGAAGAACCCAGAAGGCCCGAGTAAAAGCAGTGGCAGGGAAAGGTTAAGAAGATGAAATCATAGAATATGACATTTCTGACTGCTAGGGCAGTCCCTTGGCCTGAAAGCTCAACCCCATGCTGCCTGTACCATGTCTTCTCACTCTCAAGTTTCAACTCAAAGATTTTTTCTTCCAGGAAGTCAACTCTTTGAGAACCATTCCTTTGTTCTCCCACAGCCTTTTGTTGCTCCTCTTGTAGCATTTAGTTCATTCTGCCCTGTATTAGAGTTAGCCCTTTACATGTGTACTGCCCAGGTAACACCATAGACTCCTTGAAAGAGGGTCCTTGGCTGATTAATTCAGTTATTCCCTCTCACCCCAAAATACCTTGCACATAATACTTTGGGTTAACAAAGAAACTAACTGAAATGCCTCAAAAACACACTTTGCTGGTTTTGCATTGCTATAGCGATAACCAAATTCCAGAGCCAAGAGTAGGCATAACATGATAAGGAGCAATTGGGCTAAATTCAGAAGACCCAAACTAGGCTACAGAGAAAAAAGGAGTAACTGAAACATGAGATATTTCTTGATAAGCATTGACATTGGTTTCTTTATCAAAACACTTTTCTGTGCATCTCCCTGTAAATCATGACAATAGTAACAGAGATCCAAGGGTGTTTTATTTGTAAACTGAAAAAACAACAAATCCAAGCTGGCATTGTGCAAAGATACTTGTGATTCACTGTGGGAAAAAATGTTTTTATCTCTCCCATACATTTCAGCATTAAAATGAAAAAAAGAAAATTCCCTATTTAGGAATAAAAATGAGTTTGGGGCTCCAGAAAAAGATAACAGCTTCTCTGTTTTAATTATGACCACCACCAAGGAAAGGAACTATATCTGTTTTCCCCTGTATTAACCAAAGAAGAGATTGAATACTAAGTTATTTATTAACAACTTATCAGGCATTTTGGATCTCATAATTGAGAAGGGATGAATCACAAAAGGAGAGCCATCTAGGGCTACTGGCTCCCTAAGAATTCCTCGGTTTTAATATCTCTCCTCCTAAATCCCTTTGAGGATAGCTGCTTAGATGCTGAGAGAAAATAATTGAACAATTTCATGGTGACATTAAACAGCAGCTCATAATTGACCTCAATATGAATAGCAATAAAGATGGAGAGAATGACATATGCTCTATACAGTGAGCGTGGGCAGGATTCAAATCCTAATGCCTTTCACTCCAGCAAAGAAGGAACACATGAGAAAACTGCTTAATAATCATCCAAAGCCTATTTGCTTTCTATCACAGAGCTGGACATTTTAATATCACCTCTGCTAATTGACTGCACTGAAATGATAGGACCACTGTCTGCAGCAAGAGAACTCTCGGATTTGCATTGATCTGAGAATTGACCAATTTGGTAATGCCACTTGTATCCTAAAAGGGCGTCTCAATTGGCCAGTCCAAAGTGAAGTGTTGTGCAATTTTCTGTATAATCAGCATTAATAGCAGCTAAAGAAGGTGGGGTCTTCAACTCAGAAGGCATGATGCCAAATATAAAGGTTATAGCTGCTACTCACTCCTCCCTGTCCCCTCCTTTTATATCTTGGATCTGAATGTAGTACCAGAGCTGGAGGCATTTACTCAGACTGTTCTGATTCTTTTAAAGACAGCTCTGAAGTCTGGATGTACAAATAGAGAGAGGCTGTTTGATTTGCAACACTGGTTCCCCTGAGTATCTGTCCCCACAAAATAGATCTTTCAGAGTCAATTCAGTAGCCCCCCTTATCCCAGTGGATGGCTGAAACCACAGATAGTGCTGAATGCCACATGTACTATTTTTTCCTGTACATGCATGCCTATGATAGAGTTCAGTTAAAAATTTGACACAGTAAAAGATTAAAAACAGTAACTAATAATAACATGAAACAATTATAACAGTATACTATAAAGAAAGTTATGTAAGTGTGGTTTCTTTATCTCTCAAAACATCTTAATACACAAATTCTGCAATAAGATATGCAATGAATATTAAGGTTTCTATCTTAACTAAGCACAAACCATGCACCATGGCCATAACATTTGCTGTTGGAGGTGTGAGAGCAAAACTAGCATGAAGTTCTTTTTCCTTCTTCACAATTTCAGAATAAAAGATTCTTCCTTACCACAGATTTTAGCAACCTCAGCATACAATTTTTTTCTTTCCTTATTAAGTCAAGAACTTTCACCTTTTCACTTAAAGAAAGCACTTTATATCTTCTCTTTGGCATATCAGAATTGTCAGTATCACTACTTTTGTGCTTTGGGGCCACTATTAAGTGAAACAAGGTTTACTTGAACACAAGCACTGCCCTACTGAGATGGTCCAGCTGAGAACATAGAGGGCTAATAAGTGACCCACAGGTAGGATACTGTGGGTAAAGTGATGATTCATGTCCCAGGTAGGATGGAGCAGGAAGGCCCAAGATTTCACACTACTCAGAATGGTGCACAATTTAAAATTTATGATTGTTTATTTCTGGAATTTTCCATTTAATATTTTCAAACTGCAGGTGATGATGGGTAACTGAAACCAAGGAAAACAAAACCAAGGATGGGGGCGGGGGGGCTACTGTATTTATAACACTTGCATATTAAAATGTGTATTAAGGAAATTCTAGACAAAAAAGGAAATACAAAATATTACCAAAGTGACTCAACTAGTAACTATACAACCAAACTCATTATCCTCCCCAGTGAGAAAGTGAGGGAAAGTGGGAAAGGAGGCTCTTGCTCTTGTATTCTCTAATATAAAAGCTCCACCACCCACCTGTTTACCTGCCTCAGAATTGTTATTTCTTTGGCTATATTCTTACAATTGTCCCCTAATTGGTCTCCTAACTCACCCACCCTATCCGTCCACCACAAATGTGTCCACCTAAGCAATCAGCAAATTAACAAATCTGACCCTTTGATGGCTAATGCCCCTCACTCTGGCTGAAAAGACACACCTCTTCTGTTTGTTGCCAATCTCTTTATTCTTTCCTCCTGGTCTCTCCACCCCCTCTAGCCCCATTTAACATTTACCATTACTGAACTACCTGTAGTTACACAAACTCACCTCGTTATGTCAGGCCTCCTGTATTGGCATATACTTCTCCCTCAGTTATGAATGGCACCCCAACTTGGCCCACTTGCAAAGCTTCTCTTTATCCTCAATACCTTTTCTAGATGTGACTGGTTTTGTAAATTCCTTGTATAAAACTACCCCATTAGCAATATTAGCAGTTCCTTTTTTGTAGTATTCCTGCATCTTGTATACAGTTCTTGGATTGCATTTATCCTACCATCATATTATGATCATGTGTTTCCTGTTCTCCTCTACAAAGCAGTGAGCAGGTGCTTCTCCTGAAGCAAAAGCAGTGATGAGAAACATGGCCTCTGGAGCTTCCTGATTTCAATCCTGGCGCCACTCTTTACATAACCTCTCAGTGCTTTCAATTGTAAAATGAAGATCAGGACAATATATTCCTTAGAGAGTTGGTTTAAGGATTAGAAAATCAGATTTCCATAAAACATAACCAATGTTTAATGAATGTTATTTGTCAGATTGAAAAGTTATTGGCAATCCAGCAATCCCACTCCTGGGCATCTATCCAGGGAAAAAACCATGACTCGCAAAGACACATGTACTTTGATATTCATTGCAGCACTATTTTCAATAGCCAAGACATGGAAACAACCTAAATGTCCATCGACAGGACAAGAAGATGTGATACATAAACACAATGGAATATTACTCAGCCATTAAAAGGAAAGAAATACTGGCATTCTTAGCAACATAGATGGATCTAGAAATTATCATGCTAAGTGAAGTCAGCCATACAATGAGACACCAACATCAAATGCTTTCACTGACATGTGGAATCTGAGAAAAGGACACAATTAACTTCTTTGTAGAACAGATACTGACTCACAGACTTTGAAAAACTTATGGTCTCCAAAGGAGACAGTTTGGAGAGGTGGGGGAATGCGCTGGGGTTGTGGGAAGGAAATCCTATAAAATTGGATTGTGATTATCATCATACAACTACAAATGTAATAAATTCATTGAGTAATAGAAAAAAGTCATTGACACTCATATTTCAATTCCAGTGGACACATGGTAAAGATCTAGACATGAGAGTTGAACTGGACGGTGTAGACTGACTTAAGGAAGGAAGTAATAGTCAAGTTCATTCCAATAGAAATATTCTTGGTAGTGGTAGACGCTAGATTCTATGAGCTGTTTAAGCAAGAAAACATTCTTTCAAGAGCCCTAATACCTACATATCTTCATCAATTGCTTTGGGTACTGCTATTCTATGTCTTTTCAAACTTTGATTCTAGAGCACATTCATCTTTTCCAGGGTCTTATTTTCATCCAATGCTATCTTTCCTCTTCTGAACAGAACTTCCCCAGGTACGTTAGAAAGAGCTAATAAGCTTACTTACCAATCTCAGCTTCACTGGTCACCTTGGAAAAAATACACAATTTCACTAGTCCTTAACCTTACCTAATTTTATATCATTGTATCAAAAGAACAGCACAAGATCCCCAGAAAAAATACATATGTAATGTTTAAGTGAGTACATATAAAGACCATTTGTCTTTCCTGTGATATGCACAACACAGACGTGTCAAACTTATACACAAAGATTTTTAATTTTTGAAAGCCAATACAATATTAATTTATAAACTAATTATTCTGAGTAACTTAAAATCATTGAATCTATTACTTATCTGTCCTCACAATAACCTTTTAGGAATAGACAACATATTGTAAAGTTGAGGCACAAAAGGATACACGACATTAGAAGTGGTGGTAAGGGTAGTCTTTGTTTAACGCTCTTTCCTTAGGACATGAACTTTAAAATCCAAAAGAAAAACATCCCATTCAAAAAATGCAAACAACAAAAAAATCCTAAGCTCAAATACAGCTTTATAATCTGTAGAAGTGAGTTATACCTTCATAAATTGTGGGAAGTTTCAGCATTAGAAATTGAATTTTATTAAACACCCTCCAAACAAATACTTAGCAAATTAAGTCAATATCATTTATCCAATTATCAATTTATAAATACAATACTTAAAATACTTCAATACAGACTAAATTAAGAACTCCCCAGATACGTATATTTTTAAAATTTTTAGTTCCATCCACGTTGCTTCAAATGGCATTATTTTGTTCTTTTTTATGGTTGAGTAGTATTCCATTGTGCATGTATTCCATATATATATATAAATATATATACACTGCATCTTCCTAAGGATGTCCACTCTCACCACTACTACTCAACATAGTTTTGGAAGTCCTAGCCACGGCAATCAGAGAAGTAAAAGAAATAAACAGAATCCAGATTGGAAAGGAAGCAGTAAAACTATCACTATTTGCAATGACATGATACTATACCTAGAGAACCCTAAAGACTCTACCATAAAACTGTTAAAGCTCATCCATGAATTTGGCAAAGTCACAGGACAGGATACAAAATTAATTCACAGAAATCGATGGCATTTCTATACACTAACAATGAAAGTTCAGAAAGAGAAATTAGGGAAGCAATCCTGTTTACCATCGCATCCAAAAGAATAAAATACCTAGGAGTAAACCTACCTAAAGAGACAAAAGACCTGTACTCTGAAAACTATAAGACACTGATGAAAGAAATCAAAGACGACACAAATAGCATGGAAAGACATACCATGCTCTTGGATTGGAAGAGTCAATATTATCAAAATGACAATATTACCGAAGGCAATCTACAGATTCAATGCAATCCCTATCAAATTACTAAGGACATTTTTCACAGAACTCTAACAAAATATTTCAAAGTTTGTTGGGAAGCACAAAAGACCCAGAATAGCCAAAGATATCCTGAAAAAGAAAAATGAAGCTAGAGGAATCAGGCTCCCTGACTTCAGACTATACTAATCCAATGATAATTTGAAAAAAGAATGCATACATGTATGTGTAACTCGGTCACCTTGCTGTACAGTAGAAAATTGACAGAACAGTGTAAACCAGTTAAATGGAAAAAATAAAAAATCATTTTGTATATATATATAGACAAAGAAACATTAAAAAAAAAATTTTTAGGGCGTTTGCATTGTGGCACAGTGGAAACGAATCCAACTAGTATCTATGAGGTTGCGGGTTCAATCCCTGGCCTCACTCAGTGGGTTAGGTATCTGGCATTGCCATGAGCTGTGGTGTAGGTCACAGACATGGCTTGGATCCTGCATTGCTGTGGCTGTGGTGCAGGCCTGCAGCTGCAGCTCCGATTAGATCCCTAGCTTGGGAACTTCCATATGCTGCAAGCGTGGCCCTAAAAAGCAAATAATAATAATAATAATCAATTAAAATTTTAGACAATTTCACAAAATTATTTCCAAATGGTTGTCTTTTTTCAGCTTTTCAACTCATGGTAATAGGACCTTAACATTCTTTTTTTCCCTTAAGTCAGAAATAAATTATTTGTAAATCTAATCACATTTTAAATGTTCCCAATTTCAATTAATGCAGTCTTTAAATCTGCATTTGTTGTCTTATTTTATATTTTCTTGTACTGGGGTTTCTGAAAATGAGATAAACCTAAATTCTTAAAATCAAATGTTTAATTATTTATTATTTGATTACACTGCATTTTTAGAGCACAAAATACTATCACTACAGATAGCATGTTTCCAAGAAGATGGTAATAATGTTGCAATTTAAAAATTGAGGCCAAATAATCCACCAGAGAGATCTTAAAATTCTACTTGATGGTGTATAAGTTAAAAGTTGGATTGTGTTAACCTAGGTAGATTTTAGTCCAGTTCTTGAACACTTTAATCTTGGCTAGGCTAGCTGATGTTTTGGCTTCTTTGCTTCTTGCCTTTCTAATTAATGGAAATATATACTCAGCCTGCACCAAATTCAGGAATTTTATTCCCCATAAAAACCTAATGAAAAGGCTGTACCTCCACAATAATAATAATTGGTTTAAGTTTGAAAGTGCGAATTGGAAACTGCATTGATTTTGGGGGAACACCAGGGATCTATTGCCACCGACTCTCCCTGAGAAGACTCCACTAAGGTCAAACTTCATTTCTTTTCCCTTTAATCCTCGCTATCCTTTGTGGAAATCAGGTGCAGAGGTCAGAACCTACTCTACTTATTTTTCTCACAGCCTTACCCTACAAACAAGCAAAGAGACAGTACTTTTAAACTTGACTGTCTTCTTTATAGGCCCATAGACTATGCAGCTATACTGCTGAGGTACACTGTACTTAAGAAAATATGCTTTCTCATTTCCAGATTTCTAAGCTGAGTGATGTTAACTCCCTTCTCCAGTTGTTCAAGGCATTTATCTTCTCCAGCTGTTTACCATTGTCGACAATGACATACTTCTGCCTGTCTGAAATATGTGAAACTTCAAACAGCCCTTTCATGTCCCTATCCAAGCAAACATCAAAAAACAATTCCTCTTCCTAAGAATACTAGAAAGTGAAAGAGACTTATTTCAAAACTACCATAACTTGCGCCCACATCATTTTATTTTTTCCCTCTCATGCTTCCATTTACCATTCAAGCAAATGTGGAGGTGGAGAGGGTAGTCCAGTAAAACATGTATCTCTAAAGGCAGAGAATCAGTAGTGATCTTGAAGAAGCTCAGAGGAACCCTTTAAAAGAAATTTTCTAAACCAGTGTACTTTAAAAATTGTTGCTATCTTATCTCCAAAAGAATTTTGAAACACTGTATCCACCCCCACACTTTTAAGCTGACATCTTAAAAGTTTATCATAAACTGAAATGTTTGTAAAAGATATGTATTCCGACATGTGATAGACTGTATATCTGCTTTAAATATACCTTTTACCAATAATTCAGTTAAATATATTTTACATCTCTCAATTTATAACAAATGCCTCCTAACCAGTGCCTTAACTTACAACATATCAACTTGTAATTCAATATAAAGTTACACATAAAAAAAGCCAGTTCCCATTGGTAAAAAAAAATCAGCTATATTCTAGATGTTAATACATCCCTATGAAAACTTTGTCACATTTCAATTTTATATTTAGGAAACTAGGGAGAGAGATGAAAAAAAGAGAGACAGAGAGACAGCAAGACAGCAAGATAGACTGTCTACCTATTATTTAATGATTACAAGCCCTTTCAAGCATTTTCCATTTAATTACTCTTTTTTATTTTTTAGGATTTAAAAGCTCTTACATTCGCCTTTAATTGACTCCACAGGCACAATTTCAAAACAAGAAATTAAAGAAATCCCCCAAAGTTTAGAAGACTAAAGGGCAATTTACTCCACAAAGGAAGAGAAATCAACTTTTTTGTGTTTTACAAGATTTGCCTGTAAAAACTAATAAAATGACACTAAGTCTACTAATGTGACCTGAGAGTTGCACCTAGAATTTAATCATATTTATTTATTTATTTATTTTGCTTTTTAGGGCTGCACCCATGGCATATGAAATTTCCCAGGCTAGGGGTTGAATCGGAGCTACAGCTGCCAGCCTATGCCACAGCAACACCAGATCTAAACAGAGTCTGTGACCTACACCACAGCTCATGGCAACACCGGATCCTTAACCCACTGAGCGAGGCCAGGGATCGAACCTTCATTCTCATGGATACTAGTCGGATTCATTTCTGCTGAGCCACGATGGGAACTCCCTAATTATATTTCTATTCAGTCTTCAGGGCAGCATTTTAGGGGACTATATCATACTGGCCATAGAAATACGATTGTATGTATTCCCTAGAATCTTACAGTTCTGAGTCACTTTCAGATAAACTATTTGAAGGACAGTTAAGCCACTTTTGAATGTCTGCTGCAAGCCCATCATTGCTGTTAGAGAGAAATAAGACAAATAGAAGAAAGGGTTCCTTTCAATGAGAAATAGGCAATCTGGTTGGGGAACGGGATTTATACACCAGAAATGATTAGGAAATCATTCCATGAACCCAACAGAATTGTTAATGCTATGAGACATTTGGGTTAAAAACTTGGACTCTGCCAGACTTGGGATCCAATTCTGGCTATAAATTACTTCTCACTGATCTCAGCTTCCTTGTCAGGTAAATGGGGCTCAATCGGGGGTGGGTTAGGCAAGTTACAACCTAACTCTAATTCTGCCCCAGCCTGTTTTCCTGTGAGCTGTAAGCTAAGAATTATTTTCACATTTTTAGTGGTTAAATCAGTTTTTTAAAGAATATTTTATAATATTTTTAAGTATATAAAATTCAAATTTCAGGAACCAGAAATAAAGTTTTATTATAACACAGCCACAGCCATTTATTCACAAATTGTGTATAGCTTCTTTTCTGCTAAAACAGCAAAGTTGAATGGTTGCAAAAGAGGCAATGTGTCCTCTAGAGCCTAAAATATTTTCTTTCTTTTTTTTTCTTTTGCATTTTTCTTTTAAAGTCCGCATTTGTGGCATATGGAGGTTCCCAGGCTAGGGGTCAAATTGGAGCTACAGCTGCCAGCCTATGCCACAGCCAAAGCAACATCAGTTCTGAGCCACATCTGCAACCTACACCACAGCTCACAGTAACACCAAATCCTTAACCCACTGAGCAAGGCCAGGGATTGAACCCGTGACCTTGTGGTTCCCAGGTGGATTCGTTTCTGCTGTGCCACAACAGGAGCTCCCCTAAAATATTTTCTATCTGGCCCTTTACAGAAAAATGTGCCAATACCTTTGTTATAGAGACTCAAAAGAAATACTAAGCATGAAATTGTTAATACAGAACCTAGCATATAAGCACTCAATAAATAGTAAATGTTATGATTGTTTTATAAGAAGCTATAATTTGAACCTAATGTACAACTTCAAAAAACAACTTTTTTATTACTGGAGAGATTTATGTGAGGAAAGATCACTATATAAAGTTGTAACGCCCACTCATACAGTGGTAGATGTGATATAACGCATAATAAAAAAAAATGCTTTTAAAATCCAGAATGCACAGAGTACTGCATAGTTTGATCGGTAAGTCATTAGTTGATAAAGCAAAGATAGACAAGTTACCCATTAATTAATTGGCCATTAAAGCTTATTTTTTAAATGGAAATATTGGCATGGTCTAACCTATAACCACACAAATAAATATACAGTCTGCCATGTACGTGTGATGGAGAACTGAGCACCAGAGGAACCACTGCTGTGTAATCAATTCTCTAACATTTGAGTGGATAGAGACTCAATCTTCAAGTTCTTTTCTACCTCAGGACCCTCACACATGATGTTCCATCTGCTGATGACATCCTTCCCTCAGCTCATCCCAGTCTCTCTCCTTCCTACCCATCAGGTCTTCCCTTAAGTATCACTTCCTCAATCACTCCATCTTAGCATCTCCTTTGCTTCCTTCACAGCACATTTATAATTATATATTTAGAGAGTAACTTGCTGATGATTATCTACCCCCTTCATTAGATTCTAAACTCCAAGAGAAAGGTGACACGATCTGTCTCTGTCATCATATAAACTCAGCTCCTAGAAGACTGAAAGGTGACAATTAGAATCTGGTGAATAAATGCTTATAACCCTGAAAGTTACCTTTCAAGTACAACTTGTCCTCAAAGATAAGGAAGCAAAACTCTCAGCCATAAAAAAAGAACAACATAATACCATTTATAGCAACATGGATGGAACTAGAGACACTCATACTGAGTAAAATAAGTCAGAAAGACAAAGACAAATGCCATATGATATCACTTATAACTGGAATCTAATATACAGCACTAATGAACATTTCCACAGAAAAGAAAATCATGGACTTGGAGAATAGACTTGTGGCCACCTGGGGGGAGAGGGAGGGAGTGAGAGGGATCGGGAGCTTAGGGTTATCAGATACAAATTGGAATGGATTTACAATGAGATCCTGCTGAGTAGCATTGAGAACTATGTCTAGATACTTATATAGCAACAGAACAAAGGGTGGGAAAAAAATGTACACATGTAAGTGTATCTTGGCCCCCATACTGTACAGCGGAAAAATTAATTAATTAATAATTTTAAAAAAAGAAGTGAAACTGAAGTTACTATGAAAAAAAGCCCTTTTATTTTTTCTTTCAACTCAGAATCAGAAAAATATAATGTTCAACAGTTGTTAGCAAACTTTTAAAATCATCAACAAAAGTATTTTGAGTACCAACTATATTCAAGACAAAATTCTAGACACCAGGGAGATACAACTTTTACAAGCTAAAGTATTAACTCTTCAGCAGATCACAGGATAGGCACAAAATTCTAACACAAGGCTGACTTTGAAAATCATAACAATTGAAGCATAAAATGTTATAGGTTTAAGAGAGGAGGAAAATGTGAATTTAGGCTGGAGCAATGTAAAAAGTGTTCTTGAGGAAATGAGAATTAATCTAGATCTTAAAGCATTATTAGAACTTCAAAAGGCAATCAGGAGAAGTAGTGTGTTTTCAGTCCAATTAGAGAAAAAACATATTTGAGAAAGTACAGGATGTGTTCAGTACCATCTTAGTCATTTCATTCAACTAAGAAAAAATGATGGTTAAGAATGTGGTTTCTAGAATCAGTTTGGGTACAAATCCTAAATTACTTACTAGCTCTGAGTTATTGGGTAAGTAAATTACTTTACCTCTTCAAGCCTCAGTTTCCTCAAAAGCAAAATTGGAATAACAGTATTACCCTCCCCAAGTCTTTCCTGAGGTCAATTAAGATAAAACGCACAAATCTCATCTCATGGTGAGAGCACAACAAATGTTATCTTTTATTGTTCTTATTAAATTTCCTTAGTATCCTTACATGTGAGAAATACTATCCTGTTTTCTCTCTCTTTTTTTTTTTTTTTTTTTTTTTTGCTTTCCCCATGATTCTCTGAACTAAGCTATTCCCTGGCAGCAAATTAAACATTTCTGAAACTGCATGAGTACTTGAAAGCTCTTGGGGTGCCATTGTGTACAGAAGCAATACCTAATTGAATAGTAGCCTAATAGCCTCAGAAAGCTGATGCAATTTAAGAAAAAAGTTGAGTTAAAAATAGAAACAATGCAGGCAGTGAGAGAATCAGCTTCCATGAGCTGTCTTGACATTCTTCCTCAAGACCCTTTAAAAAAAGAGCAAAATCTAGCAAAAATAAAATAAATATACATATCCAAATTACTCACCAATTCAACAAAATTGGAGTCAATTACTGTAAAAAAAAAAAAAAAAAAAAAATGGTGTCTATCCCTAGGAAAGTCATTGATGAGGGCAAGGAAGATCAGATCAGAGCTAAAATAATATACCAAGTCAAAGCACTGATGTTTCCAAAATGTAAAACACAGAATCCATTTTTTTAAACATCTTTCCCACCTCATCCCTGTCATGAACACATTAAGTTTTTACAAGAAAATATATGGCTTTAGCCTCATGATCTTAAACACCTGCATTCTTGGAATAGGACAGAAGTTGCCTGTATATGGAAAGAGATGTCTATCTGACTTTGGTGAAGAATCTGATTTTACTACTAAATCCCAGGCACAGGAAGAATTTCCATTGGGAAGGGTGGCAACATCTAAAAATAGTTTGGCTAATCAGCTGTTTTCTAAAGCCTTAAGTGCAGCCTTGACTGAAAGCAAAGGGACTCACTCCAGGGTTTGGCTAACCATAACTAATACAAATCCTTGCCAGGTGGCCGACAGGGGCCTGGACTTTATCAGAAGTAAGAAGTGGAGGACCCTGGATGCAGAGTTACATATCTAAACCTCTCCTTGTATTTGTCTCTCTAGTGATGCTACATGTCAAGTCTCAGTTGCCCTAAAATGACATTTTAGTGTTATGATCCAAGCTGTTTTCCAACATGGCCAATCTCCAATTACGAAAAGAAAAACAATGCTGTAAATGCTGAGTCAAGCCTTCATGTTTACTGGCATTGTCAGAGCCTCTTTGTTCTGTCCAACAGAACTTTCTGCTATGATGGAAATGTTCTATACCTGTGTTATCCAAAACGATAGCCTCTAGCTTTGGCTACCGGGAACTTAAAATGTGACTAGTGCAACAGGAACCGCAATTTTTATTTTACTCAATTTTAATAAAGCTCAATAGACATATGTGGCTAGTCCGGTATGGCTGGAATGCCAGCCCTGCCGTCCAATATATTTGTCCTTTCCATGTAACAGATTCTTTAACAGTTACCAGCCAGCTTCAGTTTCACATTTGGTTTAAGATTTAATACTTTTGCACCAACTTCATTTTTTTTTCTTTTTCTGACTCATTGACATGTCCTGTTTATGTGACCCATGATGTCATCTCCTGTCTCTGAAGCTGATCATGTCCCAAGCTGATCTCTTCACCCTCACCTTCTGAGTAGGAGCTGATCCTGGTCCTCTGTTTGGTGCCTCCTCCCCCAGAAACCACTCTTCCATGATCTCCTGTCTTTAGCAAAATTTCACCTGCACAATCCTCAGCTGTCTTCTTCTGGCTACTGGTGAGCACAGCTACTTTCTCCCTGTGAATAGTTACACTTTAGGAACCAACAGTGCATCCATAAAAAATTATATTTTCCTGAAGTTCTGCTCTTAAACCTTACACCCTACAGTTTAATATAATAGATGTGGCCAGGCCTGCCAAACAAAGATAGTTCAGCTCCACCTCTAATTCTCTGATTCCCAGATTCTATTTTAGGCATCTGTTCTCATCTTATACTTTAAGATTAGTCTCCCTTTTTGACTATTCATCTATAGTCTACTTTCCACAGCCCAGAGCAGAGGAAAAATATTTTAGAAGTTAAATTTCTTTTTCTAAAGGTCAGTTATCCATGTGTGAAAGCAGGCAAACTTTATTCTATCAGAGACTTGTTTAGAATCTTTTTTGCTGCACTGATAAAAACTGAACGCTTTGTTCTAAATTACTAATATGAATAGTCTAGGTATTTTTCCCATGAATTTCTGCATAATGCTAATATGAAAGGGATTTTTAAAAGCAAGATGATAGTATGAATGCAAATAAATTGTACATTTATCAATCATTGTTTCTATAATTATAAACAATGACGTGCTGGAATGCTCTGAACTTTTATGATCTCAAATAGCATCTTAACTGCTCCTCCCCTTTCCTCAATACTTTAAACCAAGTTTAGTTCTATAAATATATTTGATGCCAATTAGAGGAGAGTGGCTGCCCAGCTTGCTCAACTTGGAACACACCAGATACACCGGCACAGACTCCCAATTGTCATGCATGTGCCAGGGGACTCCATTCAAAATTGATTGGGTTTCTAAACCAAGACAAACCAATCAGACATGGTTTCAATCTAGAACTAAGGGAAGAGAGTCAGTCATTCTCTGGAAGGTTATAAGATATGAGGCCTTGAGCAGTCTTATTCTCCTCCATGTAGATGTACTGTCTACTGTGTGAGAGAAGGCTAACATGCAGAGAGAAGCAGATATTCAATTCCTTATTTCCTCCTGTCCCAAAACCCAGGTTCCCCTGTCCTGTTTTACATTAGATTTCCCAGTATAGTTCCAGTAAATTCCATCTTTTCTGAGTTAGTTCAAGTTATGTTCTACTATTTGAATCCAAGAGTGTCAATTGATACAATATTTTAAACAAAATTTTAAGAATTAACTCTGAATAAACACAGAATTTAATTCCAGGATAAGAACTGGAATTTCATATGCAAACCCAGAAAATTAAAAATGAAGGATTCCATAAAGTCCCCATTGTGGGTCAGCAAGTTAAGAACAGGACTACTATCGATGAGGATGCAGATTCAATCCCTGGCCTTACTCAGTAGGTTAAGTATCCGGCATTGCCACGAACTGCCATATAGGTCACAGATATGGCTGAGATCTGGCATTCCTGTGGCTGTGGCATAGGCTGGTACAATTCAATCCCAAGCCCTGGAACTTCCACAGGCCTCTGGTATGGCCCTAAGAAGAAAAAAAAAAAAAATGAAGGATCTCCCAGCAATTATAGAAATAAATCCCACAAATATATATATATATTAAAGTTTATAAGAAATATGGCACTTGAGATATGACTAGCCAATGAATCCAGCTTTGCTATGGCTCTGGCGTAGGCTGGCAGCTACAGCTCCGATTAGACCCCTAGCCTGGGAACCTCCCATATGCTGCAGGAGCAGCCCAAGAAATGGCAAAAAGACAGAAAAAAAAAAAAACTATATATCACTAAAAATAATGAGTAGAATTTTTTTTTGTCTTTTGTCTTTTTTTTAGGGACACACCTGTGGCATATGGAGGTTCCCAGGCTAGGGGTCTAATTGGAGCTGTAGCTGCCAGCCTACGCCAGAGCCACAGCAATGCCAGATCCAAGCTGCATCTGCAACCTACACCACAGCTCATGGCAACACTGGATCCTTAACCCACTGAGCGAGGCCAGGGATCGAACCTGCAACCTCATGGTTCCTAGTCAGATTCATTTCTGCTGCACCATGACAGGAACTCCAAGGAACAGAATTTTTAAACCATGTACAGTATGATCCCATTTTTATAAATTATTTCTGATTATTGATCAATTATCTAAATACCTATCTATTTATATATTGATAGAAAATTACCCAAATATTTATGTAATGTTAACAATATCTTTTTTCTAAGAGATACATTGTTATATGGTATTTTTTTTTCTCCTTCAAAGTCTTGAATAAAATTCTCATCTCAAATCAGCTGACATATTTTATCCCAGACACGTCAAACATGGCTTCTGTGTGAATGCATAAAAACAAGGGAGAAAATCCAACCCAAGGAAAGACCCTGGGACTATTCCAAGAGGAATGCAAAAGGTTAAAAAAAAGATTTAAAAATCACTACTTTATTCTAAGACAAATTTCCAACTTACTTTATAGAATATAAGGCTTTTGCTCAATATGTATCTATTTATCATTCTCTTAACATGCCATTCCTACTCCTGGAATTTTTGGTCATAGTCTTTCTTTCTTGATTCACTTTACAAGTGTAAACAAAATTTATATCATCTTTGGAATCTTCTCTGACCATCTCAGAATTCAAGGACTTCATTTACTCTCAGACACTATAGCCTTAATTGCACTCTAACAATTGGACTCTGGCATATGACATTGGATTCCATTAATTATGTTTCTATAAATCAAGCCTGAAATCCAAACTAAACCATCTACTCTTTTAAATAAGAATTTAATTCTTAAAGCCACTTGTACGACGGTCTCCCTCTACGATTTTCTCCCCTTCCATTCTCATCTTCTGGAGTTGTAGTACAGTTTCTCAACAGAGTGTTTGGGGATCAGAATTTTCAATGTATCAGGTTCCTCATTGTTGGGTATTGAAATTTTATTTTAGTCAACTAGTTCCATTCTTATCTAATCAACTAAGATAGGGTGTATCCATTCAGACTTTCTCTGTCACTGTATTTCTCTATCACCATAGCAAACTCTATGCCAAATTCTTGTACACTAACTGGTAATGTGATAATGTCTATTCCACACAGAGCTTCCTGAATTATTATCCCAAATGTCCCCATGGGAAGATTTTTGAAGAAGAAAGAGTATTATGACTCCAGGCAAGCATCTACCTGGTCAAGTCAAGAAGTAGTAATTTCCGAAGCTCAATAAAACCCTCCTGATAAAATCATGGCACTGTCACAAATTGTAAATTGGCATGAAAAAGAATGTGAAAAGATTGCCAAGGTTGGCAGTCTGCCTTCCCTTCCCAATCTCTTAAGAGAGTAACACCAACTAATTGCAAATGCTCCAACATATGCAGTGCATACTCATCCTTTTATTTTTAAAACACAAAAGCTGCTTCTTGAAATAAATCAGTCCAGCCAAAGCATATTACACTGCCAGATTACGGATAAGAATGAAAATAGATTCACAGAACTGATTTGGGACTTAAAGCTTCTTAGATATGAGACACTTAGATCAGATGGAAGAGAGGCAGGACTGGAGCATGATCTCCTGGTTCTTAATACTCTATTAACTTTGAACACCTCAGCTCTGCACGAGAGCTCTGTGTTCAGGCTATGTAGCATGAAATAACTTCATCTCTGCCACCTCTTAGAGGAGTCCCTACAGGAGAGGAAGAAAGAATGGGATGGGGCTACTTGCCTCCTCATACTTTGTCAGTCTCAAGACCCAGCCATCTGGCAAATGACAGTGGAACCACTGTCACTTCACTTGCTGCTCTGGCCACTCCCAGACTTGCTCTTCTGTTCCCTGGTCCAATGCCTACTCAGAAAAAGGAAGATCAGCATCCTTCACCAGAATAATGCAAACCTCAATTCTTTTTACTAAGTGTTGTATAACACACAACTGAAACCCTTTGCAGCCCCATCTCTCCATCTTTAAAATGGGGATAGTAACAACAGTAACTATTTCGAACATGCACTGAATGTTTAGAATCTATTGGACACTGATCCTAAAATTCACAACAGCATATGGTATAGCTGTTAGTATCCAAGCTTTACATAAAGATAAGGAAGTTCCATGGCATGGAGAGGTCATGTAACTTGTCCAAGGCCACATGACTGATAAATGGCAGCACCTGGATTCAAACTCAGATACTCTGATGCCAGAGCCTATAATCCACTGCACAATGTCTGGCAATATAGTAAGTAGTCTGTGAATGCCAGGTCTCTGTACCCACTCTGCGAAGTCAGGGTGAACCTGGGTATTAGGAGACAATGTCAAAGTCAGTGCAAGAGTCCTCCTTATACCCTTATGAATAAGTACAGCCTCTAGCCCCTACTTGAAGAGCTTCCGAAACATGACTTTTGTGCTCTTCATGGATTGGCCCTGCTTCTCTTTCCACTGCCATTTCTCAATATCCCCATCCCACTCTTAGTAACACCCTCTCTCACAACATCATGACCACCAAATGCCACCCACCTGGCATGAACTTCTCTTAAATCCTCCTTGAATCTCTTGAATCCATTTAAAATGTATCATGATCCAATTATCTCTCTATTTTGGGTCTTTTCAACTTAACTGCTCTGCTTGCTTAAAACATTCTGCCTAGCTCTTCATTTCACCCAACTCACTATTACTTAGTTTAAACAGCATTTCTCTATGGAAACTTTCTTGACCCCTTCCTGACCTTCCTCCCAAATAAGTTGGGTGTCACAGCTTTGTCCTCCAAGTTCCTGCAATTTCCTATTATGGCTCTTAATACACTAGATGGTAATGATGTATTTCACATTTGTGTTTCCTTTTATACTCTAAGCTCTGTGAGGGCTCTAGTAGGTTATGTTTATCACTGTTTTGCCCAATGCTTGATGCATACATGTCTTTAATAAATATTTATTAAAGAGAAGGAAGGAAAAAAAGGAAATGAGAAAAGAAAAATTACAAAATATTTGCTTTCTCCTCTTCCATCCTAACTCCTCTGTAGAGAAAAATCTCAATAAGCTTGGAGCATTCTATGATGTTAGACCAAAAATTGATTGCAGAGGTAGAAGGTGAATTCCATTTGGTCCTTGAGCACAACTCCTTTTCCTGCTCAAGGGTTTGGCACTTCTCAGAGGTGAAGATATGATCAGAAACCCTAGAGGACTGGGTGGACTGATGGCTAGGTTAAACAAACGAACACCTCCAAATGTAAAGAAACATGTTAAGAATATAAGAATAACTCCATCTGCCAAATGCTAGAACATAAACTATTTCACTGCTATTAGGACTGAAGCTTGAAAGAGTTTCCCTAAATGGTCCAGAAGGAATAGAACTTGTTGAAAAGCCTAATAGGGCCCAGTATCACATATAGATACCTCTCTCCCTCCCCACATGAAGGAAAAAAAAATGACCAACACAAGTCAGCCTGCGTGAATAGAGCAGATTCAGCTTGGATGTCAGGGAACTTCACTCAAATGCCAATCATCAGAATTCTAAGCTATCCAGAGGTTTGGCTGGATCACTGCCAGGAGGTACTATGACTGATATCTTTTTCTTCAGACATCGCAACATTCAAAAATAAAAGGAAAATATGTTCAGCTGCTGCCTCTTCAGCAGCTTTGCAATTTTTCAAGGATCAGTCCCTCTCCTATTCTCAGTCCCCTAATCTCCAAAGAAAGTAATAGTTTCTCTTTGCCAAGGGAAGCAGTTTCTGGTTAGCATTTCAAGAATCCTTGGCTTCCTAATCTTGTCCTGCCAGAAATAAATCAGTGGATGTTAGTTAAAATGCAAGATCCCATGTAAAGCTCTCTTTCTCTCCTTCTTTGTCCCTTCAATCTTTCAAGGTGTCATAAATGGTGAGAGGATAAACTTTTAATAATAGCAGCCTGTAACTGTGTCCTCTAAACCCCATATTTTTAAAAAATTTTTGGCTGTACCCGCAGCACGTGGAAGTTCCCAGACCAGAGATTGAACTCCCGCCACAGCAGCAACCAGAGCTGTTGTAGGGATAACGCTGGATCCTTATCTTACTGTGCCACAAGAGAATTCCTAGACCCCATATTTAATCAGCACTATTTTTCACCAATATTCATTCTCTAGAGTGCTTGGGAACTCTTATGCACCTTCTTTCTGTTATGTGAAAGGTCCTAAGTCCAGTCCATATCCTTAAGTCCCCCTCCCCCAGTGAAACAGGCTACAGGGATTAAGCCTAATTTATACTCCTTAACTAGAAGCCAACTAGTTTTACATTTTTTAGTTCTTTCCCAAAGTAGCTGTAGAATAGTATAGATTCTTCCTAGCTGTCTCTACTTAACTGCTCCTGATGACAAATACCTAAGTCATTTTTTTTTTAATATAAAGACA
Source organism: Sus scrofa (assembly GCF_054392235.1). Taxonomy (NCBI): domain Eukaryota; kingdom Metazoa; phylum Chordata; class Mammalia; order Artiodactyla; family Suidae; genus Sus; species Sus scrofa. The sequence goes on along the minus strand of NC_139391.1, from coordinate 83,475,275 downwards.
TTACTTCCACACTCTGTAGGTACTGAAGCCATGAGAATGCAAGGCTGACAAATGCCTGATTCCCTTCTAGTGACCCCTAAGGGATTTGACAAGGCTGACTGTAGCTGGACAAGCCTTCAGGTTTTCTAACAGCAACCTGTGATATATCTTCTGCAACATACATTAAAGATGCTTCCAGTGATCAGGTGGAACAACCATGTGGATCAAATGAAATCAAGTGCATAAAATGAATTACATTCTGAATCTTGAGTCATAAAACCTGAATTCCATGAGCTGTAGACCAACATCCAAGTTTTTGGCTCTACTGTGATGTTATAACTCAAAGTAAATCTTTCTTGCTTTCACTGAATCTTAGTTTTCTTCCCCCCTTTTAAAGAAAGTATTTGGTTGCTTGCTTTCCAACTGTCCAGGATACTGTAATAAAGAAATAGTAAATGCTATAAAATGAAAGGGGTAGAAAGAAAATATTTGTTCAAGTTTTAGTCCAATTGGCACGACATTGTAAATCAGCTATACTTCAAAAAAATTTTTTAAAGTTTTACTTCAGCCACACATAGCCTTATATTTTAAGCTTTCCCCTTAACTCTTACAAGCAAGTGGTACTACGTGGTCTAAGGTGATGAAGAGCTGGCTTCTGCCTACTTCTCAGCATCATTGAGCACCATTTGTCCCTTTCCTTGTCCTATTCCATCCATCTCTGACTTCTTACAGTTTTTCAGAGACAGCTTTACCTTGACTCAGGGCTTTATGTACTAATATCCAGCCTCTCCATCACCTACCACGGTTTTTGAGATAATTCCTTCAATCTTATAAATCTCAACTGAACTATAGCATTTTCAGAGAAGCCTTTCTTTATCCTCATGTTACTTTGGCTTCCCTCTATTTTATGCTTTCATAGCAACTAGTACTTGAACCTTAGCAGCAAGCATGACTCTTGTAATCATTTAAGGTCTCTGACCTCTTCAGTGAAAGGAGAGAAATTTGACCAGTCTTGATCTATGCTTCAACCCCAGTACATAGTTCACTGACTAGCATATGGTGGGTACTCAGTACAAGTTTAGTAATTAGCTCCTCCTCTGAAATCCTCTCTATTTACAGAGGGCTATAGTTAAACTATATGCAAACACTTTGTAAAGTGCAATAAGTAAATAGCAAATTGCTATAAAAATCTGTCACTACTTATTATCTTTGTGTGTTTTCAATTCCAAAAATCTCAAATTGTAACTAAATTTCTATGTCCTGAAGTTTTGGTTAAGTTTTCTTTATTATAGACTGGAAGGTGGCTGAGATGTGAATACTACTCTTCCTTGCTATAGAAGGAAGTACAATACAACCACAGCGATCAGTATTAAGAATCTTTGCACAGGATAACGAATTATCCCAAAACTTAGTGTCTTAAAACAACAAGAAACATTCATTATCTTTCCCAGTGTTTGTGGGCAAAGAATTTGGGAGTGATTTGGGTGGGTGTTTGTGGCTCTGGGTAGCTCATGAGGTTGCAGTAAGATGTCAGCAGGGACTGCAATGATCTGAAGACTTGAGCAGGGCTGGAGACCCACTTCCAGGGTGGCTCACCTACCGGGCTGACAATTTGAGAATGAGCAGATGCCTCAGTCCCTCATCACATGGCCCCCTCCACGAAACAGCTCAAAGGTCCTCACAGCATGGTGACTGACTCCCCCAGAGTAAGAGATCCAAGGAAACAAGATGGAAGACACAATACCCTTTAAAACCAAGACTTCAAAATCGCACGTGGTCACTTCTGTCAAACTCAGTTGGTCAAATAGACAAGCCCAGATTCACTAAGGGAGGAGACAACACAAGAGCATGAACAACAGGAGGCAAGGAATTGGGGGAGCCATTACATATAGCTTCCACAAAGTCACAAGCACAGTGTTTTATGTGCGGTATGTACTCTAAAATAAATGTTGGAGGGGATCTATGGCTGGAATCATGGATAAATAGATGAAAAGATGGGCCAAGGAGTGGATGGTTACTACTTTCACAGGCTGGCAAAGGAAAAATCAGAAGGAATGCTAAAGCAGGTAAGAAGACTGCGCGCGCGGGCGCACACACACACACCCCTTAATCACCACAGCCAAGACTGTAAAGATGGATTTGGGGAAGAGATGAAAAACAGGGTTTAGCGACAGTGGAGAGGACATGTGCCCTGGAGTAATTCTCATTTCTGAACCCAGTCTCACTTCTGCTTAACCATCTGGTTGAGAACAAAGTGCAAAGATAAATAGACTTCTCTCTCACAAAAAAATTTTGGTGAGTGTCTTAGAAACTGCCAAATTCTTTTTGCTTTCCCACATTATTATTGTTATGGAAATTTATAATTTAGCTACCCTCATGAATGTTATGCAAATACGTTAAACAATACAGGGGGGATTTGAGCCTTTAGAATTCTTGACTAATACACACATTGCTGTAATTATCATTTCAAAGTTCTAATAATAACATTATTTGCATTTTCTTTGACACTGTTTTTGGAAAGAATTTCTGAATACTTGAGTAAATATTTGTAAATTATGACCATGAAACAGTAAAGGCCATTCAGAGTTAGGAGGGAACATTGCCAACCAGAATTGATTACTTTAATATTCAAGCTTATTAGTTCACTCCAGAAACATAGCTCTGACCCTATAGGGGTTTGTGATGTAATGAACCCAAGACCAGGGCAATATTTCAATGAAAAACAGCCACCATCCACACAGGGAGCAAGTCAGAAACCTGACAGTCATCTTGGATGTCTCGCTCTCCTTCACCTCCCTTATCAAATCATTAATACCTCCTAGATCAAACCCCTCCTCTCTGCTCCCACCACCCTGGACCATCAAAATAGCCTCACACAGGTTTCAACATGCATACCCTAAGGACTCTCTTCTATTCTCCCCTCAGCATCCACACTGGCCTTTTAAAAAACAGAGATCTATTATAACTCTCCCCCTCAACGTCCTCAATGGCTTTTTACATCTTCACTATGGACTAAAGACAAAACTTGTTAACATGATCTACAGAGTCGTGCATGATCTGGTCCAGATATAACTCTTCCATTTCACCCTCCTCATTTGCTATGCCCCAGGCTCCTTTCAGTCCTGAAATACACCTTCTTTATTCTTGTTACATTCTTTCTTAAAAATCACTTCTTTAAGGAAGACTCCTCTCAGTGGGAAGGCCTCAGTGGAAATTATGTGTTCCTATTCTACACTTTATATCACTGTGTATTGCCTTGGTGCTCCTCTCATAGCTGTAATGTTTACTCCTCGTGGGACAAATTGAGCAGTGTTGACATCCTGTTTTTCCCACCCTAAGACGACAGACAGTGAGTACCGTGCTCATTGCTGTGCTTCCATGGCCTTGCACCAGGCTCAACACAGAGCACATACATGTTCACTGTGTGTAGATGGACTGAAGAAATGAAGATTTCAAATGCATGCTGAGGATGTAGCTTAGACTGTGGGAGAATTTGATGCACTTATGTAAGAGAAATAAAGCTAAAAGCAAAAACATAGTATGTCTCTTGATGGATTCTTGTATTATTATCAATGGATGGAATAAAAAGAGGTAGAAGATATTTTGGACCATCAGTGAAGAGAAAATTCCAAACCCCAATTTAGCTGGGAGGTTTTTACAGATATAAAATCTTTCCAGACAGGCTTGAAATGTAAGTTTGTTCATAGCAGGTCTTTTGCATCTAGGAGGCTTTCAAACATTCAGTAGAAGAAGGAACTGGGAAAAGAGGAAGTAAGTGGAAAATACAACGTGGTAAAACAATGCACAATAGATTCACCAAGACTTACAAAACATTCTCCACTACCTACATATAAACCATTGCTAGCTAACATTCACTAAATAAGAGACTATTTATTTAAAAAGAAAAACAGGATGATTGTTCAATGCCTCACTTCTGGGTGGAATTAAAAAATAGCCAATACTTCTCAGAAATACAGGAAAGCATTAGAGCAAATTACATAGGGCACAAAACCCACCTAGAGAATGCAAATGAAATAAATGCATTCATATTGAAAATATAGAGCTTACAGAACTTAAGTTCTTTCTGTAGAAAAGTTAGCAGCAGACATTCAAGAAGAGAGTGACAGCACTGACTATAGTTAGAAGTAATTCCGTGTACTTCATCTCTTTCAAGAAGGATTTATATGCTTTCTATTCACTTTAACAAATTCTAAACATGAATTCCAAATTTCTATTAGGACAGTCACATATAAAACAAAAGAATTTTAATGAGTTTTCTCCCCAAAATACCCAGAGGTGCAAATCTACATTAAGGATTAATGACCTGTCAACTTGTACTTAAAGGAGAAAAGAGACATTTCAGTTGTAGAAATTTAAAAATAAAAGAGTTTGAAGTAAGAAAACTTATCATTTTTCCTTTTTGTGTCATAAAAAGAACTGACCTGATTTATTTGCTTAAAATTGGCCAAAAAAGAAAGCCATACTGGTTGGCCTTTTAAGCAAAAATTCATTCTGGGCAAAGTTTTATGACAAAATTAGAAAGCCTGGTCAGAAATACACCTTTAGTCACTTAAATGATAGAGCTTTAATATCAGGGTCAAGCATAGTATAAAAGGGAGAATCTATTTACATTTTAGATTTAACAAAAATGTCTCCAATGAGTGTGGTAACTTGGAAGGAGGACCTCAGCTCTTAACCAGGCATGTCTGGTGGTAGGTGCCATAAAATACTTGAATAGCTATCTCAAACCAGCAATGCAATTTTATCCCTACTTTTTAAAGTCTTATCTATTTCAAGTAAAAGTTAATGCTCAGTTTTGTGATTCATTTACCCTTGATGCATGCCCATGCCAGAGAAGCTCTATTTGAGGTACTATGAATCTCTTTCTTCTCCTTTGAATCGAGAAGTGATGTTATGACAGAAGGAGACAGAATCCAAAAACTAAAAAAGATCAAGTTGCATTTTAAACTCAGAACCTGCAATGTTTAAAGAGATTCCAAATGTGGACGTGTTTGCATTCTCCTAGCCCCAGTATGTATGAAACAAGGACACCAGGGAAACAACCCATGGTAAAAATCATGTGATTGTCATACTGTCTCATCTTCCCTTCTGTGGGCTTGCCTCACTAAAGGTAGTTAACAGATTCCATCTCTCTTCTTCAAAAAAAGACAATCTCCAGATTGAGCAATATTAATCTGAATATATACTTGCTCCATGAGAGCATCTGTGTGATGGGAGAAAAAAATCACCCAGTTTTGCCTAAAGGTGAAAAATAAATCTAAATATTTGAGTAATGTGTTTCCTTAACTTTTCATACAAATATTTAGTGTCACAGAGAAACAAAGAACCTGGGGGAAAAGAGTATATTGTATTCTGATTTTAGGTAAATAGAAAATACATACTCAAATCGACTTTTTTTTTAATAGCATTTTGTTCTTCCAGTCCTGCTCTGAGCCAGTAATGGTTACAGGGCACATCATTAAACAAGGAGGCCCTAGAAACATCTTAAATCTTCAATAAATCTTTATAACATTCACAGTTCTATATACCACCAGAGTACACATTAAAAGGTTTCCATGACATAGAGTTGACCTAGCACTTTCTACCTTCCAGGTGCTTTATACAGTCACTGACAGAAGTGTGTAAAAATCAATTTATGTTCAATAAGGTAAATGTCAATGATATCATTAAACATGACAAGCCAATGGCATAGTTTATTGCCAGACATTCAAATTTTGATAGCTGATGATCTTAAGTATTATTCAGGCATGATCCAAAAGTTCAGAGACATTTAATAAGCTATAATTGACTGGAAAAAAGCTCTACGGTCATGGCCTTCTCCTGGTCAGAAGCCTTCTGTGGCTCACAACTTCCTGTAGAAGGAAGGTTCACTGCAATAATGTGGCATTTAAGAATTTGCATTATCTGGTTCTACACTATCCTTTTAGCCTGATTTCACCCCCTCTATCACACATGCCCTGCGCTCCAAACAAATCTAACTATTCCTGTTGTTGACCACATACCACACTGTCCCACCTCTGTCCCCCAGAACTCACCTTCATTCCTTCTCTTGACTCCTGAAATCTAAACTGGGACAATCTATTCATAAGGCAGTTTGGTAGTATGTGTGTCAAGATCACTAATGTTATTTTATATACTTAAGCTAATAATTCTACTTCTAAATCTTAGAAATGATCAGAGCTATAGATTTTTTTTAAATGTACAATGTATTTTATAAAAGAAAAAAAAAAAAAAAAACCTCCTGCAAGGTACTAAAACACCAAAGTTAGAGGACTATATTAGAAATCATTATTCATCCATATAATGGATTATTTAGTTAGCTGTTAAATGATGTTAACAGAAAGTTTTTAATGACAGAAAGAAATGTTTACGACATATGTTAGGTGAAATAGCAGGATAGAAATTGCATAATATGATATTATGTAAAAAATCAGAAAAAGACTGAAAGAGAACATATCAAAATAATAATATCAAGATAATTTTAAATCTTGAGATTTAGGATCATTTTTTTTCCACTGCTTTATAACCTCTCTTCTGCTTTACAAAATCTCTGCATTTATTACCTTAAAAATCAGAAGAAAAAAAATAACACACTGAAAGACTTTTTAGAAATCTGTATTTTAAGATGATGCTTACCTGCCACCCTCTGTGAAATCTTCTCAAATGACCCTTGACAGATATAATTCCTTATTTCTCTGTGATCCCACAATACTTTGTACTTTCAAATATTTTTTAATCATATTTTCTGCCTGATATATTCATTGAATTTGGGGAAAAACCTGATCCGTGTCTTAGAGTTTCTATAAACAGGCCCAATTGAAGAGGAGTTTTCTATAAATACTAGATGGTACCTGTAAGATAGTTTTATTTTCACATTGCCTTCAGTAGAAACCCATCTAACATCAGTCTCCTCTACAAATGAAGCATCAAGCCTACCCTCACAGCTCTACATTTGCAGTTAGTTTGAAAACTTATGCCTTAATGATAGACCTTCTTCACACTAAGCGCTGTATTGACATTATGAAATGAGGTGCTAAAGTGTTTGTAGGGGTTAAAAAAATAAACTAGTAATTTTATCATAAGAGCAGGAAGAAAAATCAAGGCATAATTCTCCCAGCAAGACTATTCTGGTTTTTTTTCCTTCCAATTGGTTATACAGATATGTGTATGAATTAACATTATAAATTTCTATATAATATTTTGCAAAATTCTCAGCTTATTGTTTTTAATATTAATATTTGCTCATAATTTTCTGTTTGCTATATATATTTTTCTAAGTTTGCTATATTTTATATATATACAAAAATAAAATTCTTTGTTATAATTAGGGCATTGGAGGGAGTTGCCAGATAAAATACATGACACATAGTTAAATTTGAATGTCAAATAAACAGTGATTTTTTTCTTTAGTATAGTATGTCCTATTCAATGTTTGGTATAACTTTTTATACTAAAATACTAGCCATGTTTATCTGAGATTCAAATTTAACTGGGGTCCTGTATTTTTATTTACTAAATCTGGCCACTCTGGGTGGGAGAGTGTGATTGCATATTTAGAGAGTCCACAATCTGGCTAAATAACCTCTTAAACCTACCTCTGGGTAGCATTTCATTTAAACTCAGCAGATAGTAAACTCAGATATCTGAATCCTTTGCATCCTTCCAAACAAAGTTTAAAAAAGAAATTTTTTTTAAACTCGTCACTGATATTGATGCCAAGGAATCACCAGGACTCTCTAACCTCTCCAAATTCCAGAGCCTGAATTCTTGCCAGGCCTATACAGGAGAATTGCATACAAATTACCAAGCTCTGTTTTGCCTTATATTTCTTTTTTGATGCATTTATATTTAACAGAGGGACTGGAAATGTTTTACTTCACAAGTTCAAAAAAAATTTTAGAGTATTTAGTGCACACCAGAGAACCAATTCTAATGTGCCCTTGTTCTTTTATAAAACAGTAGAGAGGAGTTCCCGTGGTGGCGCAGTGGTTAACGAATCCGACTAGGAACCATGAGGTTGCGGGTTCGATCCCTGCCCTTGCTCAGTGGGTTAACAATCCGGCGTTGCCGGCGTTGCCGTGAGCTGTGGTGTAGGTCGCAGACGCGGCTCGGATCCCGCGTTGCTGTGGCTCTGTGGCTCTGGCATGGGCCGGCAGCTACAGCTCTGATTGGACCCTTAGCCTGGGAACCTCCATATGCCGCGGGAGCAGCCCAAGAAATAGCAAAAAGACAAAAAACAAAAAACAAACAAACAAAAAAAAAACAGTACAGAAGACATGTATAGAATATACATTAAATTAATTGTTTTCTTCAGATTTTCTTATTAATGCTACTTCATTTTCCTGAGTTCTTTTTTTACAGATCTTCTTCTATGTCCCAGAGACTGTTTAAAATCAACATAACATAAAATGAATTTTTTCTTACCTTTCTCCCCCTAAACTTCCCTTTTCCCTGAATTCCTAATGATCTATCCAGAAAACTTAATAAGGAATCAAATATTTGTTCTCAATTCATCCTTTTCAATTACCCCCTGCTCAATCTCCATACCTTATCAGTCAAATCTTTTCAGTTTTACCTCTTAAATATATCTGTTAGTGGCCCTTATTCCTTCTTTCTATCCCCACTGTCCCTGTCTTAGCTTAGGCTCTCCTAGGCTGTCTCCAGACAAGTGTTTCTCAAATTTCAGTGTGCTCATGAATCACTGCAGATCTTGTTAATATGCAAGTTCTGATGGCACAGATGACATAGATGAAGTGGAGCCCAGGAGTTTTTATTTCCTACAGACCTTGATGATACTGATGCTGCTGGTCCAGAAACCACACTTTGAATAGCAAGGCTCTAGTTTCTTTTTATAGACTCCCTACAAGTCTTCCCTTCCATTCCAACTAATTGCTGCATGGGTATCACTACTCCAGGTAAAATTTTCATGTGATTCCTTTTGCCTACTGAATTACCAAGACATAAACCACCCAGGCTACCATGACAGTTTCAGGTCCAGTTCCTCTCCCTGCCTTAGATCCACGTTCTAAGATCTAAGCCCACTCCACTTCCTCCTGCCCCTGAGACTCACCTTTTCCATTTCCAGGCCCCTGCCTAAAATGTCCTTAGAGTAATCTTTGCCTGAGGGGCTCCTTCTTCCTGCTCAATTTCAAATGTCACACTTAGTCTGTGAAACTTTCTATCACCATTCAGCACCAGCTCCTATCACCTAATATGATAACCTGCACCTCCCACAATAGGGTGTCTTCACATACTACTTCCTACATGCATTGATGGCAATAATACATAGGGCTTACTATGTACTAAGTACTGTCGTATATATTTTATATATAATATTCATAAAAACCCTATAAGGTAACTACTGTTCCGTCCTCATCTTACAGACCATGAACAAGGCACTAATGGTGATTTTGCTCATATCACACAGTTTTTCATGCCAGAGCCAAATTTCAAACACAGAGAGTCTGATACCAGAGTCTATCATCTTAACCCATTGCAACACACTACCTCTATGATTACATCTCACTTCAGTTATCAGGATGAACCATACAAAATTGCTAATATTTTACCCTTTTACATCTACAAAAAAGCAATCCCCTATAATTCAACTTTTTCAATAATTAAGAATGATTCATGGACAGATGCCACATCTTTTTCTCCATAAAAGTCCCCTGAATTAAGCACAGGTCTGGAACATACCTAACATTTAACCGGCCTTTGTTAAATGAAGCAAAGATAGTAACATCTCCATTTACTAAGGTGTGAACACACGCCAGGCATTGTTCCAGGTGTTTCATACACATTGTTATATTTAAACCTCATTACAACATTTAGTGTATATACTATTATTTTCATAATGCAGATGCTAACTCTATGGTTCATAGGGGTTAATGCCCATAAACACACAGCTAGTAACAGCACAAAGTCCTATCCAAAGCAGGCCTGTCCAAAGAGACAAGTTGTCAGCCTTCAGTGTCAAGTAGTGTCAGATTTTGAAGAATATCTATTTTGCTCACCAAGTCAAACATGAGTTCTGGCTTTAAAAATCTTGAATAGTCTAGGAAGGAAACAAAGCTTGCTTTGTCAGCTTAATTTTTATTTTTTAAAATTTGAAACATGCACAAAAATAAATACAAGAGCATGATAATCTGCAATGGACCTATCGCCCACCTTCAAAAATTATCAAGAGTACACTATTCTTGATTTCACCTACCTCCCACACTTTGTGTGTTTGGCTATCACTGAACTATTTTAAAGAAAGTCTCAAGTATCATATCATTTCACATATAGATTAGTCAGTATATATCTCTAACAGATATCTTCAAATAACCACAAGAAGTTATCACACTTAACAAAATTAACAAATATTCCTAAATATAATCTAATAGCCAGTATGCTCAGTTTTTCTTGATGTCAATAAACTGTCTTTTTACAGTGAATGTGTTTGAATTAGGACCCTAGAATTGTCTACCCATTACACTTGATTTTTATGTATGTTAGGTTTCTTTTAATCTATATTAGCTCCCTTTCTCTTTTCTTTTCATTAGCTATTTATTTGTTGAAGAACTGGTAGCTAAGTCTAGGGGATTAATTAAATTCAAGTTCAATTATTTTTGACAAAAACCTTCATAGGTAGTGCAATATATGTCCTATGACACCAATCAGGATGCACATAATGTCTGGCGGTCCTAAATTTAGTGAGATTAACATTGATCAGCAGGTTTAAGAATTATCAGCCTAATCCACTAATTACTCTGTGTTCCAACAATTTTTATCAAAATAGTTTTAAATAGTTTTAATTGTACAGTTGCATTATTTAAATAGTTTTAATTGTACATTATTTAAATAGTTGTACATTATTTAAATAGTTTTAATTGCTGATAATTGTTTAAGAATTATCAGCCTAATCCACTAATTACTCTGTGTTCTAACAATTTTTATCAAAATAGTTTTAAATAGTTTTAATTGTACAGTTGCATTATTTAATTACAATTATCATAAATTCTTTGATGGAGAGCAAATCAGAATCAGATCTAAGAAGACTTCAGCATTCCAAGAATGATGTCAAATGACCCCCTTCATGGTGGATTATGCACTTATTTACTATGTGATATATTTCTTCTCCAGAGACTCCTTGTTTGTGTATCAATTGTGGATTTTTGGTTTGCAGTTATTCTGAAGTTTTGGTATAAGAGTCTATATGTATATGAGATTGTTTTAAGTTGTTATTCTCTTAATTGAAAGTTCATCTCCAGTGTCCTGCATTTGTACTCACCTCTTCTCATGATTTCTGATTTTGGTGGTATAAATGTGCATGGATGATTTCGTATCTTTACTGCATGTATACCTTTAGGGGTGAACCTTGTCATTTGTGGAATTTTTGTTTCCTGTTGCTATGTTTTCTTTTCTGCCTAGGGAAGTTCCTTTAGTACTTGTTGTAAGGCTGGTTTAGTGTTGCTGAATTCTCTCAGCTTTTGCTTATCTGTGAAGCTTTTGATTTCTCCTTCAAATCTGAATGAGAGCCTTTCTGGGTAGAGTAATCTTGGTTGGAGGTTTTTTCCTTTCATCATGTTAAGTATATGGTGCCACTCCCTTCTGGCCTGCAGAGTTTCTGCTGAAAAATCTGCTGATAATCGTATCAGTGTTCCCTTGTGTGTTACTTGTTTCTCTTCCCTAGTGCTTTCAAGATTTTCTTTGTCTTTAATTTTGGTCAGTTTGATTAATATGTGTCTCAGTGTATTCCTCCTTGGGTTTATTTTATATGGTCCTTGTTCTGCTTCCTGGATTTGAGCTGGTGGTTCCTTTCCTATGTTAGGGAAGTTTTTGGCTATTATCTCTGGGAATATTTTTTCTGAAACCTTCTCTCTCTCTTCTCCTTCTGGCACCCCTATAATACAGATGTTGGTGTGTTTAACATTGTCCCAGAGTTCTCTGAGACTCTCTTCATTTGTTTTCAATCTTTTTTCTATTTTCTGTTCTGCATCCATAATTTCCACTAATCTGTCCTCCACCTTGCTTATTTGTTCTTCTGCCTCCTGTATTCTCCTGTTAGCTGCTTCTAGAGAATTTTTTATTTCAGTTATTGTGTTTTGCATCTCTTCTTGTTTAAGTTTTTTTTTTTTTCCCACTGTACAGCAAGGGGGTCAGGTTATCCTTACATGTATACATTACAATTACAGTTTTTCCCCCACCCTTTCTTCTGTTGCAACATGAGTATCTAGACATAGTTCTCAATGCTATTGTTTAAGTTTTATATCTTGTATCTCTTTGCTCAGTATTTCCTATAAGTTATCCATCTTTGCCTCCAGTTTATTTCCAATGTCTTGCATCATCTTTAGCATCAACAATCTAAAGTCTTTTTCCTGGAGGCTGAGAATCTCCTCATCACTTAGGTGATTTTCTGGGGTTTTTCCTTTCTCCCTCATCTGAGTTATAGTTCTCTGTCTTTTCATTGTTATAGGTTTTCGGTGTGGTGACCTTTTTACAGATAATAGAGTTGTAGCCTCTCTTACTTCTGGTGTCTGCCCCCTTTGTGACTGAAGTGAGTATGGGGGCTTGCTGTAGGCCTCCTGGTGGGAGGGGCTGATGCCTGCCCACTGGTAGGTGGAGCTATGAACATGTTTTTAAAATGATAATTTTTGACTCTATAATTCCTTCTGCATTTGTAAGATGGAATTCTTATTGATTATAAACCAGTGTTATGTTACTCAGTAAATGGGTCAGGGTACAAATGCAAAGTTATCAAACATTGCATTCAGTATTGGCTTGGAGACAGAAAAAGGGTCTCTAGTCTTAGAAATTACTATTCATATCAGGGCAAATGAAAACGTCCATAGTTGACACATAGACTTCAAGTATCAGCAGGGTCCTTGGTTCGAAGAACGTATTGGCACTAAACAATAAACATTTATCCTGTCAAAAGTAAGATTTTGCTAAGGAAGTGGACTTCCACTTATATGTTATGGAAGAGATATTTAATGACCTGTTGTTTGACCAAAACATCAAATTTGGAGATCTACACACACACACAAAAAATGTAAAAGTAGTTAAGAGATCATAGTACTATGAAAAGAAATGTAAATGAAAAATATTGTCCTCATCAAAATAAAACAGCCTACTCTACAAAATATGGCCTTTTCTTTATGAATCTACATAATAAGCCACTATGCTGGGCATTGTATAAAAAATATCATTTAAAATATTTGGACTAAGGATCAGATAAAGAAATTCATAGCATCAGGGAGGAGAACATAGCTAAGGAAAGTACATTACTATCTCTTTTTTTACCTAGTCACTGATAAAGGAATTTGGGTCCAAAGAGAAACATACAAGGGAAATTTTAAATTGAAAGCATTTGAGGAAATTAAAGCCCAGCATCTTGATTTAGGACTAGTCGTAGGTGACAAAGATCTCTACTATCTCTGGGACATTTTCAGTTAATATCTACATAACATTCTATATACTATTTACCTGTATTTAAAGGGCTTATAATGAGTATAAACTTTAAAGCCATATGTCTACCCATCATTGGAAACAGCATGGGACATTGGAAAAATTCTTGCCCTGCAATTAAGCAGACTTAGCTCCTAATTTCCACACCCACACTAATTATCTGCTTTGGACAAATCCTTTCCTATAAATGTAAAGAGCCTGGACTAAGTGTTATAAAGCCACTCCTAGTTCAAACTGTCTACCCAGAAAAATGTACACAATTGAATTAGTGCAATGATATCATTATTACTCTGAGCAACACCAGAAGGCCATGTGTTTTCCCTGAACTAAATATGCACATCACATTCAACATAGCTTCACTAGCAGAAAACTAGCCTCAGAGAGCAACAAATACAGTCCAGCAGAGTGAAACACACAGGCATCAATCTAGTGATAACTGAATACCCAAGATGAAGGGAATAATAGAACTTGAAAAGATTTGGAGCAAATCACAATATTTCAATATTTTGTTTCTAATTTCACAGTTCTTCTTAAAGGGTCATTCAAAATATAACACTTATGAAAATGTCCAAGTTTAACATAAAACAAAATTTTCTCATCTTTAAATATAGTAATCTTACAGAAACAGATCCATTTTAAGAATCTTGTACACAGGTGTCAGTCATTGCAGGCCCTGCTCAATGGTCTCTTCCATGAGGGGATGTTCTGCTCAAAATTCCAAGGTATATTATTTACTAAGACCCTTGCCAGAGATGATTTGACCCAGAGGTGGAAACATGAACCAATCACAAATAATTCAAACTCAGCAACTGACCTATACAAGGACCTGTTATTTAAAATAAAAATGGAACAGGGCTTCTCAGGAAATACTTTTTGGAAAACCCAAGGACTATGAATAGTTACTTGGGAGATCTAAAATCATAGAGTTGGAACCATAAGACTTGGAGGAAGCTGAAAGTATAAGGGACCAGAGAGAATCAGTAAAGAAAACTAGTTAGTAAAAAAGGTATAATGGAAGTAAGAGAAAAGCAGGACTTCTGTCAGAGATGTCTACCTGGGAGAGAAAAAGCAGCCAACTAGTCACCAGAGAGGCCCAGATCTCTCACAGTGTCCTCCCTGAAATTCTGCACTGCCTGAATCCTTACTCTAAATACTCTTTTCCTTGAAATAATCTGAGTAAATGATGGCTCTCTATCCACTCAACTGAAGATAAGCTTCAGGTTTAGTTGGGAAACAAGTTCATGGTCATCCAAAAGAGTCACACAGAGATCCTTCCAGCGATTCCATATGTTCGAGTGTCAGGAGAAGAGATGATGCCAAAGAACTAGAGAAAATTAAGCTCCCTTGCTGGTCTCTATGGGAGACTCAGAGACCATGATGCTGTGCTTTCTTGGAAACTAAAGCAGGTAAAGAAGAAGCAGGAAGAACAGGATTCTCTTGACAATGGAAGCTCCTTATCTGTTATCATCTCACCTTGTTAGAATTGGTTGAGGCCCACGGAAATTGCAAGAGAAATGTTAGTGTATTAAGGCACATGGGAAATCCTCCATTTCTAAATAAATGAGGGTGCCATGCTACAAAGAGATTTGTGGGAAAAGACTGAATCGAAAGAACTCTTGTGTTATTTATTTTATGAACCTACAATTCAGCAGGATATGGCCGTAAACATGCAAACCCATTGTAAAGTTGTTTTTCTCAGAATTCTGGTAAAATGTAACAGTGGCCAAGAGATAACGTCAGCTTATTTCACAAAATATGCGATGGGAGCATGTAAGACCACCATTGAAACCCAGAGCTCTCTAATCAGGTTCAAGCAGCAAATGTGGATTCTAAATTTCAATTTTTATGTTGGCTCATGCTCTCCTCAGAGTTTTTGACTTTCAAAATGCCAACATCCTATATTACATACATGTTTAAAAGATGGGTATAAGACAAATTCTTTCCAGCCATTTTCCTAGGAAATATTCTTGAGAGAGAAGAAATGAACACTCTATTGACAGCAAAAGCACATTTTACTTGTCCTGAAAGGAACCATCTACAGTGACAGTGGGCTAGAATTTATTCATCATCACTCTCCAGGTTTCTGAGAATGACCATAACAATCTGTGAGAATAATCATAAGAAAAATTACACCAGGTCACATATGCTTTGAGGTATCACTGTATAAGCCGGACGTGATCAGGCTGGAAAGAGTGTCCTGTTTTATCTCCACCATTTGCTACCTCAGATCCAAAGTTTAAGAGGACCCCTGACATTCATTTTTTGAGAGAACAGAGTCCAGAAAATAATAGAAGATACAGTAGAAGACTGTCCATGGCTTCTGAAACGGGCAACTGAAGTGTAAAGTAAACAAGGAGCAAAACAATCCTATGCCTCCTACTCCTTCATTTATTTCTGCAAAAGACTGTTTCAAACTCTAGTTTCCAAAGATCACAGACCTACACATACACTTTCTAAGCATGAGCGGCAATTAACTAG
The DNA here is from genome assembly GCF_054392235.1 of Sus scrofa. Lineage (NCBI taxonomy): Eukaryota > Metazoa > Chordata > Mammalia > Artiodactyla > Suidae > Sus > Sus scrofa. Next base: position 83,459,345 of record NC_139391.1, on the reverse strand, counting down.
CTCTATCTAAGGAGGTTAAGAACAAAAGTGGGCTGTACTTCACCTGTATTGGGTTCTGGAATAAAAGAAAAACATCCCGCCTTAACGAATTGCCAGTCAGCAAAGCATTCAGATGGTACTTATCCTCATCCCTCCTTCATGATTTTCTCTTCACGTCAGGAGTCTGGATTAGAGGTTCAGTCCAGCGGGGAAGCTACAGTGTTTACTAACTGAGATGGCAGCTACAATCCCTCGATTTGAGATGTGCCTTCACTAGGTGATGCCAACTTTCCTTCCAGATGGCTGTTAAACACCCACAACCAACGACCGACACAGCTTTTGGCAGCAATTGGAAAGAGCTGTGAGCAATGTCATAACTCGTAGAGAAAGCCAGCAAAATCACATCATCTGTACAGTTATTCCCAAGCACTAGAGGAGTTCTATTTTTATAAATAGGACCATTTAGAATAGGCATGAAATTAATTTATTGCTACACTGGTTTAAAATATTTATGTTTTTATTATTTTTGCAGTAGGCATGAATTTGTTTTTCTAGAAGAGATTAGGATGAGGAACAATGAACAAGGAAAAAACACACAGCCCCCTAAGAACAAGTGTTTGGCAAGGTTACTGGTATTCTTCCCCCAGAAGCCAGCAGTTATACATAGATCATGGGCTAAAATCTACATGTATATATATATATTTTTTGCTTTGGATGCAATAGGAAGAATGGGAGGAGGTAGGATGAGGGGGTCTTAGTTCCATGCAGTAGAATTGAGATGGACAATTTCCCTGTCCTTTGCACAAGTTCTGACCAGCAGTGAGCATGAAGAAGCATCAGTTATTCATTTGTTTTGGCTGTTTGTTTTCCTCTTTTAATTTGAATGGCCCATCAATTTTTAACTAAGCCGTCTCCAGGGTTTATAGTTTGGAAAGACCAGTTAACTAGTATAAGCAGCATTTCTTAAGGAATTTCTGTGTGCATTACTAGGAGAGCACAGTGGCTCTGGACTCAAAGTAAAGAGATAAAGCCTTTGCTGGTGAAATTTGTCTCAACCTATGAGAGGGAGGAATTTCCAAGATGTAACCCCTTCCCCCCAACAGGAGAATCACCCCAAGGTAGCTTTACTTCTCCTGAAGTCCTTTCCCTTTACCAGCTCTCATATTACATCTCAACGTTTTTCATGTCTTTTTGGTGATGGTCAGAATGTGCTTTCTAAAGTCTTCTCAATCCCTTTTGCATTCTCCCTTCTTATGCCATCAATGAAAATGGTAACATCAATACACAGTACTGTCATTAAGTTTAGCTTTCTGGTCTTCAGATACTGTTCTTTACTACTCTATATTCCATTGTCCATTCTAGGAGCAAAGTAGAAGAATATATATTCAAATTTCTAATTAGGTAGGCATTCTCAATGAGCTCTAATAATTCAAATCCAAGAGCTGAATATAATGCACATGAAATAAGTCTGACTGCCTTGAGATATAGTTTTTTCTCTTGTTAATGAACAATGCTGTTGTTTTTTTCCCCTAACTAAATAGTGATATACACTAAGAAGGCAGCTAGAGACCCCAAGGATCCAAAGTTTATAATGGGAGCTAAACAGTTTCCTTTGCAATGTGTGATAAAGAATCAGTTCCATTTTGACCTTCTGAAGCTTGACTAATCCTATTTTAGATTAGGAAGTCAATATTCTATCTTGCTTATAAAGTGAGAAGATTTAATTGAAAAAGAAAAGCAGAGATAGGTGTATGCTGGTTGATTAGAATTCATAATTTAAGTATCTGTTGGAAACATTTCTAAAACATAATGCTTTAACTGCATTTAGTTCACTTTTAATAGCATCTTTTCTGCTTATTCAGGTAATACATGTCATTATTAAAAGCTGGAAAATTCAAAAGAGTAAAAAAGAAACATACAAATCCTTGATATTCTCAGAGGTAAGTGGAGATATATCTTTCCTGTATTTTAGAATATGTGCACATACATACATGCATTTTTTAACAAAATTGGATCCATACTAGACGTACTATTTATAGATTATGAGCATTCCCAAATATGTTAAATATTATCCTAATACTATTCCATCAATTGTATTTATTTTTAAATTGGTTCTTTAAGTTGTCAGCTAACGTTCTTCAAAAGCCCAAAAGGTTAATCATTAAAGAATATTTGTAAAACCCCATTCAAGAAACTGATGGTTTAAGGAAAAGAAAATAAAAATTCATTATTTCTTTCTGACTTACTTTATTCAGTATGAGAGTCTCTACTTCCATCCATGTTGCTACAAACGGCATTATTTTGTTCTTTTTTATGGTTAAGTAGTATTCCATTGTGTATATATACCACTGCTTCCTAATCCAATTATCTGTCAATGGACATTTGGGTTGTTTCCATGTCTTGGCTATTGTGAATAGTGCTGCAATGAACATGCAGGTGCATGTGTCTTTTTCAAGGAAAGTTTTGTCCGGATATATGCCCAAGAGTGGGATTGCTGGGTCATATGGTAGTTCTATATAGAGTTTTCTAAGGTACCTCCATACTGTTCTCCAGAGTAGTTGTACCAGCTCACATTCCCACCAACAGTGCGGGAGGGTTCCCTTTTCTCCACACCCCCTCCAGCATACGGAACAATGTAAACCAGCTATAATGGAAAAAAATTAAAATCATTATATATATTTTAAAAATTCATTATTTTACTGTTCCCAGAGCTAAATCCAAAGTGAGGGAGGCAAAGGAAAGTAATTTTATCAGTTACATTAAGGAAATAATCAATCTTTAAACCAGAATATATAGGAGGCCTCTTTTTGTGGAGTAAACTTTTGCTAGAGTGCTTTTATTGATACTACTTATATGCCTAGCTTGATTTCTGAAAACAAGTCTTCTCCATCTGGCTAACTGTGTCAAACTTTTCTGAAAAAGACTCTCATATCTTGGGAGAAAGCTTAAATATAATGGTTAAGAATAGACTGAGTCCCTGTGCTGTACAGCAGAAATTGGCACAACATTGTAATCAACTCTATTCTAATACAAATTTTAAAAAAATATCTTACAGTTACTAAAAATTCAGGCTAATCTTTGTGGCTTCATAGCCATAACATTGTAGGCACTTAAACGATATTATAATAATAACCCTAGACACTGTAGAATCTTTAAACATATCTCTTAGATAATCAGAAATTAAAGATATTTAAGTTTTTTAAATAAAGGTAAAATTCATTAACAAAAAAAAAAGAATAGAAGGTTGATCATGAGCAAGTTTATTTAAAATTTTGTGTTTCCAGTTCCTTACTATAAAATGGGGATTAAAATATTCTCTTTTTAATAAATTTGTTACAAGGATCCTAAGTCAGAATACATCAGGCATTTAGAACGGCCCATGGAACACCACGGGTAATCAATAAATGCTTGGTGTTGTTATCTGTAACTCTCACTTGGTCACTTAATCACAAATTGGTTTGGGTTTTTTGTTTCTTGGCAATTATCTTTTTTTTCCCCATTTTCTGTAGTTTGACTGGGCACTAAGTTTCACTTTTTATGTAAATACGTCAATTTTTCCTTCCCCGGGGCTCTGCTCTACATTTTCTGTTTCCTTTCTTCTTGTTGAGAACTCGTGGACCTTTACAAAAACGTGATTATACCCTCTAAAACCTCTAAAGCTTTTGACTGTCAGCCTGGAGTTAGGGAGTAGTCCAGCAGATAAGTCAACCTCAAAAGATTCAGTCTGTGGATCTGTTTCTGCCAGAAGGCTTCCTACACCACGTGACTTGACCCATTTTATAATCTTTGCTCATTTGTTTTCACCCTTGGGCGCAGAAGGCCATCTCTCAGGTGGCAGTTGAGTTGAAAATAAAACTTCCTACTACATTCCCTGGTACACTATTCTAATTACTGGAAACAGCCCAAAGGAGTGAGGAGAAACTGAGAGAGTGTCGAAGAGGCTTCCCTCATGTCCACACCTGAGTGTCATAAGAAGAGGTGAGGAGATCCCACCATGCACCTCATGGCAATTTCCTATACAGCCAGCTCAGCAGTTGTGAGTGAATTCTCCCTCACCAACCAAATCTCCTTGCTAGAATCATTTTTCTCTTTTAGAGCTTCAAAACACCAAAGCACAAGGAAGCATCAAGTTACAAGTATCAGAGCCCAGCTGAGTGCCTGTGTGTGCATCTGTGTACCCCACTGGGAGAGTATATAAGATTCCTGTAGTTATAATTGGTGCTGCTGCCCTTCGGCTTAGAATTGCATTACTTGAAAAGTGGAGGGGTTGCTGTTGTACTTATGATCATTAATATTTCAATCCAGAGGGAATTGTTTCCTAAACCCTAGGAGAGGTAACAGAGGTTAGCATGGCGAAATGCAGCCAAAAATGCCATAACCTGCAGCCAGATGTGTTATGAATAACAATGAGTGGAAGAAAGAATAAAAATGGATAAGGAGAACAAGCTTCTAGTGTTAAAAACCATAGCAAATTGAGGTTTTGTTTAAATACGTGGGAGTTAAATGCCAAAGAAAAGCCCCCTGACCTAAGCAGCTTGCTGAAAGTGGCTGCACATAATTCAACTACTCTGCCAGGAAAGTTACACACAAAAGGTTGAGAAAAGCTGATCTAATAGATCAACTAATGGCCCAGAAGGAAGCTATAGAACCAGACAGCTCATCCCAGACTCCTCTCCCTCTCCCCCTTTCCTTGACATTCCCTCAGGGCTCTATGCCTCAGAAAAGGAATTCAACTAACACATCGAAAAAAGGGTAATAAATACTTGCCAACAGCCTACCATTGGAGGGCGCAACAGAAATAATGTGGGTTCAAATCAACAGCTGCTTCCAAAATGAGAGCATCTCTGTGACCACAAAGTATACTCCCTTGCAGAGGATCCCATCAAACACAGTCATACAGCTCAGACTATGTTTTTTCTAGAATTCAAGTGTGTTCTTTAGAGTCAGTGTTCAGCTTCTCTGGTTTTTAAATGTCAGCATTCTTTGAGGTACCTCTTGCCAAGGAGTAAGGCAAGTCTGTGACTCTTCCGTTTCATAAAATGAGGTTGGGTCTGAGAAATTAAACTTTGCAGCCCGTGATCCATTGATAATGATAAGCTTCTACATATGCTGTTGTTTTTTTTTTACATGACCTAACTATAACCATATATATAGAAATTAAGTGTTAAGAGGTTCAGAAATGATTAACGTTAACCTTTCACATAGAATCTTGTTTTGTAGCTGAGGCATCTAAATGAAATGAAAAGGAGCCCATTTTTGTTTTCTTAATAAATAGTGAGTACTTAGAATTAAGATAACAAATATATGGCTCTACCATTACCATTTTTCCTTCCATGAAAGACATCCTATCAGTCTTTCATGCCAGCCTGTTTGTAATTTCAGAAACCACTGCCTCCAGCAAGCACTACAAACGGATCAGAGTTGGCCAGCAAGTTGAGAATTAGTCCAGTATGTCACGCCCACTTTAAATTGGTGACATCATGCATTCTGTAGTCATTGAAGTATTTGAGTATCTACAACTAAAATCTATGTCTCCTTAGAGTTATCTTGAATGAAGAATATGAGATAAAATATACAGACCTAAATTGATAGGGGTTACATTTGGCTCGCTTAGGTACCAGATCCAACCTAAACTATTAACACTGAAGAGATTAACTGCATCTAAATGAGGAAAAAAACTCAAGCATCTATGGACTTAACTTCTGGAAATTTGGGAGTACTTGGCTAAGAGACAAAAATTAGTATTTTCGGTATAAGTCAATCATTATGTCAAGAAATTAGGAAGAAAATGGAACCAAAGCACTTATATTTTTATTAAATGTTGGTATCCAAACAATGAGTTTGGTTGTGATTTTAATGAACACACTTAAGACAAAAGTATGACTTGCTAATCTAAGGGAAACTGTAAATGCAAATCTCTTAAACCATAAAGGAGGTGACAGAAGAAAGAAAAGACACATTTTGTAAAATCAAATGAAGGTAGTTAAGTGTTTATCTTGATGTGCTAAAACTACTAGGATATGATCAATATTCCAATTTTGTTTCTTTTTCCTGTGAGGCTCCATACCTCCACAAAAAAAAAAAAAAAAAAAAAAAAATGACAAAGAAACTATAGTAAAAAATAGAGAATCAACAAAAAAGGATGGCAGTCATTCCCAAAACAATTAAAAGGGAAAGCAAGCAAGAAAGCAAGGCAGTTCATACAGTCAATTCAAACTATAAAATAACTTGAATTCTGTTTGTAAGCTGATGAAATGTAATTTTTAAAACAACAAAAAGAAAAAAGTTATTAAATGTCAGTAACACTCACATAAAAGAAAAGGGTGAGTTTATAGATGACTTGGGCCTAGGAAAAGTAAGTATAGCTCAATTTGGAGTTTTGTTTAAAATTTTGAGAAATTGAAACTACTTCTAATAAAAGGTCCCAAGAACAAAGAGAGAAAACCAGAAGAACTATTAATAAATATCCTGAATGATAAGCAAGTTTTATTGGCTCCCCTGTCTCTCAGCATTAAAAATGATGAAAAGATAAAATCAGAAGCTTATTTCACCCTAACCCTTTATTAACCTTCTTCCTCAAATCTCAGCTGCCCTAAGTCTTCAAGGATAGAAGGATGTCCAGATAGAGTCACTTGAGAAAAGAAATTCTGGAAGAATTACCAGTTCCACCTCCATTACACACAGGGGTCTCCTGCCTCCCACGAAGAAGTGTTCTTGTTCATTCTTAAAAAAACACAGATAGGAGTTCCCGTCGTGGCTCAGTGGTTAACGAATACAACTAGGAACCATGAGGTTGCAGGTTTGATCCCTGGCCTTGCTCAGTGGGTTAAGGATCCAGCATTGCCGTGAGCTGTGGTGTAGGCTGCAGACGTGGCTCGGGATCCCGCGTTGCTGTGGCTCTGGCATGGGCCGGTGGCTACAGCTCAGATTAGACCCCTAGCTTGAGAACCTCCATATACCGCAGGAGGGGCCCAAGAAATGGCAAATAGACAAAACAAAACAAAACAAAACGAAAAAACACAACTAACATTCTGCCTCATGAAAGCTAATAATAAAGGAACCCATCCAAAACCTAATTAAAAGAATTTAAAATCAAAAGTGCTTCTCAGATGTAAATGTCAAATAAAAATCTCTCCCAGATTTAATTAAGAAAACAGCAAATTAGAGAAGGCAGAAGAAAAACTTTAATAACCAGTCTTTGTGTGAAGCCTTTTGAGTCTCTCTTTTTATGGCAGGATTTGGGGGTAGGGAGGAGTAGATATAAGTCTACATAAAAGATTAAGTGTATTCAAAACTGGGGATAGATGAGGAAGAACTCTTCAGAAAGTGAAGAAGCAATTGCCTGGACTGATTTTCTGTATCTCTTTACTGGGTACTAAATCTGCAGGACACTTTCACACAAGGAGAAAAATATGGCTCCTAGCACGTCACTGAATATTGAGATGTGAGCTGGGCCATTTATGTAGCTACATGTAAGCTATTTGGCATATGGATTTCTTTGGGGACTTGTCCTACCTTTAGAAAGTAGCAGCTACTTGAGGAGGAAATGTTTTACTGCACAAGTTCTGTGCAACACCCAAAATACCTTTAAAGAAAATCACACCAGATGAAAACCTATTACTGCCAGACACATTAAACATAGAATATTATTTTGTCCTCCCAAACTTAAAGGCATCAGTCCTATTCTACAAACCAGGAAAATGGGCTCTGAAGGGAGGGGGTCAGTAATTCACCCAAGATCATAAGGATTGCAAGAGTCACTGGAATTGTGACCAAGTCCATCACATATGCCAAAGCAGGTGTGTCCCCAGTGTACAATGCATGCCTCTTCCAGGTTTTAAAGGAAGAATTTAACTGGTTTTGTTGTAAGATATTTGAGAGTAAGCTTGTCTTTGGAAAAAGGAGATGACTCACATTACTTTTTTTAAGATTTAGAAATTTATGAAACATACTCTTTTAAGACTGATTAAAACAAAGGACATAACACATATGACCAATGCTATGTAAAAATCACAGAGGCTTCAAGTACCCCACGAGCACATGAACTCAAGCCTAGGTTCTGGATTAAGGGTGCTACTATTTCTTGTGTCTTTGGGCTACATCATAATGCCCCACTCTATGCAGTCACTGAACAAGAGACAGAGGGGTGTAAATTCTGAGGTTAGACCATTTTGTTTAAAATCCTGCCTTTCTCTTGTAATAATTGTGACTCTGAACAAACTACATTACCTTTTTACATCTCCAGTTTCTTTGTCTATAAAATGGGGACAATAATAAGTGTCCAACTCATAAGTTGTGAGAATCAAATGAATGATCATGTATAGATCTTTTAGCCCAATGCATGACACATAGTAATGAAAAAAATAAATGTTAACTATCATCATTAGCTTCGAGAAGAGTTCACTATCAAGACTTTTCTTCCCTTTATTTAACGTGAATTTGTGTAATTTCATCAGTAAAGCAGCTGTTACAGACTGTATTTTCCAAATATGGCCAAAATACCATTCCATGTGGTCATCTACAATGTGACAGTGCCACTCCCTCATAAAGAGGTAGAATGTGTGCTTGATGAAGTCAGACTGTACCACATCTAAATCTAGCCTTTATGTGGCCAGTTAGCTTTTACCTCCTGCCTTTGGGAGCACTCTCTTGGAACTCACCCACCAGGCTGTGAGGAAGCATGAATAACTCCATGGAGGTACCCACATGGAGGGAAACCAAAGACCCCAACCAACACTTGCAGCTGAACTTCCAGCAAACAACCAGAGCCAACTTGTTGATCAGATGAGGGAGCAATCTAGGAAGGAGGTAATTTGGATTCCAAAGGCCATCTAACTCCACATGGAGCAGAGTTAAACAGTTCCTTTGAAATTCTACCTAAATGGCAGCTCCACATGGAGCATGTGGGACATGGAGCAAATTCTACATGGAGCCGTTAAGCAATTCCTTTGAAAGTCTCCCTAAATTATTGTTGTGCCAGGTCCCTACATCTTGGGATAGTTTGTTATACAGCTAAAGATCCTCAGAACACAGAACCTAAATAGTCGCTCTTTTGTCCCACTTTCCTGGTGCTCACCTTCTCTAAGCAGGTCCATCATAAAGATACTTCTTATTTTAGAATCTATAACATGTGCTTAGGGCCTGCTATTTGCCAACCACTGGACTGTTCTGGATGGAGGGAGGAGGGAAGAATACATTGCATAAATAAATTCATTCCTTTCCTCAGGCAACACAGTATGGCTGGGGAGACCAATTACTGGTTGCAGAAGTAACCAAAATACAGAGTTACCAAACATTTAACCCCAGCACAAGGGTTACAAATTATAGAAGCTTAACCCAGGTCCATTTATCTTATATGACAATGAAAGGCTAAGCATGGAGTACACAGCCAGGACTGGCTTCCTTAAGAAATGCTTCCCAAGAATTAGGTTTAAGCCAGATTTTTGAAGGAGTGCGAAAAATATAGAGTAGGTATACCAATGGCAGGCATAGAATATACTGTAAGTTAGAAATGGTGTATGTGAAGGTTCAAAACTAATAATGCACAAGTCATAGACAAGACCTGTGAAGGAGACTGCTTAAATTCCAGCAGAGGGTCCTTGCCAAGAGAACAAAGAAATGAGGTTGGGGAGATCAGGACAAAGGGTCAACTAATCTCTCCTTGAAGCTTTTACAACCTGGTGTGCTTTAGCCTTGGGAGAGTTTTTCTTTACTCCTTTCAGACAGAAGCCTCCTCTCTAACCCTCAAAGACACGCAGCCTGAACAATGACTTAGGGGCTTCTGTCACGTAATGCTTGGTCTCTTTACAAACCAGCTTGCTGTGTTTTACTCAGCCGTCTGTGTCATCTCTTTTGTGGAATAAGATTGCTCAAAATCTAGCCATATCTTCTGCCTGGTGTCTTCTGTCAGAGATGTCTGAGCGGATTCCTTATACATCCATCAAAGAAACACACTTCAAAATGGGAACTAAAAGCAAAGTGACCATATCAATAAAAACTACTCTTAGTTGATTCAAAAATGCAGCTACCAGTGGAGTGCTGAGCAGAGAATAACTCCCACTGGACTTCAGTCTATCAGTTGTGTGTTAGTTCTCCCCAAACAGTGGACTGTGTTCACGCCTGACCGTTCAAACCACAGGTTCTTGACACCAGCATACCTGGGTTGCATGTTATCTCTTTATTCAGTGCCTTCTACCAAGGACTTATCCTTTATCAGAAAGGAAGCCAAACTGCAGGGCCCTACCACACTGCTATCCAAGGGCTATCTTTCCCACTGTCAAGTTTTGGTGGAAAACAACATCGAGATACGTTCCAATCTACAAGGGACTTAAAGCCCATGTGAATCAGCAAACCATGGCAGTTTCCCACCATTATGAGATCCCCCTCAGGAATTCAAACAGAATCAAATAAAATTTTAAACTACAGTTAGAACTGAAACCTTACTGTTTCTCACTCTTTTATAATCCTTAAAATCTTCCTGTACATACTGTTTCAAACCCTATTGTTCTGGTGACCAGACTATATTTCAAAGCAAACATTTCAAGCAAAGAGGCTTCCTAGGGAACAGAAGCACTTAAAATGGAAAAAGCTAAAGAATCCAGAAAATAGACCAATCACATTCTATTTATTCATAAATGTCAAAGCAGGAGTTCCCATTGTGGCTCAGCAGTAAGGAACCCAACTAGTATCTGAGGATGTGGGTTTGATCCCTGGCCTCGCTCAGCAGATTAAAAGATCTGGTGTTGCCGTGAGCTGTGGTATAGGTCACAGACATGGCTCAAATCCTGCCTTGCAGTGGCTGTGGCATGGGCCAGTGGCTACAGCTCCAATTCAATCCCCTAGTCAGGGATCTTCCATATGCCGTGAGTGAGGCCCTAAAAAAGAAAAAAAAAAAAAATCAAAGCAAATACCTCTTTTCTTCACAAATATTTTGCATTTTCTGATTTTTGAAAATGAGAAAGGAAGTAGTAGCAGTATGAGGAAAATATAAATAGCATATGCTAAGAGCATAAGAACTCTTCTATTTTAAGTGTATTTAGGTATCAATTCAGGGCACCTACCTACACACCCACACCCGAACATGTGCACATCCCCAAAAGCACAATACCCTCAGTGTCAAACCCAGAGAACACCAAGGGGCTCATCCTGATGGATGTGAGCTGATCTCACACCATATGGTCCATCTCTCTCCTCCACTGATGAGTGCCCCTTCTCCACGTTTGGGTCACATCTGTCTCATTAGACTGAAAGACTGCCGCTGGCTATTAATGTATTTTTAGACAACTTCAACATCATCCTAAATGCCAACAGGCTAAGACATAAAAAAATAACAGCATATAAATATTTACTTTTTTTCGTTTTTTGTTTCCTTCCTGATTTTATGAACTCCTTAGGTCCCACATCCTGTTAGGAATAAGATTTTGCTTAGCCCCCACCCTAAACACTTTGTGTATCTCTTAAGACTTTGTACATAAAAATCATGCCCTGGCTATTAATATGACATTTTCAGCTCTCTACGGATTCTATACAAAATTTCATAGTTATATCAAATAATTTCCTCTAAGAAATATGCTTGGAAATATAGTTGAAAGTTTTTCCCACTGCCACAAGAAATCATAACATGAATCAGAGAACTATGTGATGATATGGAATTAGTAATATGTCTCAACTAGGGGGGGACCTATAGACTTTGGAGTCTTCATCAAACAGAACAAATAATTCAGATGGCCATGATGCAAGATGATTGATTCTCTTCTTTGGATGTGTTAGCCTGATGGTTCTTGGTAATTCATTAAAGACATGGAGATAAGCTGGTTGGAAGACTGAAGGACAAAGATTTTGGCTAGACCAACCAGGAGCTAGATTGCTACATATATGCTGAATTAGCAGCCTGGGAAAGTTTGATAAGTAGCCCACCCCTCCCTATAAAACCAATCCTGGATTTAGACTCAAACCTGGGTGTAGTACCAACAAGCCACCTAATTATAAAACTGGCCCAGGTTTCAAGACTATGCCAAGTAACATTTAATCTAAGAAGCATTAACTTAACAAGAAAAATACACCAGGCAATTTATGCTCCAGCATTTAAGCACAGAAAAATATTAAATTGTCTGTCTTTCTAATAGATATAAACAAAAAATGTGCACCATCTCCCTCAGAAAAAAATTTGAAACACTGTATAAAAAGCTACCAAATTCCCAATCTTTTGTGATATTATCTCTTTAAGATCCAATGAGGAGCTAACCAATGGAATCTATTTTCCATTTAGTGCATTAGGAGTAGAGAAATAGACTTATTTGTCCAGTTCTGCCTTTTTCCCTTTTAGCCAAAGAGAGTCTGTGCAATCTCCAAAGGCTGCATCTTTCAGTCTCTACTCCTTTTTGATAGAAGGGGTCATTTGAGGGGAATCTTGTGCCCAAGAGTTTTTCTCTCTCTTCCATTTTGCAGTTGCATGTAATGTTTGCTAAATGGCTGCCAGAGTTCTTAAATGATTGATACCTGCATCTTTAAAAAGGAAAAAAAAAAATTTTCTTCCAATTTGATTTGCTTAAAATGTATCTCATATGTCCTTAAATATAATCTTCTGGGCAAAAGGTAAACACAAGCAGTATTCAATTAAGGGCAGTTGAATGGTGACATTGAAGGAACTGTGGAAATAATACAAAGCACTAATCATGAAAAAAATGAAAAAAAAAAAACCTAATTGAATTTTGTTCTATGTATTTACCTTCAAAAGAAAAACTTGACAACACACAGTATGTTTTTACATCATGCAGCTGATTGACCATTGCAGAGAGAAAACAGTGTAAGAAATCATAACTCTACACTGCACAAGGTTAATGCTTTTTAAAATGCAAAATCCAGGGAGATGGTACCACATTACCTGGTATTTTCATAATTTATTCACCCAAGAACAGACATGTTTATCTTTTATCTTGACATCTGATTGCTGTGCTAATGCCATTTACAACTAGATGGAAGAAAATTATATTCTCCTAAGGAGTTGACCGATTCTTTTCTTTAAAGAAAAGAAAAAAAAAAAAATAAAGATAGCCATTTTGATTCAAAGTGCTACACAGAAACCTCTGAGCATAAATCACATCAGGCCTCTATAATTTTTGCTTGCTATCAGTTATTGCTGGGATAATTGCATAGGAACACTATTTGTGTAATTGTCAGCAGTAATACTCCTGGACCAAGGACCAAGGCCTCCTGCAGATTTCTACAAATCATTACTGTCCTTACAGTCTGTGTTGTTGTTGTTTTTTTCCAAAGATCACTGGAGTTAAGGCAAATGGAATTATTGTACTCAGACTGGGAAGATTCACTTTAATTTATGAAAAGTAAAGACAAATTTTGCAGCTAAGCATACTAGCATCCTTTGTTTAAGAAAAAGAGACTCCGTTAAGGGGGGAACAAAATGCACATCTTCAAAGCTGTGGGTCTATTTGAACAAACTGAAAGCTAATTTGGTGAACGGGGTCAAAGAAGCCATTAAACAGTGTAACCCAAAGGGGTTGGACATGGAAAAATAGATTTGACAGTATTTGTACAGCTCTGTTTTCTTGCTCCTTTGTTTTCTCTTCCAAGTTGTTATAATGCATTCTAGGAGTGCAGAAGCAATGAATTATATACTTAGAGTAGTAAATGAGGCTCAGGAATACATACAGAATGCACTTTCCTCCTTCCAAAACTGTTAACCATAGATCTGCCCTATTTATAATTTACCACCTTCTTATAAGATATTACAAACACATTATTTGTTTTGACTAAACATTTCCACATTTCTCATAAAAATAGTCTTGATGAACATTGGTAAAATAAAATTTTAAAATTCCTGTGAAGTTATTTGATTGGCATTTAGTACATTCGCTTTTAGCAAGTTTGTTCAGATTTTCCAACATTTCAACTATAACATACAGTAGTAGCAAACACTTCTTTAATATTTTAAATCTTACACAAAGGGTGTAAGCAGAAAATTCATTTGCAAAAGAAGCAACACAGATGATAAACATTTAAGAAGTGGGAATGGAATAGAACATGACAGTTTTCCTTTTAAAGAAACTAAGACATTTTTTCATAATAATCCTTGATGTCTATGAGGATTTGGTGAAACAGACATCCTTTTATACAGCTGATAGAACAAAAATCAGCAAGATGTTTCTGTAAATAATTTTATAATACATAGTGAAGGTTTTATCTTAGACTGTACATGCTTTGAAAATGAATGCCTATCTTACAAATTACTACCATAAAAATAATAAAAATTTAAAGAAATAATTGCATATAAAAATATTTATTCAACGTAACAAATATCCTTAAGCAATCTAAGTGCTCAATAACAGGATCATATCAAGTAAGCTATGGTACAATGTACAGAGAGTTATTATCCACTCATTCAATAGCATTTTCAGATCTAAAATTTAAAAATATCTTGTGATAGAATATGATGGAAGATAATATGAGTAAAAGAATGTATATATGTGTATGACTGGGTCACTTTGCTGTACAGCAGAAATCCATAAAACATTGTAAATCAACTATAATTTTAAAAAATTTAAAAATAGGAAATGATCTGGAAAAATATTCATATAAAGTGAAATGTAAAATTTTAAATTGTAGATACATGTGATTCCAAAGTCTTTGTAGAAATATGGATAGGAAAAATACTGATAGTTTCTGAATAATGGTATTATAAACGATTTTTATTTTCTAATCTGCATTGGTATTTCAGCTTGTTTTGCATGTAATGTCTATTAAATAAGCATTGTTTCTGATATGTTATTACTGTACTTTCAAAATTTACAAAATATAGAAGCATGATACTTCCCCATAAGTCTAGGGAAGAGTTTAGAAGATTGCCCATGTGTCTTTGCCTCTGAAATAAAGATATTAGGAATAAAAAATGGGAGCTAGCTCTGTAACATAGATGCTTAGAACTCAAGTTTCAAAGAGTAAGGTCTTTTTGAATGCTATTTTAAAATATATCATTAATTTTGGAGTTCCCGTCATGGCTCAGAGGAAAACTAATCTGTCTAGAATTCATGAGGACACAGGTTCGATCCCTGGCCTCGTTCAGTGGGTTAAGGATCTGGCGTTGCTGTGAGCTGTGGTATAGGTTGCAGATGTAGCTCAGATCTGGCATTGCTGTGCCGTAGGCCGGCAGCTGCAGCTCCGATTTGATCCCTAGCCTGGGAACCTCCATGGGTGTAGCTGTAAAACGACAAACATATATGTATATATAATTTATTTTGTTTTCAGTTGGAAGTTGTTAGTACAGTTATTACCATAAGCCAGATCCCTGAACCTTCATTTTACCCTCAAGCATTTCATGTCCTGTCACTCCTCTGTGGAATCACTAATTGTCTCCTAGTCATTTCTGTCCCCTACAGCTACTGACGGCTGTCACTGGAAAGACAATCTCTAGTGGCTTTAGCCAAGAAACAGAGTCAGTCAGAAGTTTGTACCTATTTCTACTTTCACTAACATCTCCAGGTCACCTCAGGCAAGTTTCATAACCACCTATTAGCTGGTTTTCCTATTTCAAAATTGGGTTGCATTCGATACATTCTTCCTTAGTGAGAAACAAAATAAGACATAAATCTCACCAGATACAAACATGCATTCTGTGGGTTCAGTTCTCACTGTACAGTGTTTAGTGTGTCTCTCTGCCTCAAGGAAACCAACATGATGTAGGAGGAATCCCAGAGATAGTAGTAGTTTAATGGTTACAACCAAAAACTCAAACTAGACTTCCTGGATGTGAATCCAGCTGTCATTCACTAGCTATATGATCTTAGTAAATTGCATAGACTCTCTGTGCTTCTATTTCCTCCTCTATAAAAACAGATTAAATGAGTTAGTTAACACATATAGAGCACTTAAGACTATTTCGGGTATAGAGAAAATGTTAGCAATTATTATTGGAAAGTTGTAGTGCAAATCCTGACAGTTGGCTTTTCTTTTTCTAATGTAGGTGCTTGATTTAACTTTTGATTGCTGCAGCATCCACTCCAAAGGGGCATCCACTCCAAAATGGCCATTATCAAATAAACCCCTTTCCAGCCACAGGACTAGATAAAGAGCCAAGACAACCTTTGCCTTCTCCTCCCCTTTAGGCTCCATTGTTTTAGAGATTTTGGTTGATTTCCAATAACTAACCATTGGGCTGCTTGCTTTTTCCTTTTCTACAGTTTAAATTCCTGCTCTTATGTTTCAAATTCACCAATAAAGACTAAGTCCTTGAATCTCTAGGCCCCCACCCTTCGATTCCCAATAAAAGCAGAACCCTGAGCCCATGCCTCCCCACCTCTCTTTGCCCTCAGAGTGCAGCCCAAGGTATGCCATGTAATTTCCACAACTTGTAAATAATCAACTTTTTAGATTTCCTAGATAGTAAATTGCTGAAAGTGACTTGTAATCATAGCAAGAATGAAACACAAGGGCCAGTTCAGAGTCAATATTGGTTATCAATGGACTGAGACTAGCACAAAGTAAAAATGATGTGTCTTCTCTCTTTCAAGGTTATACATATGTTTACAAAATCCGAGACTATCAAAAAGTACAGATCACACATTGGCAGGTCTGTTTATAAAGAGTTTCATCTTCCATGAAGGAAAAAATCCAATCTATCTGGTTAGTGTTAGAGGTAACTTATTCAAAAGAGAATAACACACTGTAGTCATTTTATATTTAGTTTTCATAGTGACAGAGCCTCATTATTAACTAGGCTTGATATTCAGTATGCTTACTCAGAATAGAGACTATATAAATGAGGATTCCCAACTAGTTTTGTATGTTTATATCTGTCTGTGATGTGCAACTACAGTCCAATAGGAACAGGCTTAAAATAATTACATTTCATTTTGGCTCACATCAACCACAAGTTAGCTCAGCACAATTTAATGGAGAAGTATATTGCCTTTGCACTTAATGAGGCCACATCTGATAAGAGACTCTGGTGGGATCTGGAATCATAATAGTAATGAAATCCAAGGTTTGGATTCTTGGTTCATTAGGCAACAAGACTGGCTCTTCAATTTACATGTCTCCAAAGAGAAAAATAAAAATAAAAAAGAGGCAAACTTGTTGGATTTTTTTCATTTATTTTTTAAGATGCTAGAGAATGAGTGGGTTTTCATCTTTCAATTAATAAACAAAGTAATTCTAAAAAAAAAAAAACTGACTTAATTTTTTCTGAGTATGATATATGGTTACCCAGGACTACTCCCATCATAAAATTTTATGAATCTTAACTACCATTTAACGACTCGATTTACTGATGAGGAACTGAGGTCCATATAAATCTAACACACTTGCCAGGGTCAAGAGCTAGTTAGTGTCAAAAAACAAGACCAGGTATGACAGTAATTGCTAGTACTTACTGAGCTCCTAACAAATCACAATGTTAACTTATTTAACCCTCAAAACATTCCCATTTGACAGGTAATGAAATATGATGGGACAATAGGAGTAAATGACTGGCCAAAGGTCACAAAATAAGCATCAGACTGTATTAAGAACCCAGGAACTTCAATTCCAGAAACCACATTCTCAACCCTTACATGATACTGACTAGTGAACTGACATGGAAGTCCTCATGTCAAAGCTGGCATCAGATGCATGTCACTCAATCTAACTGGAAAACTGTCAGAAAAGATGAATATAGTCATCCCTCAGTATCGTCTGCAGGGTATTGGTTCTAGGACCCTCACAGATAACAAATATGGATACTCAAGTCCCTCATAAATGGTGTGGTAGAGTGAGCCTTCCATGTTCGATGCATGGTTGGTTGAATCCAGGGATTCAGAATGTGCAGATACAGAGAGCCAACTGTGACCCTCTCTCTCTAATCCCAGCATTTCTATAATCACCCAGTACTCTTCTTATGAGCACAAAACTTAACTAAGTCAGAGGGTTTTGATATCTGGGAGAAAAAAAAAAATAACCTGATAGCCATTACATTCTTTTGGATTCCTTTTAACAGAGAATGGAAGTTATGCAGATGGAAATGTTCTCGGAGAGAAACTATCACTACACAGCTTGCTCCAAACCTAGGGCAATGCTAAACAAGGTACCCCAGCAACAATGCACTATACTAGAAGTACTGATCTTTGAGGCTTATAGCAAAGTCTATGAATAGGAAACTTGCTTTTTAATATGAATGTCATTTTATTGTTATGTGACTTTAAAATGTTGCTGAAATGAAAGAGAAAGACAAATACCATATGATATCACTTATATCTGGAATCTAACATAGGGCACAAATGAACATTTCCACAGAAAAGAAAATCATGGACTTTCAGAATAGACTTGTGGTTGCCAAGGGGGGCAGTGGAGTGGGGTAGATTGGGAGCTAGGGGTTAATGGATGCAAACTATTGCCTTTGGAATGGATTAGCAATGAGATCCTGCTGTGTGGCACTGGGAACTATGTCTAGTCACTTATGATGGAGCATAATAATGTGAGAAAATAGAATGTGTACATGTATGTGTAACTGGGTCGCCATGTTGTAGAGTAAAAAAAAAAATTGTATTGGGGAAATAATTTTAAAAATTAAATTAAATTAAAAATAAACAAAATGTTGCTGAAATGCCGTGAGAATGAGTTCATACCTCTGCTATTCATTCATCCATTTATTATATATCTATTTTGCAAAGAAGCCAGGTCTCTGTCGCTGAGCTAGGTATGGGGCAGATGTGAGTTTATTGAGAAGCTAATGAAGCTTGAGTTTCAGGACCTCTCACCTGCCTAGGCCTCTTCAAGGGAACAACAGCTGACAGCAGGAGACTAAAATGTGTTCTCATCATCATATTTTTCCAAAATTTACAAAAGAAGATACTTAACTACAATCAGTTAAAGCCACTGTCTCTTTCCCCTGGATTTCCCCTCTCCCTTCCCTCCTCCCTTTGGGTACTGTGGCTTTGGTGTGACCGCATGGATTTTTGGCATCCACCTAAGGGAAAACTGAATTGTGAATATTTATATTTAGTTGGGTTTTAATGACATATAGTCATGTGGTTTACAGTCATCTCCAGGTAGACCTAAGTTCTTGATAACCATCTCAGTTTAGGAGCTCTCCTGCTTCCCCATGTGCCCACTCATCTACAGTGATCACACAGAAGTCTAGGGCCAAGGTTATTTCACAATATGAATAGGTCTTGCCACATTTGACAGCAGAAATATGTGGGTATAAAGAAACACAAGGTTGGAAATGTATAGAGCCAGATATTACTACCATACTACTACTACTATTATATTATGATTATTATTAATTATCATTAATAAAACAGAAATGCCAGTAGAGGATCTGATGCTTTAAGCTCTCATTAGCAGGGATCAGTTGACTGAACCCTAGAGAAGTTGATGGTGGGGGATGAAAGAGAGAAGAGGGGTCACTGAGAAAAGTAGGCAAAGACAAAATATTTGTCCTGACTGAATTCTGGCTGTTGCTACCTGAGTTAGTGGTTTGACAGCTCTTAAGGAATATCAGCATCACCTGAGATGTTTGATCGGAATGTATATTCCTAAGCTCTACTCCAGATCTATAGAAGAAGAATATCTAGATGTGAGATCAAGAAATAGGCATTTTAAGAAATTCAGGAGATTCTAAAGGAAGCAGCCCACACATCACACTTTGATCTAAAGAGACAAATTTCTAAGAAAGCTAATCCAATTAGTTGAGCTGGAATATCCACAGATTCATGACCATAGGCCTAAAAACCACCAGTGAAGAATATCCCCATCTGGTTTTATTAATGATCTGACAGGACCTAGTTTTATCCATGTTAGCAATTTTCTTTCCCAAACTCAGTTGCCCTCTGGCGTGAGTAGGAGAAACATACATTAACATACTCGATTTGTAAAGGAAGAAAAAACAACTCCCGGTATGTTTGAATATTCTTTCAAAGGTTTATATGTAGATCTTCTTGGCACTTTTACATCTAAATCATTACTCCAAGTGCACAGTCAAAATATATATGAGAAAGAAATTTCTATGTTATACAATGATCCAAGAATAAGCTTGCAAGGTGTGCATAATCATTGATACTTTAATTAGCTTGCATCAAAAGATCCCTGACATTTTGTTCCAATCTTTAGGCTATAACAAGAGAGCAACAGCTGGTCTCCCTACACACAGTGAGCATTTAGCCCACACACAAAAAGGTGACTTTTTTGGTTCATCAGCATAATTAAACCCAGATATTGACTGTCTATGTCAGACTTTGGCCAGGAGCTAACTTGTATGAGAACCTGACGTAAATCCTATTAAGGGCTGACAGTGCTTAGTTGCCATGAACTAAATAAGAAAAATGCTATCAGGAGTGTAGGTGTGTATTCTCTGCTGCATGTTAACAAGCTACTTGGAGGCTAAACTGTTGATATCAATAATTTCTTTACAAATTATAAGTTAATCATCAATATTATCACAGCCATGTATTATTTCCTTTGAATGTTAAACCACTAATTGAACAGAATATCGCTAAGAGCAAATACAGTGTTTTGTTTGTTAGAGAAGAAGAAAAGCATCGGAGGTTAGTATTTTGTTTTAATTTAATTAGAACCATCGTGTATGAGGTTTCTATGTTTGTATGTCCTCTAAGTAAGATCCTATGTTCAACTCTAGCAGAAGACAGATTTTCCTGATGAAGTTTACATTATTACTTAGGATTTCTCTAGTGCTACTATTCTTTTTTCTGCTGAAAAATATTTTACTCTGAGTAATATAAATAGTTGGAATTTGTACTATAAATATACAGTATATGCATTTTCAAAATCATCAAGTCTAACACCATTATTATCACAGAGTGTCCCTAAGATAGAGGATGGACTAGAACTCAACCCTCCACTCCCCTCAGAATGCTTCTATTTCACAAGATACTCTCTGGGATAAATTTTTCCTTAAGTAATATTTTTCATCCTTTGTTTCAAACTTACACTAAGGAGATGTTTCTCTGGCATCTGTTTGATAATGTGTTGTTCATCCGTTAAACTTCAATTCAAAGTTCCTATCCTGTAAGAGCAGAAAGATGCTATTTTCTTCAGCACAGCAGCAAAGATGAGCTGATATCCATTAAGAAATTATTCCATTAATGTCAAACTTGACCAAAGTGATCAAACAGGCTTACCTAAGCTTCTATATTCAAGGAAAGGCGTGGAGGCTAGGGGAGGGGGATAAAACACATTGCATATGACAAAGCGTTATATATATTTACATTTTCCAAAGGGTTTATCTACACAGCTTTTCTCGACTTTTGAAAAATCCCCAAGATAAATGTTTCAAGTCTAGAATATATATACATTGGAGTACAGATGATGAAAACCACTCTTTATGCCATAATATAATGTTCCACTTAAAGAAATAAGGCACTGTAGCACTGTGGAATAAAATAAAAATGAGCATAATAAAAATTCATGTAAATAAAAAAGCCATAGAAATCCATCTAAATCATACCATCATATGCCGTACGAATTCTGCTTTATAACTTTGCTCTGCACTCTTAACTTCCCTAGTCTTTTGTTTACAGTGTATGTGTATAGTATCTTTAGTGATGGCTTCAAATGCAAAGCATCCTCCCATGAAAATCTCTGTCTTGAAAGACTCTTTAATTAGTCTTTCCAAGAATTTAAGAATCCAAAGACCCAAGCATTTATGTCCTGGTCTATATAAACAAAGATTTTCAACTGGGAGAGATTTTGTTTCCCAGAGGACATTCAGCAATGTCTAGAGATATTTTTTATTAGCACTAGGGTAAAGGGTGTTATTGGCAACCGATGATTAATGACTACGGATCCTGCTAAAATTTATACCATGTGCGACAGGCCTACAACAAGGAATTATCTGATCCAAAATTATCCAGACCAAATAAACAAAAGAAACTGAGTTCTTTAGAATGACATGAAATTTTAGTCACCTAACTTCTGGAGAAATGTGTGTTTAAATGTTATTGCTTGCATCACTACCTAGTGTTACTGGGAAATTTTCTTCTTTTTATTTTATTTTTTTTATTTCCCCAGTACATTATTTTTTTTCCTACTGTATAGCATGGTGACCCAGTTACACATACGTGTATACATTATTTTTTCTCATATTATCATGCTCCATCATAAGCGACTATACATAGTTCCCAGTGCTATACACCAGGATCTCATTGCTAATCCATTCCAAAGGCAATAGTCTTTATCTATTAACCCCAAGCTCCCAATCCATCCCACTCCCTCCCTCTATATGACCCAGCAATCCCACTCTTGGGCATATATCCAAACAAAATTTTCCTTAAAAAAAACACATGCACCCTCATGCTCATTGCAGCATGATTCACAATAGCCAAGACATGGAAACAACCCAAATGTCCATCAACAGATGACTGGATTAGGAAGATTTCTTTTTAAAAAAAAATTTAATTAGAGTCTTAGCTGACATACAGTTGTATTAGTTTCAGGTGTTCAGCAAAGTAAATCAGTCATCTGTAAAAAAATATATCCATTCTTTTTTTCCCATATAGGTTATTACGAACTAGTGAATAGATTTTCCTATGCTACACAGTAGGTTCTCAATAAGAGATGATCACACTGAGTAAAGTCAGATGATGAAAGACAAAAAATCATATGATATCATTTATATGTAGAATCTAATAAAAATGATACAAAAGAACATATTTATAAAACAGAAACAAATTCACAGACTTCAAAAACAATCTTATGGTTACCAAAGGTGAAACCGTTGAGGGAAGAGAGGAATTTGGAGGGTGGGAATAACATATACACACTGGGCAGATTTCTTAGTAAGAGACAACATGTGCTGCAGCAAAAGTATGAGGTTTGTGAGATCAGAGACTTGGTTTCTGTAGATGCAGCACTTTTACTAATTAACTGCATGAACTTGGGTAAGTCGCTTAACCTCTCATGCCCTCAACTGCTTCCTCAAAAAATGAGATAATCAAGCTAAGTTAATTCTAGAAATCCCTTCCACTTCTAAAATTCTATTATTCAAATCAGACGACAAATCTCAAGTTCTGAAAAAAAATTTAAATTATGATACTTGGCTATGCAATCATTAAAAAACAAAAATACCTGAAGAGAACATACATTAAATGTATCTGTAATGGCACTGCTCTAATAAACTGGTGAGTGTTTATTGAGAATTCATCATAGGCTTAGCACTCTAGTTATTGATATAAAGATATAAAAGAAGGATTGGTTATGGTATATCTCTGTGAGTAAACTAGACTGAATTACTGAAGTCTATTAGAGAGACAGGGTTTGTGCCCAAAGTGACTATGCAAATCCTCACATCAGTCCTGGGGTCTTTGGTTAAATGCAAATTCCTGATCCTTTAGTCTTAGTGGGTTGGGACTTCTAGGGATTTGGCCCCAAACCTGTATTATTACAATCACTTCCAAGGAATTATTATGTATACTATGATTTAAAACCCACTAAATTAAAATTAATGAATAAGAGAAGCCGTGTTGTACCCCCTTAGTCTTGACTGTTATATGAACTTCTATAGGAGTTCAGGGAAAGGAATATTACTGGCAGGTCAGAAAAATTGAAGGAAAGTCCCCAGCAGCTAAGATGGAAGTATAAATAGATGGAGTTTGGAAAGAGTTAGGAAAGGTATTCAGATGGAGTTTCAACATAAGCAGGGGCCCAGATGTGGGATGGGATGAGCAAAGAGTTTCATGGCAGCCATCGTCGTGTTGAACAGAAATAATAGTGAGCTGGACATGTATGGGAGAATCAACTTGAAAATGTTTCTCCCCCCTATCTCCAAAGCACAACCATCATGGGAAAAAAATTTAGTTTAAAGATGTTTAAATTTGGAGTTCCCGTCGTGGCGCAGTGGTTAACGAATCCGACTAGGAACCATGAGGTTGCGGGTTCGGTCCCTGCCCTTGCTCAGTGGGTTAACGATCCGGCGTTGCCGTGAGCTGTGGTGTAGGTCGCAGACGCGGCTCGGATCCTGCGTTGCTGTGGCTCTGGCGGAGGCCAGTGGCTACAGCTCCGATTCGACCCCTAGCCTGGGAACCTCCATATGCCACGGGAGCGGCCCAAGAAATAGCAAAAAGTGAAAAAAAAAAAAAAGATGTTTAAATCCTATTTAAGTAGTATCTGACTGAAATGCATTTCACTGATTTTTTTTAGGCCATAAATGCAATTCAAGAAGAAAATAAAATTACCCCATGCATTAAACCTTCTAGATCTCAACATCTTCTAATTCATTTTATTTCTCAAAAGCATGTGTTTATTTCCTGAATAAGTTTTATATCCCTCTAGTACCCACATTAATTTGCCCACATTCCTATACAGGCCATTTTTATTCACTTAACATGATATTTCTGCTTGAGAGGTGGGAACTGAGAAGTTTGTTTCCCCTTAAAATCCAAGGATATTTCATTTAAATGGTTGTATAATATAAATAATTTCATTTGTTAATTTGTTAAATGTTCTACTTATTGATTTTATTTATTTATTTCCATTAGAGCTAGAGAATTTTTTGAATCCTTTTAAATTTATTGACACCACTTAGAATCTGATCTCCAACATCTTCAAATGTGTTGTTTCACACATTTTGTCCAACTTTTGTTGTTTGGGGTAGAAGTGTAAAATCAACCCACATCACTTACTTCATTTTTAATGGAAGCAGAAATCCCAGTTCAAGTAGATTACTTTAAATATATTACCATACCTAAAAATTACTTGACTAAATCCCATTAATATTACTTTTAAGCCTTATTTGGGACCATCAGCTCTTACTATAATCATGGAAATAATAGGTTGAGTTTATAACGCAGTTCTCACTAAAGTTTTAATGGAATCAACCTAAGAAATATTTTAAAATACAATTTTTCTCAGATTCTGATAAGAACTACCATCTAAGTCCCTCCTAGTATTGGGGACATATTTTGACCATCCTATCATGTGATTCTATGATTCTGTGATATCATTCACTTTCTTCCACAAATAAGAATTGCTAGTAATTTGTTTTTAAGATTATAGCATCTAGTAATAAATATAAAATTAATGTGTTATAGAATATTATATTTTCCTGAACAATATAAAACAAAACCACAAAACAAGTCTATCAAATTATCCTTTTGGCTAAGTAGATCATTATCTAAAATAAAATGTAAAGGTTTACTTTTCTGCCTAAATTCATAAGAAATGCCATGTAATTAAAGTAAATAATGGAAATATTTGTAATTCCTATAATCGATGTTGGGCTCTAAGAGTTATCAAAAGTAAGAGTGACTCAAATCCTGCTCTTCATGAACTAAAAGTATAGTAAAAGAATAAGAAGTTTATCATGTGTTATCATGACATTTACATATTTTAAAAATCTTAAAATCTGCATTTATGTTCAAAGATGTATTTGGTAATACCAATGATACAAGTTTATTGATGATATAATCAATACAAACTTCACTTCCAATATTAATAATACCTTAAGTTTATATCTAAATGTGAGAAAAATTCTATTGTTCAATAGTTCATTTTATACGCATCTTTAGACATCATGTTGGGGACTTGTAGATTCTGAAACCACTGTGAGAGATCAGATGAGCTTTTTTCTTTGGTCTTTTTGTCCTTTTTAGGGCCGCCCCAGCAGCATGTGGAGATTCCAAGGCCAGGGGTCTAATCAGGGGTCTAATCGGAGCTGTAGCCACCGGCCTACACCAGAGTCACAACAACACCAGATCTGAGCCACGTCTGCAATCTACACCACAGCTCAGGGCCACACCAGATTCTTAACCCACTGAGCGAGGCCAGGGATTGAACCCACAACCCCATAGTTCCTAGTCAGATTCGTTAACCACTGAGCCATGATGGGAACTCCAGATGAGCTTTTTTTTAAAAAAAAGTTTTATACATATCTTACAGAAAACTCATATTTACCTCATTCAGGAAAGACACAAAAAATAAAGATAGGTGTAGATAATCTCTTTTTTTCTAGTTTTTTAAGAAATCATCATCTTAAGTCAAACAGTATAGAAGTGCACACAAGAAAAGCTAGCAGCCTCCTTCCACCACTCCCACTCCCAGTCCTATTCTCCAAGAATAACATCTTTCAACATCTGTTGCTGGTTTTTCTTGTAATGCCTTAATGTTTCTAACTATAAATATTGTTTCTTATTTATTAAGCATAGATACTATTTTTTGACTTTTTGTCATTTTAAATGAGAATTTCACTCTTCTTCACAACCACCCTCAACTTCTTTCCTTCCACTCATCTTTTCAGTAGAATGAAGCTACTATTGGAGGTACACAGGTTATCAGTGTTCAAACAATTTTGACTATGTAATATTTTTCATCAAGCCAAATGATATACAATTATGACATTTCCCTTACTATTCATATTTTCTTGAAAATATTTGTCTAATTTACTTAGATTTACATGAACTATCACTAATATTTTCTAAATGTTTTCATAGATCTTTCAAATAACAGTAATATTTTTTTTATTTTCAAACACATTGGATAATCTAACAATTATATTTCTCTCTTAGAGAGCTCCCTCCAAGGGCCCTCCACCGCCGCTACTTAAGCCATACCAGTTGCTGTCCAGGCCACAAGAACTGTTGTCATCTTCTAATATGCAAACTGAATGGTTCTGACAATATTTACCAGGGCAATGTTTGAATTGTTATCTTTGTCTGCCAGACTGGCAGTGCCAGACCTTCCTTCAAAAGTACATGCAGTAACTTCTAGGTAGGTAAGTAATACAGAGAACTTCCATCCCTTAGCAAGTGATGGCACAGAAATAATTAGTCAGGTACTATTTATTGGCCTTAATCATTCCATGAACATTGCCAAGTACCTGGCATGCCTTACATCATTTATCCTCACTATATATCTTCGAGGGTACACCCATTACTATTATCCCTGTTTTACAGATGAGGAGACTGAAATTCAGGAACATTTAATACTTATCCAATGTCATACAATAAAAAGTACCATAAACTAGTTTCAAACCCAGGTTTTATCTCACCCTTAAGATATACTCATAATTATTTTAGTGTACTATCTTCACAGAGTATGAAACATATTCAGCTCTGATTGCTGGAGGAGAAGGCAGGAAGGGCCTAGAGCAGAAAATGAAGGCTTGTGCCTCTTAAAGAAACAACTGAATCCTGGGTCTGCTACTAGCATATTAGACATCCTTCGGCAAGTCACATGAAATTAAGAACAATAATCATTATGAGAGCACACATTTATTGAAGATTTATGCCTCGCTAGGCACTTTCACGTGTTTTACTTCATTTTAGTCCCATAAGAGTCTTTTGGGACTAAAACATTTAGGGACTTCTTACTGGTATTGTTATTATTTTTGCTATTATTACCATTTTGAGTCTCGTTTTATAACTGAGGAAGCATACCTCAGGGTTCCACTGCCCTCCCCTTTCATATGGGTGAGTTGAATTGATTACTTGTAAATTGTCTCTTTCTAAAAATACATTTCCCTTGAAAGAGTTACAAAGTAAAACCCACAAGTATAACTGCATTTGCACATCTCAGAAAAAATTATACAATTTTCAAACTGGAAGAAATTTTAGGGGTCATCTCTACTTGCCTCATTTTTCAAATGAAGAAATGGAGACTCAGAAAATATGCATTGGCACTTTCAGAGTGACAAAGCTACTAGAGACTAATACCCAAATATGATGATTCCCAGTTTAGCACCTTTGCTTACACCAAAGAAGGCAAGGAGGTGGCGCAGAGAGAAGGAAAGAAAGAACGAAGGAAGGAAGGAAGGAAGGAAGGAAGGAAGGAAGGCAGGCAGGCAGGCAGGCAGGCAGGCAGGCAGACAGACAATGAAGAGTAAGCAATATGTAAGTCCCAACCACTATATATTTATTCATCAAAGTAACTGAGAGGGCCCAGAAGTACAAAGAGTACAAAGGTTAAGTACAAAAGCATTCTCTTCTTAGAAGTTCACCATCAAAAACAACAAAAAGCCAAGAGGTCAAGGCATTATTTTTAAATGCAATAATAAATGCAATAATTTACAAATGTAGTCCAAAAAAGAGTTCGATGTATTATTTGGCATCTAGAATTTAAAGAATCCACAATGGAACTCTCAATTTCATTCACCCACCATCTAAGTGTCACCATTTCAGTAACTGGCACTAGTATTCAGTCAGTTACTCATGGTGAAAATCAGCAGGCACATACGTGTACCCAATCCATAAAATAAATCCTCTTGATCCTATTTCTAAGATACATCCCAAACATTCCCACCTCTCTCCTTATCCATCTCCACAACTATAGCCTAAGCCACTCTATTCTCTTGTATGGGTTATTAATATAGGTTCCTAAACAGTCTCTTTTTTTCTACTCCAGCCCCATGCAATACATTTTTTGCCTAGTAAGTAGAATGCCTACAGAAACAGGTGAACCAGATGATTTTATTCACTCCCTTTCTTAAGTCTACCAAAAGCCATCATAGCCTCCTCTTTGTAGCTTATAACTGAGCTTGTTAAATGCTCTTCTAGGTAAGCCCAAGAAGGTGTAACTAGCAGACTCAATAAACTGCAACTTACTAGCAAAAGAAGAGCCATTTGTTACTTCAGGAACAGAATATGTTTATATGAAATGGTTCTTGACAAGAGCAGACAACAGCAGCAAAAAAAAGTGCATTGCTGATTAGATCTTCACAGTGCAAAAACAGAAAATATTTTAAAACCATTTTCTTACCACCCTAGAATCCACTTATTGTCACCGATCTTTGATACTCTCAGTATGTAATTAGAATTGAACTTCAAAAACCTTGTATTATTATATGTGTTTACAGGAGTTCAACCCCCCAAACAGAAGATAAACTCTCATTTTCCCATCTTAAATCTCCACATTTATAGGAATAGAAAGAAGAAAATGAAAAGGTGGAACAGAGATGCATGATCTTAGCACTCTGGTAATTCAAGCAAGTGGGATAGGCTGATATTAAACACGCAATTACAAGTGTGATTACCTAAGTGGAATGATGGAGTATTTGGGGAAAATTGAAAAGACAATGCTTGTCTGAGAAAGGGATCATTTGAGTTAAGACCTAAGGAATAAATAGAAATTACCAGAACCACTTGGGTAAAGTGGGGAGCAGGGTGAGATATGAGAGGAAAGGAGAAGCTTTCAGCAGAGTAAGTAGCATGGCAGACAAAAGATGAATAGGACATGATTCTGCCATCATGTATCACTTAGCCTGTTCAGACTCACCACCTCTGAAAAACTCAGCCTTTTAGCCTAATTGGTTGAAACGTATTATTAAAATTTTACCTTATAAAAAAAGGCTTTGCCTGACCACCCTCTGCTCCTCCCCCCATCTGAAAGAGCCCTCCAGTCACTATCGATCTCTTCTTACCTTTGTTTATTTTCCATCCCAATACTGACTACCACCGGAAGGGGCAAATATTTCTTTGGGGTTTCTTTTTTCTTTCTTCACCCACTGGACTCTAAGACCATGGGAGCAGGGTCTTGGTTTGCTTTTATTTTTGTTTTTCTGCGCTGCATCCCAGTCAGTCCAGTCATTGAGACAGTGTCAGCACCTATCCTCATCAGGCCTGTTAGGAATCCCACTTATCTCATTTCAATCTCTTTTTCTGTTAACAGGTAATGGTACTCAGAAATATATCATCAAGGACTTAAATTGGAAAATCCTTTTAATAACTATTTCCAAAAGTCCCAAATGAAGCATGAGATTCTACTATGTGTTTCTAAATGTGTTCATACTATTTCCACAGGTTGCTTTTTTGGTACAAAACTACAGGTGACAAACATCTAAGCTATACTCAAACCTAAATCGCAACTACTAGAAATGCATAATTTGATCCAGATACTCTTCACTGTGCATCTCTATGTCCGTCTACATCTTAACTTCAGCCAGACATAATGACGTCAAAGCACCTGGATAAAAAGAAAAATTGGGAGTTCCCATCGTGGCTCAGTGGTTAATGAATCCGACTAGGAACCATGAGGTTTCAGGTTCGATCCCTGGCCTTGCTCAGTGGGTTAAGGATCCGGCGTTGCTGTGAGCGGTGGTGTGGGTCGCAGACGAGGCTCGGATCCTGCGTTGCTGTAGGCCAGCGGCTACAGCTCAGATTAGACCCCTAGCCTGGGAACCTCCATATGCCGCAGGAAACGGCCCTGGAAAAGGCAAAAAGACAAAAAAAAAAAAAAAAAAAAAAAAAGGAAAAAAAAAAGAAAGAAAAATAGTAGTCAATAATCCAAATTTTTTGGAACACTGCACTTCACATTCATTGATTTGACCATTTCTAAGTATTAAAGGTGATGTCGACAAAGCAAACTGGGTTCCATATTGTTTTGTTTTGTTTTTTTTCTTTCTCAGTATTTGTTTGATTTTATTTTCACACAGATATTTTTGTGCCAGGAGGACAAATTTTCAAGACAAACAAAAAGTAGAGTGCAAGTCCCAACTTAGTGAGAATAATGGCCTGTGTTGTAATTTTTAGTCTACCAGTAACTTTGAGAAAATGACTTAACTATGCCTTAGCTTCTTCACCAAACTGGGGTGAAAATGCCTACCTGATTTAGAGCTGCAACAGGAAGAGAGTGATAAAATAGATCAGAAAACACATCAAATATTTGAGGGTATTATAATTTATAAATGGAAGATACCATTATTGTATGGTATCGCTTCTTTGACTGACACATACAATAGGATTTTTCTCTCCACATTCTCAAGAACTTACAATAACATCTTTCCTCATTTTAGAAACTCTGCTTTTATATAAAAGATTATGAAATACCTTAGTTCCAGAGCCTTTCTTCCCATTAGCTACCAAGCAACTCTTATTATAAGCAGCTTAACGCATCAGTGTAGCTGGGAGAATTATCATTGGTGTGGAGAATTGTCCCATATAGTCTACAATTTCTTTATACCAAAAGGCTTCCAACCTAGTAGTAAATAGATTGCACTGCACTATCAAAAAGAAAAAAAAAATAGCAATCACTTTATTAGAAAATGGAATGTTTCCAATAGTTCCTTTATGGCCCCGAAAGATACTAGAGGTTTTTTCATCATATTCCCTTTTGCAGTGTGGCATTTTCATAATTTTTCCCTCTGAGGCACCAGTGACTGTTCAGAATCCAGAATGACCTCTAACTATTTCAAGTGGTAACTAAGTAAACACATGAACAGTAAAGAAATTCCATCTATAAAGTCATAGCTTGATCTATAAAGTAACGCCTATATTGATTTTTGTGTGTTTCCAATGGCTTGACTGATGTTGTTTTTCATTAAATTAATAAGTTTTGGCATCATGGAAACACAACATGTTGTTAACATTTGCTCAAATTGGAAATGAATTTTCTTGCTTATTTGTTTATTCTGGGGCTTAGTCCTCTGGTTACCCGAGGTTAATTTTCAAGGTCAGTGAACTGAGGCATACTTCTAACAGAGCTCATAGAGTTTTAAAATATTCCCTCTCAAACCAGCCCCTCCTTCTTCCCTTTGGCACCAAAATATTGATCAGCTTTTCTCTCAGTGTCCTATGGAGGTGACCAGGATGCATGCCTAGGAGTGAGCAGCAGCCTGAAGAAATACAAGACTAATGCTGCGAGGATCCATTTTCAATTAATTTCCTTACTTTTGAAGAAAGAAATTTTATTTCTGATTGCAAAGTAATGTAAGTTCATTGTGGTACAAAATTCAGAAAAGGCAAAATTAAAGAAATTACCTACAATTCCACTAGCTCCGGCTGGCCATAAACAATGTTAAATTTTCAGTTTAGTTTTTAAATATTTCCTTACTGATTCCTTTTGAAATACATACTGTCTGAGCAAAAAAAAAAAAAAAAAAAAGCCTATGCTGATACTTCTCATCTGTCAACTAATGTTGATTTTATACATGTATTTTGGCAGTAGAGAATAGCAGATTATTTGCACTTTTTAAATGCTATGAGGTAGGTTCTCATTTAGAATGTTTATGTTAAGGGTTCCCCTTCACCAATGCCTGTGCTGGTGCCAGAACACATAGGAGAACAACAGATTAACCAGCGAAATGACTTCAGTGTAGAGTAGAAAAGGACCAAATGCAAAGCTAGAAAAGGAAAGATAGGTGGACTCTGGAGAAAAATAAGTAATAATAGCAGATAATATATGTAGGCTTTGATATCATACAAACCTGGATTCTTTTTTTTTTTTTTTTCATTTTTAACATCTATTTCTCTGGATTCTTGTCTTTGCTCTATCACCTCACTGCTGTGTGACTTCAGTTACTTAATTTCTCTGTGCCTCCGTTTTCTCACCTGTATAAAATAGGCATGAAAGCAATACCTACCTAAGATTTAAAAGAGTGAATACATGCAAAGCACTTAGAACAGTCTCCCTCAGAGAGCAAGAACTCAGTCTATCTTAGCTGCTGGCAGTAGCAATACTACAATATTTATCAGACTCTGAGCTAAATGTGTCACATACATTGCCTCATTTACTCCTACTCTATCCTATAAAGTAGGATTAAATGATAATGTATCAGAACACTTTATCATTCCAGAAGCTTGAATTACAAATGAGAAAATTGAGGTTTAGAAAAAGATCCATTATCTTGCCCAAGGCATAGAATTTTGAAGTGATGGGGCCTTGATTTTCACCCAGGGCTTGTGGTTGCAAATGACTCTATTTTTCTAAGTATGGCACTGGGACCACCATCAGTATAATCAGAATCTCTAGAAAGGAGCCCAAGGATCTACAGGTTTAACCAAGTCTCCCAGGTGAATTTTAGGCCCCAGATCATGGCTCAAAAATTCTTAAATTTTATTCAGAGCCCTACACAAAGCAGGCCCTCAGAAAATATCAAGAATAATCTTGCAGCAGGTGAAATATTGCTCCAAAAAGAGACCAATTGGGTACAATGTAGGAGCAGGGTTGCAAACATCTGCCTTTCTCCCCCCCCCACCCCCACCTAAAGGTATCTGTTTGCATGTAATTGATTTTTATCTTACACTTGATGGATTGATACATATATTTAATTATATCATGTGTTGTCCCATCAATACTGCTTTGCAGCTGTTTTACATTCAGCCTGAGTGCCAGATTGAATTAAATGTTTTTTTTAAAGCCTATAAAGTGGGAAAATATCTTTCCCTGGTTGGTATTTTTTACATACTGGTTACTAAGAGTCTGTAAGCTAAAGCAGATAGTAAAGTTCATTTGCTAGTGAGGAAGTCAATTTGGCTTTTATGGTTATTAATTTTTTATGGAGCACAGAGCAGAATTATCGGTGTTGCTCCTGACTTAGACACCTCTGTAGATACTGGGATTGAGGGCGCGTCCATTTGGGAAGCAGTTCTTCTCACCACCCCCAAGTGGACAAACAATCTCAGACAGCTTCCAGGTCCTGGTCATAAGATCCATCTATATGCAATGACACCTACTATGAGTCACCGAGAAAAGTTAATGCTATTGCTTCAAAACTAGACATGATGTATTACTAGGCTTTAATAGCAAATAGGGTAAAAAGGGCTTGATCATTTAAAAAAAGTTGTTATCACACCTGAAGCGTCCCCAAAAGATAATTCAGCATCTTTCTCGTGTGCCTACTATGTGTCATATATTGTCCTATAAATGCCACTCATTATGGTGAGAAAAGTCAAAAACAAGCAAAAGGACCTACTTACATGGATCTCACATTCCTAAAGGGAGGAGGGGAGAACGAGATAATAAATACAAATAGACTTGTCAGGTGACAGTACTTGCTGAGATGGAAGGTAAGCCCAGATAAAGGGTAGAGAGTAATTACAGGGAGTTCTGTTTTAGACAGGACCGTGAGGGAAGGTAGTTCTGATACTAGGTAACTCACCAGCAATTACACTCTCTACCTTCCTTAGGTAGAAAGAGATGTTTAAGATTTGAGAATTTTTCTGCATTACTGCTACATGTGTGAAACTGCCCCTTCACTCAACAAATAGAGTATACTTACTCCCATAGGGCACTTCACACACTGACTTATTTTGAACTTCACAACACCCTTTGTTTGTTGACATTCGTTCGTTCAGTTAATACCTTTTTTTTTTTTTTTTACTATTTCAAATTTCCAGGTACTCTATCAGGACCGAAAAAACAACAGGTCATAGTTATGGAATATTTACTAAATGCAAAGCACTGTTCAAAGCACTTCACATAGCTTTACTGACTGGCAAGGCAGATATTATTACCTACCCATCACCAATAAGGGGTAAGACCCTGAAGGGTTCTGAATGCCCAGGTTCATACATCTGTTTAGTGCCAGAGCTCAGGCTAAAATCTAGGTTTCTGATCCCCAGTCCAGTTTTCCTCAAACTACAACATAAACACCATTAGATTAATTTTTTTGTCTGCTTTTAAGGTAGATGAGTTGATATAATCCCAGAATAAATGTATCTCATTGCTAAATGAACCTCAAAAAGCTATATAATTTTCATCCCTTGCTTTCAGACAAATAAATTAGCATTAACCTCATTTATAGAGGAAGATTTTCACAAAAGAATTCAATCAGCCCAAGAAACAGGTTAGTGACTTTATAGTACAAATCAAATGTCTAAATAAATATCTCTAATCAGAGCTTGTCAGCAGGACTTGGAAAGTGGGTGAGTCTAAATGGCAGCCTTTCCTCTCACCTTACCCATGAGACCATCTTCCTTGTTGATTCACTTCACCCCTCATGCCGACTCTGGCCCCAGCCAGGCCAGTCTCCACTGTTGTTTGCAGAATCCCTTTATCAGCCTGCTTTCCTGCCCACCTCCTCAGGGTAATCCTCCTGGAGCATATGGTTCTCACCAAAATGGTTGTCCAACTGCTACACACTAAGAGAAAAGATTTTAGGAGTCCACTCTGTCTCAGCATCTAGTTCATAGAATCTTAAAGAAGGAAAGAACCATAGAGATCATCCTAGACCAACCCACATCATTCACCAATGGGATCTACAAAGGATGCGGGACTTAGAGATAGTTAGTTCTAGAACCAACTAGAACGCAGATTTTCACTTTGAATTAAATGTTCTTTGTACTCTACCACATTGCTTATTAGGTCTTAATATGGTAAAAGAAAAAATCTCTAATATTAGTATTTGGGGTTTGTGCTACAGATTGATAGAAGGGATTTGGAGGGGAGTTTAACTGTTTGACACTTCTTAACTCACATCCTTTAGCAAGCCAATTACTCTATGGAGTGAGTTAATTTCCAACACACTCTTCATGATGATTGGTTTTCTCTACATCTTATTGAATAATGAGCCCACAGGAAATTTCCTGGACTTCTTCCATTTTTTGTAGGGTGACTGATGAAAAAAAAAATGAGCTCATAGAAACCAAGATTGTCTTCTTCTACATAATCATATCCTTTTCATAAATAACCAGTGATTATTTCAAAGTGCTCTAATATCACCAACTTACTTTTGACATGTCAGCGTGATTAATATCATCTTCATTTTAAAAGTGACAAAACTGTGACACAAAGAAGGGATGATCAAATAGCTAGGCAGTATAAGAGAGCGATCAGAAACTAAATTCAAATCATTCTTAGCTTGATGTAAATTACTTTGAACCGTTTTTCTTATATAGAAAAAGGAGGAAGTAATAATAAAAATTGAAAACATTTGTTGACCACTCATGATAGAATATTCCATAGCTCATTTATACTTACGAGGTAGGTGTTAGGTATAAAAGTAGGGATTATTATTACCTTATAAAGTAGGCATTATTACCATCTTAATTATACACCTAAGAAAATTCAGGCTTAGTAGAATTAAATAATTTAACCAAGGTAGCAAATTTAATAAACTGCAAAGCCAAGACCTGAACAACACAAGCTGTCTGATCCTTCAGTCCCCACTTAACTAGTTAGTGCTAGTAGTAAAGCCCATTCTTGTCAGCATGAAAGATGGGTCAGGGCAAGTGTAGACCCATATGGTTACTTCTAACTAGCCTCCTTATCTCCAGTATTCTTTCTAAAAAACAATCATACTAATGATTGTAGCAATACTAAAAATACCAATCATATATAACATGCCCACACCTTTCTTGTGCTGCCCCTTCTGCCTTGAAACTCTTTCTCCCTCCCTGTAGCAGGCAGAATTTTGGTCCACCCAGTGCCACGTATGTTTCCTTATGTGGCCAAAGGGACACTGAACATGTAATTAATGTTAGTGACATTAAAATAGTGAGATATAAATTATTTGAGTGAGTCCAGTGTGATTACACAAGCTCTTAAGAGTAGAACTTCCCCCTTGGCCAAGGGCAGAAGAGACAATTAGATTTAAAGCATGAGAAATTTCCACACACCATTGTTGGATTGATGATGAAGGAAGGTCAAGGAAATAGGGACCAGTCCTCCCACTGCAAGGGGCTAAGTTCTGCAAACAACAGTGAGCTTGGAAGAGAACCCTGAATTTCAGATAAGAACTGCAGCCCCAGCTGATACCTTGATTTTAAGCGTGGTGAGACCCTAACCAAACAATCCAGCCATGCCCTGCTGAACTTCTGAGTTACACAAACTATGAGATAATAAATGGGTGTTCTTTAAACTGCTAAATATGTGATAATTTGTTACCACAACAATTGGGAACTAATACAGTACCTTCTGTCTTAAAAGCTTCTACTCCTTTTTCAAGGTCCACCAGGGGTAGGAAAAGAGATACTTCAACTTAAAAATAAAACTTCAAATTTTTCTTTTTTTTTTTTTTTTTTTTTTTGTATTTTGTCTTTTTAGGGCCCTACCCATGGCATATGGAAGTTCCCAGGCTAGGGGTCTAATCGGAGCTGTAGCTTCCAGCCTACGCCAGAGCCACAGCAACGCGGGATCCTGAGCCACGTCTGCAACCTACTGCACAGATCACTGCAACGCCAGATTCTTAACCCACTGAAAAGGGCCAGGGATCGAACCCACAACCTCATGGTTCCTAGTCAGATTCGTTTCCGCTGTGCCATGACGGGGACTCCCAAAACCTCAAATATTAAACAAGAACGTGCAATTTCCCTGACATCTCTCCTTTCAGCCACTAAGCCCTCTACTCTTCAACTCTTTCTACTCTTCAACAAATGCTTCTCACTGGTAAACTGGAGCTGTCCCTTGAAAGAAAAATGAGGAGGAAGTGACCACTGCAAAAAAAGAACATATTTTTCATATGCAAATGAGGCATCAATCCAGACAAAGAGACTTAAAACAAAGACAATTCAATATGGTCCATGCCTTGAACTTTATCTATGCAGATTTTGTGTTAAAATGTGTCTGTGCATGTTGTTTACTCGTGGGATGCAATCTGTTGAAAAAACAAAAGCTTTTCTGCAATCCAAAGTCATGCCTAAATCCCACCACATCCTCCTGAAATACGTCCAGCCTGTAGCCCCAAGCTGCGTGGATGTTCCCGCCCACTCTGGCTCCCCACGGAGCTGTGCCCACAGCAGGCAGCCCAGGCACTGTGGAGAAAGGCACAATCTGTGCAGCTGGAGGTGGGTACCACTGCAGGCTTCTAAGCTCACCCTTCAGGGGAGGAAAGGCCCCTTGTAAGAAAAGCTTTTGTTTCTGTCCCTCTTCTAGCCTCTGTTTTCTGTAAATGAAACTGCCACTTCAAACCATCACTCCTCTCTCACTCAAAGCATCAGTTACTGTGCTTTTGGAGCTGGGTCAAAGAACCACCCTTGTGAGTTCTGTCAGCTACAAAGCAAAGACTAAAACAAAAAATATATCAGTCTAAGAAGGGATGCTTTTTCCTCAGGAATCTTTTCACCAAATTATCAGTTAGAAATAGATAGCTAGTATTTCATGACCCATTAATAGTGGATCAAAATCCATGCGATTTCCATATACCATGTTCCTTCTTCTCCCTAACCCTCCCACTAAAAAATACATTGAGTTATTTCTCCTTACCATGTTACTGAGTTATGTGTGGGGCCTCTCAAGGAGGGACAAATCGGTGTCTAACAGTTAATATCAGATTGGATCTTGGGTGAGGAAGCTATTTGGAGGACACATCAAAGATTCAACTCATCCAAAAGCCCATTTCTCTCCTCGTCAGTTTGGATCCGTGAAAATATGTCCATTTGGGGGCTCGTAAAGAAGCCTCCTTCAAATGTGTGGACTACCTACCTGTACTGATTCATGCCAGACTTAGAAATAATTAAGCCCTTGCCTCAACTAATGACACGGGCCCTCCACTTCTGAATTTGTGGGTCTAGCTTATCTTCTCTACTAGCTTGTCAAAGCCATACTTGCTGTCATTTTCTAATGAGACTTGTTACTTTATCATAAAGGACATGATTAAAGCAGTTGCTTGCTCTGAAGATAAGTTCCTGAAGGCAACTTAGGGACCTTCTGAGTTTCAGTGATGTGGCTCCTCTGTCTATTGCTCATTCAACATGCACGGATGTGCTCTGCACAAGAGATGAGGTGACAGGTCCACATACCTGGCAACAATGACTCCAACCAAAATCTCCGCATAATAAGGAGCTGCCACTCAAAATGGCCTCATGGTCTACTACCCAATGGTCATTATATCTCCAACTATTCATGGGAGAGGAGAGGTCTGGTCTGGCTGAATTTCAGGTAGCAAAAAAATTCTATGCACTTTCTTTTTGAAATTCTATTGAGAAATGACTGTAGGGGAATTCCTGATGAGATATTATCATTAGTGTGGTTCAGGCTGGTATGAGAAGAACAGGAATTAAAAGCTTTAATAGCGCCTATCATTCAAGCAGAATGATACCTTAACTTTTGCTGAGAAACCTCTGCATTGTCTCTCTACAGAAGAGGCAGTGGCCTGTTTCTCAGACGGCCTCTTAATTGTGCAAAAGGGGAATAAGCCAGCAAGCCACCCTGAGATTTCCAAAGGACAGTTGCCAGGTCTGCATATATAAGGAGAATAAGGTCGGGCAGGTGAGCTTCTGAAGCAGGGCTTGCAGACTAACCCACTACAGGCAACTGCTACCTAGGATCAGGCTCTTTTTAAGAGCTTTAAAAGTCTGGCGGAAAGCCAGGCCTCAAGAGGAAACCAACTGAGAACTATCTGGATCACTCTATCCATGCCATGAGGCCACATTAATGGTCTTGGTATGCTAAGGATTCAGGAAAGCTACTTCCATGCTTGTGAATCCTCATGGCACATTTTAAAATTTTGACAGGGATGTGCAGGTCCACAAAAATATATGACTAGTGGAAAAGGAGAACAAATTGTCCAGGCCCATGTAAGGAAGGAGTGAGAGGTGAGAGGCAAAGGGGAGCTGATGAGGCTCCAGAACTGGATCCAGAAAGAGCAATCTAGGTCTAACTCAGCCATTCCTTTATTTACTCATTCATGAAACAAATATTTGTTGCATGCTTACACCGTAGTGCAAATTAGCATACAAAAGCTCTGAGAAATACTGAACTAGGAAGAAATATTATTTAATTCAAGGTTCTCCAAATGCTTTTAATTCTTAGAATCCTATTTTTTTTCCTCCTAAGAACATTTAGACCATCTCAGAGAATGAATATTCCCTGGGATAAAGTTTTGGGAATACTACAATAGAGCAAATTGTACTTAATTCTCAAAGAGCAAATTTATAGCCAAATTTATATCAAATCCTTCAGTCATTTTCATACAACCCTGAGATTCTTTTTTAAAGTACTCTAAGAATTTTCATACTCAGGATTTGGGAGGACCCTAGCTTCAAGATGCAGATACTACAGAGGTCAAACAAGCAACATTTCCCAATATTAGGGAATTCTGAATGTGCCTGCTATAAGGTGCCCATATGTGAGAGGCCACTACAGGTGCCCTGCCTTAACTCTAGAAGATATAGGCTCAAGACCGACACTGATTCTAGCCAAGTAGCCACAGGAAATCCTGGCATGGCACTTTGCCAGCACTGCTGGTTAGGTTCATTCATGCAGTGACCTATTGAGTGCCTGCAATCTTCAAACATCAAACCCATCATCTCTTATTATTCTCACACCTACCGTCCCTGTATTATTCCCATTTTACAGATGAGGGAATGCAAGCAAGTAGAGGTAACCTGATCTGCCTAAAGTCACACAGCAAATATCTGACAGAGCTGAGATTGAAACCCAGACTCATCTGCCTCCAAAGCCAATACCCTGTGTCACATTGTAACACTCTCCAAGGGAGGTCCCACAGGGGCCCAGAAAACTCTGCAGAGCCCCAGGCTTTGAGCACACAGCCTGGTATAATCACCCTCACCATCAGAAAGATGGGGTGCACACAGGGCCTACATCTGCAGATGGAAAGCAGCAGTGGATCCAGGGCTGGCCATTTATGGAAGATCCAGGCTGAGGAAACCAAGGTGGAGCTGGCAATTCAGCCTTTAAATAATAAAACTAGTTT
Source organism: Sus scrofa (assembly GCF_054392235.1). Lineage (NCBI taxonomy): Eukaryota > Metazoa > Chordata > Mammalia > Artiodactyla > Suidae > Sus > Sus scrofa. Next base: position 83,419,060 of record NC_139391.1, on the reverse strand, counting down.
TCTAAAACCTAGGAGGAAATTAATCTAAATGACAACGGAATAAAATTAACAATCACAAAATGCAGACTTGAATTTTAAGTCCCTCACCAGGATCTTCTGTGCTTTAAAAGAATGTGCTGGAGTTGATACAAATTCATGAACATATCTCCCAAAGAATTGTCTACTCCATAAAATCAATAATGCATACTCAATAAAATAATATTAACTGCATGAAACAAATTAGATCTGTTTTCTATGGGACTTTAGCAATGTTGTAGCATAATTAGTCAGTCAATTGTATGAACTAACTGATTTACAGGTCCAAACATGGGGCAATGAAAGTACACTGGTGCCCAGCAAAGGGTGGGACCAAGGGTCAGAGTTAGACTCAAGCTGACATTGATTTCACAAGAATGCCTATGCCTTTGTTCAGTTATAACTTGTCCTCTGATATTCTCTCCCCTGAATGTTGGTAATATGCTACAATCCAAAATTTTGAAACATCACCTCTCAGTTAAGAACACTAATTACCTATAAATAATATTTAATGATCAGAACTTTTGCTTCCTTTCACTTCCCCTCTCCAAGGCAGCAGGGCCAGTGTCCTACACTGAGGCTCTCTCATGCAGCCACAGAAGTGTTGGCTCACAACACTGCACTACTGCTTTCTTGGAACATCTCTCCTCCTGTCCCCTTGCTCCTCCTGTTGAAATCTTCCGTGCCATGCCTACTGATCTCATGCCTCCTTCTGCTAAAGAAACTCGGTGAACTTACTTCTCATTTGGTGAACATTCTTTTACATTCTGGTGGCAGTCACTTTGTCATTGTCTTCTTTTGTCATTTAATTTTTATTAGTTTAACATTCCATTAGACAGAATAGGTTGGACTATGCTGTGGTATATAAAAAAGAAGCCCTATTATCTTAACTGTATAACCTTTCAGAAGTTTATTTTTCACTCACATAAAGTCTAATGAAGATTATTGGAGTATCTCTACTCTTCAAGGACTCAGAGATCCATGCTCTCTCCACCTTGTGGTACTGCTGTTGCAACGTGTTGCCCCTCAAAGATACCATGGCAGGCAGAGAAAGCATGGAGGTAGCTTTCTCAGTGCTTCAATGCCCAGCCCCAAAGTGACACACATCAGACCCTCTACCATGTAACTGGCTACCACACAGCCCACCTACAAACAAGGAGGCTGAGAAGCACAGTATTTCCCTAGAATAGAAGAACTGGACGTGGGTGAGCCTTAGTATTCTCCAGCACAGCGAGTCTACATCATGTCTCCTAAACAGACTGGAATGTCAGTAATGCTAACTGGAGTTAAATCATGCCGTGGTTGCTTGGTAGTAAGCTGGCTTGTCTGAGCTCTCCAGGCACTCATTATACACATCGTTGGAATCCTGCCAAAGTTCTTAGAAGTGAGCTTCATATACAATAGAATTGCCTTAGAAAGTATTTATTGATGGATTTAATCTGAAGACTGACAGGGAAGACATCAGATCTGATCAAGCTATGTCTCTTCCACAGCTCTTTGCCCCAGTTTCTTGCTGCAGAAAAAGTGCAGCTTACAAGATAAATCAATGTGGCAGAATTTCTTGTGGCTGTCTCAGTCGACTACATGTGAATGCCACAACTTTGAAACTTCCCCTTTGCTGCTTTGTACTCTAGGACAGAAGGAAATCAGCAGTGATGGACAAGGCCCTACTGAGGAGAAAATGAACTGACAAAACCTGGCAAGAAATATGTTTATGATCCAATACCACTCAACAACATATTTTCCCTGAGCTGCCTTCCATGGAAAGAGTCAGAGCTGGGACACTGTTATCCCCATCAACAGATGGGGAAAGTGATACCTGAAAAGGTTAAGCTTCTTGGTCACAGTCAAATAACCATCCAAGAAAAGCCAGGGAGAGTACCTACAAGGTTGCAGGCTTGGAGCCGTTCCTATTAAATTAGATGATGTTCATTCGTCACTGACAGCTTTGGGGGAAAATGGATCAATAAGCACTTCCCTTTGGGTCACTTTCCTACTGTGTCGGATTTATATCTGCAAATGTTTAAAGAGTTCCCATTTACCTGGGGTTTTATGACTTTGTTATAATTGCCAGAGCCGAGAGAAAGCTGCCTTCTGTCTGGCTTCTCCTCCTGCAGGGAGCAGTCCAAAAACCATGTCATCTCAATCATAGAACAAAAATGCTTTGAAGGAAAACAAATGCTGCTTTTTTTTTCCCCTAAAAAGAAATTGTTGAATTGTCTGGAAAAGTCAGACAGTGACTTGCAAAAAAACCTTTCTTTTAGGTTGTCTACCTACTGGCAGGAGAGGATGGATCACGGCAATGGATTTGCTGAGCATCTCATCCAGGTCAGCATGAGAGCTTGCAAGATTATTCCAGAGTCTCATGATACCATGGTCAAGCAGCTTTTCAGGCTAGACTTCTTAATTTTAAATTTGGGGTCTATACATCCATTCTTTTTATATAATCATGCATACATTTATAAATAATTATTAATGTGCATTATCATAAAGATAGTTGGGGAATAACACTAGCACATTTATCAAAAGCTACTTGATAATTTGGCAGAGACTTTTAGGTGATAGTTTCTCATAAACTTTCCCATTTCAACTTACATAATAATTCACATGCACGTACATGCCCACCACTATATACTCGTTCATGTTAACAAATGGTGAAAATCAATAAGCTTTTGTTTGCCTTTTACTGTAACATCCATACCTGGCTTTCAAATAATGCACACAAACATGAAAAGATAAAAAGAAGGGAGAAAAAAAAAAGAGAAGAAAGCAGAGGCAAAGGAATGCTGTTCTGCAATTTATCAAGATAGAAGTATTGAAGGTTTAATTTCACAGCAAAAAAAAAAAAAAAAAGCAGTGAATGTGCTTAGTCCATATTATAACTCTTCCTTTGTGTTGACTGTTCCTTTTCTTTCCGTGGAATCCCCTCATTTAAATGTGTTTTCAGTCTAAACATGCTCACTGCTAGAAACAAAATAGCATATGTAATGTTGGGAAAGGGGACCACTAAAGCAAACAACCTGGCAAAGCCATTATGAATTTGAACAGCAAATTATAAAATACGTAATACTTAACTCACTTTGGAACTCTCTCTGTACAACAGGGCAGCTTTAATTAATGTCGGTGTCATTTGCTTTACCATTGAAAAAAGTATGCTTTCTGGGTGTATTTAGCACATTTCTTATAATTTTCTTGACGCAACATATTTTTAAAAAAATACTTGAGCCTACAACAGCAAAGTTCTATCTATCCCTAGCAAAATAATAAATAATTCAGAATAAGTAGATAAAACTAATGAGGCTGAGGTATACTGCTCTGAAGCTTGGCTCTTCAGAGCAAAGGAAAGGATGATGAGAAGAGGACATGGATGTCAATTAAACATGTCCTCTAAGCAGACCCCCTGGTATATGTTTTCAGTAAAAATACATATCTTGTTCTGTTATCACAAAAATCCTATAAAATTTATATGATCTCCATTTCGAAGGAAAACAGTCTTACGGTGAGAGAACTTGGGGTAAGAAACTCAAAGAATTTAAGAACTTTCTCTATAGCCCAATGCTTAGGATTTAAACCCCTAAGAGTGTTTAATGGTAAAATGCTGTTTAAACACCAACTGGTATGGCTCCACAATCCATGGATTAGAAAGAGTTACTTGGAGCTAGAAAATAAATGTGTATTCTACAAATTCTTCTCTGTTCTTACTATCAATATTCTTTCCTCTTTTTTAAAAATTACGAGTTAGGAAGGTACATATGAAAATATCTGGGAAGCAGAAGCTTGAGTCTGGTGCCTTAGACCACTTGGCCATCCTGACATGCTGACTATTGCCTTAGGAATGGATTAGCAATGAGATCCTGTTGTGTAGCACTGGGAACTATGTCTAGTCACTTATGATGGAGCATGATAATGTGAGAAAAAGAATGTATATATGTATGTGTAACTGGGTCACCATGCTGTACAGTAGAAAAAAAATAATAATGTATTGGGGAAATAAAAAATAAAATAAAATATTTCTGGGGAAAAAAAGAAAAGAAAAGAAACACCTGGGGAAAAAAAGTAAGACATCACCATAATTGTGTTGTTGACAATGAAGACATTTCTTATGCAACTCTTAATTAGGATGACACTCCTTCAACATGTCAACAAATAGGACATATCCAGCACCCTGCTCAGTACTAGGGATAATTTGGAATGACGTAAACAATTGTTCTTCATGGGAAATAAAATAAATTGGCGTTTTTCCTTGAATTCCATTTTGATCTATAGTCTTTAGTGATACATTCAAAATTCACCTTCAATCCAAAAATATTTTGGCACACCCACTACACACAAAGTATTGTGTCATAATCTAGATGAGGGCATTCCTCAGGCTAACAAAGTACCACAAATACAACTACGAAAATTTAGCACCTAAGCATTGCCATTTCTGTGTACCTTTTATTTGACAAATATTGCAATGATGGCAAGAAGCTGCTTTGGGGCATCAAAAGTATGTGAAACTTTCCATTTCTAATACAATTTTATTTCCAAAGCACAGTCCCAGGCAGCTCTGTTCACATCTAACAGTTTTTCAGCGATGTCAAGGATCATCTCTGTAGCCCTCTCCCCAGTGCATGTTTTACATTATCTCAAAAAATTGTCAGGAACTGCCTCTAAGTAAACATCCCTGGTAGAATATAAGAAAATAAATGTTATTCTTCTCCCCACTCCCTGAGCCCTGCTTTACTCTTCCTATAAACAGAAGCTCAGACACAAACACAGGGAAAAAAATCTCTTCTGGGAGGGCACTGTATCCAGTGGCATATGTTGCTTTTTAAAGAGAAACAATCAGAGCACCTCTTTAGTCTGCGTGGATATGTCTGCTTCACATTCAGAGTCAGGTCAAAAACAGCCCATGTGAAAAGAACCCTGTAAGGACCACTTCTCTTTTCCATGGTCAGGAGATGGGATCCCACAGAAACAATCCTCACATCTGGGTAGCACTGAATTGTGCATCCTGGCCTCCATTCTATAGCCACGTGGACTTTCTCACTCCTGGTGTTCTCTTTCAACCCAGGCCTTCACTCATTCCCTTCCCTCTGCTTGCACGTCTTCTCCTCATTCCGACCGATGAATTCGTACATTGCCTTCAATTCCCAATGCATAGATGAGGTGACCCTTCCTCTGAGCCCCCACATCTGGGTGAGGTAGCTCTCCATGACGCTACAGCAACCTGTCCTTCCCCCAGTAGTGGTGTGGACGCCACAGCTGCTCCCTGCTGAAATGCTGTCATACTAGTCTACAAGCTCAGTAAGGGCCCAGGCTGCCTCTACCTCCTTCACTAGTGTATTCATGGTACCTCATATTACGCCTGCACAACGTGGGTGGTCAGTAAATATTGCGGATTGAATTAATCCATCAATCAACTAATATCAATTTATAATTTATTAATTTAAGTATGATTTATTAGATATTAAATGATAAATTCTATCAGGTTTAACCCTAAAGGATAAAATGAAATGAACAAAACCTCCAAGGTGGCCAAACACAGGATCATCATGGGAAAATATCTGCCTTCTTTCTTTTCCATTTACCCTTCTATGCCCTGGGTATTGGAGTTATTTATAGTTTTGTTTGATAAAGAGCTTGATTGGGAACAGAGGACAGGACTCAATCTCTTTCTCTCTTTCTTGCTTCTTTACGAAAGTTCTAAACTCAAAAGATTCTAGAGTTCTACCTCCTCCTGGTAACTGGACATAAGGGCAAGAATAATTGGATAAAGCTATTCCTCCCATTTGGGTGTTAAAATAATCCTTAAAAGAAAAAATGACTTTTATTGATCAATATAATGAAAATCTCAGTAGGATCAAGATATTCCTAAGCATCAGATATTATCTGAAGAGTTTCCAACAATACTTCATATAAAGCAATTGAATTCCCGATCAGCAAAAACAGTATTGCATAGTCCTATGAGGCTCACTCTAATGCCCTTTGATCTGTGTTGTTTTATTACTTCAGAATGGACAAGTGAGCAAATTGTCTTGATTGATTGATTAATTGGCTTATTGATTGATCATCCCAGTACCTTAAGGCCTAAGAGATCACTCAACTAATGGCATGAGATACTCAGCAACTCATAAGAAAATCCCAAGAAGACAGGGCATGAGTTATAACTGATGATTTAAACGATCTGTAATAGAGGAAGAAGGGGGTGGGGGGAGGAGAGCTTACTAGTGATGGAAGGAAGGGTATCTTAAAGAGCCTTGAGTACTGGTGAGATGTGAGCAGTTCCCTAAAGATGCCCAAGATTTAATGAAGCAGAACTTGGATAACAGTATATGGGGTTACAGATGAGAAAACAATAAAAGCAAAGGTTTGATGGCAGGAAAATATATGACGGAGACAGAAGGTAGTGAATAGTCTAGCTTGGCAAGAGTACCAAGTGTGTGTGCATGAGTGTGTGAATGGCTGAGGGGTGGGTAGGAAGGCAGGTGTTAAAAGGGAAGAGGGGATGATTTAGAAAGAGATAAGCATATACAGTAACAAGCAACCCATGGGCCACAGTGAAGGAAAATTTATGTTTTATGCAATTTGCTCTGACTTGGAGGGCTTCCATGATTAGATCCATGTTCCATATATGAGTTTATGGACATCATTAAAATGCTCAACGTCTTAGTTCTCCCAACTGTTGAAAGGGAAAGATGCTAATTCCTGCAATAAACATACTTTCCAGCAATGATTCCAAATATGCACCAGGTCTTACCTAAAGTACTTTAGAATGCCTTGGTAAAAAATAATAGGGAGTTCATGAGTTGTGTTTTTGTCTATACTCATACCAGGAAAAAAAGCTAGTCTTTACTATAATATACACATAATACTCCTTTCTGTGATAATCCACTAAAAATGATACACACTCATAAAAGTTTTCTCTTGATTCCTAAGACTATGATGTAATTTTATAAACAATAAATGAATGAGTCCCTTTAACCAACTGTTCAAATATCTACCATTTAGCTGTGAAATGTAGCAACTCTCCAGGATCCCGTGGCAGGAAATAAAATATTATCCTTTGGAACAGCATACAGTGCCATGAGCCCCATGATCTATCACTCAATAAATATTAATTGATGATGATGAAGCAGAATCACACAGACTAGTGGGAGCTCTGCAGAACTGTTCTCTTATTTATCCCACCTCCCACCTAGACACACATCTGCCTAGAAATGCAGATTTTTTGCCTTGCTCATAATCAGTTCCCATGAGAAACATTTGTAGCCCAGCTAGACTAGAAACTAGTGAAAGGGTCATTTTATTTGGCGAGTATTTTATAAACTCAAAGCATTTTGTCTCTCTCTCTCACTCTTGCTCTCACTGTCTGTGTATATGTATGGCATGCACACACACCCATCATTTTCTGCAATGCTCTGTTTATTCTGATGCTCTTGGAAAGAGAAAAGCGGCACTAAGTATGCAGCTGCTTCTGTGTAGGATGGAGGACATATGGACCATACAAATTAAACTGACTGTAAAACAGTTGAAAAATAAGACAGTAAAGTAAATTTCCTTCAGGGTGTGTAATCTGTATGAAATCGTCTCATTTGAACCACTGACTTGGAAGCCAGGGGAAAGGAGTGGAGGACTTGGACTGAGGTAGACTTTCACCTGAAGTGAAAATCTTTTCTTTTCTTTCTTTCTTTCTTTTCTTTTTTTTTTTTTTTTTTTTTTTTTGGCTGTGCCAAACCCATGACACAGCATCAACCTGAACCACTGCAGTGACAATGCCAGATCCTTAACCTACTAGGCCATAACGGAACTCTTGGAATTGCAAATCTTGATACACTGCTTTGTAGAGTGCCTTTTTGAATCAGAGCTGACAGTGTATAACACCAGAGATGGCAGATCCTACCCATCTGACACATACACCCTACAACTTTCAAAAATCCACAGTCATGTGAGCAGCAAAAGGGGGAAGCGAGGTTTTATGTACCATCCTGAGGTAGTTCCAAGGGATGGATTCCTCTTTTGGGTTTAACCATTTTCCAATACAAGGCAAAAACCCAAAGCTTTGTCTATAGAGGTAGAAGAGCCAAAGACTGAATTCTAAGTCCGCTACTATTTACTGTGTAACCTTAGAGATGTTAACTGGCCCTCTCTGAGTCATCCATAGAAATGAGAACAATAATAATTAACTTCCAGGTTTTGGAATAGCTCCTCTCTCACAGCTCTCAGAAGGGACTAATCCTACTAACATCTTGATTTCAGACTTCTGGCCTCTAGAACTAGGAGACAATAAGCTTCTATTTATAAACAGCCACTCAGTATGTGGTACTTTGTGATGGCAACCCTATGAAACTAATACACAGAGCAATGTACAGGTAAGTCTGACATATGACATATATAATTCTCTGTGAAATCCTTAGAGAATTCAAGGCATTCAAATGATTCTTCCTTAATTTTCTAATTCTCACTCTCATTATTAATCACCCACCACACCCCCAAATGTCACTTTTTCCCCAAACCATAATGAAATTCTCTAGCTGCCCAAAGTTATGCAATCCCTTACCTGAAATTCTCAGGGCCAAATGTTTGGAATTCAGAAATTTTCAGATTTTATAAAAGTATTATAAGTGCATATAGCATCTATTATATAAAACTTTCAATGTAGTATGGTGATACACCCTATAAAAACATTAAACACAAAACATAAAAACATTAATATTTCTACAACTAAATATGTGAATATTAATACTAATGGCGATAAAGAGAAACCACACATAGCCTCACATCACTTCAGGTCAATTTTGTTGTCAAATGAATTAAAAACCTTCAGTTTTTAGGAGTTCCCATTGTGGCTCAGCAGTGACGAAACTGACAAGTGTCCATGAGGATGTGGGTTTGATCCCTGGCCTCACTCATTGGGTTAAGAATCTGGCGTTGTGGTGTAGGTTGCAGACGAGGCTTGGATCCCAGCATTGCTGTGGCTGTGGCACAGGCTGATGGCTACAGGTCCTATTCAACCATTAGCCTGGGAACTTCCATATGCCCAAGCTGTGGCCCTAGAAAACAAAATAGAAATAAAACAAAAAGAAAAAAAAAAAAAAAGAAAAACCTTTCCTTTTTAAAGGTTTTGGGATTTCAGAATGGCTAGTTAAGGACTGAGAACCTATAGACCATTCTATCCCTCCGTGTATTCTGTTTCCTTCACTTGAAGTGCCCTACTGCTATCCTCAGCCCTACTAAATTCCTGCGCATGTTTATAACCCAGTTCAAAGAGCACCAATCCAAGAAACCTCCTCACATTACTTAGGTAGCTGGGTAGTTTTCCCCACCTCCTTCCATGATATCTTCTCCATACATATCTCTAAGTTAGCAATTCTCACAATGACTGTGTACACATGCAAAAAGAACACCTTTCTCCAGGTCCTGAAAGATAATGAAGGTCAATGCTATGTATCTGCATCTTAACATACACAAAGGGCTACTTGCTAGTAAAGTACTAAGTGTGCCAGAAGTTTCTAACATTTAGCATTTATAAATGAAAGTTAGTGTGTCTGAGAGGATACTTATTCTGGTTCGATTCTCTACTAAGAAGTCTGACTGCCCTGCAAAGCTGCTCAACATTGCAAAGTGCCTCCTCTACATTCACACAAGCAGATAGATGGAATTTTGCTTTTGAAGAACACTTTATTATGGGCACATTATCAATACTATAAATTGGAGATCGCTTATATTTGTTACACTTAGTAAGAAATGACTATTAATTTAACTTCATCATGAATTTACCTGGTTAATCCTTTAGTGTGAAGAAATGTATATTTACAACAAAATTATTACAGCCTACAGTTTTTGTTTTGTTTTGTTTCTTCTTAGGGCCATACCTGCAGCATGTGGAAGGTCCTGAGCTAGGGGTTCAAACTGGAGCTGCAGCTGCAACACCAGATCCATGTTGTGACCTACACCACAGCTTGCAGCATTGTCGGATCCTTAACCCACTGATGGAGGCCAGGAATCATGGATCTAGCATCTTCATGGATACTATGTCTGGTTCTTAACCCACTGAGCCACAATGTGAACTACAAGCCTACAGTTTTTACAGTACTAGACTAAGTATTATGATTCAAATATTAACCATATATATTTCACTAATCCCAAAGTAAATTCATCATAATCACCATCTGAAATTTTCCACCACTGGAAGGAAGAAGAGGGTGGGGTTGGTAAGCCACAAAATCTTCAGCCCCTCCCAAGCAGGCTGTGTTCAAAAGTTTGAAACCACTGCCTTAAAGTGACAACACTTTTATTTAACCTCTGTATTCTCATTGCTTGCCACAGAGTGGGCATTGAGCAAAAGTTTGTCCACTGGCTGAATAAATGAACACTTTAAAAACCAAAAACATCCAGGATTTAGCTGACAACCTCCTCCATGTATGGCAATGATAGATGGGGTTAAGATAATTGTATGATTCCTATGTTTCTTAAAATACAGAGGAAACTGTAATGTTCTCTTAGCTTCCCTTTAATGCTGTATTTGGAGAGGAGCCACGGCAATCCCTCTGCTTCCTTCCTGTCATCTCCTTCAGAAGAGCCAACTCATTTGGGCTCTCAGGGGGCTAGTTTGGCAGCTGTCAAGCTCTGGATTATGCATCTTGAGCTCTGGCATCTGCAGCTGTGGTGAGACTCATCTCGAGCGCCTGCCCTGGCTGAGCTCCAAAGGCCAGAGCTGCTGGGGCAGGGTCACCCATTCCTGGGCTGTCAGAACCTCCTGGTGGCTACTTTTTTTCAGTCAACCTTGATAAAAGGAAATATGCCTTCCATTCAGTCCCCTGGCCCATGTCTTATTGAAGCTGCCTGCACTAGACTGAAATTGTGCCAGAATCTTCCAGCAGGGTCTACAAACCTGCTGTGTGAGGATTTGAAGCTAAGAATCTAATTCAGCACCAGAACAGAAATAACTGTTATTAGTTGCATTATGTTGCTGCCAGTTCTCTGGGGCCAAGAGAGTCAGGTAAAGATGGAAAAGTCTTCCTCAGACCCTTTATATATAGTATGTAGCTTTTTTTTTTTCTTACTATTATTCTTCTCCTCTCCAATCTTTATAAAGTGAAGGAGACTTTTCAAGGTCCCTGGCGAATGAGTGATTGGTCTACACTGTACACAATGGCCTCACATCTGAGAGAAGGGGCAGGGTGCCAGAGGCCATTAGACCCAATACCACTTGAAGCAGAAATCTGAAATCAAATGCCAGGACAATATTCATAGGCAGGAGCGTTTCCACACTTAGAGAGGAAATGCAAAATTGTGATTGGCAGACTCAGACATAAAAGTAATGGGCTCTACAGAAAAGGAGATAAACTCTGCAGGAATTAACTGAGAAAGTCACCAACACAATGCCTGGAAATGTAGCGAAGACTCATAAATGAGGAATTCACAATGCTCCCTTTCACCTGTTATCTTTAAGGGATAGAAGGATGGTTTAATGCTGTACACAATGTGTTATTTCTTCAGCAGACTTGTCTGTAATTGTAAATCAAGTCCGATTTATTTTTTGGAGTCCAGTTAAAACCAAACTCCATTGTTCCACTTAAGGTTTGTTTGCACAGTCGAGAACATCCATTGCAGCCTCTCCTTTATTGATCCAAGGTCAAGGAAGCAAAGATCAGACCAGTACCAGCAGACTACAGGTATTTATTTCCCAAGATCCCATGACAAAATAAATGGAAGCTTCCAGTGAAAGGGTTCAGAAGTTCAAACTTAAATGAATTGGAGCCAGAAGGCAAGTGTTTATTGAGAGAGACTCCAGCTCCAGCTAGAAGTACCTTAAATTTACACTAGTCCCTCACTTTGACCATATGACAGAATATTTTAAATAAATATAAATGGTGTGTATATATAAATACATGCACATATGAACATATGCTCATATAAATATCTTTTAAAATCACATATCCCTTTTATGAGTATATGTTTATGTAATTACCCCAAAAGAAACAAGGTTTCCATGATTTTGTTCCAATATTTCTCATCCTACCCACAACTAAAATTTAATATTTCTTCAATCATCAAACTTCAAAGACTTTCAAAGTACTATGTGTTTCCCTCTGACCCTATATTTTAATGGGGCTAACGCTGGAATTGTATGTGCAGAGTATGTAGGAAAAAAATAATTCCTAGATTTAAGGTCCAATTCTACTATAGATAAATGTCTCAAACTCTTTGAGCCTCAAGTTTGTAAAACGAGAATGATAATTACAGCAAGAGGGTAATTGTGATAACTATATGAAGCAACGTTTATGAAAAGTATCTCACTAAATATTCGAGTACAATGACAAACATTAGGAATTACTAATAAGACTATGATTATATTCACCATTGACATAAACAGTCATTCTAGGGGTAGTCATAGGCAAAATGACAAGTTTATGTTCCTTGCCTCCCATGACTACCCTTAGGTCACACCTGGATTTCAGCCCTACTTGGCCCTCTGCAGGGCTCCCTTGCTTATAAACGCCTTTCCCAGCCACGTGCAGGAGCCTTAGAGTAGTGCCTAAGTCAGACTGTCATGGTCTGTAGTAAGCATTCTCATGTCTGAAATCAGCTCGGAGCTGGTGATTCTGAAACAGTCAACATCTAAACGGAACCCTTCAATACAAGATTTGTAACTACAGATTTTTCACTAATTCTTTTCTGATGGAGTTTAAAAGAGTTGTCATTAAGCAGCTGCTTTCAGAAGAAATAATCATGGCTAATTCTCAGCTACATGATAAAAATGTTATTCCCCCATACTTCCCGTCCCTCACCACACAAAGGCATTGATGAGACGTCCTCAAGTTGGTTTCGCTTTTGTTGGAACATGTGTTAACTATTTCACTGGTATTAGTGAAGCTCGTGGGTACAAACAATGAAAGAAATCATGGTCACATATCATGCCCAGAGCTTCTGGTCCCTTTTTACTAACTCTCTTCTCCCTCAAATAAAACACAAGCTTCTGCCCATGGCAGACCCTTAGGAGCCTGGTTACAAATCCCATAAGCAGGAAATGGAAGGAGAATATATTAGGGAGAACAGATCCACCACCAGTTTCCTAAGGGTGGCTCTAATTACTGTAGACTGCAGGTAAAGGAAGATATTTGTCCTCAGACAGAAAAGAGAAAAAAAAAAGTAAAAGAAGAGAAAAAGACACTCTACATGGGATACACAGTCCATGACAGAGCACAAGATGACACCGACTTTGGAAAATGAACATACTCCTCCAAAGCAAAGTCTTTATCCTAGACACCACAACATATTTATTACGGTGGAATTAAGCTACACAAATTAGAAAAAATGCCTTCCAAAATTAATTCCATCTTGCAGTATTAAATCAGCATGACTTGGATTTTTCAATAACACTGTGGAATCAACGTTTTAATTTTTAAATAATATATGTGAGTAAGTTTTGTAGTTCATTTCAGGCTGGTAAACAGTGAACTCGGTAGTCATGCACTAATGAACAGTATCATTTTAAAAAGATCTCAAAATTATGCAAAGTGTTGGAATTGTTGTTTCATGGTACTTCACACCTATTTCGGGCAAATCTGATTGTCAAACAAGGAAATACCTACAAAACTGGTGTTGTATTTTACAGATATCACTTGTCAGCATTGTATTACAAGACACTTTTATAAGAATCAGCTTTCTCTTGCCATGGATCCAGTCCCATGTTTTCTAAATATCCCCCACATCCTCAAATGACAATGGGAACATTATTAACAGTCTCAGATTGATTGATGCCTCTCCTTTTATTTTATTTTTTTAATTTTGCTTTTTAGGGCCGCACCTGCAGCATATGGAAGTTCCCAGGCTAGGCATCAAATTGGAGCTACAGCTGCTGACCTACGCCACAGCAACGGCAATGCCAGATCTGAGCCAGGTCTGTAAACCTATACCACAGCTCACAGCAACCCTGGATCCTTAACCCACTGAGCAAGACCAGGGATCGAATCTGCATCCTCATGGAAACTAATCAGGTTCATTACCAACGAGCCACAAGGGGAACTCCCAATTTCCCTCCTTTTAGAAGACCCTGCCTTCTCTCTTCCACAGAGATTTGAGAACCAACGAAAAGCCTACAAATCGCTGTACTATATATTTATTTACACAGAGTGCACTGATTAAACCTATACAGTGCATGGGGCCAGAAGCTGGGATTTTAAAGAGAAAGAGGTGGAGTCTCTGCCCTCTAAGAATCATATTCTAGGCATTAGACATTTCAAAGAAAGATGGTGAGCAAGTACAAGATCTCATAAGTGAGGAAAAACTTCTTTTAGTGTGGCTCATACTCCATCCACTGTGCTCACCAGTGATGGAGAAATATTTGTGTTCTCGCTTGCCATGTTGAGCTTGGTAGGGACTCTTTAACAATAAGTATAGCCCTCAGTGAATGAATGCTTATTGAAACAGACTGAATGTCTTTGTTCCTTCAAAATTCATATGTTGAAACCCAGTCCACAATGGGATAGTATTTGGAGGTGAGGCCTTTAGGTCATAAAGGTGGAGCACTTATGAAAAGGATTAGCACCCCTTTAAAACAAACCCCAGAGAGCTCCTTCCCCCTCTTCCACCTTGTGAAGACACAGCAAGAAAATGGCCGTAAACTAGGAAGTAGGTCCTAATCAAACATCAAATGTGCCAGTGCCTTGATCTCGGACTTCTCAGCCTCCAGAAATGTTAAAAGCAAATTCCTCTCATTTATATGCCACCTAGTCTTTAGTGTTCTAACAGTCCAAACAGACTAAGATGCTTACCATGTGGCAGGAACTGTCCAAAGCATTGTGCAATTATTTACAACAGACATTTGCTTCATTTGATTCTGGCAATTATCCTATGAGGGAGGTAATATTATTATCATTTCTATTTTATAGATGAGAATAGCAAAGTTTATGTAACTCAACATGGCAATGCCACACAATCAATGAAGCAATCAAAATGCTAACCTAAATCAGACACCAAAGAACCACTAGCTCTATGTGCCCTTAGCAATGTAAGTTTGTTGGCTGAAAACATCTAGATTTTCTGTTGGGATGAAGTGTACCTGCAAATAGGTAAGTATTCATCTGATTATAATTTTGCTTCACAGGTAGAGAAAAAAACTAAGTTTATAACAGAAAAAAAAAACAGCTAAGTCACATTATCTGAGTATTGTTCCACTGGGAAAAAAATGTCAGCCATGATTTAATAATGGTATACTGGGAACTGTCAAGGTTGTAATCACAAACACTGGATGGGCACCAGGTGATGAGTAATATGAGAGCCACTTAAATCAGAGCTTGGCAAAGCATAAAGACTCTTTTCAAAGGGTGTTCCTGATTTCTTCATCAATCAGCTTACTCCCCTTTTTCCCTATTGACTGACCATCTACTTCAATAGAACACTCTGGCTGTTTTCTCATTCAGCCTTTAAATTAGCTAACTGCCCAGCCATAGGGCAAGTAGCAATTTCTGCCAAGCAAATCATGAGGCAGGAGGCACTGAGGAAAGACTGCTTATTTTCCTTCTTCTCTCTCATGAGGAGGGGAGAATGTGACAAATGCTTGTGGGTTGGTAAACTGTACTAATTTACAAGCCTGCTGTTATCTTTCTAATGTAATACTCCCTAGAGGAGCTCTGTGGAATGATCTAGTTGAAGCTTTCAGCTTCAATCAATAAATCTGGAAGATTATGAAACATGGGCTCCTATTTAATACAGTAAAATCCTAACTTTATACCGTTGGAGTAAGGATTACTGCTATAAGTGACTTTGAAATATAAGTTAAAGAAATTAAAACATGAATTAATATGGTGCTTTCCACCTTTTAACCAAAATAATAGTAACAACCAGAATTTGTACAGCTCATTACAGCTCAAGATATCCACTAAGATGCTGAAGGCATCTTAAAATCGTCACTATCATCATCGCGGCTACTATTCATTGACCATCAGACACAGTTCTAAGTGCTTTACATATGCTCAAGATCACCCCCTCTGCCTCCAAACTCTGTCCTTGTAATAGTTTATACCCTAGTGAATGAACCACCATTATTCGATTATGCAAGTTATAAATCTAAGAGTCATCCAGACACCACCCTCTCCACACCTTCCAAATATAACCCATGGCCAATCTGATAAATCTCGTACCCTAAATCTACTTCTAATACACCAGCATCGCTGTAGGTCTACCACTGCCACCTTAACCCAGGTCTCTCATCTAAACTGTGGCATCAGCGTCCAAATTGCCTTCAAGCATCCTCTGCCCTTCCTCCACTCTCCATTAACCTTGCCAGAGAAGGCACTGGAAATGCAAGTCTGGTCACATCATATAGACTTGCCCATGTGCTTAACCACCTTCAAGGATTAGACCCTAAACATGGGCTGTGGAGATCTGTGGGGTCTGGAGCCTGCTCCCTGATACCACCTTCTCCATTTAGCTTTACCTTCCAGCTACCCAGCATTGGTTCACATTGTTCAAATGCACCACGTACCTTCTGCCATGTTGTCTCTCACTTCTCACACCTGAAATACTACCACCACCATCATCCTGTTTAGTTAATTTGAATTCACCTGTCGGCTCTCATCTCAAGCATTATCTCCTTGAGTAAAACTCTCCAGACCTTCCTGCACAGACTCCTCACTCCCCACTCAAGTCAGATATCTTTAATCATGTGCCTTCATATGACCAGGGAAAGCAGGGATAGTGTCTGTCTTACTCATTAATATCCCTGCACTTCCTAAATCAGTAATTAAGGAATCAAAGATAAGTACTCATTAATTAAATAATTTAATATACTTATGAATTATACCCCAAATATCTTTTCCTATTTAATCCTCACGAGACCTATAGAAGAGAAATTAAATAATACTATTCACATTTTTATAAATGAAGTAATTGAGACTTAGAAAAGTCATGTCTCTTGTCCTAGAGCACAGGCCACTGGGTGATGGAGTCAAAGTTCAAAGTTAAGTCTTTTGACTCTCTAGTCCTCCCAAAACACTTTGCTGCCTTCCAAAGAAGAAACTGCATTGTACATTGTCACCAATTGGCATAATAGACTGGGTGGTAGATCAACACAGGCAAAGGGAAAGAGGTAACAATCATCACAGAAATGGTTGCACAACTCAGCAAATGTGCTAAAACCACAAGCTTGTCCACTATGCTAGGTGAGTTTATGGCATGAAAATTATACTTGAAAAAATTGTTTTTGAAAATCACCACACTCCTACATGATATTTTGGAGTTCAACCAGACAGCACCTCAAAAAAATGCTAAATACTTACATTCCTTCTCTAGAGATGAATTTAGTATTTCTTAAAGAGATGTCCTCAAACAATATGCATAGAGCCACACTGTGTGGTTCAAAAGTGTAGATGCCTGGGCCCATTTCCAGAACTACTGAATCAAAACAGTTGGGGATGAGATTCCCAGAAACCTACTTTTTTTTTTTTTTTTTTTGTCTTTTTGCCATTTCTTGGGCCACTTCCACGGCATATGGAGATTCCCAGGCTAGGGGTCTAATCGGAGCTGTAGCTGCCAGCCTAAGCCAGAGCCACTGCAACACGGGATCCAAGCCGCATCTGCGACCTACACCACAGCTCACGGCAACACCGGATCCTTAACCCACTGAGCAAGGGCCGGGATCAAACCCGCAACCTCATGGTTCCTAGTCGGATCCGTCAACCACTGCTCCACAATGGGAACTCCAGAAACCTACATTTTTAATTTGCATGGAAAGTGTTTCGTATTCACATGACAGTTGAGAAACAGTAATCAGTGTGAAGCAGGACTGCTTGAAAAGGCAAGTGTCCTCAAGGAGAAGGCTAATCACCTGGTTAATACCTTGTTCAGAGACACCTCCCTGCTCTACAGTTAATTTTCTAGCAAACAATGAGATTTCTAATAATTGACAACAAAAACCCTCTGTGTCTTGCACAGTTATTCAACTAATAGCTACTGAATGTTTAGCGTATGCAAAACTTTAGTGTAAACTCGGAAATCTTCAACAAGCCACATAGGAAAACCAATGGACATAAAAAGGTGTAAGTTGTACAATGTTTTATGGAAATTATCTAATGATATATACAGCAATATATCTCTAGAGTTTGTTTATATCAACAGATGAATGGATTAAGAAGATGTGGTACATATATACAATGGAATATTACTCAGCCATATAAAAGAGCAAAATAATACCATTTACAGCAACATGAATGCAACTAGAGATTCTCATACTAAGTGAAGTAAGTCAGAAAAAGACAAATACCATATGATATTACTTATATGTGAAATCTGAAATATGGCACAAATGAACCTATCTACAAAACAGAAACAGACTCACGGACATAGAGTATGTCAGAAAACAGACTTGTGGTTGCCAAGAGGGAGGGCACAGGAAGTGGGATGGACAGGGAGTTTGAGGTTGGTAGATATAAACTACTACATATAAAATGGATAAGCAATGAAGTCCTACTGTATAGCACAGGGAACTGTATCCAGTGTCTTGGGATAGATCATGATGGAAGATAGTATGAGGAAAAAGAATGTATATAGATATGTATATATATATATATATATATGTATCACTGGGTTGCTGTGCTGTACAGCAGGGACTGACTCAACACTGTAAATCAACTATACTCTAATAAAAATAAAAGAAAAAAGATAAAATGTGATTTTAAAACTATTTTTTCGTACATGATTTCCAACAGGCCACCTCTGCTGAGTGGCTCAGGAATTCAGTCTGCAATATATTGAGATCCGGGATTTCTTCCTAGATACAGGTGTATTGCTTCTAGTGGGGTATTATTCATAGGTAACTATTTTAGCCACTCAGATTACTCTGGGGCTAATTACAAACCAACAATAAGAACTGATAACTAGAGAGGGTGCTAAAGCAAGCTTTCAAATATCAAGCAGGTTGTCAGCATTGAAAATGAGCCCCGGTCATTAGGAAAGTTTTAAAGATCAAGTTGGAGATGTAAATGAGCTTAGGAATTAGAAACAGGTAGGTAAGGGCATATACAGACAGAAGCAGAGCCAGCAGACTCAGAGGCCCAGCATTCTGTTGATAAGCACGAAAACAGTTTAGTGAGTGAGGGAAAAAAACAAAAATCGAATCCAAAATGACATAAAATTAAATGTTTAAAAAGTTTTTAATCTCTTTATGTTCAGCATACTATGCTACAGAACTTCCTTGACCCGTTCAGGGCTGTGTAGCTAGCAGGACATTTGCGTGATGAACCTCAGAACCAGTGATTTCTCTGATACACCTTGCTCTCCACTTATTTACTATTAAACCTGAGACAGGAACATCTCCCAGCAATGACCAGGAGACAGAAACTGAATCTGGATGGCTGCAGCCTCTGTGATGCCGCTGTTACTGCTAAACATCCTCTCAAAGCAAATGTGATGCCAAGTAAGTCTGATTGAGCTTTGTGAGCTTGACTGATGAACCAGACCTTGAAATCTGTATTGATGGTTTCTTGGATTTCAAGAAATACAATCAGTTAGGTAGATACATATAGAGATACCTAGCTGGATGAATGAAAGATAGGTAGGTAGGTAGGTAGGTAGGTAGGTAGATAGATAGATAGATAGATAGATAGATAGATGATATATAAAAGAAAGAAAAGTTAGTAAAATATTGCCCCTAACTTCAAGGAACTTGTGATTTAATAATAGGGTAGAAGTCAAGAACAATAGCTATTCCAAAAAGCTATGATATGAAAAACACAGCACTCTGGAGCTTAAAAGAGTAAGAGATTATTTAAAAATAGGAAAGGCTTTGTGGAAGAAATGGCTTCTGAGATGATTCTGAGATGAGATAGGACTGAACACATGCAGCTGGGCAGAAAAGTTTCCAGTAAAATGCATACCTGAAACAAGAATGGTGGCAGGAAACAACATTGGAGGAATGCTGAATACTCACTTTAGCTATGAGAATCGGTTATAGTAGAAGAGAAGAGAGTTAAGGCCAGAAAGCTGTTTAGTCAGGATTACAGCAGAGAAGACTTTGCAGGCTGAACTCAGGGAATGTGCTTTAATAGGGTAGTGTCTGAGGGACCACTGGGAGGAGGAGGATGGCATCATCAGGGTTGCACTTCATGAGGGTAATTTGGCGATGGTGCTCAAGATGAACCAGACCTTGGATTGGTGACTGCCATACTGGTAGCAGGCCATGTTCATAGTCAAGTAAGAGGTAGTGTGGCTCTTCACTAGCGTAGTGAGATGGAAAACAGAAAACAGATATATAAATGTATACATGTATAGAAACGTTCCGGAGAGAATCCACTGACTGCTCCTTCACATTTTCTCTCCTACGCACAACAGGAAATGTTAAAAGAGAGTAAAGGAGTATATTCGAGGTTTGGTTTGGATATATGAGTTTAGAAAAAACTGAAGAAACGTGGGAAGCAGTTTAAACTTTGTGCTAAAGTTTAAAGATTTTATACAATGACGAATGGGACTAAAGTTCAAAGATTTTATACAATGATGAATGGGACTATAGTGAGGCTAGCCCATGAAGCCACAAGATAATGCTGAATATGCATCACAGGTGAGAAAATAAAACAGAGGCTTCATAGAGTAGTAATTTAGAGGAGGTGTCAGAGCCAAAATACAGGGGTTCAAATCTTGGCTTGCCCACGTGATCCTCCTTGGGCAAGTTGTTTTACCTTTCTGTGTCTTAGTTTCCTCATCTATAAAATGGTGTTAATATCAGTACCTATTTCACAGAACTATTGAAAGGTGTCCCAGTTATCAATTTATTCCCTCAAAACTCCAATTCAACTTTTCTTGCTTGTTCTGCACAAATGGAGATGGGCCCTTTAAACACTTCTCCTCTGCCAGTTGCATGTATACCGTCATTGGAGAGCACTGGAGAAAGGAGAAAGAAGAGTTTTCCCTCCCAGTTCCACCTAGTTCAGCAGGTTCTTGGAGCCTACAGTCTTTGCAGTACCATCTGGCTCTTGTGAGTTTTCCAGCACCCAGCTTCTGCAGTGTGCAGCAGCTAGCAGCACCAGCAGCCTCCCCAAATCCCCAGTACTCACCTGAGCAATATTGATCACCTTCCCCAGCACCCCAGAGGATGGATTTCCAGCAGATTTTACCAGTGAAGCACCCTGGCATCTCCTCTGCCATCCAGTGTGCTATGGCCAGACCCCCTCCAGTGGATCTTAATCCTGGGTTGGGGAGGAACACATTTTCAGGTTCATTTCTACCTTGGGAGCTCTGTCTTAGCCTGGGGGTAGTGTCAGCTCCTGTATTTGCTAATCCTATAGTTTTTAGAGTTCTCTTTACTAACTATTGGCCAATCCCTTATTACTCCAACACCTTGTCAGACTTATTTACGCTGTATATTTTACTTTCACTATTCAAATTACTGTGTGGTTTCTATCTCCTGGTTGAATCCTGACTGATGTAGGAGGATTAATAAAATCTCATTTGTTAAGTGTAAAACAGTGCCTTGTACATAATAAGCACTTTTAAAGTGTTTGTTACATTAATCTTTTAATATGAGGGCCAGAAAATAGAGGAATAAGTATAGTTTTAGATCTAGCAGCATATAAATGTCCTCTATGACCTGGTATCCTTGGGAAAAGAAAAACTATTTATTTTCCTTCTATTTTATGTACAGCTTTTGCCACTGAATAGTTTGGTACAATAAAACCTATTGCCTGTCATACTAGGTAAAGACCAGGCATTTACATTAAATAAGTGATATTAAAAACAAATACATAGTGAAAGCATATATACTTTAGTGTTTTAATTGGTGGGGAATGTTGGCACTAGCTGGGTGATAAACTTAAGTTTACTAACATCCCTCTATTTCATAAAAAGTCACTTCTATTTAAATGGCTTCTCGTGTAACAAGATTAAAATATGTTATACTTTTTAATGTACTTTCCTGTATATTCTTAAAATTTTTACATTCATAGTGATCCTTTGTCTCTGGGTGTTGGATATCTTTTTCGGTAACTTCCAGTCTATTTGGTTGTTCAGCAGTTAGTTGTAATTTGGGTATTTTCATGAGGGGAGTTAAGCTCAAGTCCTTCTACTCTGCCGTCTTGTCTCTAAACCATGATCCTATGAAGTATTTAGGGAAGATATTATCCTATAATTTCTGAGATAGGGTACTGAAGCTGGAAAATGTCAAATGACTTACCTATGATCCCACAGTACTAGTAACAAATGTGGAAACAGATTACAGATCTTCCTGTTCGCAGCCAAACTTTTTTATTCCTCCAGTATATTAAGTCCTCGACAACGATTAAGATTGATCCTGGAGTCCCCGTCGTGGCTCAGTGGTTAACGGATCCGACTAGGAACCATGAGGTTACGTGTTAGATCCCTGGCCTTGCTCAGTGGGTTAAGGATCCGGCGTTGCCGTGAGCTGTGGTGTAGGTGGCAGATGCGGCTTGGATCTGGCTTTGCTATAGCTCTGGTATTGGCCGGCAGCTACAGCTCTGATTAGGCTCCTAGCCTGGGAACCTCCATATGCTGCTAGTGCAGCCCTAGAAATGGCAAAAAGACAAAAAAAAGAAAAAAAAAAAAAGATTGATCCAACTTCAAATGACATCTTGAATTATTTTTTTCTCTAAATGCGAAATATTGTAAGACAAGTTCAAAAGATGCTTACAGGACAACCTGATGGGTGTATTGGCCTTGGTCCTTACCCTCTGATTCCTCTTTCCACCTTAGGTGTCCACAACCCCAGAAGGACATTGCACAGCTCCCCTTAGAGCTCCCTCATTTCTGGGATGGGAGCTATAAGAGATCTCAGCTTGCTGCTCTGACTGTGACCTTGGGCCAGCAACACTGCCCTTCTGCTTCTCAGCTTCTTCATCACTAAAATGTTAATGGCATGTCAGACCATCTATGAGCTCACTTCCTCCTCTGAACCTCTATGATCCTAAAACTGCTATACCACTCACAATCTTACTTTCTTCATCCATAAAATGTACAATTGAACAGGATGTTCAATTCCTACCAGGGCCCAAATGCTTTGATTCTAATACTTGAGATGTGACTCCAGAGTTTCAAAACAATTTTAATGTGTAGTTTAGGAAACTGGTTCATCAGAAACACTGTATAATTTTTCAGAATAATTCCATCTGCTAGATATCCTAATTCCAAGAGTTTAAACAGGCCGAGAAATCTAGGTTTTAGAAGGCCCTGGGTTTGCATGGCTGGGTGTGAGCATCACTGCCTCCAGGCACTCAGGCTCATTGTTTTACAGTCAGATATTATATAGCATAAGTTCTAAAAGCTTCCGGGAACTTATTATTTGCCTTTTCATTACTCAATAACAAATTACAGTTTCTCATTTTTGCATTGTGCACATGAAAAGCCCAACTTCAGTTCAGTGGTAAGAACTGATAGCCACATTATATTATGAAATTTGGAAATGACAGATCCTTAGTGCTTGAAAGAGCCAGATGACAGAAATCATATTTGTGACAGCTGACAGATTTCTCAAAGTTCTAAAAGCAAAAACCAAAAACAGGCTGAAGATCCCAACTCAAAATAAAGTGTCATTAAAGTATTTGATAAGACAATCTCCATGATCACAAACCAGATCTTTCAAGATTAGAGTTACATCTATAGCACTTACCTCTGGATATTATGGTTTATTGGAGACTTCTTAGAGCTAAGAGAATAAGGACTACTAGTCAAATTCAGACTCCGTAACTATAAGCTAGGGGACTGCCATCCACTTACTTAACCTTTAGTCATGTGCCTGAAAAATGAAGAGGTCCAAATGAAGAAAGTCTGATTCTGTGAAAGCTGAGGTTAACGAAGTAAAATATGTTTGTATTTTGCTAACAAGATTACAGATAATGCATAAGCTGGGTCCAGGGTTACAGACAGTGCTATCATCATTCTAGCCGAGAAACAAATTCCTTTAGAAAATTCCACATTACAGCAACAGGCAAAACTGAGCAGTCGAGGCAACAGTATGCTCTTCACAGAAAAGGAGGCTTGTGTTTGGAAACAGTAATAGCAAACACTTGTCAGGCACTGTTATAAACTTCAAAACCCAGCAATTCATTTAAATCCTCACAATAGTCAAATAAGGCAGGTACCATGACTGGACCACAGAGAGATTAGCACCCTGCCCAAGGTCACACTGATAGGAAATGCCAGGCTGGGATTCAAATTTGAGTAGTCAGATCCTAAAGGTCTATGCATGATATCCTGCTGCTTCCCAGCTCAAAAATCTTTAAACTTCCTACTCGGGAATTGTTTCTACAATCAATGAGTCATCAGTTTTCCAGAGAAACCAAAAATAAAGAAATTCAGATGCCTGAGTCAATGCTTCTACCATCAGGAGCTATTTAACAGATGGGAAACGATGCTATTTAAGGGAAACAGTTATAAAGTGCAAAAATGACCACAACTTAAGGCTACACTTCCAGAACGCTGAGCTTTCTATCATCTGAGGTTTCTGCCATATTTTTAAGTCCAGGCATACCCAGACACCAAAAAAAGCTTTGCTTTGTTTTGCCCTGTTTTGGTTGCAGAATCTTGACCCCAATGGGCAGGAAATTTCTGCCAATGCAAGTCTACACATACTGATAACTGGATACAGTATTTTAACTCGTAAATATATAAAAATGACAAAAAGAGTTGTTCAGAATGTTGGAACCCACACTCTTTTATAAAAAACATTATTCATTTTATTTTACGGTTCACTCACTTCATATAAGGCAAACTGTGAAGGACAGAAGAGAGTTTCTGTCTGTCTAGGGCTCCACCTCCTGAGGGAAGTGGGGATCACTTGTGACTAATAAGGCTGCAGAGGAGTCTCGCTGATCCAGTCCTTTCCACTCCTGAGAAGTCCAGGGTGGTGTGGGAAGCCAGGTCTAGGCCAGCCACACAAGCCCACACTCACAAATAAGCAACACGGTATGAGGGCACACCTTTGAGGGCTGATGGGGCCTTTTACTGGTCTGACCTCATTTCTCACTCGGCATTTGTATCAATTACAGAACTTGAAGCATCTCTGTCTGTGCAGACCTGAGAGGCCCTGGGAAGGGACTGTACCCACTCACCCATTTGCACCCTTATTTTTATACTGCTCCTTTTATTAGCTCAGCAGCTAACCAAACTTTAAGCAACTTAAGCCAAATTCAACCATTTCTCGCTTTTCTTCAAACCCAGAATGGCCTTTGAGGTCTGGCGAAGCTCAGCTAAAATCTATACTATCTACATCAGGTCCCCTTATTACCAAGTCTTGGTCTTTGCTTGAGCAAAGTACAGTCTATACTTGTTGAAGGTACAGTTTTGGAGTACCTGCTGTTTGCTGTGAACCAGGCAGTGGGTGCAGAAGACTGTCCTGGCTGGGAATCTCCTGCGTTTTCTGTCTGAGAGGTCTCAGTTGGAAGGAAGATTCTTACGTTCAAACAACTTGTTCTTTTTTGTAGCAGTGATAAAAGGGTTTTTACGCCCCTTTCTTACAAATGATCTCTTCCTGCTTGATGTGGGAACTGGAAAAGAATCCTTCACTGGCCCAGCTCAAAGATACTTCCTGTCTGACACCATTAATCATCACCCAGGCACCTGGCATGGGGGTTCCCACTGGCATTACTGCCTCATCTCATTTTGCGTGATATGAGGTTTACACTATGGAGAATCTGTTTAAGTCATAGTAGATATTATCAGGTCCAAACTGCTAGAGTGCCAACTGCCAAACATTATTCTCTCATGTTTATATGTGTGTGTGTGTGTGTGTGTGTGTGTGTGTGTGTATCTGTATATATATCATCTTATCAGAGATAAAATCCCAAATTCTCAATGAATCCATCCACACATGTGCATTATCTCCCCCACCCTAACACAGATGCTATATGTTCATACCACTCTTTTGACTGACATCACCTGTTTCTCTTCACTGGGCCTAAATCCCATGGCTCTATGTAACTAAGCTCTGAGAATGACCTGAAACAGGTATCACATTTAGTATCTTCCCCTAGGACTTTGCACAAAATAGCTCCTCAAAATAGAATGATCATTGACTCCTAGCAATACTAAAGTTCACCATACAAAATTATCAGCATCTAAAAAGGCAAAAATCCCCTTGTACTCTAATCCCTAAAAAACTGAAAAGGAGATGTTCCAATAAGAAAAAGCAAAGTGAAGGGTATTTCCAAAATGAAAAGATCTTTCCACAAATGGAAATTTCAAAAACAGTCAATATTATCCTTAAATTGGTTTTGGTTTACAAATGTTATTAACCTCACCCAAGGCTACATCTATATCATGGGCAGAAACATTTTTAAAAGTGAGGGGTCGGAAAAGCAGGGATGTTGATAAACCAGTGGTCATTAAGGTACTCTAAATATTCAATCTCAGCCTTGACAAAATCCATCAACTCCATTTTTTCTCACTAAAATTAAAGCATTTAGCCATAATTTGACCAGTTTCCCCCCCTGATTTGGATCTTCTGCTTGATATCTTATTGGTTAGTAGTAGGAACTGGCTGACAGCTGTGATAATGAAAGCTAAATGATCAGTAAACCCCAAGGACATCACTTTTAAAATGGAATTGATGTCCATGTAAATAAGGTACTCATAAGGATAACTTGCATATGTTCAGTGCTTCATGGTTTAAAAAGAATTTTTCAAGTATATTAGCTCATTTGGTACAATATTTTCACAAAATAAAAAGAGCAGGGTTGATTATCTCATAGAGAAGGGGAAACGTCAGTTGTAATATTACCAAAGTAAGGGAACAAGTTAAATCTTTCCATGTATTGAGAGAGGCACTGGTCATTAAACAGATTTATTTGAGCATGGTGGGAGGGGCACAACTTTTTCTTGTGCTGCCATCAGACATTGTTCTAGGACAAGTGTCCTCGAGGCTTAGTCTGCATCATAGTCACCCAAAGGGCTTGGGGATTGTTGAACTCCATTCGTTGCTCAGAGATTCTGAGTCAGTAGCTTCAGGGGAAGGTTGCATTTCTAACATATCTCAAGCAACACTGTGGAGAGTCTGTGGAATCCCTTTTTTTTTTTTTTTTTTTTTTTTTTTTCTTTTTAGGGATGCACCTGCTGCATATGGATGTTCCCAGGCTAGGAGCTGGAGCTACAGCTCCTGGCCTACATCACAGCCACAGCAATGAAGAATTCTGACCCACTGAGAGAGGCCAGGGATTGAACCTGCATCCTCATGGATGCTAGTCAGATTCGTTTCCACTGCGCCACAACAGGAACTCTGTGAATCACATTTTGAGAGAAACTTGTCAGGCACTTAAGATCGATAAATTAGGAGTCTGAGGTTTACATGTAAACACACTACTATATTAAAACGAATAGCTAGGATCTACTATATAGCACAGGGAATGATATTCAATATCTTGTAATAACCTATAATGGAAAAGAATCTGAAAAAGAATCTGCATATCATATATACATACAAATGAACCACTTTGCTGTATACCTGAAACTAACACAACATTGTAAATTAACTATACTCCAATTTTTAAAATGATTACAAGGCTTTTAAAAAAAAAAAGTCATAATTCACTTTTGTCTCCCACTGACTCCAAATGAGAACTTGAGCAGGTCAAAAGGCTTTTTTGCTCTCTATTGGAATCTTTTAAATTTCAAATACAATTGTTTTAAATTATAAACAATTACAATTCAGAAAGCAGAACTGTCCAATTTATGACATTAATCAAAGCAACAAACTTAGTTTAATGTTACAAAATCTCTCCCCTTCCTCTTCAGGCCCTCTCAGTCTGGAAAACAGAAGAATGAAAATGAAGGGCATGGCTGGTTTGGAGATCTCTCTGCCCTGTGCTCACACACACACACACACACATACACATACACACACCCCAGTTCCTCTGTGGTTGGTGCAGGGCATCCCGTGGAGGTGGAGAGAAGAGAGATAAAGGGTGAAGAAAGACCTTAGATGAACTGGTGCTGTTGTAGCAGTCTTCACATGCTCTTGGTCAGGCAGCGTTTGAAGGCAACTCTATAGTGGGTACTCTAGTGGGTTATTTGGAGAATCCTATTGCCGCGAGTTATCTGATATATCTTTATTCCAACCAAATATCACCTACTCCTTCCTCAGCCTCTAGAAATCTAGTGTTAGCCCTCTAGATTCTCTGGTCCCTTCAGAAGACCTTATTGAAGAAACCCATGGTCACCCACATTAGCTCTTTCTCCTGTGTGGTTCACCAGAAACACTACCACATACCTTGCCCAACAAATTCCAGGAATACACACCAATCCCATGGTGGCCACAGGCCACTCTACCATCCTCATACCTGTATAAGCTCTGGGCCACTACATCTTCTCCCAGCTATAAGGAACACACTTCAGTTTCTCCAAGTAAACCTATGGAAATCTCTTCCACAAAACTTGAGGCAAAGAGATAATACCCACCCACTCACCCACCTCTCCTTGGGGTAAGGGAAGATAATAGACTCACAACACATTATATACTTCTCAATTACATCTCTTCAAAAATCTTGATTCCTCTTCTTTCTCCCTGGACACTTTCATATTTTCAGAGTGTGAAAAAGCTAGGAAAGTGTATAATTGGCTCATGATTATTGCCTCTATGAATTAAACCTAGGTAAAACCAACTTTGGAATTTTTCATCTATTATAGTGTGCAATGGTTAATGCTATGTGTTAACTTGTCTAGGCTATGGTGTCCAATTGTTTGGTCAAATATCAATCTCAATGTTTCTGTGGAGGTACTTTTTTGGATATGACTAGTACTTATACCAGTAGACTTTGAGTAAAGAGGACCACCCTCACAATGCAGGGTAGGCCTCATCTAATGAGTTGAAAGTCTTAAGGGAAAGACTAAGGTTTTCAGAGAAAAAAGGAATTCTGCCTCCATACTGCCTCTAGACTCAAGACTGCACCATCAACCCTTGCATGAATTTCCAACTTCATGGCCTATCTTGCAAACTTTAGACGTGCCAACCCCCCAATCACATAAGCCAATTCCTTAAAATAAAAATACCTGTAAATAAATTTTTAGATAGATAGATATCCTATCGGTTCTGTTTCTATGAAGAACCCTGAAAAGTGCATGATGTCTTGTTGAGATCTCTACTTTAACATTCCTTTTTAAACCTCACAAAAATCTGTATTATTCCCATTTTACGTCTGAGGAAATAAAAGTGCAAACTTAACCAAGGAGACAGTTTTCAATGAAGGTTTGGTCAGGTTGTAGTCCTGGGATTTAAACACGTCTCTCTGACTCTAAGGACCATATTCTCACCACCACTAACTATTCCCACATGCCCATAAAAGCTGAACCACTAAATCAGTTGCATCTCATATGTGGATTCACCCATGAAATTATGTGTGCATAGAATAAGATCAGTTAATTCAGTGATTTAAGCTCAAAATAATTCTGTCAACTTGACTCAACCAATTGGCTGGCACTTCACAAAGACCAACCATTCAGATGACTAACTGCATTCTGTTTGCCTTGTCAAGGTATTTAGGGAGGAAATACACTTGTAATGATATTAAAAAATAATTTTCAGGCCACCATTTTCTGAAATCTTTACTCTGTGTGATCTTCATTCTATACACATTGTATTGTTAAACATCTTTGAAAAAGGTATCATTAAATTCATTTAACAAATAAGAAACTGAGATTCACAGACATCAAAAACAAGGTTGCACAACAAATAACTTTAAATCCAAGCTCCCTCAGTAGTAAAATAAGAAAGTAATACCCAGCTCACAATTTGATACAAAGAGAGGAATACTGGATAAATGCATGTAAAAGTGTCTACTGCAAAGTTTAACACAGTCTATGTATTCAAGAAATAGCAATTTCTTCTCCTCTTTGCAGAAATAAATATCTGCCTAAGGAACTTATACTTATCTGCCTAAAAGCTTTAGCTGGCTATGAAAATTCAAGAAGGAATTAGAGGAGTTCCCCTTGTGGCTCAGAGGGCTAAGGACACAATATTGTCTCTGTGAGGATGCAGGTTCGATCCCTGGCCTCTTTTAGTGGGTTAAAGTTCTGGCTTGCACATGCAGCTTGTAGTTTTTTGTTGGTTTTTTTTTTTTTTTTTTTTGTCTTTTGAGGGCTGCACCTGCAGCATATGGGGGTTCCCAGGCCAGGGGTTGAATCAGAGCTACAGCTACTGGCTTACACCACAGCCACAGCAACACAGGATCCAAGCCGCATCTGTGACCTACACCACAGCTCACAGCAATGCCGGATACTTAACCTACTGAGCAAGGCCAGGGATTGAACATGCAACCTCATGGTTCCTAGTCGGATTCGTTTTGGCTGCGCCACAATGGGAAGTCCCAAAATGCAGCTTGGATTTTTGTTGCTGTGGCATAAGCCTGAAGCCAGCTACATCTCCAATTCGACCCCTAGCCCCGGAACTTCCCATATGCCAGAAGTGCATGCAGCCATAAAAAAAAAAAAAAGTAATTAGAAAACAAAGTGTGCCAATACATACCTCCTATGAGCTTACTGACCACCTGATTCTCAGTAAGGGCCTCCAATATCAGAGACAGTAAAAAATCTAGGCTATGTAGGTATACCTCTTCCTCATAGAAAAAAAGAATTTAAAATTCACTAGTTACTCCTTATGATATCTTTCATTTTGCTTTTGGATTCTCGCTCTTATTTAAGCCAACAAAATTAGCATTAAATGCCTATTGATATTACTCAGCAATACCCACCCCCCATGTCATCCTTGTTACTTCAAACATGCAGAAAATTCTCTCAATTTAAAAGAAAGAATTTGCTTTCACGCACA
This sequence comes from Sus scrofa, assembly GCF_054392235.1. Classification (NCBI taxonomy): domain Eukaryota; kingdom Metazoa; phylum Chordata; class Mammalia; order Artiodactyla; family Suidae; genus Sus; species Sus scrofa. The sequence goes on along the minus strand of NC_139391.1, from coordinate 83,388,300 downwards.
CATGAAGATCTGACTAGAAGTGGCTTCTCCCAGACTCTTGTTCCTAAGTCAAGAAGTAGACCTTGACTTCATTGGGAAGTTTCCTTGCCCATATAATCTTTCTGATTGCATATATATGAGCATTTTATTATGTTGCTGAACTCAGTGAGCTGAAAATAGGCAATTAATTTTCCTCTAATCCCAAAAGTGGACACTAACTCCAGGTCAAGGTAGAAAAATATATTGTATTCATATAACACTGAAGTTTATACTACTCTCCAGATTCCAGGTAAATTAGCCTGAGCTGATCCTTCATTCTATTAAAACAAAATGTTCTTTTTTCACGTAGCACAAATATTCCAGGAGAATATGAAGTTCTGAAAAAGGCAGTAAGCAAAGTCAAAGCACAAGGTAGTGTGATCACTTATCATTTACTTACCCCCACCACCTTTTATATCAGCAAAGTGCCAGGTGTGAACTCTAACTTCATTCAACAGTGTTGAAACAGCCACAGCTACAGGACTAAAATTGCAAGTAATTTAAAGCACACTTCCTTCCATGGCTGTTACAGAAGTCCCAGAAGGAGACATTATTCCTAAGAGCTAACCATCATCCCCACATTAGCTAGGAGACATAAAATCCCATAACGTAACCTTGGTAAGGACTAGAATCTTCTAGTACAAAGGGCACAACCTCTTAATAACGGATTTGTCCTGCCTCAAAGAGACAGTTGAGATGGCATATTATCTATTACATAGTATCCCAAGATAAGATCCTGAGTGATCATGGATGAAACATAGGTTTATTCTTTGAAAATGAACTTCCTATGCTCATTGACTCTGATAGATTACACGATAGAGGAGTACAAAGAAAAGGCCTTTCCTTCTTTTTCTTTCTGTCTCTTTCACTTAGAACACTCTGGCTACAAGAGAAATAGTCAATAAATAGGGCTTCCAGCCAAACTTAAGGGGATAAACTAGTAAATGCTAAGCTTTGGAGCATTAAGAAGACTCATTGTGCAGTGTCAGAACAATTTCCACGCCATTAGCTCTAACTACAACCTCCACCAATGGGACAGACCGTCAGGAACAGCATCAGCATGATTTTGCTCTCCATTCTCAGGCACGACAACACAACAATATGATAGTCATGATGATGGTGTCAACCTTCCATATGTGTATGGAGTTTAATTACATACCAGAGGCTCATGTAAGCTCCATGAAGGCAGGAATCACATCCGTCTTATTTAGCAACGTGTCCTACAATGCCTGTCAAAATGCCTGATGGACAAATGTTTCTTTGCTTTGCTTTTTAGGCCCGCACCCATGGCATATGGAGGTTCCCAGGCCAGGGGTCGAATGAGAGCTGTAGCCGCCTGCCTACACCAGAGCCACAGCAACGCCAGATCTGAGCCACATCTGCAACCTACACCACAGCTCACGGCAATGCCAGACCCTTAACCCACTGAGTGAGGCCAAGGTTCGAACCTACAACCTCAAAGTTCCTAGTCGAGGATTCGTTTCCACTGAGCCACGAGGAGAACTCGAGACAAATGTTTCTTGAATAATAAACTAACTATCTCATTTAATCCTCATAAAATGTCACTGGAAGTGGATTACTGGTTCCATTTCACAGAGACTAACTGAGAGGGAGATAAGGAGTATGCTCACACCATTAAGGGCCTGAGTCAGAAGACACACTAAGATATTCGGATTCCAAATTTAGCCTGCATCCCCTATAAAGCTTCCCAACTTGATGAGAGCTACATTATGGATAAGGCAAGTACCAAGATTAGCATGTCAAAACGTAGCAGTAACTATGCCTCTGAAAAGAACGGCAAAAGAAAAAAAAAGCTAAAATTCTAAGGTCAGATCACAATGAAAGTGCAGTGAGGAGTCAAGTTCAAGAGACTGGTCATTATTAATCAAATTATAGATCAGCGCCAATAGCCACATATTTTCTTGCACTTGCACTCAAGAGACCCTTTTGTAAAACATTCACAGAAAAAGATCGATACCTCTCTGGAGGTAAGTGGCATAAATTATGTCTCAACATATACACCACAGGAGTTTTACTGTGTGTTGTATACAGTAATTGCATTTTATAGATGGCTGTGGAAAGCTTCAGTCCTCATTGATTTTGATCATAAACTAAAAGGCGACAAAAAGAAAAGAACAGCACTTAGATGAAGAAGTCAGTCAGCTGAAGCTGCAAGAGAAAATGGAAATTTGGCATGCTGAATGTGATCAATTCATGTTTCTTGGAAAATGAATGTAGATATTTGAGTGCTTTCATTATGAGCTGGTAGCAAGACTTGAATGGTACTATGAGAATCTCTGTCTGTCTACTAGTCAGTGGTGGTACCTAGCAGCAGGATTTAAGATGACAGGAAGCCAGCCTAAACTAGAGCCCTTTCTAACTTTCCACATTATGGTTGCCATCAGAATGGCTTATGAGCCACATTAACTGGATATTTGTGTTTTTATTATTGCATTTAACATGTCTTTGGGATTTACAATCAAAATTAAATGGAGATTATAATGTAATCTGTGACCATCAGTACGTTGCTAACATTTCTAATTTCCAGAAGCATATTTTTTGAACGTTTCTCTCTTGATTTCCTTCATTTCTTCATGCCCTTCACAGCAAGCAATTCTGAAGGGATGTTAATGCAGCATAACAACTCTTTACCCTTTTTCAAGGCCAATTTTGCAATATGGGCAAAATGATTGGAAATGGAGTCCTGAAAACACTGAAACCATCTGTCAGGGACTCAGTTAAAAAGATCCACACTGTTTCACAGCCAAGGATGGGGATAAATTATGCCTGGCTGGAAATGTCCAAAGCAAGTGGATTCCCATTCAAGCTTATTAGGATAAATTACAAAATTTTTATTCTTCATTGCCCTGGTAAAAAAAAAAAATCATACTTTCAGATGATGATAAACTGTAAGTTACACTGATGAAAAAGAAGCGAAAAAGTTTTTCTAATAATAAATAATACTTAACGCAGGTGTCACTGAAAGGAACCACGAGTTTCTGTCAAAATGTCTATAGATCAATTTACATTCATAGACACAATCCTGTGAAATGTTCCTGTGCATTTTGTAAAAATAACCCTGTTAATATTTAATCACAAACTCCAGAAGTACTTGACTAATATTTATTCATGAAATGTATTTGGTAAAATATTAAAGAACTAGAGGGTGGGGCTGTTGTGATTAAATTATATCGCTTAGGATGTGAAGCTTTAGAATAAGTTAAACACTGTGCCTCCTTCCTCCCTTAAATATTTATTGCCATTATCAAACTATTGACATCTTACATAGAAAGCAGTGATTCTCAGATTTTTAACACACATTTTTATACCAGTAAACAGTAATAGTCAACATGTTCCCACAAATGTTGGAACTGATCTACTTCACCGAAAGCCAAGATCTCCCAGTCATAAGTGTGGTGGCACACAAAATGAATCATCACTTCCACATTGCTTCACTCACACAAGGTTGAATGAAAAAGAAAAATAGGGCCCTTTCTGTGAAGTACCCATAGCAAGTTTGGTTACAAAATTGCATTTGGTGAGTTAAATGTGTTGGAAAAAGAGCCTGTGCCTATAGGACACAGTTACTTCCCCTCCCCCAATCTCCTGCTAAAATATTGGAATAAGTGAATTGAATAGTTAGTCCAGCAATTTCTGGGATAATTAGAATACCATTCATGGATTCCTTTAGTGTCTCTTGATTTATTTTTCATTTAGTCTCAATCTGAAGCACTGCCAGAATAACTTGGTTAATTTCTCTCTAAGCAGCATTCATGAAGTCCCTTTTACTAATAGAAAAGTGGCTAAGTATATCGTTTCCAGAATTATGGAATTTGAATGCCCAAATCTTGAGGGAGATGTTCCAAAGAGCAAGATTAAGTCAGTAGATAATAGAATGGGAACCCCTCAATGCTGGGATTCAGGGTTGTGACTTTCCGGCTTTTATCTATGAGGATACAAACAGATTTGAGAGCTAGAGGAACCAAGGCACAGGCTCAGAGAATAAAGTAGAATGTGGCTAAATTAAATCAAGAATCCAATCACCTTAAACCAGAAGTCAAGTGAAAATAGGATCCAGCAAAGTTATTGAGATGCAGAGAAATTTTCCTGATCCAACTATTAAACAAGTCCCTGAACCTAGAGCAAATTTGAGATTGAGCATCCAGCCTAGGAGCTGGGGATATGCTGTGGCAGGTCCTTTCAACAACTCATAACTAAGTCTAAATGGTTTTATAGACCAGAATGCCAAGGCAGAAATGGTGAGCTTTCCTACCTAAATAGGGAGCACCTGACATTTTATAGACAACTAGTTTTGGAAGAGCCACTATTAGCTAAGAGAAGGTTCCCTCCACACGGCCCAGGGACCATTCAAATATAGTAACAGCACCACCCACTCAACCATTAGCTCCACCTAAGACATACAGGGGTGTTGTAGGTGCTAACTGTAAAAAATGGTTCTTAAAGTGCCCAAGTGCAGTACCTGGCACATCATACATAATCTATAAATTGTAGTTCTTTTCTTCTCCTTCATCACTTTGGTTAGTGGTCTAGTGCCCTCTACTGTGGCACCAGAATTTTCTGGAGCAGGAACAGATGACTCCTGACATCATGAAAACTCAGATTCTCCTGAATGACAAAAAAGTTTCTTCCACCTGAAAAGGCCACCTACCTTGCAGAAGGTCCCATATGGAGCAATGAAGGGAGAAAGAAACATCCCACAAACAGGCAAGACAAATCCACTCTAAAACACGGAGAGGTAGAAGTCACTGTGATTTTATCCTCACATATCAGTTCTGAATAATGAGGCTGACAATCACAGTCCCCTTAAGGAGGAATTCTATATTCATATTCCATCTCTCAGAGCTCCATGTTATAATTTGTAAATTCAAAGAACTCAGTAAAATGCCTCTGAAAGGCTTGAGTCCAAAGACCCTCCATCAGAATCAATACTGAGAGTTGAGAAAGACTTGCCACAGAATTCAGAAGTTATTGATGTTCAGTAGGCTGCTAAAAGATAGGGTTGATGGACAGTTGCCTAACAGAACCAAGAGCATTAACTATTATTTGCTGAGTTCCTACTATCTGCCAGAAATGACATACTGTGCAATGCATAAATTATCTCATTTAACCTTTATAACCTTTATCTAAAGTCCTACCATCACACCCATTTTACAAATGAGGAAACAGTCTAGAAGAGGTTAAGTAATTTATTCCAGGTCCCACAGCTTAGGTGGCAGAACTGCTCAGAGATGCTGATGTAAGGGGTACATCCTCATTAACTTCTAGAAAAACAAAATAATCTAAATTAGAACAAAAAAACACAAAACACAGTTCTCATTCTTGTAGCTCCTGAAAGCACTATTAAGTGGACACAGTTAGAAGAAAGAACACAAAACCAAGAGATATAAGGCTGGGTTTCAGTCATTTTGGTTTCTATGAGAAGACTAGCTATACTCTCTAAGATTTCCCATTTTAGGCTAATGTTACTTACTTCTGCTGAGTAAAGTTAAATAAAAAAAAATTTTTATTTCAAGAAACTTAAAAATCTTCTACATTGATTGAAGAGATATAGTATTAATTTGCAAGTAATGCTTAACTTACAGAGGTAGAGTTACAAAATGGAAGGACAAAAAAGACATATCCAGTGGTGGTCTACCATCATATAAACCAGGGAAGTGATGGGTTCTGAGAAGGAAAATAATATCAATGAGACACACACTCCATGCTAGGCATTTAACTATTCATTCAACAAATATTTATTGAGCAACTAATATCGGTCGGGTATTCTGCAAGGCTCTCTGTACACAAAGGTAAACAAAATAAACACGGTGCCTATTCTCATATACATAATTTCCAGCCAGGGAAAATAGACATTAAACAAATAATCATTTAAGTAAATATAAATTCTGAATCATAAAGCTATGAGTGAGAAACAATAAAGGTAATTTCGATAATGAGGGAGAGTCAGGAAAAAAGCTGAACTGAGGAAATTACATTTAAGTGAAGAATTGAAGGATATGTAGGAATTAATCAGATCCAGGCATGTCCAGGTAGACTCAAATGCATACCAAAAACCTCAAGACAACAAGAGCATGATGGATGCAGGAACTGAGAGATTGTGAAGCTAGGAAACTGAGAATAAAGGTAGAATCACGCAGGATGAGCTGAGAGAGGTAGGCAGGGGCTAGATCCAGCTGATCATGCATGTATTATCTCAATTGGTTAAGTGATAGAAGTAGGTCTTTATTATGTCCATCTTACATATGAGGAAACAAAGATTCAGAGAAATAAATGAATGCTCTGTGCTCACACAGCAAGTCTGTGAGAGAGTATAGTCTTATTATGAGGACGTATCCTTTCAGGGGATGCCCCTTTACCCTCCCCCCCAGACAATTCCCTCCCAGCGAGGGACTCCTCCAGTAGGACAGGACAGCCTTTTCTACTCTTGCAAAAGGAGCAAGTTAAGTAGTCCGGAAGGTGAATGGGGGCACTTAAAGCTGAGGCTGTTTCCTCTCTTTCTCTTCCGTAAAGAAGCACAAATTCTGCTCCTCCATGTCTTTTTTTAAAGTTTTACTGAAGTATAGTTTTTTTGTTTGTTTGTTCATTTGGGGTTTTTTGTTTTTTGAGTTTTTTTCCTTTTTTTAGGGGCGCACCTGCCAGCATATGGAAATTCCCAGGCTAGGGGCTGAATCAGAGCTACAGCTGCTGGCCTACACCACAGCCACAACAACGCGGGATCCAAGCCACATCTGTGACCTATCCCACAGCTCGTGGCAACGCCAGATCCTCAACCCACTGAGCAAGGCCAGGGATGGAACCGGCATCTTCATGGATACAAGTCAGATTCATTTCCACCACGCCACAGTGGATAACTTCAAGTTTTATTGAAGTGGAGTTAATTTACAGTGTTGTGATCATTTCTGCTCTGCAACAAAGTGATCCAGTTATACATGTACACACACATCTATTCTCTTTCAGATTCTTTTCCCACATAGATTATCACAGAATATTGGGTAGAGTGCTCTGTGCTATACAGCAGGTCCCCGTTAGCCATGTCTTATATTAGGAGTCACACATGCCATTTTGCTATCTGTGGCTGATATGAGTTCTGCCAAGTTCTGCCTTCAGAAAGGGAATTCACTAACAAGCAGATAAAAAACATACTCTCCAACATCAGTTTTATCAGAAATAAAGATGATACTTTATAGAATTTTTTTTTTCTTTTTTGGCTGTGCACACAGCATGTCAAAGTTCCCAAGTCAAGGATGGAATTCAAGCTATAGCTGTGACTTATGTCATAGTTGCTCAATACTGGATCCTTAACCTACTGCACAAAGTTGGGAACTGAACCGGCATCTTGAACTGGCACTTCAAACTGGCACCCCCACAGAGACAAGCTAGATCATTAACCCACTGTGCCACAGCAGAAACTCCTTAAAGATGATTTTTTTTTTTTTTGGTGGGGTGGGGGGGCTGCACCCGAGACATATGGAGGTTGCCAGGCTAAGAGTCAATTGGGAGTTACAGCTGCCTGCCTACACTACGGCCACAGCAACACAGGATCTGAGTCATGTCTGAGAACTACATCACAGCTCATAGCAACACCAGATCCTTAACCCACCGAGCAAGGTTAGGGATCAAACCCGCATCTTCATGGATACTAGTCGGGTTCCTTAACCATTGAGCCATGACAGGAACTCCAAGGATGATATTTTAAACTCATCTTCCTGACACCTCTCAAATGGTTCAAACTCAGTTGGGGAAAAGATGCTTATAGAGGTACCTTAGACCCATAACATACATGTAGTTTTAAAATCCAAGGAGTAACTCTTTTTCTAAGCATTTCATCCTAGCTAGTCAGGTTAGAAAGGGAAAACCAGGCAAAAACACTGAAACTGATCTTTATAAATAGCATCAATGCCAAATAAGCACCAATGATATTTAATCCATAAATGGGCTTGACATCTACTATTCTTGTTTTTATGACCTTAATTTGAGTTTATTAAACTTTGTTTCTCTCATTTTCACAGAGGATCCTAATCAATATCTGAATCCAAAATGTTCCCTTCAGGAAAACAATTTATAGTTATTGCCTCTAATGTAGCCCTTAAAGTGTATTACCCTGAAGTTGGAGAAAACAAGTATCCTCTTTTTTAATTCTATATTTAAGCCACTCACACACAAAAAAATTTGCCAAATGGGAAGCCCTAAATCTTTTGAGCCCCCTCCCCATCTTATCCAAAATACCATACCTCTATCCTAGCCCACCTCCATCCCACTATGTCCTGAAACAGAATGGAGTCTCCTCACTGGAGAAAAAGGTGATTTTTGGTGTCACCCTTCTGTAGAGAGAGGGGAAGTGATAAGAAATCAAACTTCCTCTCACAGGAACTTCTGAGAGCTCCATGAACAGGGCACTCTAGAGGATGAGTTGACAGATTGTCATTTAGTTTGACTTCAGCTTTGAGTTTGGTATCTTAATAAATGTACTTCATGCTCACAATTACCTCACCTATCTTTTTTCTTTAGTCAGAAGCTTACATATTTTGCAAGTTGCTTAGGTGACGATCTCTATAAGTACAATATGGAATGACAGAGATTAAAGGTCATTGTTGGAATTTAACTACATTTGCAATGTAATCTGAAAGGCAAAAAAGCCCATTTCTGGGTGATCAAATACATTTCCCAGATGAGAAAAGGTAACTATTTTTACTGAAAAGAAATATATTAAACACACCTATATATGCCCATTTTCCTATTACTAGTCCCCAAAATGATTGTATTAAAAATTCTTTCTCACCATTTTGATAAGTTCAGTTCTATGATATTAAGTTCAGAATAAATACCCAAAAGCAACTTAAGAAGAGGTTATTCTAAAAAGGGGACAGATAATTTCATTTCACTATTGCTTTAATTTCTAAAATTTTAAAAAATGTATCTTTATATCGCTAACTTATTTTTAAAATGAAAGTCCAAATGCTTTGTAGAACTCACAAATAAGGCTAGAACCTATTCCTTGGAAGCTGTGATCACTGAGCCCTGAGTCGCAAGCCTTGCCATCATCCAGTTTGATGGTGTAGACCTCGACAAACTTCAGCAAAATAAAGCAGACTAAATTTCAGGCACAAAAATCAACAATTGTGTTGTGCAAACCCTGAAAAAACCAATACAATCATGATATGTAAGGCCCCAGACATCAAGCTGTAATTTGCTGAGTGCAGTTGGAAACTATCGTGACTGTGTAAGATCGCTGAGGTAGAGCTGTGCATTAGTGACTATGGATGCCCAGCACGTGGACAACACTGAACAAATTTCTGCGGGCCTGAATTTGTCACAGGGAGACCGTATGGAGGATTCAAGGCTTAGTGTAAAAGGTATCTTCATAGACAAGACCACTCTATAGAGTGTAACGGACATTTCTGATGTCTTCAACAGCCCACTTCTTAAAAGAAAACAAAGGACTGAGTCTGTCATTTAGTCTAGCTGCTGCCCATGCTTGCACAGGCATGATTATAAATTTCCAGTTGTTTCTATTAGAAAAAAATTGATCAAGGCATTGGGAGATTAGTCTTATTTCCTGTGTTAGAATCACAGGATGCTAAAGTTTGAATGGATCCTGGAGAATTTTATCTGGTCTAGTGGTTTTCAAATTGTGTTCCAGGGAACCCTAATGTGCTGCAAGGGTGCCTCTGGTACACTTGCAAAATAGGTCAATCAGGCAAATCTCTAGATAACCCATCCCCATACAATATACACAGCTCCTTTTATATATCTCATTTATATATCAGGGTTGCATAAGATTTTATTAGCAACGTGGTTGCAAGTGCTAAAAACAATCCTTAACACCCACTCATCTAATTCAACCTTCCAATTTTACAAATACGGATGTAGAATCCAAACACCCAAATTGTTATTAGCAATTCATTGCAGGATATAAACAACAACCTAGATATGCTGAATTCCAATCTAGTGCTTTTTCTAGTGCGAGTCAAATAAGTACTATTAATCTTTTTTTGGTACTTAAAGTGCCTATCACCTAATAGTTCCTCTAAGTCTAGGAAATGGGGAAACAGAAATCTGCATTACATTATGTTGCTAACAGCTTTGATTTGTGTCATGCCAGGCAGTTTGCAAAGGCATCCAACATCCATTTGTTTATTTCTGCGTATTCACAACAAACTGCAAGGTATTCAGAGTGGGTATGTCCTTTATTCTGATGAGTAAAGCTGTTTCAAAGAAATCAAATGTGGTTGTTGTTAAACTGGTGAGTGGCGGAGCTGAGACAAGACGGTTCTAACCATTCTAATCCAAGGCTCCATTTATTACAACACGGGGCAAGGCCTGCTGACCAGTCTCAGGCTACTCCACTCCACCGCCACTGAAGCACCTCTTACCAAGGACAGGAAATAGAATTCAACACAAAGGCTAACTGATGGATAGGCCACATTAATAATTATTCTGAGGTTGAGTGCAGATTTAGTAGAAAGGCATCAATAACCATAAATGACGTCAGCCTTTGGCACAGGAAGGAAAAAATGGAGGTAGGTGTGTCATCACCATTCTTGATTTAAAATGACAAAAATTCAGAAAAGAAAAAAAGTCAGAAATACCAAGACTTAAATCCTGAGCGAGGGCTGCTAGCTTTTACTGTAAGTCACATTTTATGCCAGCTTAGGCTTGGGAAACCCAAAAGGGGATCTAAAGGCCCCCAAAGTCATATAAACAATAAGTGCCTCCAAATATTTCCCTTGCCTAAATAGCTCCCTGCTATAAACAGAAGAAAGTGGGCCTGACTAGAGGAGGTTTGATTGTGTGGGAAATGGACTTTAAAAAGGGAAATGAAACCACCCTCATTTCACTGAGGCACAATCAGATGGTGTGTTTGGGCACTGCTGACAGTGGCCAGATTTCACCAGCTCATTTGGGAAAGCCAGCGAAGCTCATGGAAACACTCGCCCCTGCAATTTAGCCCCAGCTGTTCAAGCTGAGGCTGCTCTTTAAAGTGAAGCAAACTAGTGAAAAAGCTGAAGTTCAGCAGTTTCACTCTGTTGGGCCAAAGCTTCTGCATAGTCCCAGACCATGGATTCTGCTACATTGGCCAGATGCTCAGGGCCTCCTGAGCCAGTCTTACAGGGAGCTCCGAAAAAAGTCCATGGAACTCCATGTGCCTTAGGTACAGGGAAAATGAAGTGATCTAAAGAAGGCATCGGGTCCTGATGAGCAGTCTGCAGCACTGAATCTGGTCTATGCAAAAACTCCAGAGGAACTGAAGTCATCAGGATTCATTTTTAAACTAGTTCGTAGAGCAAGATGAAGCATTTTTACATGATGGAGGGTTTTATTTTTTTCAACTTCATAAATTACATTCCTTCCTCTGAATGCTAACTTCCTCACAGTAAAATGACTCTAAGTTGTAAACAAATCCAAAAGCAATGCAAACGAGCTCCCTTGTTCACCTCTGTCCTCTGGGTTTCATTTCACAGTATTTATTTCATTTCCCAATACTCCCAAACCCTCACATTAAAAAATCTTTCCCAACCAGACAACAAATGTTTTTATGGAAGTTTTTTTTTTTCTACCCCAAGATGTTTCTATACACATCTGATCACCATTGCAACTGGATAAACTGCACCTTCCCAAATGTCTCTCTAACATACGCCCCATGGCTAATGCAAAGACTTTGCCTTCAGCCGTCTACAGTCACTCCGGCATTATTTATATAGCAGTTTATTCTACATGAATTCCACAAAGAAGAAAAAAGTTGTCTGTGGTAGTCATCACCAGTTATTTTTTATTTTATTTTATTTTTTTAGATATTGACTGAAAAGGTAGACCCTGAAAGGAAGTTCAGAAATCTCCATCATTATCCACAAAAAAGGCTGTTGTGGCTCATCAGACATGAACACAATGCAGTACACATGGGACCCTCATCCCTGAGCACTGATGTACAAATGCAACCTCACTACTCCAGCCTCTCATGTCCAGTTTCTGTCAGTAATTGAAGTGTCTGGAAGATAAAAAGAATCTCACCATGAAATGAAAAAATAATTCCTTTAGAAACATCCATCTTGTCAACTAAATGTGTGGGCCATGATTGCAAACACTTAGTGAATCACTAAGGAAAAAAAAAAGATTTAATTTCTAAGACTGCTGAGGGGATAGCCATGGGGGTGGGAGAGTTTGCCTTCCACAGTGTACAAGTCTTGGTGATTCATTTTTCTTCTTACAGTTCCCAGGTGGCCAAGTTCACACAATGGATGAATAGATTAAATAAAGATCAACTCTAGCTTCTGGAAAGTACAGCTCGCAGCCATTGTTAGCAGCTTTTCAGGGAGTGCTAAGGCATGAGTAAGCCACTTAGGGCAGTGGTTTAGTCCACTGAGATTTATTGTCCAGCTCCCCAACACCCCAGTGTTAGAAATTCTCACTGATGACAACAAACGTATAAAGTTACATTACTTTCCCTGGAGGCAAATAAAATGCAGAAAAATGTTAGATTCCAAAAGAAAATTATGTCTATTTTGAACCATGTCAAGTCTCTAGAGCATTAGGTATACTGTCATGTAAAGATGAATTTGATCCCTATTTTAAGAGTCTTTGGACTTCAGGCATTAATAAATCTCAGATCACACATATGGGCAGAGAAAGAACCACAGAACTTCTTTGGGAGAGGAGGGGAAATAAACATACATTCCAATCTTATTTTCCTTTTTTGCTTGTTTTTTTTGTTTTTGTTTTTAACCTTTAATTGTGAAAGAAAACCACACAAAACCTATGCACAGGTTAATGAGCTATATATACATTTGTCTTTCTCTATTTTTAGGGCCACACCCAGGGCATGTGGAGGTTCTCAGGCTATGGGTCTAATCCAAGCTGTAGCCGCCGACCTACGCCACAGCCGCAGCAATGCAGGATCTGAGCTGCGTCTGCTGCCTACACCACAGCTCATGGCAACTCCAGTTCCTTAATCTGCTGAGTGAGGCCAGGGATCGAACCTGTGATCTCATGGCTGCCAGTCAGGTTTGTTAACCACTGAGCCACAATGGGAACTCCTAATGAGCTATTTACAAGGCAGATATCTGGCAACCACCACCTAAGTCAGGATATAGACCTTTGCCAGCCACCTAAGATACCCCATCCATGAGTACCATCCATATCTCAAACACCATCCTCCTTCCAGAAGTGAGCACTATCTTAATTTTTATAATAATCACTTAATCACTTTTTTTTAACACAGAAGTTCTATCTCATGAGTACACACATTCCTAGACATATTTTGGTCTATTATATTAAATCTGATACATATTTTAAGTCTTTTTTAATCCACAGGTTTCTCACTGATGCCTTTCTTTGCCTTACTATTTTGTTGTTGTTGTTGTTGTTGTTGTTCTAGGATCTGCAACAGTTGACTTGCAGCATTTCTCACAGTCCAGACATTACTGATGAACATGGTACAGCTCAGCACGTTCTTCTGCCCAGTGTATTTCCTGGACATTGGCAGCTGGATTCAGAACCTTCACCAGGTTTGGGTTCCATCCCTTTGCAAAGACTCTAATTAGTGTGGCCTTTCATTAAAAAGTACTTAATGTCTAGTTATCTCTCTTCTTAGAATAGCACTGTTGAGGCTTAACGCCTAAATCTAGTCATTTATTTGGGGTTTGTAAAATGCTGATGTAAAATTTTATGCATTCACTTTCATTTATTAATTAAAAAGTCTTTTTAAAGAAATGCTTCCACTCATCTACTATTTGGTTTCCCCATGGTTCATATTGGAAAAGCAGGATAAATGTTTAAATTTTTTTCCCTCTACTTACCCATTTTCAAGAAAATGAATTGTTTCTTTAGAATCTTCTGAAGGTGGTTGGGTTTTTTAAATACAATCATATATCAATAAACATAAGCATAATTTACAGGCTTCATTCAATTGCAATTATTTTCTCTTTCGAAGCTTAAATTGTCCCAGTGGGAACCTGGTTCCAGGGTACTTTTGACCAACCTCAGTAGTTTCTGAGAGCTTCCTAGCTTCATGGCTAGAAGAAGCTTCACCAGAAGATGTTCCAGATTAATCTTGTGTATTTCCTTCCCCAGACTTAGAATCAATCAATTCTCCAAGTTCTAATTAGTTTCCTTTGATGGAAAATATTATTTCAAAGCCACCACAATCGGAATATTAGGTGCATCCTTTGCCAGTGGGTTGCTTATTGTTTTTAGGCCTCTCCAAGTAGACAGAGAAAGGAAACAGATAAACATACATATGCAATACCTCCTAAATTCATACTTGATATTTCCAGTTCAAAAACATGGGGTTTTTTACTCAATCTCTTCAATATTTTAGCTGTATGTCCTTTCTTCCACACCAAAAATTATAATTCTCAAAGAACATAAAATGGTAGAATCAGAAAGTCACATAATTACTCATTTACTTTTCCCCTTACTACATGTATATGTAACAATATACAATCTCAGGATAATAATAATATAACCAATAATAATAACCAATAATAAAATATAACCAATAATAAAATTAATAAGAAGAGTTTTTAAACATTTAATTGTATCATTTCCCTATTTGTATCCCCATTTTTATAGTTATTCTTTACCTACTTTTTATAGCATACAGCTATTTTATGAATACTTGCTTCATTTTAGTCTTCATTTAGTCTTAGCTCTGTTTAGTAACTACATGTTCAATGCTCATTGCTTGTCCTTATGACAACGTCTCTAATTATTTTCATTGCCTGAAGTTCATTCTCTAGCATATTCCTTAGAAACATCTGATAGGAACCATATTCTTTGGATCACTGTATGTTAATAACAGTGTGCTCTTTATACTTCAAAGTCAGTTTTCTAGCTATAAAAATCTTTGGCTAACATTTTATTTCTTCGAATTTCTGCAAATATGTTACTCCATTTTCTTCTAGCATAAAGTATTGCTATAGAAGAAAAAAGTATGATAATAATCTAATTTTCTTTCCCTTATAAGTTATTTCTGTTTCCTCAAGATGCCCAAATGATTTTATTCAACAAATAATTTTATTGGGATGTATCTTGGTATTATTTGTTCAGGATTAATATTCTCAGCTATATTCTTGAATATGCAGTTTCAAATCTTTTATAATTTTGGAAAATTTTCTTGAATAATGTTTTTTTAATTTGTTCTATTCTACACCTTTTGTTTACTTCTTCAGGGATTCCTATTATATGCATGCTCTATCTTTCTTTCAAAAAATTTTTACTTCTTTATTTCTTTTAGACCATTAAAATTTTCCTCCTTTTTCTGGCATTGCCATGAACTGTGGTGTATGTCAAAGATGCAGCTTGGATCTGGCATTGCTGTGGCTGTTGCATAGACTCCTAGCTGGGAACCTCCATATGCCACGGGTGTGGCCCTGAAAAAAAAAGAAAAAAAAATTTTTCCTCCTTTTCACCTTATATTTCTTTTAGTGCTATATTTGTTATGTGGGCTTATTTTTGTTTATTCTAGCTTAGTCTTTATTTTTGAACTGATTTTTCTTTTATTTCTGATTCTTTCCTAAGTTACAGTCCCTCATTTCTAAGTATTTATATGTTGCTTTGATTGATCCATTTACTGAAACATTTTTAATGTTTCAGCTTATTTTTAAGTAATATATTACAGGGTTTTTTTTAACTATGTTTTTCTGGTGGCATTTTGGAGGGAGTGTGTGAAGAGGTAAATATTTCACAAGTGCCCACACAAGCTAATGCCTAACTAAACAATTCAACTTAAATCCCAGGGAAATTTCCACCTGCAATGTCTCCCCAGTCATCATGCATTGATTCTTTTATTATTTCAACAAATGTCTACTGAGCACCTACTATGTATATGTAAGAGGGATCAAATTATTAATAAAATAGTTAATGATTAATATGATGAATGATTAATGAGACAGACATGGTCTAAGCTATCATAGATTTACAACCTAATAGAAGAGTTGAAAAATCAAGCAGGTAATTATAATGAAGTCCATGAAGACAATCCACCTTTGTGGTCCAGTCCTCAATCTTCTTCTATCATAACACACATGAGGGGGAGGGGGAGGCATTAGGCCAACCCAGCAATGATTTTTCAGCTCAGAAAACAGGTTTCCATAAGGCAGCACACCAAACAGTTCTCCACATGATTCTGACACAGCCATCCTCCCCACCACCAATCCTGCAGCCAGAGGGGGTTCTTTTAAGACTCACTGGTCTATTTATCTGATAAGGAGTGAATGTCCAAAATATACAAAGAACTCATACAAGTCCATGGCAAAAACAAAAACAAATAATCCAATTAAAAAATAAGCAAAGAATCTGAAGAGACATTTCTCCAGGGAAGATGTACAAACGGCCAACAGGTACATGAAAAGATGCTCAACATAACCAGTCATTAGGGAAATGAAAATTAAAACCACATGAGATATCACCCTATGCTTGTTAAAATGGCTATCATCGAAAAGATAAAAGATAGCAAGTGCTAACATGGATATAGAGAAAAGGTAACACCTGTTCCCTGTTGGTGGGACTGCAGCCACTATGGGAAACAGTATGCAGATTCCTCAAAACTAACAAGCAGAACTACCACATGATTCAGCAATTTCATTTATGGGAATCTATCCAAAGGAAACAAAAACACTAACTCAAAAATATGTCTGCATCCTCATGTTCATAGCAGCACAATCAACAGTAGCCAAGACATGAAAACAACCTAAATGTTCATTCAACAGATGAAAACGTTGTGGCATGTGTAAATGTTTACAAAATGAAATAAAATGAAATACTGTATAAAATTAAATATTATTCAGCCATAAAAATGAGGAAATCCTACCATTTGCAACCATATAGATGGACCTTGAAAGAATTATGCATGCTAAGTGAACTAAGTCAGATAGAGAAGAACAAATACTGTATAATTTCACTTACATGTGGAATCTAATTTTTAAACCCCCCAAAAAAACACCAAACTCCTAGAAAAAGAGATCAGATTTGTGGTTACCAGAGACAGGGGGCAGGAGGAGGTGGAACTGAAAGGTTGGTCAAAAGGTACAAACATTAAGTTACAAGGCAGGTAAGTTCTAGGGATGTAATGTACAAGATGGCTATAGTTAACACTGCTTTGTGACATATGACAGAGTTGTGAAGACAGTAGATCCCAACAGTTCTCATCACAAGGAGAATTTTTTTTCTTTTGTGAAATAAAAATCCTATTTTTATGGTAAGACAAGAAAAATTTAAGCATAAAGCTTTTTTCTCTGCCCTTTGGCCTCCTCTCTCCTTGCACTATGCCTTGTGAACCTGCATTATGCATCGACCAGACCTTGCGCATCAGCAGGAATAGCTGCTCAACCACAAAAAAACATCTTCCTAACATCAACAAGACAACTCTTTAAAAGATAACATTTCTTCTTGATCTTGTAATAGGTCACATAACCCACCACAATGGGAGCTTAGATCTGGACTATGTAAACTGTCAATAATATGTTATTTGATGTAAATGTTTCCCTTTCAAAAAACTTATAAAAACTGTGTCTTGACTTCTAACAGGTAGAAGATTTCTCAAGCTTTCTGAGATGCTCTACCAAGATTGTAATCCTCAAATTTGGCTCAAATAAAATTTTCCATTTCTTCTTAGATTAATTAACTTTTCATCAAAACTTTTTATTGTATCCATATGAGATAATGGATGTCAAATAGCCTATTGTAGTAATCATTTCTCTTTTTTTTTTTTTTTGGTCTTTTCAAGGCCACACCCACGGAATATGGAGGGTTCCAGTCTAGGGGTTGAATCGGAGCTACAGCTGCCAGCCTATGCCAGAGCCATAGCAACACCAGATCCAAGCTATGTCTGTGACCTACACCACAGCTCAGGGCAATGCCAGATCCTTTACCCACTGAGCGAGGCCAGGAATCAAACCCACAACGTGATGGTTCCTAGTCGGATTCATTTCTGATGTGCCATGATGGGAACTCCCATTTCTTAATATATGTAAATCAAACTATCATGTTGTATACCTTAAACTAAAAGAAAATCTTTAGTCTAACTCAAGTGAAAGCAACCTAGGATTTGAATAATGTTAGAAAGGGAAGAAAGGAATTCAGTCCTATCTCAGATAAGAAATGATTTAGGGTAAGAGAGTTCTGTAAGGAGAAAGCCAAAGGGCCTATCTGAGGTGGGGACATGAAGACACAAATTCCGGCCTAAAAGAATAGAAAAATATGAGGAAAAGTTGGTCAAGTACTTCAGAGAAGAAAGTGATCAGCTGAGAAAGAACAAGGGCTTTCTCACACTTACTGACACCACTTAAAGTGTGGCTAAGAACAGGTACCATCATCAGGGATTCATGGACTTCCTTTAAAAACACACATAACGGGAAAAGAGAATACAAAATCTTTACAATAGAGAATCTGTAAATGTTTTCATAGTCACAAAAGGGACTATGACCTTCCCCTCAAAAAAATGTTAAGAAACCTACCATAGAAGAATTTAAATTGCTTTCATGATCAACAGAATAATGTTAGTATTGTTTCAGACTCAGTCCCACTCCAATTTTTCTAAAAATAACCTAAAATATTCACTGTTGGCCAGGTGACCAGAAATTGAAGAGGTTGGGCAGGGGTGGAGGTCTATTAGCTGGAATAAAAACAATTAATGATACAGGTCACAGAATCCAAATGCCTGTTTGAGATAGCATTTTACTATGACTAAGTTTCACATCAAATTGTTCAGCAGTTCCTAATCGACAATTAGATACGTGATAATCAGATCCTCCTTATTTTAATAGGGGAAAAGAGGAAAAGAAAGTAGGGGGAAGAAGTTAAAGGCTATTCCCATCCAAGAAGAAACACTAAATTTCTCCTTTAATTCTGTAATGATTATCATGCTCTGGGCAGCAGAAATGGGAGGGCATTTGAAGGCAGCCAGCTTCATGTAATTCATAGAGGTTTTGTTTTGGTTTGCGTTGTTGTCTAGTTGATTTTTCAGTATGGCTATTACTATTTCTTATAAAGGCTTTCCATTCCATGGATTTCTTTAGGATATAAATCACATACACCTTCATATACCTATCCTAAATCTCCTCAACTGATCCATTACTTTTAGACCAGAACTAAATGGTACAACTTTTAGTTTGGTTATCGAACAGGAAAGCTCATGTTAAAGGGAAACATCAAAGAAAGCCTCAAGTCCCTGAGATTCCTTCCGAGGAGACCAAGTAGAAGAGCTTAAAGGAAGCCCATAGGAATAAAATTGGATTGTGATGATCACTGTACAATTACAAATGTAATAAATTCATTGAGTACTGAAAAAAAAAAAAAAAGGAAGCCTATAGAAGAAAGTGAGAAGAGGAATCTGGAATCTGGCTTCACCTCCTAGAGCTTTCTCCACAATAGCTGAAGTTTAGGGATTTCTGAAAAAGGAGTCTGGGAAGGTGGAAACAAAAGCAAAGAGAAAAGCACAGTATGGGAAAGGCACGCCTCATCACTCTCCAAGTCAGAGTGCCTCTGCATGGCCAAGGATGGCCTCCCACAAGCAGAGGCAATGCCTGGAGCCAAGACTTTGCCACGGCCACCCCTGCTCCCACACCTGCTCCCATCCTTATGCTCAGGCTTCAGTTGTATTTATGCTGCTCACCTTGGGAGAAGTTTCATGAAAAAACCATGTGGCCAGTTTCATTATGTATTCATCTTGAACCCCATCTGAGAGGAAAAGGAAAGCCAGTGGAAGGAGGACAATGTCCTCAAGAGAGAGAAAGGTCCAATGACAGTGAGGTTGGAAAAAAAAAAAAGAAGTGTGGGTTTGGCTGGAGGAAACTAGAAGAAAAGGTGAATGATTAGGGCTGGGTTGAGTAAAACCCATGAGCTATTATGCAACTGCTTAAATCGTGTTTTCTAATATACAGCATGATAGGAAGGAGATGTTCACAATATAACAATCAACCATAAGGGCAGGTTACAAAATAGTTTGTAGAATAGACTCATTTTTGTAAATACGTCTAAACAAAGAGAGGTTAGTGTACTTGTATACATGTTATATTAGATGTGTGTGAGAGATGGGAGTAGAGACGAAAGCTACACAGACAGGAAAATATCCCAAAAAGAAAAAAATGTGCTAACATAGTTTATTTTGTACAGCTGGATTATGGGTGGGTTTTTTTTCCTTTTTACGCTTCCATATTTTCCATATATACTTTTTATATTTTCTAGTTTTGTGAAATATATAAAAATAAAAATTTATAAAAACAAAAAAACTTTGCTACTATTTTTTCTGCCTCTTTTTTCCCAGTACCTATCTGATGGAAACTAATGATCAGAATTGTTGGTATTCATTGAAGAGAAAGAAAAAAATAACACAAAGGATGCATAAAAATCACCATGATCCTAAATTGTGTTTACATACCTGACGCTTAATTCCAACCAAGTCCTCCCACGGTCCCAATTACAATAAGGAAAATAAACATCATGAAAGAAAACATCAAACTCAGACTTCTGACAAGGCAACAGTTAAAATTCATGAGGGTACATTTTGCTGTTAATTGGCTATCCACCATTAAAAACCTGGCTTTTTGATTAAGAATAGTCACAGCAGGCCCTTGCAGATTGGCTAATGAGCTGTCCACTCACTGGTGAGTCTAGCTATTCATCAAGCCCCTGGGTAATTTGAAGGAAGCTCAAGATACCTGCAGCAGTTCAAGTGGAAAATGAAATCTGAGTAGCCTATAAAGGGGAAATGAAATCTTACCTAGGCTGAAAACCTCTGTTCTTCTGGGGTAGATTTATACAGACTAGTCAAGTTGGACTGAAAAGTTAACTAGATGGTAGGTCTATCATTGCTGAGGTTTGGCAACCTGCCTCCTCTCCTAGAAAACATGGCATGTTAATATCTACCTCAAGTCACTGCCTCACAATGACTTTAGAATCGAATAAATAAGAGTATAAGGAATAGGGACTAGGGAATACTGAAGAATAGGGAAAAGGAATACTGAAAAAATAGTAGTAAAATTAGTTGGAGGGAGACAAGATGTTGGAACTGACAATACAGTATAGCAAGAAATGATACTGGAAAAAAATCCGATAAGAGAGCAATTATTTAAGTGGGTTTTAATCTGAATCTTCCCACCCACATGCCAGTTTTAGACCATAGGAAGTATAAAAGGGCACTCAAGCCTAGCAGTGTCAGCCAACTGTCATCCTGTCAAGAGTGCAGACAAATAGTAACCATGCAAAAAATCAATAGCAGAGGGAAAAAGGCTTTCTTGTACATTTATGATGGATAACATAGCCTGGGTGTAATGCATTGAAACAACTAACTTAGATGATATAGACTGCTTTGGTCAATGATTTTCAAGCCTTGGTTGGGAACAGCTGCACTGCCAAAGCATTTATTGTTCTAGAGCCTTGACAGCAGCTATTCCCCTACATCAGAGAATTAATCCAAAGGTGCTCCCTGAAAACTCCAGGTATGGTAAAGGTAAGAGTGGAAAGGACCATCAGTTATGACATATCTGAACAGCATAAAGGAGCTCTTGGCCACAGACCATTCTCTGCTTCTAGGATTGGAAAGCAGCACATAACACTAATAGTACTCTACCCCTTTTGTGTAAGATCCACAAGGTTATGTTTCACTGAGAACATTGTTAGCTCTGTTGTTGAACTATGGGAAAACTAGAACATCAGAGCAGTAATGGTTTTTAGAAGCTTATGGGGAGGCCAGAACTAGGTGCTAAAACTAAGTGAGTTTCCTTCTTTGAATTCAGATCCTTGTATTGAAGCCTTCTGTCTCCATTAGGCAAATGGGAATCTATTGTGGCTAATGGCCTGGCTCCCTCCACAGCCTCATTCTAGTCTTTATTAGGCTGAGAGGGATGGTTGGCAATCAACAGCAACTCTGCCTTGGCCTGGTGAGTTCTTCTATCTCTTCTCATGCCATGGGGCCACACCTGGAGTGTGATGCCCCAGCCAGAGACTCTTTCCTACCAGGTGGCAGGGCCCACCTAGGAGGATGACATCCACAGCATTTCCAGACACCAGGGCCTCTGAGGGTACTGGCAGCATTGAAGTAGGCAGCCTGGTGACAGAAACACAGGCCCAGAGGATAGCCAGCACCTCACACAGGCTCTGATTCAGATTCAGGGTGACTTTGGACAAAACTGCCCAACCTCTCTGTGGCCCAGTCCCTCATTTGTAAAATAGCA
Source organism: Sus scrofa (assembly GCF_054392235.1). Lineage (NCBI taxonomy): Eukaryota > Metazoa > Chordata > Mammalia > Artiodactyla > Suidae > Sus > Sus scrofa. Next base: position 83,366,092 of record NC_139391.1, on the reverse strand, counting down.
ATGATCTTATCTCCCTCACTGGGCAGTTGGGAAATCAAATAAAATCATGAATATAAAAGTACTTTGAAAAATGCTCACTCATAAAATTATAAGATTTTAGAAGGACCTTAGAGATTATATAATTTAGTGCTGCCCCCTGATTACACAGATGGGGAAACAGTTCCCAAACACTCACATGACTTGAACAAAGTCAGACAGAAGCATAGCTTCTATATAAGTCAAAGCACAATTATTACAAATCAGTACAATTCCAATGTGACTGCAAGCACATTAATATTTATCTGTCTTCTTAGCACACAAAAAAAGACACATTGCCTATAGAAATAAAAGAAGATAATCAAGGAGGCCACCAAGTTTGGAATAGGTAATAAACAGCTTATTGTTCTAACATTGTAAACATGATGAAATAATATTATTTACATTTTAGGTTCCTATGACCAAACTCTAGGACAGCAAAAATAAATAAATGAATAAAATTACCTATAATTGCTCTCTCAGGAAAAATACAAGTTTAATATTATAGTACAAACTATTTACATGAGATTATACTTTGCATACTGGTCTATAATCTGCGTTTTGAATGAGAATTAAAAATGCTATCCAAATCTTTCAGCAAAGTAACATGGGTGAAATAAGTTAATAATTAAAGATATAAAACACTCATTGGTTTCACGAGTAAAGGACACCTCCATGAAGGTCTTGATATATTCCCCAGAGAACAAAAGTATAGATACAGATAGCTTAAGAATAAAAAAAGTCAAGAAGAGGTTTCTCCAGTTAGTTGAGGCCAGAGACAAATCAGTCATCCCAATGCTGGATGCTAAGTCAACATATGTTCTGTGGTAAAAGCAATAAAATGAGATCCTGAGAGAAATTACTTCCATTTTATTTACAATTTCCAAAGCAATTGCTGACTCAGCAACTCCTACCCTGAGTACCAAAACTGAGATAGTGTGACTTTTAATATTCATCCTTTCATCCATCTTCTGAACAAAAGGTCAGTTTTATGAGAATTTATCTTTTATGTTAATGATATGTATGTGACCCAGAGTTTTTACTCCTTCCAAATCCTTCCTCTCAGAGTGAGGGTTCATTCTACTTATAAATTCCCTTAAATGCAACCTTTATTGTAGAGTGCTACATCATTGGCTAATCCCCACCTTAAAGAGTGAAATTCAAAGATAACAGGTCCTATGGTTTGTTCTCTTTAATTCAGAGATTCTAAACTTGGCAATTCCATATAAACCAATCAGATCCAACTTGGATAAATCCAGACCTTCTAAAGCAGCCTTGCTTTTCAGATACAAAACCACTGGAAATGCAAATGCCATCATTTTACCTCTGCCTACTACCCAATTGCCCAAAAAGGAAACCCAAGAAGTTCCAAGTTGTTATTCCTTTTCCAACTCTTTCCCTAAACTCCAGTTATCTCTCTAAAACACAGAATTGTAGAAGACCTCATCCCCATTTCCATGCCATCCAGCAATTTCCTTCTTTCTTACTAAAAAGGTCATTTTTCATCATCCCAGAGGCACAACTGGTAGTGAGGAATAGAGTTCACAATCATCAGCCCTAAAAATATACTATATATAAAAAAATCTTTGCAACAAGGTTTTTATGACAATTATAGGATATTTGAAACAACTTGATAAAGGGCCATTACTAAAAAAAATCCTCATGAAAATTAGACTGTAAAATGCATAATCAAGAATCCTAAATGTGGGTGTTTATTTTATATTCACCCTCTCATCAAGCTTTAGGACAGGTCTGTCCCTTCCCCTCTGGACCAGCCAAGCACCAGGTCTTTCTTCCTGGCATCTATCTTTATTCCTACTTTGAAGTTTGCACTACAAAGCTCAAGTTGGCCTTGAGTGGTCAAAAAATCAAAAGTGGTTAAGCTTTAAACAAAGTACAAATTTTCTGAGAATATGGGAAAAGGTACAACATGAATAAAATGAAATATTTCCCTTTGCAGAAAAATTATTTTCAGGTTCAAGATTTACTATAAATGTTAGTCTGTTACGCTTGACCATATGTCAAGAAGTTTAATTCCTTAAATACCTCTCATTCTTACATGGTGTATACTAACACCACTTATATATGCATCAAATGACTAGAATCATATTTTAACCAATTCAGTGGTTAGTATAGGTCTCTGCATGATCCATCTGGCAAAGCAAGTACAGCATAAATGGCAAATACTAGAGTCTTTTCTGCAAGACTGGCAGGTTGAGCCATGGTCAACTTATTCCAAAAGTACTTTCAATCAATTTAACTTTGCCTGAGGTGAATTTCTACAGCACATGTAACTTTTACCTTTTTTTTAGACAAGGAATAAATCCGCATTGAGTAATATTTTCAACATTAAGATATATTCAGAAGCCAATGAGTAGAGTGAAAAGGGAATGGGTTTTGACAGTAATCAGAATGCAGATAGAATCTCAGCTCTTCCAAACATAGGCTACACGGACTTCAGCAAGCCCAACATGACTGACATTCAGCTTCCTCATGTAAAATTAGAGTAATGATAATGACATTTTACAAAGATTGTTGTATGAACTAGAGATAATGTATATAAAATGCTCACCATAATATCTAACCTATGGTAGATGCTATACAATTAGTAGACTTCTATAGCTAGCAACAGGAGTAATGGTATGAATTTTACCCTCAGCATTGTGTGCATTTTAATCCGCAATTGGAAGCCTGATCTGGGAGCCTTCATAATGAACTTATGCTACTGATTCATTGTTAAGTTGCTCAAGATAAAATGTAAGGTATCTGATTATCTCACTCTGATTGTTTTCTAAGACAACACTTTGAATAAGACCAATAGTTTCCTTAAAGTAAGGGGTAAGGGGAGAAGGAACCATTACTAGAGAAACAAGACTCAAAAGAAACAGCTGGGAACACAAAAGACACATTTGTCCCTATGCACCATTATGTCCTACATGGCTGTTCTCACAAAACCAAGAACTCCTGAACTAGAACTCAATCACCCAGCACAGTGTCCGGTACCTGATAAATACTCAATAAAAATGTATTGACAAAGATTATATTTATGTCCCTGTGACCATTATCACAGAGAGTCCATGGGTCACTTTAATAAAAGTCATTTTTGGAGTTCCCTTGTGGCTCAGTGGGTTAAGGACCTGTTGTTGTCACTGCTGTGGCTAAGGTTGCTGCTGTAGCAGGAGTTCAATCCCTGACCTGGGAAATTCTGCATGCCACAGACACAGCCCAATAGAAAAAAGTCATTTTCAAAGACTAGATAAATTTGCTATGCAAGTCTAGCAAAGTTCAAGTCTTAAAATTCCAGAGACTGCAGCATCTCAAAAATTTATACTAGTGCTTTTTTAAAAAATTTTTAATGTTTTCACCTTTCTCTTTGTATAATATGAAACTCTAAAGAAACCTACATGATTTTTTCTGTCACTGTTTATTTTTTCTATATCTTGAAGATACTTGTGACTTAAATATTTATTTTTAGGTGTACTTTTATGTTACGTATTAAAAAATAAGTATTTCAACATAAGCATTTAACGAAAAATAAGATTATATTAATATCATGAAAGAAGAATAGTCTTAAAACTACAGGTAAAATGTAATAATCTTTAAAACATGGATTAATTGCCTTATGTGTTTTTCCAGAAATAGAAGGAAATGAGATAAATTCTTCCAGATTAAATCATCTTTCCAGGATTTTTTCTCAGGTAATTTTTGACACTAACACAATCAGAATTATAGCTCAACTCTAAGAAATGAAATTACCATGAGAGATTAACTACTAGAGAAAAACTTGCAAATAAAGTAAGAAAAAGTATACTCAACAGATTAACTGCAAGCAAAATAGAAGCTTAACTCAAAGCTTTGAACCTTCTACCTAAGGATAGTATTATCTTAGAGAGTTTCAGGTAAAGCATATAATCTTAGGTATGGAGAAGCACTGCAGGCCATAGTTCCCTGATGAGGGATAAGTAATGGTGAAAAATAGAGGGGCAGGACATGGGACATATATACGTTACACAACACAAGTTCAAAAACCATAACCAAGCACAGGATTTTCTCTTCATGGACTAAATCTCATTGGTAGAATGAGATACATGAAAATAAGTGTAGATTGTGGCAAGCATGGCTTTTATTTAATGGTCAGCAATTTCAGAGAAAAAGCTTTGAAAGATAAAATGCAAATAGGCTTTAAATTTTTGAACTGGATTTTAAATCTTCAATTTCTGTAAACTCATCTGCCTACCAATTTTAGAAGAAATCCTAAGTTCAGAGCACTCTTACCTGGCCATTTGCTAAGACATTTGTCTGACTTTGCTTTTAATGAATGCTCTAACCAACTTCTAGATTTGATTTCTTTTTTTTTTTTTGAGAGATTGTACATTTTAATAATATCAAGTCTCTTAATCTGTAAACATGGTCTTTAATATTTCATGGCACTGTTTTGTCATTTTTTGGTGTAGATGTCTTTTTTTTTTCATTTATATTGATAGAACTAGAGACTCTCATACTAAGTGAAGTAGATTTGCTTTTTTACAGCATCCTATGTTGTATTTTAGAGGGATTTATGTTTATCATTTATTCTATAACTTGATATATTTGTTTTAGAAAATTTGGTGAGAAAATTTTGTACAAAATGCTTTCCTCACTTATTTTCTTCTGCTTCATTGAAATGGAGTATGGATGGATCACAATTTCTTTTCTCTTTTTTACTTTGGGGCAATTTATTTCATCACTAAATGCTCAATAAACTTTATTAATTAACTGTATACAAATTACAGAATCCCTACAGAGTGCAATTAATAACACTGATAGCACAAGATGCCCAAAAAACTTGGAATTGGCCTCAAAATAAATAGCAGTGCTTGATAATAAATTTGTAGCAGAAAAAAGGCAATATACCCAGTAACTCCTTTCTTCCAAGAAAATGTCTATTCATGATTGTTCACTTTAAATCAAAAAGTTCTAAATTGAAAATGGGTGCTATCTTGTTACTGATTACCATATTAACCAGCTGGTCCTAATTACAACCTGATACCTGTGAACTACCGAGATGTTCTAACAAGCTCTTAAAGGTGCCAGACTGAAAATTCAACATTTTTATACATAGGCTAAAATGCCCTAGCAAAGGTTTATGGCAGCCCCCTACCCTACCCCTCACTTGCTTATAGACCTGCTCTCTCAGACTCATGCTCTTAGAAAATTAACAATAAAGACTATAAGATATAAGAAAGTCTGCAAGAATATTAGGGAAACTCAGGAAATTAGTGTCTTAAGGGAAGTCATAATAAAAGCCTAAGTTGAAAATATCTCGAAACACATAGGAAGCTAGGAAGTGTCTATAAATCATATACAAACTTCATGCAAATGTATAGGCAATGGCCTGAGGAATATTCTAGAAGTGACCTTATCACCTGATGCTTCTATGATTTCTCATTTAGCAGTATTTAGCTATTAATACCCTTTCATAGACCTATAAAAGACATTGAACTTTTAAACCAGGCTTGAGTTAAACTTGGCCATGTTAGAAGAGGCCCAAAGAAGTCACAAACTTCCATGTAGAAAAATGTACTCTACAACAGGAGGAATTTGCAGGACTCACACTCAAATAATAATAAATATTCACTCAACTCTAAGTGTCAGGCAGGGTGCCAGGTGTTTTATATTTCTCTTATTTGTATCAATCACTTCAAAATAGCTCTAGGGGAATTACTATCTCCATTTTCAGATGTAAAAACTACTATAAGAAAGGCTAAGGAAAGGGGCCCAAGTCATATAGTCAGTAGGTGGTAAAGCCCATATTTGCATCAGCCCTAATGACTCCAAATTCTGGGCTCAATACCACTCACTACTCCACATCACTTCCCCCACACACAACTGGGGGAAACAAATAGAAAGAAAGTGAATTTTCAGGATTAAAGTACAAAGGACTAAAACTCAGCATCTCCTAAGTTTTCTGGGTCTATTTTATATTTTTAAGGGGTAATATAAGTAGTATCACAGGAAATCAGATAAAAGGATTTTTCACAACTCACCTTCCTTACTAATATATTAAAAACCAAGAATATGGGAATTCATAATGTCCCTTCAAATCTTTATCTAGACGTGAGGCTAAAGAGAAATGGAACATTAATAGCTCAGAACTTCAACAAATGTTGCAGACACCTTTATTCCCCCAGTCAAAGATGTCTACATTTTATTTTTTTGTGTTCATAAAAATTCATAATTAAAATTGCAAAGAGAAGCCTAATCTCATTTTAGTGCCTCCATACATCACTGGTTCCGCTGACCTAATAAAAAGAGCTCATCTTTCCCATATCAAATGATGTACCAAATCACTGATTAGCTAGCGTCCATTCTGTGTACAGACTACAGTGGTATTTAATATACCAACCCCATTAGCTGCTTAATGCCGTTTTCGAGATTTAACAAAGCAGGTTCAAAAGCCTATTCAAACTTCCTGACAATATGATGGTCCTGGTCTTGATTTCCTTTAACTCCTTGGTTCTTTTATATTTTGTCATCACTTTTCAAGATGCTCACGAAAATCAGGGAGGGTCAAGAAAGGCCCCCAGTATCACATCCCCTTTTCACTGTTTCCCATTTTTCACAGATCAGTTTCATTTTGAATAACATGAATGAATTGACACAACTCAAAGAATAGCCTCAAGATTCCCCCTCCCCATAAAAACCTAAGAACAACCCAGTGAAATTGCCCTGTCCACTGGATTAGAGGCTTTGGAGTGGATGAGAGAGGGGGAGGGACTTCTCGCCTCCCTCTTCAAGGCTGCAGGCACAGCAGACTCCAGTTTTGTTAATAGCATGCCAAGGCTGTCGCTTCTGCTCAGGGGGCTGCTGAAATCCCCATGAGAGTCACATTGTGTGACATGAAGCCAGCTATCGTTAAGTGAGGTCTAGGGAATAATTAGAAAGCAGGCATTTTGACTTTTAAATATTCTACTGTCTTTAAGTGGTTTAAATAATTTCTAAGCAGAAGTGCCGCTGGGGAGAGCAGGGTGTCAGCAGTAGAATGGATGTTGTTGCTAACAGCCAACAGCTGGAAAGAGAGTGTGACAATGCCCCCTGCTTGGTGATACTTTCCTGGTATCCTGCACTACACTGGCTCTGGAGCCTAATAGCACAATATGGGAAATGAGAGCTCATCTATCTACTTGTCAGGGGCACTGCAGGCATTCCACGTACAAGCCTTCCCAGCTCGACCTGGGCTGAGCTACACCATGACCTAAAAGGAAGCCTTTCAGAGGTGAGAGGCCTTTTATGGTAATTAATCCTCCAGGAGGCACAATCCCCAATGTCACCTGAGCTAAGGGGAACAAGCAGAAAATTCCACTACTCTAAATTTTTTATAGAGATCACACTGAAAAGGAGCTATAGCAGAAATTCTAAAAAAAAATGCAGTGTTTCTATAAGAATACTATGATAATCTTCTATGATGTTTTAAATGGATTGCACTCTTACTCTTCCATCAAACCAAGAACTCCTTGCGCAATTGAAAGCTTTTTTAGATTTGGGGAAGACCTCCTATGCTATCTCTTTTGCTCCTGTCCTTTCCACTATAAGTGCTACTAACCATTCCTAGATAAAGATTCTTTCCCCTGTCCCCATAGCCCAGTTCTAGTATCTACATCCATCTCCCAATTGGTCTCTGTCTCTCCTTCTCTCCCATCTAGCCTATGTCACTGTCAGATTAATTTCCCAAAGTACGCTTTGATTCTAACCCTCCCCTACTCAAAAACATTAAAAGTCCAAAGTCTAAACTACTTAGGCAAACTTTAAGACCCTTAAGAGTGCTTACATATGAATGCTTGGCAACAAATGAAGCCAGCTCAATGAGTGGTACACTCCCATATGAATTCTCAGACTTCCAGATGAGCTATCAAGGACAATCTTCAAGGAGAAGAAAAGAAAATGGCATGCAATCCATATCTACTATGTGCCTCTCATGCCACCAAACTCTTTGGCAATCTTTTCACTTTTGTTATCCTAGATTTTAATAAATGAAGAAATTGAGTCTCAATAACTTTCCAGAGTTACCTTAACAGAATTAGGATTTAAATCTAGATCTGCTTAACTCCTCCTTTAAAACAAGTCACATTATTTCAAAAGGCCTCATAGGTGTTAAGTGCTATCTTCACCTAAAGAGGATTCGTTCTGGTCACAAACATGTAAGGACATTATTTCAAGAACTGGCATCTGAAGTGTCCATAAGGGATGGGTAAGGCTTCAACCGGCAAATGATAGGTGGAGAGGCAACTGCTTGAGCATGTTTAGGGAGTAGAGAATAGGACAATTAGAATAGCTAAATAACTGGAAAATGCTTTGGGGTCACAGAGAGGACTAGGATGCTGGGCTAAGGGAAAACTGAAATTGCAAAGTGCTTTGAGGGCCTGGCTAAGGAGTTTGAACTTCAGCCTGTGAAGAATAGGCACCTATCAAATTATTTTTAAGAGATGTATAATAACTTGTTTGTTTTTTTAAGAAAGAAAAGGATGGATTGAGGAGGCAAGATTTCACAGTTAAAGAAAGTAGTAAAGGCTCTACCAAGGCATATAAAGAAGATGTCTAGGGAAGGCTAGGAAGGAAGAAGATTAAAGGGATTGATTACTAAAGTGAAATTGATAAGATGTGGCAGCTGGTTAGATATGGGGGACAAAGAAGAGGGAGGGGTGAAGAGTACTGAGAACTGTCAAACCTGATTAGTCAGAGCTTGAAGAAGCCACTTCACAGGCAGATAACAAAGAGGAGGAAAAGGAGGAAAAGAAGATACATTTCTGGGATAATAGGGTTTTAAGCAAAAAAGAGGGAAATAAATATGAATCTGGAAGCCCAAAGAAAGGTCCAAATGACAGAGAGAGAATGAGCTGGTATGGAAAACAACAATAACAGTCAATATGTATTAGTGGTCTATTTTCTTCCAGGTCCTGTGATAAAACCCTTACATTTTCATTTAGTCCCCAAAATCCTCAGTTCACAGATGAGAAAACTGAACTTTAGAATGCTTAAGTGACTAGCACAGAAAATAACCTGAGTATTCCATAGAAAAATACAAATGACTTTAAGCACATAAAAGGTACCTAAACTCTTAAAATTGAGTAAATGCAAATAATAAAAATAAGTTCCTATTTTTCACCTGTAAAAATACTGATGATCAGGAGTTCCCATCATGGCTCAGGGGAAACAAATCTGACTAGTATCCATGAGAATGCAGGTTCGATCCCTGGCCTTGCTCAGTGGGTTAAGGATCCAGTGTTGCCGTGAGCTGTAGTGTAGGTTGCAGACACTGCTCAGATCACTAGTTGCTGTGGCTGTGATGTAGGCTGGCAGCTACAGCTCCAATTCGACCTCTAGTCTGGGAACCTCCACATGCCGCAGGTGCAGCCATGAAAAGAAAATAATAATAATAATAAAAATAATGATCAAAATCTTGGTTAGGATGTAAGAAATAGTTCTCTCATACACTCCTGAGGATATAATTTGGGCCAAAACTTTTGAAGGGTAATTTGGAAATGTCTATCATAATTTTAAATTTATATGCTTTTTGGCCCCATAATTCTGTTTATAAGAGTTTTTTGGGTTTTTTTTTGTTTTGTTTTGTTTTTATTTTCCCACTGTACAGCAAGGGGGTCAGGTTATCCTTACATGTATACATTACAATTACATTTTTTCCCCCATATAAGAGTTTTTGGTATTGGTGTATTTGCACATGAAAGTGTGTGCACACATTTCTGTTAATCCTAAAGACAGCAAACAATCAAGCTATTTGGATTGGGAGCAATTCAGTGGCCTAGATAATATTATCTATCTCTCTACAAGGCCTTCCTTTGTCTTCTACTTTCCTTTTAGTTTTTCTCTTTTTCATTTCTGCTCTCTTAGGACCAGGTAGTAGATGAAGTTAATCTTTGTTCAACTTAAGTTTTAAACGAAAAGAGAGAGAGAGAGAGAACTGGAGGGTGAGAAGTGGATTTGTGCCAATTAGCATCTTCTCCTGATCATGTGATGTCAGAGAGGGAGGATGAGGAATTGAAAACTGAACATTCAGATAGCAAGTGCTGAGGGACAGGGTCCACTCTCTGAATGTTCTCCTCCTCTGCAACCCAATGCTGAGATCACCTACAAAGAGACCCTCAGATCCTTGGGGGAAACTAAAGAGACAAGAGCTACCACATTTTTAGTAAATCCAATATTCTGTCAGTAGTATAAGTTAGTTTTTTTTTGCTTTTTTTGTTTGTTTGTTTGTTTGTTTGTTTTGGCTGCCCTGAGGCATATGGAGCTCCTGGGCCAGGGATCAGATCCAAGCCACAGCTGTGGTAACACCAAATCCTTAATCCACTGTGCTGGGCCAGGGATCAAACCCATTTCCCAGCACTCCAAGATGCCACCAATCCCATTGAGCCACAGCAGGAGGAGCTCCAAGCTAGTCATTTATTTTTTTAATTATTTTTATTTTTTCCATCATAGCTCATTTACAGTGTTCTGTCAATTTTCTACTTTATAGCAAGGTGATTCTTTTTCTCACATTATCATGCTCCATCATAAGTGACTAGATATAGATCCCACTGTTATAGAGCAGGATCTCATTGCTTTATCCATTCCAAAGGCAATAGTTTGCATCTATTAACCCTAAATTCCCAGTCCATCCCACTCCTTCCCCCTCCCCCTTGGCAACCACAAGTCTGTTCTCCAAGTCCTAACAATGAACTATCAGAAAAGGAATACGAAAATATAATACCCTTTAAAATTGCACCTCAAAAATTAAATACTTGGGAATAAACCTGACCAAGGAGGTGACTTATAAGAAATATAAAACATTAATCATGGAAATTAAAGAGGATTTCAAAGAAATGGAAAGATATTCCATGCTCCTGGGTTGGAAAAATTAATATTGTAAAAATGGCCATACCACCCAAAGCAATCTGCAGATTCAGTGCAATCCCTATCAAATTACCCCATGACATTTTTCAAAGAACTAGAACAAACAATCCAAAGATTTATATGGAACCACAAAAGACCCAGAATTGCCAAAGCAATCCAAGGAACAAAAATCAAGTAGGAGGTATAACTCTCCCAGACTTCAGGCAATATTACAGAACCACAGTCACCAAGACAGTGTGGTACCGGTACCAAAACAGACATACAGACCAATGGAACAGAATAGAGAATCCAGAAATAAACCCAGATACCCAAAGTCAATTAATCTTCAACAAAGGAGGCAAGAATATAAAATGGGAAAAAGACAGTCTTTTCAGTAAGTGGTGCTGGGAAAACTGGACAGGTGCATGTAAATCAATGAAACTGGTACACACTCTCATACTATGCACAAAAATAAACTCTAAATAGCTTAAAGACTTAAATATAAGACAAGACACCATCAAACTCTTAGAAGAGAACACAGGCAAAACATTCTCTGATATCAACCTTACAAGTGTTTTCTCAGGTCAGTCTCCCAAGGCAACAGAAATCAAAGCAAAAATAAACCAGTGGAAACTAATCAAACTGACAAGCTTTTGCACAGCAAAGGAAACTATAAAAAAAAAAAAAGAAAAAGCAACTTACAGAATGGGAGAAAATAGTCTCAAACAATGGAAATGACAAGGGCTTAATCTCCAAAATATACAAACAACTTAGATAACTCGACAGCAAAAAAGCCAACAATCCAATTAAAAAATGGGCCAAAGACCTGAACAGATATTTCTCCAAAGAAGATATACAGATGGCCAACAAGCACATGAAAAAATGCTCAACATCACTGATTATTAGAGAAATGCAAATCAAAACTACTATGAGGTACCACCTCACACTAGTCAGAATGGCCATCATTAATAAGTCCACAAATAACAAATGCTGGGGAAGGTGTGGAGAAAAGGGAACCCTCCTGCTGTCACAAGACATGTTTCTACGATATTTTCTTAGCCTCTTTGCTGAAAACTCCATCATGTCCTGCTTTACTTTACCCCATCTCCCTGCTTGGAAAACAGTCGCAGTGCTGGTAAATGACTTAAGCTTAAAAAAAAGACCTAAAGGCATAAGTTATTCATAGGGTCAGCTGAATGAGAACTTAATGCGTTGGTCTAGGCATGCCTGGACCTGTGCAGATTGGCATGCTGTTTTCACAGCATAATATGTCCTCTTAAGAATAAAAGAAAGAGGAGCCTCATGGCCCCAAGGGGTTTATGAGGGGTCGTTAGCAGGATATGCATTAGCAAGGAGAACCAAGGTGCAAACCTAGGCATGCAGGGTTGCTTCACATAGGCTTGCCATCTGCAGAAGCACAATAGTGATTCTCTAGATGCTATGCATAGATAGCTGATGACAAGCTTCCTCAAATGCTAATGATTGTTAACTACCTAAAGGTCAGAATAAAAGCTTAATCAGCAACCGGCTATGTGACTTTTAAAATAACTTAAAAAAACCCCTATATCCTGCACCTACAACCTCCTTCTCACTTGACGTAATCCTAAAGAACACAATAAAAGCAGTGTGGTTTCTTGAGGCAGTGCTCTTGGTCCCAGAGACCTTGAGTCCCCCGGTTCCCACCTTTACTTAAGATAAACGTCTCTGTGTCTTGTTTTATGTTAACTTTTTCCCTTAAGTTTCACAACACCCGTTCTTCAGCCCCATCCTGCTGAGCTGGTCTCAGCATCCTGCACTGTTGGTTGGAATGTAAATTGGTATAACCACAATGGAAATCAGTATGGAGGTACCTTAGAAAACTATATATAGAACTACCATATGACCCAGCAATCCCATTCTTGGGCATATATCTGGATAAAACTTGCCTCGAAAAAGACACATGTACCTGTATGTTCATTGCAGCACTATTTGCAATAGCCAAGACATGGGAACAACATCAATGTCCATCGACAGATGAATGGATTAAGATGTGGAATACTACTTCTGCACAACGTACAATGGAATAAAAAGCCATAAAAAAGAACAAAATAATGCCCTTTGCAGCAACATGGATGGAACTAGAGACACTCATACTAAGTGAAGTAAGTCAGAAAGACAACGACAAATACCTTATGATATCACTTATATCTGCAATCTGATATATGGCACAAATTAACCTTTCCACAGAAAACAAAATCAAGCTAGTCATTTTTAATATTTAGTATCAAAAAGTTCCAGACACAAAAAGCCAAAAGGAAAGGAGAGAGAAGACAAGGAAATGTAATGAGGCCCTACTGTGTGCCAGCTACTTCCACTCTTTCATTTTTTTTATTTTTTTTATTTGTTTGTTTGTTTTTTTTTTAGGGCCACACCTGTGGCATATAGAGCTTCCTAGGCTAGGGGTCAAATCAGAGCTGTAGCCTATGGCCTACGCCGCAGCCACAGCAATGGCAGATCTGAACCATGTCTGAGATCTATACCACAGCTCACCACAATGTTGGATCCTTAACCTACTGAGCAAGGCCAGGGATCAAACCTGAATCCTCATGGATACGAGTCAAACTCATTTCCACTGAGCCACAATGGGAACTTCCATTTCATTTATTTCTCACAAAGTCTAAGGAAATAGTTACTATTAATCTCCCTATTTACAGATGTAGCAACAGAGCCTCAGCAGTCGTTAAGAAATTTTGCCAAAGATAGCCATAATTTGAAGTGCTGAGATTCATACTCAAGTATGTCTGGTCCAAGGCTCATGTTTTTGTCTTATGCCAGGAGACAAAAAACCTTGAGTTCCAGAAGTGAAAACCCCTCAAAACCTTGAGGACTTATTTCACTTAACCTACTACTCCTCTGCAAAGATCAGAGCTAAGCATGGTCAATGCAAGGTTTGAAAGTCAGCCCTCCCACTGAAAACCTTCCTGCTGATCCCATTCTATTTCTAACAAAAGAGAGTTTTGTTAGAATCTCTACTTCAAGAAACTCCTGCTTCCTGCTTCAGGAAACTCCTAAGCAAAATATTATGCAAAGAAGAATCATTTTGCTGTTAAGGCTCATACACCCACATTTGTACACTGTTGCTTCATTTTTTAAAAATTGATTCTTAATGGAACCTAGTCCAAAACAACCAGAGGGACAAGAAAAGATATAAAAAGAGCCCTTCTTTACCTTCACCTTCCTTTGGAATGAGAAGACTGGGGCCATCAGGAGAAAGAATGAAAAAGAACAACTGCAAAATTGGTATACGACAAAATATATAAAACATATTATAGTTTAGCTTCAAATGTTTAGCTTGGGTTTAAAATGATAAATTAAATGATAAATTACATCATTATTTTTATTGACATATAGTTGATTAACAATGTGTTAGTTTCTGGTGTATAGCAAAGTGATATGAGAGATACATATGTATATGCATGTATACATACACTTACATATGTCTCCTTTTTTGGCTCCTTTTCTACAATAGGTTATTATAAGGTATTGAATATAGTTTCCTGTGCTATATTTATAAATAAAACATTTATTAAATTCCTCTTATATGCAGAGAAGATTTTACTTATCTGAACAAAACTAAGAAAGGACCTAATAGGAAAATAAGAAATGTCACACACACTGAACCTTAATCCTAAAGAAAGCTACTTCTTTTATTAAAATTTGTGGGTCATCATAACATAGCTCAGTTTGCCTAAGCATTCATATTTTATTTTTTTTCATTATTTAGAGAATACTTTATTAGTTTCTGTAATCAAACCCATGTAGATAAGACCTTACATATTTAATACAGTGTGTTACCCCTATACAAATGGAAAAAATTATGTTTAACATTTCTAGACCAATATGGCTATTAATTTCTGTACAATGCCAACCCAACACGGTACAACTGAGATACTTTTCCAAAGCTGACAGCACAGCTAAAGTTTCCAAAAATTCAAATTATATATATATATTTATATATATGTATATAGAGAGATTTATTTATTTATATAAAAAGACCAATAGCAGTATGCTATGCATCAATAGCAGCAACAGCTCTCCCAGGTTCTGCAGTCATCTGAACAAAATTATAGAGACAACTAGCACACTCCATTTAAAAAAAAGAAAAAAAAAAGGTGAAAAACAAAACCCCAGAAAACAACAAAATTATACCTCATGGCTGCTTTCATTTTTAAGGGATCTTCAACCCTATATCATTCATTCATGAATTAATTCATGCAACAAATACTTATTGCATTTCAAGCTCTTTATTGCTTTCTGTCATTCTCTGCACAGACACACAGACTTCATAACGAGATTTATACTTACTACCCAACCTTACTCTTTCCCCCTTAAATTTCCTTTTCTCTTCAGTTTGCTGTATTTGTCTCTCCAGCTTTATAGTTCCTTCCAGCCTTGAGGACCCACAGTGGACAAGTATAATAGTCTAGAATCAAAGCTGAAGTCATTAGTAGGAGAAAGTAGTACGTGCTTTTGCATTAATATTTCTAGCAGGAAGAAGAGGGCAGGGTAGTGCACAATTACGCATTTTCCCAAATTAAACTGAAAACGCAGTTGAACATTTCAAAACTCTGCCACTCAAAGTTGTTTTCACTGTTGATGAAACTGTAATTATAGTATTGGGCAATTTAATTAATTTTGTGTTTTATTACAAAAGTCCATGGTTCTGCCTAAATGGAGTTACATTAATGGAATGTAAATCGGTTTGTCACATAACCAAGAATTTTCATGAAGGGTATTTGGCTTTAATTTGTAAAATTCAGTAGAGTCTCTACATGATAAAATTAATCATCTTCCTCTCATATCATTTTATCTAGAATTCAGGTAAAAAATGAATAATTTTATGTTCTCATTAACCACTTTGCCTGCAAAATGCAAAAATTCTGAAGTAAGCATTAAATTATTAGACCACAGATAATTCAAGTTCATTAGGTTGACTCCTTCTGCATGAAAAAAAATCATTAGTAGATCAGATCAGAAAGCTTCTATATGGTAAAGTGGCTGTTCTATGTAATGGTAGGTTTAGGGCTAAGAGAGCCCACAGGACAATAATCAATTTATAAATTCAGTTTAGGAAAAGGAGGGAGTCATGTGCTCCTTCTTAACCTTACCCTCAAATTCCATTTCCATACCAGAGAGCATCTTTTCAAACAGTTGTGTAAAGTGGACCTTCCCATCCAGATAATTTCAACCTGCTAAATGTGCTACATTTTACCCAAAATTCCTACTCCACACTAAATTGCTGTAACATAACTTTCCCTCCTTCCCTCCCTCCCTCTCTTCCCACCTCTCCATCCACTTTGCTCCTTCCCTCTCCTTCTCTCTCTGTCTTATTGCAGGTTACTCTTTTCAACACTCCCATTAAATAATTAAGTAAATAACACAATCATCATTTAATGGATGAGAAAACTGAGACTTGGAATGCTGAGTGACTTTGAGAGCACTTTAGTATAGGAGAGTTACTGAAGAATTTGAAACCAGAAGTCTAAGATTCTATTTCTTATCCTTCCTATAACGAGCTATGTGTTCCTGGATTAGTCACTTCATCCTTCTTTGGCTCGTTTTCCTTAGCAATAAGATGAGACATTATAAATTAACTCTAAGGTGCATTTCAGCTCTAAATTCTAAGCCTTGTCCAACAAAGAGAATCAGAACTAGAATATAAGTCTTTAGTTACTCATCTGGTCCTCTCTCCACTGCTTATGTCAATAGACCTGAAAGCAAAAGATCTTCCTTGCCTCTTCAGAACATCTTTGTTTATCATTTCACATCAACATAATCCAATAGATTATGAAGCAAAAACAGCAGAATATGTGCATTTCATTAGACATCAATTCATTTAGACAGCTATATTATTTTTGTGAGCCAGCAATTATTTTCAAAATTTTTTAAATATATCAATTCAATTAAAACAAATCTCAAAGAATTAAATAAAAACATACTAAGAACTGTTCCAGGTACCTGGCCCAAACGTCCAACTAAGTTGTCTGACCCTAAGCAAGTAAGTGAACTGGAATTGCTTTGGAAAACTCCAAACTTTTTATTGCTCTGAACATTTATTTTAATCAACAGCAGCAAAGATTATAGAAATTTCTACCTTAGTCTTCAAAGAAACACACACACACACACACACACACACACACACACACACACACACACACACAGAGCAAAAACAGCCTGCACCTAATCTTTGCCAGAAGGCTGAGAAGCAACAGTAGATAAGTGAGTACTTTATGTGGATCCTCACTGAGTGCTCAATACAAATATAATGCTGAGGAAATCTAAGCATGAACAATGGGGGAGAGTGCCAGTAGCTATGAGACCTAATGGGCCAATGAAATAGGCTTGCCTGCCTTCTGAGCTCCTTTCAACTGTTTTTGAAAAAAAAAAAAAAGGCAAGAATTAGGGCAATGAAAAGCATCCCACCAATGAAAAATATGGTGTGTGACTAGACCCTCAGTTTCTCAGCTATGTCAAGGATGTGGGCCTCCAGGCCAAGCTGTCAAAGGCACCGTGATTCTTAAATACATAGTTTGACAAACATTTTCTCCATGGGTATACCAATTCTGATCCATTATATACCAGTGACAGTATCTGTGGGTTATTTATTTTCTCCATTTAGGAAGAACCTCTGAAATTGCCTGAGAAAATTAAACTACTTAGAACAGAAAAGTAGAGATTTGTTTCATTTGTATCAGTTGCCAATTGTTGCAAAATGGCTGTACACCAAAGGGCATTTCTTTAAGTCACCAGAAACTAAGTGGAAAAGCCAAAAAGTAATGACTCTCCATAAGAAAAGAGTTTGACAATACCTCTTAAAAACCATTTTTATGTGTAAAGAACCCATAGCTCCCACAGCAGTTTTTAGAAATCCTTCTGCTAAGGATAACTGTTCAGCTTGACCTCTGCAGAAATAAGAGAGTCTCTGTTCTGCAAGTGAGGTACAGTATTTGAAAGTATACCCAGCATAACATGCCACCATTTTGGCATTTGAATAAAGTTTGTGAGTTGATGAGTTTACTTAGACACTGGTGGGGAAAGTGGTGCAAATGAAGAGTTAGAAATAACTGGCAAGAAAATAAATTGAAAATATAAATCAAAAGCAAAATGTTGTTTTCAGCAAGCTAGACCTTAATAAGCGAATAGATGTAAAAGGGCAATCTTGGCTTAAATTATGTCTCATAAAGCTGAAAAGTTGTTTCCTTTTGTAGTTAATTTAATATAGCTTTATGCATTTGGATGTACAAAGTATGGGAAAGAGAAAATTAAACTACCGTTTTTGTTTTCATTTTTCTGCTCAAAATCAAACAGGCCAGAAAAAAGTTATGTTTTCAGGCCCATCAAATTCCTTTTCCACCATGATTCACTGAGCCCTGGTATGTCATGTCTGGCCTGGAAGAGAAGCAGATGTCATTCCAATAAGACCTCTGTTTCCTTGAACCTGCATCTTCATTCATCATTTTTGTCACATGCTGAGCACACACAGCCACTTGGACCAGACTCAAGGTCCCACAGCCTCTGTGAATTCTAAAGAGATGGGCAGATTATTGTATAGCATTGCTCAAACTACAGCAGCCTTGGAATCAAGAAATAATGGTGAACAGTATAATAATTGTTAATTATTTATTATTTCCAAGCCAGGGATCAATGAGTTAATCAGCTATCACCAGGATGAACCAGAATTCTTTATCTCCCTTACATTATACTTTTAGGTAAGATTTCCCCCTAAGTCAATAGATTAGGCTTTCCCCCTTATGTAGACAAGAAGGGGCAAAAGACTATGAAATCTTGTGGTTCTTAATTTCTCTTGCTGGTCAGATAGAAGTTGGCAGACTGAGTTCTAACTCCAACATGTGTGACCTGTGAGACATTTAACTATCCTATGCCTCAGCCTCACTATTTATAAACTAAATTACCAACATCTAGCTTTTTTTCCTTCCTATTTCAGAGCAGAGTTTTGTTATATCTTAAAAAGTGCCTGATGACTTTACAAGAATGGTGTGTACCATTCCAAAGAATTGTTATTTTCTGTAAGAGTCAGCAAATAAATGATTGATAAAGAAACAGCCCTTAGGACACATGGAAAGAAAACCCTGCATCTCATATTTGGTTTGAATGAATGAAAAGCACACCGATTGTGTATTGTAACAAGCCACTTTTTATTTTATAGATTAGTGGCTTCAAGCAGCATCTGATATTTAATATTGGCCCAAACACTCTTAGAAGAAGTGACAGAAAGTGGATGCTGATAAGCATCAGGCAATTTCCTCCCAACTTGTGCTCACAAATGGCTTGTGAATGTTAAAATTCCAGGCTGGAACATTGCTCAAATTCTGATCCTTTCTGGGAAGTGCCATTCTCTCTGGACAGTAAATGGCAACTCAGGCCACAAGGCTGTGCAGATGGTGTACAGAAAGAGAAGAGTCTGTTCTCATTGTGAGCTGAAATGCCCTGGCTTGGAAATAAAGCACTACCTTTCACCCTTCCACTAAAGCTGTAATAGCTCTGATTTCCATTAAAAATCTATCCTTTTTCAATGGCACCACAATGGAAAATAGGACCAAGGGTTACTCATCAAGACACAATATTCAGTACAATTTTCTCCATGCATGGAATATTATGCCAACTGATTAAAATCTTGGGATTAGTCTTTTAAAGTGGCCACAAGTTGATCTTTAGTTTAAGCCAATTCATTTTCTTTTCAGCACTACATTACAGCTCTGCAAACACAGTTTTAGTCCCCTTTTGTTAAATTTACATATAGGAGAGCTAATAACATAATTCATAGACTAATTCAGTGGTTCATTTGGGGTCATACAGAAAGTAATGGCATGGCATACCATTACAGGGTCACCTCTGATAATTTGAGACACAAATATTCAGCCCATCTGGCCCACAATTTACTCCACAGTGAATTGTATAAGTTAGGCTTCTAAACCCCATTATTAAAAAAACCGTCCTTGTCTTTTGCATTTACCAAAGAAAAAAGGATTTTTACATAATCGCTTCATATCTCTGTTCCCTGTCTCTGAAACACAATATACCATGATCACTTAAATACAAGGCAGTGGCTCCTAAGAAAGATGACTGTTTAGCTAGGGTAACCCCCAGAAGAGAGAAGTTCATGATTTACCAGAAAAGTGTTATATTGCCTAATGGAGAGGTCAACTCTGCTTTCAATATTGAGACTCCAATGAATACTGACTGCTATAGTTGTCTTTTTTTTTTTTTTTCTTTTTGGTTTCCTTCACTGTGCAAAAGCTTTTCAGTTTGATTAGGTCCCATTAGTTTATTTTTGCTCTTATTTCTGTCGCCTTGGGAGACTGACCTGAGAAAATATTCATGAGGTTGATGTCAGAGAGTGTCAGAAAGACAAAGACAAATACTATATGACATCACTTATAACTGGAATCTAATATACAGCACAAATGATCATAGACTTGGAGAATCGACTTGTGGCTGCCCAGGGGGGAGAGGGAGGGAGTGGGAGGGATCGGGAACTTGGGGTTATCGGATGCAACTTGGAATGGATTTACAATGAGATCCTGCTGAGTGGCATTGAGAAACTATGTCCAGATACTTATGTCACAACAGAACAAAGGGTGGGAAAAAAAAGTATGCATGTAAGTGTAACTTGGTCCCCATGCTGTACAGCAGGAAAAAAAGTTTAAAAAAAATATTGACTGCTATAAAAGTGGTGGCCTCATCCTTTCCACATTTACCATGAACCAGCAATATTTCTCTAGAACCATGTGTCCCTTTTAAAAGGGCCCTCTTTACTCATTCTTAATTTTAGTATATTATAGATGTAAGGAAGAGAGACACAGTAGGAATCAAAAAGAGGAACTTGTGGCTAACGCATATCATCAGAGGACATTCTACATCCTCTCCATGAATGATCCTAATTCTATCACTTCCCCAGCCATTAGAGGCCAAGTGTGGAAAAGAAGTAAGAGCTCAGGAAAGATGAAGAATCGGGTAGCAAAGGAAGCAGGGTGCACAGTGCAGAGGAGAAATGTTCTGTCCCAGAACTTGTGGTGGCTAAACTGATCTTCCCCTTTAAACTCTAAACACCTAAGATATAGAAAATCATCTGTTATGTCAGCCATATCTCATGCACCTTGGCAAGGTGCCAGGTTGCAAAGGCAGTCTTCTAATTTTTCTTTCAAAATTATGTAGAAGGCACGTGTTTAAAAAAATCATTCGCTTTTGGAATTCAACAGTACCAGTATCATGATAATCTTCAAAGCAATACAACATACAAAACTCAGTAATTCCTCAGCTAAGGAAGTTTAATAAATAAAACCCTAAATTTTCCTAAAGCAAATGATACTGGATTAAGACCGTATTTGTCCATTTACAACATTTAGAAAGAATAACCCATCACAAAATATCTGTTTAGGATATACAGCTGTCTTGGAAACTGAGACATTTTCATAAAGTTTTTTGTTTACTGTGTATGACTCTTGTTTGTTTATTTGTTTGGTTGGGTTTTCTTTCCCCTTTGGTCTCTTTTCAACTGATTAAAATATTTAGAATCATTTTTACATGTTGAGTAACTAAGAAAGCAGGAGCTCTTATCAACAGTCCAGCTCACTGAAGAGGGTAATATCTTTTATGATGATATTTCCTGAATATAGAATAGATGAAAATACTGAATACTTTTCTCTTCCTCTTCTTCATTTCCCTCCCCCTCTCGCTCTCCTCC
Organism: Sus scrofa; assembly: GCF_054392235.1. Lineage (NCBI taxonomy): Eukaryota > Metazoa > Chordata > Mammalia > Artiodactyla > Suidae > Sus > Sus scrofa. The sequence continues at coordinate 83,344,470 of NC_139391.1, read as the reverse complement.
TCATTCAATGGAAAGAAAAAAGTATCCTTGAAAAGAAACCTGATGATTTCTATCAGTCCATTTTAGTTTCCAGACTTGATAAAATTCATGGCACTTTGTAATTTCTTTCTTTGCTCCTTGACATTGGTCTTGCAATGGGTTTTGCATTGGCAAAGGATGACAGCGGATGTGATGCCAAAAGCACAAGAAACAAAAGCAAAAATGCACAAATGGGACTACATTGAATTTGAAAGGTCAAGGGCCTAATCTCCAAAATATACAAACAGGAGGAGTTCCCATCATGGCTCAGTGGTTAACAAATCCGACTAGGAACCATGAGGTTGCAGTTCGATCCCTGGCCTTGCTCAGTGGGTTAAGGATCTGGCATTGCCGTGAACTGTGGTGTAGGTTGCAGACATGGTTCGGATCCCATGTTGCTGTGGCTCTGGCATAGGCCAATGGCTACAGCTTCGATTAGACCCCTAGCCTGGGAACCTCCATATGCCATGGGAGAGGCCCTAGAAAAGGTAAAAAAAAAGACAAAAAAAATAATATGTATATACAAACAACTCATGCAACTCAGCAACAAAAAATAAATAACCCACCTGAAAAATGGGCAGAACACCTAAATAGACATTTTTTCCAAAGAAGACATACAGATGGCCAACAGGCATATGAAAAAATGCTCAACATCAATAATTAGAGAAATGCAAATCAAAACTACAATGAGGTACCACCACACACCAGTCAAAATGGCCATCATTAACAAGTCAACAAATAACCAATCCTGGAGAGGGTATGGAGAAAAGCATAGCCTCCTTCACTGTTGGTGGGAACATAAATTGGTACAACTACTAGAGCTATACCTCGGAAAACTAAATATAGAAGTACCATACAATCCAGCAATCCCACTCCTGGGCATATATCCAGACAAAACTTTCACTGAAAAAGATGCATGCACCCCTATGTTCATGGTAGTGCTATTTACAACAGCCAAGACATGGAAACAACCTAAATGTCCACTAATAGGTGAATATATTAATATGTGGTATATATATACAATGGAATATTACTCAGCCATAAAAAAGACAAACTAACGCCATTTGCAGCAACATGGATGCAAGTGGAGATTCTCATACTAAGTGAAGCATAAAGGAAAAGACAAATACCATATGTTATCACTTATTTGTAGAATCTAAAATATGTAACAGATAATCCTATCTTAAAAAAACAGAACAGATCATGGCCAAGGAGAGCAGACTTGGGGTTCCCAGGGGATAAGGGGGAAGGAGTGGAATGGATGGGTATTTTGGAGTATTTTTGGATGCAAACTGTTATATTTGGAATGGATGGGCAATGGGGCCCTACTGTATAGTACAGGGAAATGTGTGTGATTGGGTCAGTTTGCTATACAACAGAACTTGAAGAAACATTGTAAATCAACTATACTTAAATTTTAAAAAATGGTTCCGCACAGCAAAAATAACAATGAATAAAATGAGAAGGCAACCTAATTTGCAAACCATATATATGATAAGGGGCTAATACTCAAAATATACAAGGAACACATACAACTCAAGGAATAGCAAAGACAAATAACCCGATTTTTAAATGGGCAGAGGATTCAAATAGACATTTTCCCGAAGACATACAAATGGCCAACGAGTACATGAAAGGTGTTCAACATCACTAATCATCAGGGAAATGCAAATCAAAATCACAGAGAGGTATCACCTAGCACCTATTAGAACGGCTATTATAAAAAAGTAAAGAGGAGTTCCCATCGTGGCTTCAGTGGTTAACAAACCCAACTAGTATCCACGAGGACATGGGTTCAATCCCTGGCCTTGCTCAGTGGGTTAAGGATCTGGAATTTCCGTGAGCTGTGGTGTAGGTCAGAGACATAGCTCAGATCTGGTGTTGCTGTTGCTATGGCATAGGCTGGCAGCTACAATTCCAATTCAACCCCTAGCTTAGGAACCTCCACATGCCATGGGTGTGGCCATAAAATACATAAGACGAAAAAAAAAAGTAGAGACTAAATGCTGGTGAGGATGTCAAAAAAAGGGAACTGCAGCACACTATTGGTGGGAATGAAAATTAGTACAACTGCTATAGGAAATAGTACGAAGTTTTTCAAAAAATTAAAAATAGAATTAAAACATGATCCTGCAATCCTACTTCTGGGTATATATCCAAAAAAGATGAAACCATTATCTCAATGAGATATCTGCATTCCCACATTCACTGAAGAGTTATAAAGAGTTCTCTTGTGGCACAGCAGGTTAAGCTGGGGTTGCTGCTGTGGCGTGGGTTGGATTCTTGGCCCAGGAACTTCCAGATGCCATGAGCATAGCCAAAAAACAAGCCACTGAAGCATTATAATAGCCAAGACATGAAAACAACCTAAGTGCCCATTGACAGATGAATAGATAATGAAAATGTGAGATATAGATATATTTATACACACACAAATTGGGAGTATGTTCAGCAATGAGAAAAGAAGAAAATTCTGCGAAATGTGACAACATAGACTTTGAGGGCATTAAGCAAGTGAAATAATTCAGATAGAAAAAGACAAATACTTTATGATCTCACATATTTGGAATCTAAAAACATCAAATTCATAGAAATGGAGAGAAGAATGGTGGATGCCAGGGGCTGAGAGGTAAGGAAATGGGGAGAGGTCAGTCAAAGGGAAAAAACTTTCAGTTATAAGATGAGTAATTTCTGGGGATCTAATGTACACGATGGGGACTATAATTAACAATACCATATTGTATCATACTGGAAAGTTGCTGTAAGAGTAGAGCTTTAATATTCTCACCATGACAACAATGAAATGGAAATTGCATGAGGTTAACTACCCTCGTTATGGTAAATATTTCCCAATATATACATGTATCAAATGATATTTACACTTCTAAATGTATACAATGTTATATGTCAATTATATATCAATAAAGATGGAGAAAAAATCTATGAGAGAGAACCAGCTCCCAACAGACATTAAATAAATCTAGATAGCCTTTCTAATTAACATGGTGTGGTACTGGTGCACACAGAGGCAAGCAGACCAATGAAATAGAAACAGATGTAAGAATATTTCATTGATGATAAAAGAGTCATCTCAAATCTACTGAAGCAAATATGGGATTTTATACAAATGATGCCAGGATGCCTGGTTAGCCATTTGAAAAAAATAAAATTAGGCTAATATTACACCATACATAAAATGTAAAGTCAACATGGATCAGGGTTCTAAATGTAAAAAAATAAAACCACATGTGTGCAAGAAGAAAATATGGATGAATGCTGATATTACCTGGGTGTTGGCTAGAGTTTTCTAATAATGATTCCAAATCAACAATTGAAAAAGTTGATAAATATGACCACATTTAAACACTTTTAACTATAAAAGAAGGAAATTCTCACAGAAGCTAGAACATGGAGGAACCCTGAGGATTATGCTAAGAGAGACAAGCCCTGTCACCAAAGGACAATATTGTATGACTCCACTTACATGAGGGACTTAAGAGTAGTCAAATTCAAAGACACCTAAAGTATAATGATGGTTTCCAGGGCCTGGAAGGTGGGGGAGATGGGGAGCTGCTGTTTAATAGGTACAGAGTTTCACTTTTGCAAGATGAAAAGAGTTCTGGAGGAGTTCCCATTGTGACTCAGTGGTTAACAAATCCAACTAGGAACCATGAGGTGGAGGGTTCGATCCCTGGCCTTGCTCAGTGGGTTAAGGATCTGGCGTTGCCGTGAGCTGTGGTGTGCGTCGCAGACGCGGCTCGGATCCCCCGTTGCTGTGGCTCTGGCATAGGCCGGCAGCTACAGCTCCGATTAGACCCCTAGCCTGGGAACCTCCACATGCCACAGGAGTGGCCCTAGAAATGGCAAAAAGACAAAAAAAAAAAAAAAAAAGTTCTGGAAATTGGTTATACAACAGTGCAAATGTACCTGACACTACCAAATGGTACACCTAAAAACCATTAAGATTGGAGTTATCTTGTGCTCAGTAGATTAATGATCTGGTGGTATCACTGTAGCTAGCAGCCAGAAGCACTGCTATGGTGCAGGTTCAATCCCTGGTCAGGGAACTTCCACATGCTGTGGGTGTGGCCAAAAAAGGGAAAAAATGGTGAAGATGGTAAGTTTTATGTTATATATATTTTATCACAATTAAAAATAAAAATAAGTTTTTAAAAAATGTTAACTATCCTTGGAGAGACTAGCACAAATTAGATTCCTAGAAAACAATTCCTTATGAGATTGTCCCAGAAAAGCAAAGTAGGAAGCACATTCATCTCCTGAGCTATCAGAAGGAGCAATCTGCATTCATGCTACCAAGGGAATAGCATCAATTTTTGCCAGTGCATTTGCGAAACAAAGGACAATTTGTAAAGTGTCTCTAGTATAATGCCTCACCCTATCACTCGCTCTTTTTAATGCTTTACCAGGCACCAACTTCTATAATACCATGCAATTTAGAAAAACCAAGACAGGTCTACAGGATACCTATGGTAAAACAAGTTGAGCATCTGAGCAGAGGCATGGAAAATGCTTTCTTTCCCCCTCTTCCCATCACACACTAAATGGCTTTGTCTACTTGCTTGAATTATCCATCATGAATAACCCCTGAATAGAGCTGTGAAAGAGAAAACCTATTAAGTCAATATCATCTATTCACATTCCTAGTCTCAAAGCCTTGCAGAACCCTAAAAAAAGATGTAAAACATGATGGAGGATCAAGGATGTCAATGAGGATGTAGCTCATCGATACACAAGACACTGTGGAAGAAAACAATGTCCTCAGGAGATCTCATAAAATCAACAACAGCAAAAAAAAAAAAAAGGAACTAGGAAGCACAGGAGCAGCTGTTTGAACTTTCATTAATAATAGTAACACATCTACAGAAAGAATATATCAAAAAGATTGAATGGGTTTGTTAACATAAAAAACAAGGATTCAGGGAAATAAGCAAGGTAATGTGTGTGTGCTCAGCACTCTTAAGGATAAGAAGACACAAGACAGAAAAAAGGGAACCTTTGACTATCCTTTTGGGTCTGCTCTCTCTTATGAAACAACCTCATAGTTTATATGTAAAGTTTTGACTAATAACTGGATTCTCCATAGTTACCATATTGAAAGGGGTGCTCTCTGAAGAGTGTTCCTGATATTCTTCTCACAGGAAAAGGACATTATCAAAATGATTTGCTGGTTAGAGTGAGTTCGTTTTTGAGTGCTAACTCTAGAAGCACTGATAACATTCAGTTTCTGGGCCCTGAACCAAAGCAATTTCTCCATGCTGATGCTACCTGCTGGAGCTCTGCATGGCTAATCAGCTGGTCTTTACTTATCAGCTTTTCCCATGACAATTTAGTGCACAATATTTAATTTAAAATGTTACCAAATTTTAAAATAAAGAGTATGGGATCATTCCATGGAGCATATTATGGTCATGAAACCTGGTTACTCAAGTTCACAAGGACTCCAAAGGCCTCATGAGAAAGAAAGCATAAAAGATGGGGATGATTTTCTTGCCTATTCAACAATCTTTTAAACATAAGCATTTCATAAAGGCTTGTAATCAAGCTTTCTCAGCCATTTGAAGATTGAGTTTTATGTAGGATGACCATATAATTTATCATCCACACCAAAACACTTTTGAAAATAAGAGAATGTATTTTTTGATATAGACAAAAGGCATAAAACAGGACTGTCCCAAGCAAATAGGAGTGTATTATCATCTTTGTCTAACGACCTTGGTCATTGAATGTTAATGATATATACACTCAGAGAGAGTGCTAGTACTCTTTACAATTAAAAAAAAAAAAAAAAACTAGAAGCTTTTTAAACAGAGTGACCTCAATTCTTTATTCAATAAACAAAATAATCTCCCAAAGACAGAAAAACTTGTGATGACATTGGTCTGATCAACTTCCCAAAATAATTTGTTCAGCTCAAGGTTAGTAGGAAAAAGGAATTCCTACTGCTCCTGATAAAGCCATCTGTGCTTCGGAAACGGCTGACAGGTGCTTCCAGAAGAAGCAATCAAAATCATTAACTATCAAAATCATGACAATTAAATACAAGGATCTATCAGAGTCTTATTATCCAAATTTCAATGAAAAGAATTAAAATACTCTCTCTCTCTCAAAGAGAAGAGCCGTTACTTTACTTTCTAAGTTCATTGGCTGCACTCAACTATGAGGGCTTCCAAACCCCATTTCCTACAAGGAAAGGAACAAGGATAATAATTAGAATAAGCTTGAGCCCTCAAGATTTCCCAAAAACACAGTCTTCCCTCATTGCAGATTTTCAGCCAGACTATGTGTTCTGGGAAGATCTGGCATTTTTAAAAGTTCAAAGTTGAAAGCCCACATTCTATAAATAAATCTACAATGGAGCACTAAAAGGTTTATTTCTGATTTCTTATTTCATAACCTCAGAACTAGGCATAAAAATATTGAGTCATAAAATGCTTAAAAAGTAGATTACTAGAAACTAATAGAACACATTATTATCTATTGAGCCAATGATGGGTCAAATGGCATTTTGAATCCTTGCAGAGAATATGAATATGACCTTCATGTATACCATTTACAGAAAGCAATTTTATTTACATTTTTAAATCCACATAAAGGTGAAGGATGATACTGCTGCAGAATGGAACATTTAATTTTTTGCCCCAAGGCATAACTAAGCTCTCCCAAGGTCAAATGTAGTACAAAACTGAAATGAAGCCAGACTCTCCACCCTCATCTCATGCCAGAGGGCTTCTACTTTGGGCAGGAGTATCTTGGATCTACTTTTATTCTTCAGACATAGAAAGACTCCTAAAACCAACATAGACCAAGTAATCCTGTAAAATATTTTATGAGCATTTTTCTATTTTACTGTTAAATCACATATCCAGACCACAGTGAAAATGCCTATGCTAAGCTAGTTAAATATTTGGTGTTATTTTGACTATAAGGTATTAAGCTAAACAGATTTTTTAAGTTTCTTAGTTTATATCAACGTGTAAATATTTTACTTACAAAATAATATCAATTTGCGTCTCTTTTATATTTGGTCAGCTGTCAGAAACACTAGACTCATGAGAATAAATGCCACGAAAAAAACGAGAGTTTGTGCCTCTTGCATGTGGTTATTCCCTCACAAATAAACTCCACTCCCTCTCTCTATCTCCTCCTTCCCTGATATGGCAAATAATTCGGAAAACAGATGTGTGATTTGCTAGAAGAGATACAGGTGTTATGGATCATTTTAAACTCCATCACAGATGACTGTAGGGCTGTGCTTTATGCCTGGGTCTCACTTATTACCTAACCCTGAGGCCCAGAGATCATTCTTCATGTTGGTCAAGTCAGTAGATCCAGACTTCCTAAAGAGACTGTGTCCCACATGCCGTCAGCAGAAGCTAGAGTCACGACCATCCGTATCGAACCTACATTTGTTATCTTTGTATCCCTCATGTGATGGGAACCCCCTCAAGAATAAGAACCATATCTGATAAAACTACTAAATTTCAGTAGCACCAACAGCAATTTCATGCACATTCCAGTTATTCAATTAAGGCCTATCCAGAGGAAGGGGGAAATAGAACCATTCGCTAAAGTGAAAAGCAAACAGTTCCTTCTCTCAAAAAATTTTAAGTGAAATTTATTCTTCACCCCCTCCATTATGTGCATACACACACACACACACACACACATAAGCAATGGTGTTGTAATTAAAAGCAGCGACTCGAGAATTACTGTCTGAGATAGAATCTTGCCACCTTGCACTGGAAGCCTCAATAATTCCATCTATAAAATGGGGTGTTATTAATGATATGACTAGGATGGGCACATTAACATAGTAATATTAATGATATTAACACTATGTTATGCTATTAATAGTACCTATCACTTTAGGGTTGAGAGAACTAAATGAAAAAAAAAAGTCTATGCTAAAGTTCTGGCTTAATGCTTGGCTCAGGGTGTAAATAAGAAAATAAGAAGGTAGAAGATTTTTTTTTTTTCTTTTAAGGGCCATACCCACTGCATGTGAAGGTTCCCAGGATAGGGGTCCAATCAGACCTACAGCCACCGGCCTACACCACAGCCATAGTAACACGAGATCCAAGCCACATCTATGACCTACACCACAGCTCACAGCAATGCCGGATCCGTAACCAACTAAGCGAGGCCAGGGATCAAATCCACATCTTCATGGATCCTTGTCAGGTTCATTAACTGCTGAGCCACGACGGGAACTCCAAAGGTACACTTTTATCATTTGCAGTTATCTCCATACTGTCCCCACTCTCAAGTCAAATCAAGACACAAAATTCTGTCTCTGTGTAGGAACCCCCTTGGATGCCCAGGACCACACCTTGGAAGAAGGCAATATGGTGGCCTGCAGGAGATATTTTGAGCAGCACCCTTGCTGTGCTCTCATCCCACCAAACTATTTCATCTAGTACTTCTAGGGAGTTAATGTGCTGCTACATCCAAGAATGCAGCCAGAATGAACTTCAGTGGAGAAAAACAGCCTGTATCCCCTGTCCAAAGGTTCTTAGACTTTAAAATCCAGTGGGCTATATAATTTGATTAGCTTGTGTGCCAATTTTAAGAGAATTTCAAGTGTTAAAAGAAAGTAATTAAAAGGAAATACTGTTCACAAATGAGTCAATACTTAAAATCAGATCTTAATAAATGTCCATAGTGTTTGACACCTAAAATTAAAACATCGTAAGAATGCCCATTTCAATTTGGCAATCTGTTCATTGGGCCTGCAGATGACTTGTCTCTTCATTTCTATAAACACTTGGATAGCTGCTATAGAAATGGGCATTTTTTTTTTTTTTGTCTTTTTGTCTTTCTTTTTTTTTTTTTTTAGAGCTGCACCCTTGGCATATGGAGGTTCCCAGGCTAGGGGTCTAATCAAAGCTGTAGCTGCCAGCCTACTCCACAGCCACAGCAACGTCAGATCCAGGCCATGTCTGTGACCTACACCACAGCTCACGGCAACGCCACATCCTTAAACCACTGAGCTAGGTCAGGGATCAAACCTGCAACCTCGTGGTTCCTAGTCGGATTCGTTTCCGATGCACCACGAAGGGAATTCCTAGAAATGGCCATTTCTTTTGTTTTAATCACAATGGTTACTACTCCCATTAAATAGGTATAGATTTCTGAGCAGCACTGAGCAAAGTGTATAGCAATCAACCAGATGCAAGAGGGAAACAAAAGAGAGGATTTGTCTTAGGGTAGAGCTTCATTTCATCCCTGTAACAGCTGTGATGGGAGCATGGGAACCTGATCCAGAAATCTTTGCCTGGACTTTTTCCCCTTTACTGCTGATCACCTCTGCTAAGTGCCAGGCACATTTCTCAGCTCTTTGTAACACATTAAGTCAGTTAATCCTCAGTAACAACTCTGGGGTTGGAGGTATTGTCAGCTCCCTTTTACAGATTAGGCAACTAAGATCTGAGAGATTAAAAAGTTTGCCTAAGGTTACAGAATTAATACTTTGCCCTTCTCTTTTATTTTCTCATAATAAGTCATATCAACACCATTTCCCTGAAGAATTGAAGTGAGAGATCTAAGAAAGAAAGAGAGAGATGTCCAGGATAGCTAAAAAGGACCTATGGTCTCTCTCCCATGGCAGGTCTTCACTGGACCAAGTCACCCACTTTCTCATCATAACTCTTTTATTCCTATTGCATTGGTGCCATATTATCCACCTAGATACAAGTAGTGGTCTTTGGGAGGATACTAGCCATCTTTCAGCATTTAATTTGCCCTTAAAACCTCTCATTTTTTTCCAGCCTTTGTTCAAGGAACATTAGCATCCATCAATCCGAGCTGTGCAAATTCATCTGGCCACACATTAATTAGAGATGTTCTAATTGTGAAGGATTTCAGTCAAGAATGCAAGGCAGGATTAAACATCTCCAGCCAAATCATTCACTTCATGCTTCCTCACTCCAGAACATTTCAGCCTGAGAGCAGAGCTGCAGATCCAAAAGTGGTAGCTCAGCTCATGTGCTAATGCCAGATCTGCATTAAATGGCTAGAGAATGTGGCTGCCTCTGGTGCAGCTGTTCATAACTCTGCCTTATTAAACCAAAAGAAATAAGGTTGAAAATCTAACATGAGGCACTCATCATTCAATTACATATTTATTGTGAAAGAGGCAAAAACTCTGCCATGTTCTGCAAAATCTCAGCATCAATAGCAATTAAGTTTCACATCAAGACCAGAGAAAAACTACACTGACTATGCATGAATAACTTCTTTTCATATGCAGTGGTTTGCATCTTTCCCTGCATTTAATTCTGTTAAACAATAAATGATGGTGCCCTGGTACTAGCAACTACTTACAAATAACTGGAAAAAATTATGTGAGTAAAGGTATTTTATATTTTCAATTTCAGAGGCCATGTAATCAGTCCTATTACCAATAATATAGCTGCTCTAAAAACAAATCACAATTCATCTTTCTACGATTCAGTTTTAGAATCTAACCTGAGATTACTTATAGCATTTTCATTGAAAACTTCTCAGACAAAATAGTATAGTGGATCTCATATCATCCAATCCATGTTTTTAAGAGTTTTCCATGAGCAGTGAGAAACATCAGCAATGTATGTAGATGGTTGATAAATTAGGGCATAGTTTCTTATTTAGAGGAGATTTTAACACAATAGTCTAATGGTCATTTTTACAAGAAGAAAAAAAAGTATGACTCTTCTAGAAGTTTACCTTGGAAACTTCCAGTAAAGTGGGGGTAAAGGGGAAGAAGTTTCTTAAAAAGTGATTATGGTTTCAGGCTATGTATAATTCTTAGTCCAATAAGGCAGGAGGAAAAAAAAAGCTTCATGCCCCAAATGAAATGCACAGCAAGGAAAAAACTCCATAGTGGAGCTTATGGCTTGTCTTTGACATCATAAACCATGTAGCACCATAAAAAGAAATGCAATCTTTAATACATGTTTAGAAAAAAAAGAGTTCCCCCTGTGGCTCAGCAGGTTATGAACCTGACTAGTATCCATGAATATGAAGATTCAATCCCTGGCCTTGTTCAGTGGGTTAAGGATCTGGCATTACCATGAGCTGTGGTATAGGTCATGGATCTGGCATTACTGTGGCATAGGCCTGCAGCTGCAGCTCCAATTAGACCCCTAGCCTGGGAACTTCTATATGCTACAGACAGCTGCTGCCCTAAAAAGAAAAAAAAAAAAAATGTTTTTGAAGTAAAAAAAAAAAAGGGTGAAGATCTCTCATTTTTCCGAATGTTATCCACATTAATGAAAAATAAGAGATTTATTTTAATAATTTCACTATATTTAGAAAGTCTCATTTTTATTAATTTTGAGGCTAAATTAAAACATCTCTCCATTTTCTTACTCAAAAAATACATATTAAATATCCAAAGTACACAACTCCAGTAAATATATTGTTGATCATTTTAAACAAAATAATAAAGTAATGTTGGAGAGGTTTCTTTTTCTTTCTTATTTGTGACTTCATAGTGAGCCATGGATCTCTTTGTAATCTAGTAAGTCAATAAATACATCTTTTCTAAAATTCAGATTATATACTTAGATGTTTCCTTGGAATCTTACAATCAGTTTCAAAACTAGTCGAGTACATAAAAGAAGAGGCAGCCGTATGATTACCACATCGGTGCACAAAAACGAACAGTAAATTTCCATGGCATTGTCAAACTCACTCAAAATAATCAAATATTTCACCGAATATTTTACAACTATTGATTGCACACCAAATCTGACTTTATATTCTCCCTATTTTAAATAGATGTGATATTTTACAAGGGCTTCACAAGTAAGAGATTGTGAATGTAAAGCAGTCCATTAATTTTATATAAGCTGTTTTATATACCTGTGGGCCTCTAATAACATTCAGCTACAAGGTTACAAGGAGAAAAATAATTTTCTAAAGTTCAGCTGGAGAGGCTAGCATATACATACATCACTAAAATTCCAGCTATCATGGCAACAGTTCTTCTTTACCAAAAGTGCTTTCATTCTATAGCTGAAAATACTGACATAAACAGGCCAACAATGCAGTGTCAAGTACAAGATTCCTATCAAGAAATGGTACTGTCAAACCCACGTTGGAATTTCAACTTATAAAAACTTATAAAAATAAAATAATTCCTCATTCTAATTTCCATGGAATCCCTCAAAGAGCAGATGTACAGATGAATATCCAGTCTTACTCTCTCTGTGTGTGTGTGTGTGTGTGTGTGTGTGTGTGTGTGTGTGTTTAACCTGTAAATGAAAAAGGCTCTTCTAAGCCAAGAAATTTTCCCCAAGTCTTTCCATCATAATTTTTCTGACAATAACCCATCTTGGGGAAGGAAATTTGTGCCTCTTTCCTTTCAATCTATGACTTTCAGTTTTATTAAAATGCCTGTTGATTTGCAGCATGAGGTCCTTGGGAAGGCCCTGTTACATTATGTGTAATTATGCATTGTGATGGGTTGGGGCAGAGAGAGGAAGGAAAATGTAGGGCCTTGCAGCTGTGTCCAGAAAGCTACTCAGCTTCTTGCTTGTACTGCAACTGTGCCATGTTTAACTTAGCATATATTTCAAATAAGAGGCTAGCCTGGCCTTTTTTTTTTCCCCACTAAGTACAAGCTAATAAAAGTCTTTTTTCAGGTTATTGGAATCTCTCTTGAAAAATGCATGAAGGCGGGTTCTGGTATCACAGAGACTGTGTTTTAGGCTTGAGAAAAGTAAATTAAAGGGACATTTCTGTTAATAGCAAAGCAGGTTTTTTACTTCAACATAAGCACTTAATTTTCTTTTTTCTGCATGCTACACAAATATAAATAAAAAGGTCCTCCACTGGATTTATATTACGTATACCTCACACAGTTTAATTATAAATCCTCTAAAAAATGAAGATGGTGGGAGGAAATGATACCAGTAGATCACACAGTCCTGGTATTGTGTTGGCTGGCTGTCTCTGCCCGTAAGTAAACAAAGACACTCAGGTATTCACAACATACCATGAAAGGCTGGGCTCTAAAGAAAAGGAAATCCCAGGGGAGAAGGGTATTGATATTACTTTTGTGCCTGAAAGTCCACAATTTTTAATTTTGTTTTTATCAGTGTTATTATAAATGTTATTATAATTAAGATAATGTTACTGCAATTAAGGAGGAGGAGTTAGGCTGTTTTTTTAAGGGCTATGCCCTGTCTTCTCTAGCATTAATATGCTATAATAAGGGAGGGACTGCCAGATGAAGACTAAGCACTCAACATACACACACACACCCTCAGCTGACTATTAGAACTACGGCATTTCAGGGAACAGTGAAGACACCAGTGCAGGAATACACGTTTCATTCCAGCAGCTGCCCACCAGGGGTGTCAGGCAACTTCTAAGAGTGAGAACGACTGTGCCAGGGATTGTGGGCTGCAGAAAGGAACAGAAATGGTGAAATGCTGTGCAATCCAGTAGGCAGGATCCTCAACCCTTTAGCGGCCCCAGTGCATGTAGTAAGGGCCCATTCCCAGTCCTGGAAAACTGCAGTGGGTTGTTGTGCAGCCAAAAAGCCAGCACCTCACCTGGAGCAAAAAGGTCTTTCACCGAGGCCTTCGAGAATACCCTGAGGTGTTAAGCCTAAATCTTCCCTTCCCTTGATATTCAATTTCCAACCTCTCTTCACCTCCAGAATGGTTCTCATCTCACTGGCCTGCATTTCTCCAAGCTGGCTTCCCAGGTTGTTTGATGGAACACTACCTGCCAGACCTCTGCTCCTTTAATACTGGGGGATTTTCAGAACTGGGTGTCCAGAAAGGATTGACTCTGACGCTAGGCAAGAGAAAAGAACAGAACTTTCCAGCCAACCTTCGCCTTTGACACAGAGAACCCCTAGCGCCAATGCTCGGTATTCTCTGGCTTATTTCTGGACCAAATTAACCGTGTGACCGCAGCCAAGGAGGGACTGCGTCCACTTTAAGTGACAGCAGTGTCTGCTCTAAAGTGCTCAGGGAAGGCCCAGGGGAGTGTGCAACAGTAACCAGAGCAAGGGGGCAAGGGGAGGGGAACAGGGGGAGGGGCGACCGTTGTATATTTGTGTTTGAAAGGAGAGGATTGGTGGGTTTGTTTGTTTTGCTAAGTAAATAAGGAGAAACTCCCCCCCCCTACACACACACACTCCATCCCGGGTCTAATGATGATAGATTCCACGCTGCATCAGGCCCCACGCCGGGGAGCCTAGCCACGAAAAATAATGAGACTGCATGCCCATTCGTCTGCATTAAAGGCGAGCCAGGCACTTTCGATACCAAATATATCGATTCCCTTGCCCAGGTCGCGGTTTGTCCTGTTCCTCGTGAATAATTACTGCTCCTTTAGAAATTCATAATAATTAGGAATCCCTACTCCATCCCCACTCGCGTTGCTTTTTAAAGGCGCATATCTTGGAGGACAACCTGCGTGTTCCCCGCAGGTGGGAGACAGGGCAGGAGTCACTTTTCCCCACTTGGCTTTTACTCTTTCAAAACAGTTGATTCCCCTCCTCCTACTTGTTTCCTTGTCTGTCAAGCAAGGCTTTTACATTATTAAAGACACTTACAACTCTACATCACAGGATTCACGTTTATGTTTGGGAGCAGGGATAAACGAACTGTGTGAGGGAACTGGGGCGGAGGAGGAGGAAGTAGGGGGAAAAGAAGGATTCACCCCGGCTCAGGACAAACTGGGTGGCAATCACGTGATGCCGCAAGCAGGGAGGGGCCGGGGGAAAGGGTGCTAACAAGAGGCTCTGACCACAGGAAGCCTTAGGAACCTAGAGATCGAGCTTAGTGCTCTCAAACAACTGGGAGGGGGAGGCGTGTCTTTACTGTCGCGGCTGGGCAGTAGCTAAGTGTCTGCGGAAAGAGCCCCACTCTACTTCCAGAGGCGTAAGCTTGCATAGCAGCTCGGAAGAGAGTCCAGGCTGCCGGGACCAGGCGGGGCGGAGCCTTTGGCGCTGTCCGTGGTGCTGAAGAATCGCTCTCAGGGCCGGGTTTCCAGTCACCCGCCGCCTGCCACCGCCCCATTCACTCTCGGTGCCGTGGCCTCCCTCCGGAGAACCGTTGCAGTCCTTCCTGCTGCCCCAGGAGCATCAAAGCTGGGCGGCGTCGACAAAAAGTTCCCCAGGAGCCACGCTCTGGTGTGAGTGCTTGAGGTCCAGATGCGAGAGGGTTGCACCTGTGTTTTCATAAACCACTTGGGACTGCTGAAGGTCATCTGAGGCTAAAAGCAGACAATAGAGCGCGCAGCTGTGACGGCGGTGACTCCGCCTGGGAAACTTCCCCTGGACCCGAACACTCCGCGGCTTCAGTCACAGGACTGAGTTTTCGAGACAAAAGTGTGAAGCCTGCGTCGAAGGAAGTTTATCGCTTCTCACAGTAGAAGACGACTTGAAATGGCCTTGACAATCAATGGGTGGGAGCAAGGTCTGTGACGTGAGGCGGAATGTGTCAGGAGGACACCGCTCTTTCCGGTGGGGCGAGGGCGCCCAGCCTCTCTTTGCGCCTCTTGAGCGGCAGCCTCAGATTTTTCTCGTCAGAATCCTTTAGGGTGATGGGGATGACGGGCGAGGCCCAACCAGAGTCAGATTCAGCAGGGACGAGCAGAGCCCCCAAGAGCTAGTTTCTAAGGAAACACTCGGTTTTTATAAGCAGCAATTTGTCTTATTGTGAGAGAAAGAAACAGTACAAGAGAAGCCTCACGGTTTTCCATTCTCATGCAGATGAAGCTGTGCGCTCTGGATGCCGCCGGTGTATCCCCCTCCCCATCGTATTTCCCGCTTGAAAAAGTAAAATACCCTCATTAATTTAAAGGAAGTAGGAGCTGGAGAGAGCTGTTCTATAGCTGCAGCCGGAGAGGCACGTGCTGCTCATGGGACCCCACCGCACGCACTCTCCCAATGCCCCAGCTCCCGGCGCCGCCTCGCCTTCCTACACCCGGAGCCCCTGACCAGACGCCGAGGAATTTTTTATAACGAAGGGAACCCTTTGCAATAAAGAAAGGAAAGTCTCTACCGGCCACCCTCACCCACCGCCCGCCAGCCCCCACCTCCGTAGCAAACAAAATATACTAGGGAAAACTGTTTACAGAGGAGGTAATTAGGTTTTCAGCCCGCAGCAGAAACACTGCAAGCTCATTAGAAGTTTAAACAACAGCCAGCAACCCGTGAGGGCAGACGGCAAACTTGGAAAATGCGCAAAAGCGCTCCTGGGCGCGCGGAGGGGCTTGAAGAAGCCGCCAATATATATCATCTCAATAAAAAGTCGCTCTTGGAAAGCTTGCATAGTAATTGAGAGGGGCGCTCTTTCCTGATCTGGGTTGGCATTTCCTCATCTCGAGCTGACAGAGCCAACTCAGGAAATTGCTCGTAATATTCATCTGGGGAGCACTTTCATTAAACGTAATTCATTCGACTTTCACAATAAATTGAGTGACATCCTTACAGCGAAACCTTTTTATCCTTGATTAAGTGCTTGCCAAGCTTTGGTTCCCACTTTATTGTCACATTCCTTCAAGCGGAGTCGTCAACATGCCAATCTGCAGCAGAAAAATGCGCGCGCGCGGTGTTTACCAAGCTCCGGGAGGGGTTAGTGCTGACTTAGAGAAAAAGAGCTGGTCGGGAGCTTGAGAAGCAGATAAATCAAGATCGCAACTTCCAACAAGCATTCGCAGGACGAGCTAAGAAAATATAGAGGGAGGCGAGGGAACAGACCTGCCTTTCCACCCAGCTGCTCCTGGAAGCTGCTGACCCGACGGCGCCGGGCGGGCTTACTCGCCTACCTCCCTCTATTAATTAAAATGGCGAGGACTATTAAGATCTTAGAATGAGATCCGAAGCTCCTAAAGGACGTGGTTGCTTTAAGGGAACTTTCTTGAATCGAATCAAAGCTAGGCATTTTCTTAAAAAAAAAAAAAATCAGAAAGAATGTACACTTCCTAACTGGCCACTTGAGAGCTAGCAAACTTTCACAGCTTCCCTCAGCTTTCTTTATGGGCGGAAGTGTGCAAGAAAAGGGTTATTCTTCATTCCCAGGATTCCCTTTTGACTCTTAATATCACCGAAGTGACAAACTCACTAAGAGCTCTTCACACCCTGGAATTCCAACCAACGCTGGCTAGTACCTCGGTGTTTCAGAACTAGGTGAAGCCAGGAAACATCCCTTTACCAATGTGTGGCCTCTTCTCCTCTACCCCCTATAAAAATCAAAGAAGCCCAAGACAGAAAATTGCTTATTTGAAAAAGCAATATCCAAATGCTTTCATCACTCAAATGCCCTTTTGAAAATATTGTCGCTGGTTATTACCCAGACAATACTGTCGATTTCTGTAGTCTGCAGAAAATCTTCCCTCAGATAGAAAAGTAGGACATTGGGCACCTATCTCGAAAAAATCAACCAATTTCCCTGCCACCTGATACATTTTTCACCTAGACAACACTTTCATTAAGGAGGAAATAGCCATCAACAATTCAAAGCCAAATGGAAATCAACTTCACACAAAAAGAAGCCACGAACTTAATGGCTTTCTGAGAAAATATTGCTGAGGAAGTTGGTGCAATTCTGGTTCTCTCCTTCTTATACAAAAAGCAGTTTCCCCAAAGCTATAACTAGAAGGCCCCAGACCACCATAATCACAGAAGTGAGCAGAAATGCGACCCACCCAAGTGCTTCCACATACCCAGGGCACTGTTTTCCTGGTCAGTGGAGAGTTGACTGTTTCAGGGAAATGCCTGGAATAGTAGCAACTTCTCACAAAGTCCTGCAATAGGTCTTAAGACTGATTAATTCTCTTTTTGGGCTGCTGGGGCATAGGCTCCTTCAAAAATCTTGGCTTAATTCTATATCAGGAAAGCTGATCTAGAGCAGAAGAGTCAGGAAATTCAGTGGGATTAGGTACCTTATAGTACTGCCTCAAAGAACTGGCCTTAATAGAGAACACTGACTGGTATGCTTTTTCTTTTCAGGAATAGCTGAAATTGATCAAAATGTTCAGTGGGCATCTGGCTTAATTTTCAAAGGATAGTACATATACATACCTAGTTCAGAGGATAGATACTGGTGGTCTCTTTCCTGCTATTTTTCCCTCAGTTTCCACATCTCTTAACATCCACCTTTGTAATAAGTAGAATTCCCCCAGTGTAGCTTCTAACAGTGTAGAGGTAGTAGTCCATGAAATATATTAATCACATTTTAATCTCTATTAAACGATTGGTATGGAATTTATGTTTTAAGAATACCCTAAATTCGAGGGAACAGATGACTCAAAATGTTTTTAAACACAAATTTTAGAAAGAACGTTCAATTTTTGCCCAGATTGGTTAAAAAAGCAACCAGATCATTAGCAAATTTGTTTCCTAGCAGAAATGCTGGGAACTAAATTGGAGGGTAAAAGGCCTCTTATTAGAATAGACTGTGGATCTGTGACTTGACCACAATAACATCTTCCAACCCCTTGTCAGAATCTCTGGACTCAATTTCTGAGTAACTTTTTGGTTAACATGCCCTGAGAGTGCTCATTAGATGTAATTCTTGACTCTGGAAATTGCCACAGGTGAGCCCCCAAGCAGGGTACCTCTACCTTCTGCAAGGAGGGGTCCTTCCTGTGTGCCCATGCCTGTCCTTCAGCTTGCTCCACTGAGAATAACTCAACTGAGGACCCCCATTCTTCAAAGCCAGAAACCATGTTTCCCTAGATTATCCAGTGTATGCTTCAATTCTGATAAAACACTATTGTCTGTTACTCCATTATATCATACTGAAAATATCCTGGAATCAGTCCAGAACTGACAGGAGAATAAAGAGTACAGGACTTTTTTATTTTTAACAAGTATTGTTACACCATAGGTTCCTCTCCTGCTGAATTCAGGCTTTTAAGTCAGTAATTCAGTAACATTCAGTAAACAGAAGACTTCCTCGCCTTTATTTAAAAAAAAAAAAAAAAAGATTTCCTGCTTCCCTGCATTTATGGCTGGAGTTAGCACTGTGGTGATTTTTGAATATCCTAGCTAATATGCTTTAGAAGGTAACTTTGAAGACAGATTTCTAATTAACTTCCATTGCAGTATGAAAATGAGCGTCTGGTTTGAAATAGGACAGACCCATCTCTCAATAAACACAAAAAGGCTCAAAATATTCAACCCAGAACAGGCATTCAAAGGACCCTGGGCCAGGAAACATACTTTGAAAACATTCACCTAAATACAGGCAGGGAGCTGTGGTTTAAATATACAGTGATCTACTGGATAGAGAGTTGTTTTCCCTTTAAAAAAAAATCTTCCCAAATTTGGGAGTATTTAAGGTATATTTCTATAAGCGGAAGCCTAAATATTTTTGTATTGGAGATACCTAAACAAACCTTGCTCCTTGAACATAATGTGTAATTACTCCTTGGGAAATATAATTGGGATTTGAGGGGCTTAAAGAAAAAGGTGCACTGTGGTATCAGCTAGGAGGCTGATTAGATAGATAGATAGGTAGATAGATAGATAGATAGATAGATAGATAGATAGATAGATAGAGTGTATCTGTCACTTTACTTGTGGTGTGAGTCCATAAAGACAAAAAAAATTATTCATTAAACTCCCTGGCTTGTGTCAATTCAAGGGGAAAAAATAAAATAAAATAAAGGTTCTGCCACCCCTGCCTTTTTGGAGTACAACTTGAAGAAGCTCCTGACAACCTACAGGCATCTATCTATTACAGTTTCTTACAAAGGTCTGGAGTGTTTTGGGGTGCAGCTACAAACATTAAATTCAGTTACTGTATCTGGCATTTAATAAAACAGATGGAGAAAGAGGCTTTGACCACTTCTTGGTCTGTGTCATTGCCCTAGAGATTTAATGAAGGGTTTTCACTTATTAACTTGCCTAAAACCAACCTGACTGGACTGCCCAATTCACCCTTCCAAATTCATTTCCATGGTAAAAGTCAGCTTCTTGCCTCTCCAGGAAAACAGCTCAGAATTTTACCGACAAATAACCATAGGACAAAATCCCTGGAAATACTGTCTTGGGTCACAGCCACCAGCCTTTTGTTTTTGTGGTGCGTGTGGATTCTAATCCCCGACACACAAAACAACTTTAGATGGGGGAGAAAAGAATGGACTTCTAAATCGCCTTCTCTATTTTATTGTTCACATTTTGTATTGTTTTGAGTGAAATTGCAAAAATTGTCTCCTTTCTCTGTATCGCCAAAAGGCATTCAGGTAATGAAGTCTGTAACTAAACGGTAATTGAATCAGCATAATTTGCACACTGAATGATTTTAAAATGCTCCCAGTTTACAATTAAAGGAGAATTAATGCGCTTGTTGTTGAGAACGCAGCGCATTAGAATAAATCCAGCACTGTTGTTGTAATGAGTGGAAAACGGTTTAACTGCCAACAAACACATTTAAAATTTAACACAACGTATTGATTTCACTTCTGCTTTTGATAGATTATTTTCCAGACTATCGAAATACTTGCTCCAAGCAATAAACTGCACCACAGCCACGAGCTTTTGCCGCGTATGTGAGCACAGTTCAAGGACATTAAGAACTGTCCCGAGATTCAGGTCCTACGTAAAGGTAATGCAGGGAGCAGGGGCAGGGGGGTTTCCGTGGTCAAGGGAATCGTTAATATTCCCCCTCTGTAGTTTTCACTTTGCGGTCCCTCCTCTTTTTTTCAATAAACAATTTCCTTACTTCCTCTGGCCAAACTTTCTGCCCTGCGTCTCTAAGTTCTCAATGTCAGTGGGTTCACTGGATACAGGAGGGGGCAAAAAATGATTGAAGATAGGAAATGAGAAGGACATTTTTTACATTCCGTCTGCGTTTCACCCGGAGAAGGCGCAGACTTCGGTGACAGTCAGAAAGGCTGTTCTTTTGGATTGGCTGCCCGGCTTTCACCTGTTTACCCCTACGTTGTCTTGTAGACGAGGACACTGACGCGCAGCGCCCTCTGGCGTCCGCGGCTGCCACGGTCAAGGAATAAAGGTGCAAAGATTAAGGGTTCTTGGATTCAAGCTGAAAACCCCGTATATACACAATCTTACATACACACTCACACACACACATTCATACACATTCATTAACATATACAGAGATCATACAACTAGCAGCCCTATAGTCAGAGGCACTAAGGTATCAGCTAGGAAATGCTCTTGTTCCCAGGATGGTGGAAAACCCTTGGGGTTAATGGGTGGCACCATTTACCCCTTCCCACTTATTCAACTACACCAGGCTGTCCCAGCGCTTCTCTCCCCTAGTCAGATCACAGAGAGCCCTCGGTATGCTCCTGCTGCCCAAAGGTTGGCTGTGTGGTTCTGCACACTGAGCACAACTTCACCAGCAGGATGAGAATGTCCCTGGCCCTCCCTGAAGCCAGATCAGAGAAATTGCACTCTCGGTCTTGGCTCTGCACTGTGCCCACAGTTACCAATTCATGGCCATCACAATAAAGTGTTTCCCTCAACTTCCATCTGCCCCCCCCACACACACACACACCCCTAGTTCCAACAGTGTGCAAAGTCTAGACCCCAGAAAACTCAGCTCTGGGAGGACTGGGATGGTGGCTTTGCTTAGTATTCTCTCCCTGGAGATAAGTCTGTCACTTCCTAATAAGGGGTTAAGCACTGGAACTGGGGTTCAGTTGTTTAGAGGAAAAGAGAGATTGGGAGGAGGAGGGTGAGCTGCTATAGGTTTACTGGAGCATCTCTGACCTAACTATCTGAACGCCTGTGGTGCTCCTGTCTGACAGCTAAACTTGTCCTGTATGAACCCTATAAGTCGAACAAAGTTACCTACACTTCTTTTTGTGCCACCTCCCCAAACTGGGGGCTGGGTGGGTAGATTGACTTTCAAAGTCACAGACCTGGGCAGATTCATTGCTTGCCACTCATCACTTCCATTTCCATTCATTTAAACTCTAGATAAACTAATGAGAGTTCCCTGTCTTCCACCCCTTCTCTGCCATCTCTCCCCATAAAGCATCCCATCTCGCAATCTCCTCAGTTTATGGGTGTCTAGGGCGCCCTAGATGCTGTGTAGAATCAGGAGCAGGAGAGGGGCAACCGGAGCAGGAAACCGGGGTGGAAACCCCGGAAAAGCCACAGGGATCAGGAGACCAGCTTGCCAAAGTTGTTTCAACACTGTCGCTAGGAACGTTGCTCCCGCTGAACTGGCTCTCACCCTTCTCCCGCGCGCCCCAGTTGCCTGGCCTTGAGACCAGGGTGGGATTGCTGGGGAGCGGAATTGGCAGCGACTTACCAAGTAGACGGTGGGCTGCAGGAGGAGAAGCACGTACCAGCACGCAGCCTGCATCCTCCCGCGTCTCAAACTTACTCCGCGGTGCCTTCGCTGAGTCTTTGTTCCTTCAAAAACATAGATCCACCTGACATCCACTTTATAGAGCAAGGAGCGCTCTCAGCAGCCTAGATACAAATGAAATTAGACATCCCATGACCATGCGGGCAAGGTTAGGCTTGGTGACCAAGCGGGGAAAAGGGGTCGTGACGGGAGGAGTGGACCAAAAAAGCCGGAGGTGGGGGTGGGGGGAGCAGGAAAAATTGAAAAGCGAGGAAATCCAGCGCCTGAAACCCTCAAGCGCGCGGTCGGCAGGCAGGCGGACAGGAGGGAGGGAGGATGAGGGGCTTCTTGCTCCCTGCGCTCCTTGGGTGCCAGTTCCGGGGCGGTGGAGCCAGGAGGTGGCGGGGCACACAGAGCCGCGTGCAGGCTGGTTCCGAGCCCAAGCGTCTCTGGCAGCAAGACCTGCCCTAGTGTTTGATGGCCGGGCAGCTCGGACTAGAGGCGGTGGCTGGTTCTTCGCCAGCTCTGGCAGTGCTCACAAACGTACACATCAGCAGAGAGAGATGGAGAGAGAGAGAGCGGGCGAGATTGGGCGAGGGGGGCGCGGGAAGAGGAAGGGGTAGGTAAAGCTGACCAGGATTAGGTGCTGGATATCTCCACATTTGGTGGGGTGGGGGTGGGGAAAGTGAATGCGATTTGCATACAGGAAAGCCAGGCTCAGTTTACCCAGTCAAGCCCCCTGCACACACAGAGATACACGCGCATACACACATACTACTTTTTTTCGAGCCAAGGGGCACAGCCAGTCGCTCTAACTTCTAGAGTGGAAGCCTACCCTGGTCTCTGAGGGTCACCTGCCAGAAGAACTCTGTCTCCCAACCAGTGGCCCTCCTCGCCACCTCTTCCTAATGCCCCACCACTCCACCCCAAGGTATTCCCCACCTTGGACTGTGGAGGCGAAGGATACGTACCGCACAGGACTTGGGGAGAATCCGGCGAGCAGGGACCGCTCTGGGAAGGCTCCATGGAGGAGCTACTCGGGCCTGGCGTCTCCGGCGCCCCGGACGTACCCTCCCTGGCGCTTCATCTCCATGCTCGGGCGGGAACCGGTCCTGCTGCCTTGTACAGGCTCGGCAGAGTCGGCGTCCCAGTGCCCCGGTCGCGCTCGGGGTTGGTTTCGCGAGAGCCTAGGCTTGGCACAGTTGGATTCACGGTGCAGGAAACTTAAGAGGCAAGAGGGAGGGGGAAGTAGAGGAGGAAAAAGGAAGAGAGAAAGGGAGGGCTAGAGAGAAGCGAATGCGCCGGGATACTGGGCCGGACGGAGGGGGACTGCCCGCGCTGGCTCTGGGATGAGCAATCCAAGGCTCCCTGCTTCCCGAGGCTGCCAGAGGATGGTAGAAACGACTTATGGAGAGGAAACTGGGCAAGTTCTCTCCTTGGGACTTGAACTTGAGAGATAAGACACTGGCTTTCGGAATAAAGCCACACAGCAGGCGCAAGCAGTCCGAGTTGCTAAGAGAGGGGTGGGGTGGCCAGAGCCCAGAGAATCCTGGCGCACCCTGCTGCCGCACCTCTCTACCCGTGGCACCGAGAAGCCTGAGAGCCACTCCGGAGCCGAGTCGCAGACTCTGTCCGTGGTGCTGCCCGGCCACTGGGGGACGCTCTGGAGTGCGCCGAGCTTCTAGACGCTGGTGCCTTAGTGCTTTCTCTTTAGGTCCGCGGCTCCGCTTGCCTAGCGCCTGGACTCGGGCAATTACATCGGCACGTGGGTGAACGATTCCTCAGAGACCAATTAATACCCCATGTAAATGGTCCCGCTCTCAGGCTCTCGGCGGGCTGGGCCCATAGGGAGAAGTAGGTTCTGCAATGTCTCTCTTGGCCGCAGTGTCCCCTTCCTGGGAGGCGTGAGAGAGGACTGCGACCGCCACAGGAGTGGAGGGAAGCGTGGTGGGGTGGATGTGCAGGGCGGAGACGGGTGCTGGAGGGGCAACCTCCCCGGCCCGCCTTGGGCGCCTACGTGGAGCGCCACGGACCTGTAGCTTGGAGGTCGGAGACCCTGGCGCTGCAGACCGCCAGCCATTCAGCGCGCGGGAGCCCAGCCGAGAGGACTGGGCGACCTTGCGCACTCGATTCCTCGCCGCGGGGTGGGCCAAGCGAAAGGACGGAGGGGGACAGTCTGGGAGTGGAAGTGGGGTGATGAGGGATGCTTCCAGTCTTTGCCACCACCACCCCCAGCTCCTAACACCTCCTACTCAACTAGCATAACCCAGTCTCTGCCTCTGCTCTCTCACTGTCTCTTATTTTCAATTCTCCCTTGCTGGCTCTAACGCTCAGTATCTTTCTCTTCTATAGCCTTTCTCTTTCTCATACTCCATGCCTGTCCCTCGGCATCTTTCTACCTCTTTCTGTGTTTCTCTCAGGATTCTTGACTCCCTCCGTCTCTGTATATCTATATATCTCTACTTCATCTCTCTATTCCTTCTCAAACCTTGTCCTTTTCTTATCCCCTTCACCTCGTCCAGGACACAGCCCTCAGGCCAGCTTCACCTACATCCAGTGAGATAAGGGGATCAGGCCCCTCTCGCCATAGGGACCATCAGCACCTCCTTAGGTGTCCAGATTTAGTCCAAAAGTCCGAGTGTGGCTGGGGACATTTTTCTTCCTCCTACGCTGCCAGTCACCTCTCCAAGCCTGCCCTTCTGCTAGACTCTGGCCTGAAATGATGCACTCTGCAAGAGGACAACTTGATACAAGTGCTGGGTTGAAATTTATCTCAGGAGTCTGAGTTAGTGGCCATCAAGAATCTCGGGAAGTCCTTTCCTCAAGTGTGGCTATCGGACACCTCAAGATCTGTTGTTTCCACTCAGGTCACTTGGGGCCCAGACACGATGTATGCCCTACACAAGAGGTCATGGATGACCACAGATTGAGTTACTCTGGGGACTACTGGTAACCCCCCATTCCCCAAAAGAGCAGTGATAAGCAGCAGAACCACCCTTTCCTAGAGCAAAGGAAAGAAGAGTCTCGCTGGGACCTCGGCCCGGAATCAGACCTCCAGTTTACATCCACACCATAGCATGTACCTCCCAGGCACTTCCAGGCCTAGGCTCCCCCTTCCAAGCTAAAAATAGCTCTTTAAAGAGCAAGCTCTTCTAATCTCAAGAGTTGTACACTGCCTTTGTGTCCTCTTGGAATTCACTGGGGCATATTCAGAGTAAGGCAGTGAAGCACATTTTCTAATAGGGACTCTAAAAATGCACATTAGAAAAAAATACACATTTATAGATAGCATAGTTGCAATGTTATCTTGGCTATTTTCACTTACCAGGTTTTTTCATGCTCTTAAAAAGTTTAAAGAAGAAAAATAAGCATCCATACCTGAAGCTGAAGGGTTAAAGTAGGCCAAAGGAAGCTTTGTCTGCTTCCACCCTCTGGGATTCATGAGGCCATCCTAAAATTGATTCCTGCTTGTACATTAGCTCTCAGAGCCTTCCCTGCTACAGTGTGGAGCTATAGTGAATGCCGCCTGCCTCTGCCCACATGCCCAAGGTCAGTGCTGTCAAAGCTGAACTTGCATCTGACCTTTGGGGAAAATAAGAAAGAATCAGGCCAGCTTTGGGATATAACAAGTTCTTTTTCTAAACCTTACTTCAAAAATATTCTGCCTCTAGTGCCATTTAGCCTTAAAAAATTACTGCTTGTGAAATAGACGATCAGGGACCTTAAAATCTCTGTCTGAATGGGACTGATTATTTAAGAAAAGCACCACAGGCACCTAGTAATGGGAACTGGTCTGATACTTTGTTCTATGACACAGGGTGCCAAAGAGCTTTTTATGGTAATGACCTGAGACCTTCTGCCCTGACATTCAACTCTCATGGATCCTATGAGACACTTGGCCTGGGATATGAAACAACAGTGGACTATTGGTTTTTTTTTTTTTTTTTTTTTTATCTCTTTGTAGGAGTCTTCATTTCCTGTAGTACTCAATTGCAAAAGGACACTAAGCCAAGTGACACTGAAAAACTCATTTCTGCTAAACCTCTCCAATTTTAATGACCTAGTACTGGTGGGTGGTGGGGTGGGGAAGACAAGGATGGCTGGTTCCCCTCCTTCTTTCCTATCATTTGCTTTAAAAAAAACTAAAAACAGTAAGGGCCTGATTCTCATATGTGCTCCTGTTTAAAGTAGGACCCTAATCTAAAATGCACTCTTAGAGGTCATCCATAATCAGCCTTACCAGGGTAGAACAAAAGTGGGATGATCCTTAAGGAGTAGAGTATTTGTGACATTTTTTTTTCACACTTTAGTCATACTGATAATCCTTTCAGAAAATACTTTCTAAATTTTGTGTGATTCAACTTAATTCACATATAAACTTATCATGAATAATAACCACAGTAAAACACAGTCCTCTGCCCTAGGTGTTTCCTAAGTCTACTTGATACAATCTGAAAGGAATACTATAAATAAGATATATTTATTTCCAAGAAATATAGCTTTAAAAGTATTAAAATAGGAGTCCCCATTGTGGCTCAGCAGTAACAAATCCAACTAGTATCCATGAGGATGTGGGTTCAATCCCTGGCTTCGCTCAGTGGGTTAAGGATCCAGCATGGCCACAAGCTGTGGTGTAGGTCGCAGGTACAACTTGGATCCCAGGTTGCTGTGGCTGTGGTGTAGGCCAGCAAAATTAAAGTGGGCTGACCCCAAAAGGAAACAGTGATATTAAAATTTTTTCCTGATAAAATCAGAATACATTAGAATTATATCTGAAATAAACTGACAACCTGCTAACTGTAATTAGCTATTTTGGTTCATTTGTTTGGGTTCATTTGCATGATTATCTTTTCGGGGGCGGGGAGGAATGGAGGAAAGAAGTAGAAAGTTTGAATTATCTTGGAGCTGGGTAGTAGAGAGAATAAGATTAACTTTGAGTTCTACTCTGCCCTAAAATGAACCTGTCTTAAAAATGCATGAATATCATCATCTTTTACCCAAAATCCAAGAAATATGTTGTTTTGAAGCACCCAGCTGTGGTCTTGCTTAAGCTTCAGGCCAAATTATATCACTTTGTACATAGTAAGTGCATGGTACCTGTATTTCCCCTAGTAGTGCCAAAAAACTTATAAAGTGTGTATTATCCATCTGCCTTAACCTCAATATAACATGGTATTTACACATTTTATGACCATGGAAAGTAACTAAAAATTCCCTGGCCTCAGAACCCTCCTCTAATACGATGAGGAAATAGAGTTGGATGATGT
The DNA here is from genome assembly GCF_054392235.1 of Sus scrofa. Taxonomy (NCBI): domain Eukaryota; kingdom Metazoa; phylum Chordata; class Mammalia; order Artiodactyla; family Suidae; genus Sus; species Sus scrofa. The sequence continues at coordinate 83,316,887 of NC_139391.1, read as the reverse complement.
CTAAGGTGCCTTCCAGTTCTAAAATGCTTTCATTCTATTTTTCTATGATTAAATGTAAAGTCATCTCAGGTTTAAAAAACTAGCTTCACAAAAAACAATTTTATTCTGCACTATAATTTTCAAAAATATTAACAGTTTAAAAGAATATATTCTATTCAGTTCATGTCAAAGATTTTAAGTCACGTGTGTTTGTGGGTTTGAGCCAAGGCCTCTGGGGTCATTTCTTCTTTGCCCCATCCTCATATCCTTTCTTCTAGGTCAAAGGTTGGCTCTATTGTATTAATTTTATCATTTTTTCATAGAAATTGTTCTGCAAATGTTTTTGATGTCACTGATTTATGAGAATCTACACTCACAGTGGCATTTTTATTATACTTACGAATATTGGTTTAAAAGACCCAAAGCCATTTCCACTACTTTTGCAGAATTCTTGAATGTCACCCAGGACAATTAAGAACCCCCAGGCCTCTCCATACCCCAAACTATTTTGCTAGTGGAAGGAAGAAGGAAGTATCATTTACAAAGTGATTTGATATTTGAATGTTGTAGAACTTAGTTAATAACCATGAGGCATGTGCGCTAAATTACCTTTACAAGAATGCTTTAATAACAAGATCACTGGACTAGAGAGAAAAAATAGCCGTCAAGCTCTGAAATAAAAAAAAAAATTAAAAGGAATCAAAAAGCTTTACATAGAAGGCATTTTCTTTTCTAGACGTAATTTATATGCTCAGTCTTCGTATCCATATTTCATTTATTCTGCTAGGTGAGGACAGAAGGTTCTCAAAGGTAGGGTAATTTTAATTATACTCACAGATTTTAAAAAAAGAATGAACACAATAAAAGAAATTGAAGAAAACCAGCATTAAAAACCAGCTGAATGTAAAAGATGGGAAGATTGGGGTCATCGCCCAAAAATCATAATTAAAAATTTTTTAAATACTGTGACTAAGCAAACCTTTGCATTATAATCTAATTACAGAAACTCTTCATGGTGGTCCCTCCAGGGATTATTAATTGACAGTTCCCTAAAGCAGAATCATTAAAGATAGAGAGCATAATAACCAATGTTCTGTTAACAAAAAGAAATGCAGTGTATGCTTTTAGCCAGGAAGAACTTTGGGACTCTGCATCATGGAGAGATAGAAGAAATTATGAGGAAAGAGTTACAAGGTCTTTGGTTACCTGAAAATCATAAGCAAGTCTGAAAATGCACATTTCATCTCCATAATTGAAATTACATGAATATTTTGAAACATACTTTTTTTTCAGTTTTTATTCTCATTCAGCAATATGAAAGATGACAAAACTTAAAAACAAGATGATTTACAGGCAAAGAACAAATGGCTCCTTCAGCCCAAAGATCATAATGATAAGAATGTCTTTGATTAGAAATCTTTTAAATAAGAGATATCACAGAGATGCAACAACCCTCTCAATTTCCCTTTTTAACATCAAATTAATGAAAACAACTACACTAGAATTTCATCATAATTAACTTCAAGGGTGATGCCATAAAATCACATTATATTACATTTTTCTGCTTCCTCTGGCTCTAATAATAAAATGCTCTTAATGAAATTCAAAGCAAAATATTCTAGCATCAAATTTTGTGTTAAACTAGCAGTAATTCCTCAAAGCTCCAGTTTTCAACAGGTTAATAATGTATACCATTTACTGAGTGCCAGGACTATCATTCCACTGTTTTCCTAGTGATTCTGTGAGCATCGGTCTGCTGTTCAGTTTTAAAAGGAAACCTCTCAGGTTAGCTAAGGTCTCCTTCTTCACAAAGGTTCTCCATGGAGGCCAACTTAAAACAAATCTCAGCATCATCAGATCATTCATTCTCACTCCCTGCATCTCATAACTTTCTTCTCTAGTTTAGTCAGCACCACCATTCTCTCTCCAAATTTTTCAACTAACCGTTCTTCTCAGATTATCTACATGCTATTCATCTTCATAGATTAAACATTGGTTCTTCTCAGGGATCCATCAGTAACTCTCTTTTTCTCTTTTCACCCAGATTAGACAATCCTGTCTATTTCCAGTTTTATTTATTATATAACACCCAGTGACCAACAGGTTCATAGGTTCACCTCTGATATTTTTCCTCACCCAACTATTCTATTGTCTATATGTCCATTTAGATGTCCTAGAGATACTTAGATTTAGCATGTCTAAATTCTAAAACTGAACACATTATATCACTGTGTTGCACTCATATCCTGTTAACTATTATGATAGATTCTGGAGTTCTCCACTTTAGAATATGATTAAGCCTATGCCCTTTGCCAAGTGACCTCACAGTGAAGTGGAGAAATATACCTCCCCCTATATGCAAATTTTGTTTCTTTCTTCTGTTCCCTTCCTTTCTTTCTCTCCTTAATTCCTAGGAAGTCCTTCCTCAGGATTCTTTTTAATCCTAATCAGACCCTTCAAAAGATATAGCATGTTCCTACCTGATCCTCTAACCACCAGAAGAACAGCAGACACCAGGTAAAAGCCGTATCTTCAGCATGGGTCCTGAAATGAAAAAACACATGAAGCAGACTAGAACCTGACCTGTGATCTGGATCATAGCCACCAAAGGTGACTTGTAGTCCAGCATATCCAAAAATAAGAAAAAAAAATGTTTACTGTTTAACCATAATATTCTGTGATTATTTGTTTTATAGCATTATCATAGTTAAAGCTGACTAATTGGTGATACCACTACTTTACTGGACAACCTAAGAATCAGATTTTTTTTAATGCCATCTTTTTTCCCTACACATCAAAAAATAAAATTACCAGAGTTTCCGCTGTGGCTCAGTGATTAACAAACCTGACTAGTATCCATCAGGACGTGGGTTCAATCCCTGGGCTTGCTCAGTGGGTTAAGGATCTGGCATTGCCATGAGCTATGGTGTAGGTTGAAGATGTGACTTGGATCCTGAGTTGTTGTGGCTCTGGTGTAGGCTGGTGACTACAGCTCCAATTAGACCCCTAGCCTGGGAACCTCCACATGCTGAGGGTGTAGCCCTAAAAAGCAAATAAAAAATAAAAAAATAAAAGATAATAAAATTACCAGCACTTCTCAATTTTCCACCTAATTATCCCTCCTATCTCTCCTCCCTTCTGTTTCTGTTCCTGACACTGTCTCAGGCTCACATTATAAGTCATTTAGTCTATGGCAATGGCCTTCTAACTGGTCTCCCCATTTTCAGCTTCTACCCCCACATAGATGCCCTCCTCTGTGCCACCTGAATAACAGAACTAAAATTAAAATGCATTCACATCACACACTTGCTTAAACCTCTTCACAACTTTCCAGTGCTTATAGAATCAAGCCAAACTCCTTAGATCAGCATAGAAGACTACTATTGAGTTGGCCTCTGTCCACTTGCCCATCTTCATCTCCTGCCCCTGACCCCTGCTTGACTGCATACTTCATGTTCATAGTTACAGGATCCTTAGAACTTCCAACACACAACTGCATGTCTCAGCTTGAGTCCTCTGCACCTTATTTCCTTTGAATTCTCTTAATTCAACCTTTAGGTGAACTTAGAATTTTCCTACAAACCCCTGCTCAGAGATCACCTTTCATTCTCTCCACTTTTCTCAGAGATCTGTGCATTAAAACATATTATTAATCCTTTACACCATGCTGCTTGTACATTTGTCTTCTACTGGACTGTGTCATTCACTTGCCTTACCTTGAACTGGACTGAGGTGTACTTTCAGCCACACTTGGAAAACACAGTATCCAGAAAAAGCCTCCTGTATGTCCTGCAAGAGAGCACATCGGAGACCCTAGAACAGCAAGTTTTCATCTACAAAGTGTTCAAATAGTGCGTAATTGAAAAAGTTTCAAGCAAATCTTAGGCTTGTAAAATGAGTAAAAGGAACAGGATCAGAGTGGGAAGCTTAGGGCAGAAGATACAAGCTCTCTCACCCTAAACACCCTCAAACGTGCGTCTCAGAATCAGGAACTGATGAGAAATATAGCCTGAATGGGTTACTCTATGACTGACTCATTAACCCTCCTCACTTCCAGGGCCAAGAGTGATGAAAAGTCCCTAGATGTCCCTAAATTACCCATAAGTACACACCAAATCCTATATCACATGTCAGTACTCTCAGATCCTGTCTTATCCCCTCCACCTCAGCACCAGGTAAAAGAGGAAAGTGGGTGGACAGAGGGGAGTTCAAGGAAGAAACACGAACACCAGAATCATAACTATCACCAACTCTGGATCTGGTAAATAGGATTAACTAGACCCACAGAAAAATATGACTCTAGGTTTTATGGTTCTGAACTCCTGAATGAAAGGAAAACTATGAGGCCCTTGGTCAAGAAAAAACACTAGCACTTTTTCCTATCACAGTTAAATTCCTGACATTATAGATGCCTGTGCTTCCTGCTTTATGATCTCTGAGGTCTCATTAAGAACCCTTGAATCATATTGCTACCCCTCCATTGATAGGACTCTAACATAACCTGTAGCCTACATTTAACCGAATTCAATGATTGTTCTCTTTTTTTTTTTGTATCATCATTTCTCCACAGAACCTTCCTTTCCAGGTTTCTTTCCAATCTCTGTGAAAATTCCTTCTTGTCTCCTTTGCTGGTTCCTCTGACTAACTTTCCCCAGGCTGTCAATTTTCTATCTTTCAAGCCTTCCCCTTTGACCTAAACTGCAGTCTAACATCTTCAGCTACCAGATGGCGTCATCATTCAAACGTCCTACTCTTGTCTGACACTCAATGTACAAGAGCGAACTCACCAATACTCCCAAAATCCCCCAAGCACTGACACAAAGTCCTGTTAACAGTTATCCTAGTTTTATTAGTGGCACTCAAATTTTCTTTGCACACAATCTTTTAACCTCAGAATCAGCTCCCATTGTTTTTGTGTATACCTCACACATCAGTCACACACACTCTCTCATCAAGTCTTCCTTAAGGAATATCCCTTTAATCCACCTTCTTGCAATCACTCTAGATCAGGTCTTCATTGTCTAATCTCTCTCTCTCTCTCTCTCTCTCTCTCTCTTTTTTTTTTTTTTTTTTTGTCTTTTTGCCATTTCTAGGGCCACTTCTGGGTTTTTTTTGTTGTTGTTGTTGTTGTTGTTGTTGTTGTTGTTGTTGTTGCCATTTCTTGGGCCGCTCCTGCGGCACATGGAGGTTCCCAGGCCAGGGGTTGAATCGGAGCTGTAGCCACCGGTCCACGCCAGAGCCACAGCAACGCGGGATCCGAGCCGCGTCTGCAACCTACACCACAGCTCACGGCAACGCCGGACCGCCAACCCACTGAGCAAGGGCAGGGACCGAACCCGCAACCTCATGGTTCCTAGTCGGATTCGTCAACCACTGCGCCACGACGGGAACTCCCACTTCTGTTTTCTGATGGATCAAATGTGGAATATGAGACACACTGTTTCTCCAAGGTTTTAGCCCTGAATACGCTGATTGCTATGAAGAAGATTGTGAAAGAAGAAAGTAAGACAAAGGGAGAAGAATAATCAGCAGCTGACTTTGAGATATGCATATGGAGGTTCCCAGGCTAGGGGTCTAATTGGAGCTCTAGCTGCTGGCCTACACCAGAGCCACAGCAATGAGGGACCCGAGCCGTGTCTGCAACCTACACCACAGCTCACAGCAATCCTGGATCCTTAACCCACTGAGCAAGGCCAGGGATCGAACCCACAACCTTATGGTTCCTAGTTGGATTCATTAACCAATGAACCACGACAGGAACTCTTTCTTCATTATCTAACATCTTGACAGCTACCTTCCAAATGTTTCCTCTGGCTATAATCTTTCCCAACTCCCATTAATCTCACTACTGTGAGCACAATAATGGTAGGGACTATGTGTAATTCATCTTTTCACAACTATGGTGCAATACACATAACAGATACTCAATAAATATTTGCCTGATGCATGCATCAATTCCTTATACCACCTCCAGATTATTTCTTAAATAATATATTTGCCCTGTTATTCCAGTGTGCACCAGAAAAAAAAAATCCTTCTTTTATTACCTCATATCTATAGCAGGGCTATTTGATATATTCATTTATTTTTTCTAATCAACCATTTCTTCAGGAGAACCCTCACTCAGACACTTGGTGCTTAAAACAGAAACTCAAAGCTTCTCTGGTTGAGTCTGGGAGAGGATGCTTAGCTCTTAGTCATTGCCCAGGATACCATAAGACAGGAGTTTCCAAACTTGAGTTTACTTAATTTTCACCTGGAGGGTAATTCGAATGCACATTACCAGGACCCACTTTCAATTACAATTCATTGGTCTGGGCTTTGACCCTGAAAAGGATGCATTTTAACTAGCAGAGAGGCAATCCTGGTGAACACTGTCAGAAAATACATTTTGAGAAACCTTACCCTAGAAGGTGATGGATGAGAATTTTAAATCCCCTTCTCACAGAATGACATCCAAATCTCTTGTGGTAACAATTAGGAGTTGCCAAAGCCTCACAAAAAGACAACAATTGAGTAAAGACTGAAGGAGGTGTGGGAGTAAGCCAAGGAGATATTTGTAGTAAGAGCTTTCAGGGCATAAGGAATGGTGAGTGAAAAAAGCTGAGAAAGAAGTACAACCTCATATATTAGAGGAACAGCAATAATGCCAATGTGTCTGGGGAAGAGTGAGCCAGGAAGAGAGGGCAAAGAGATGAGGTCACAGGTGACAGACTGGAGTAGCATCTCAAGGGCAATGGGAGGATTTGGCTTCATAAGTCCCCACGGGATATCCTTACATTGAGCAAAGCAGTGACACATCTGACTCATATTCTAACAAGATTATTCTAGATACTATGTCAAAGACATCCTTAAGGGGAGAAAGAGCAGAATCAGGAAAAACAGCATTTGTTGGAATAGTCCACACAAGAGGCAATGATGACTTGGTGACATAGATTGTAATAGAAGTGGTGAGAAATGAACCAATTCTGAATATATTTTGAAGGGAAAGATGACATAGTTTTCTGATGGATCAAATGTGGAATATGAGACACACTGTTTCTCCAAGGTTTTAGCCCTGAATACGCTGATTGCTATGAAGAAGATTGTGAAAGAAGAAAGTAAGACAAAGGGAGAAGAATAATCAGCAGCTGACTTTGAGATTTGCTAACATATTAAGTTAGAGATGTATAGTAGACATCCATGTGGATGTATTGAGTATTGTGAGTCAAAAATCCAGGGGAAATGTTTAGGCTGAAAAAAATGCATTTAGATATGATTTAGATGCTATCAGCCTCTAGAAAGTATTTAAAGACACGAGATCATCAAGGGAATCAGTGTAGATGAGGAGGAAAAGAGTCCTTGAGTGCTTCAGTGTTAAGAGGTCAGGAATGGGGTGGATCCAGCAAAGACTGAGAGGGAGCACTCAGTGATGTAGGAGGAAGCCAAGAAAGAGAAGTAGGCAACTCAATCAAACTCTTTGATTGGTTAAGTAAGATTGGAAATGACGGCCGAGTTTAGAAATATGGAAATCTTTGGGAACTTGACAAAAGCAGTTTCAGGGGCTGAATGAGGGAGAAGCGGAGGGCGGTAGATTCAAGAAAGAAATATAAAGAGAGAGTGTGTATACACAGCAAATACAGACCAATCTTGCAAGATGTCCTTTCACCCTCTTAATTTCCTTCTCCATGAGTCTCCATAACATCTAACATCAGTCTGCTCATTTTGGCAATTTATCATATTGCACCCTCCACATTACTTAACTCCTTGTTATGTTTATATCTTCCTTCTAACTAATTTGTAACCTCTTAGTGAAGAGAATCAATAAACCCTGTGACATCTGTAATACGCCCTCAGAGCTTGCACAATGCCGTGCCTACAGTGAGTATTTGAAAACATAGGAGGAAATAAATATTTCTCTAATGACATTCTCTACCCCTTTTTTGAGCTCTTCTGCCTGACTATAATCTCAAGCAGACTGTAGGTCAAATTTCTACTCCTCATTCTGCCCTTTGGGGACCTTCACAAAATGGTTCCACCCAAAGTGTATATTTTAGCATTTTCTTACATAGCCCTCTGTTTTAGTCAGAATGGTTTATTGACCATTTCCTAAAAAGAGGCCACTTATTTTTACATGCCATTAATTCTTGCTCCAACCCAAGGGCTTTTCTCTCTCTGAAATGAACCAGGAAAGAACTCTAATTTCATCTTTTGGTGCTCTTTGTTTTAATATACAGTTACTCCAGATTTTAGGCTTATTATCTGTACTTCAACATCATGACCAGTCTTGTACTATCTATTGGATTCAAAACTTCTATTTTTATATACCTTCTACTATAAAAAAAAAAAGTCAGGAGTTCCCTGGTGGCTCATCGAGTTAAGAATCTGGCATTGTTACTACTGTGATGTGGGTTCGATCCCTGGCCCAGGAACTTACACATGACCTGGGTGTGGCAAAAAAGAAAATAGACCAAAATCAGCATTTTCAGTTTTCTGTTTATCTATTGATCAAACGGTATTTCAGGATCAATGAAAAATCAAATGGTAAACAAGATATAGCCACACGTGAAGACACTTAATGAACAACTGATGTATGTTAGAATGAGTAAGTGAGATGGAGGATGGATGAAAAAGGCTTTGCACTGCATAATTATTTCATACATCATACATTGTCTTCTTTAATCCTCTCAAGAGCCATAGGTTATTGGTAGTATATATTTTATAAGCCTACAATGAAATAGTGTTAAAGAGATCGACTTGTCCAAGGTCCACAGGACACTGGAACTTAAATCTCTGGCTCTAGAATCCATTTCTTTTCTATTTCCACCATAGTTGTTTCCTGAATAAAAATATAAAACCACTTGAAACCTAATTCAAAGTCATTTTGCAACTCTTTTCATTTAGAATTGAAGAGGTTTGGTTGGATTTGTTTTTCAATGAAATTGTAATTCTTTAACTTTCTTTTTCCCTCTTTAATAACATATGAACCACTAGTCCTGCAATTGACTTGATCATTTAACTTAGCAAAACATTTCTTTAAAAACTTTCTGCTCTTGATTCTTTAGGTCTTAAAAGCCTGTCAAACTACAACTGATTCAAACAGTAATGATTTACAAGTCTGAGTTTCTGAAAATTATGATAAAAATGTTCTTTGGAAATACATTTCCTCTTTGGACTGGACTTCTTTTTGCCACAAGACTTTCCACTCAGATTTCTGATATTTAGAGAACAAAATAAATAGTTTATTAAGTAACGCTTTCTGAGCCTAATGTGAACTGCACATCTCAAATGTATTTTAAAAGATACTCTGTTCACTTCCTCAGGGTAGGAACTCTTGTGAATTTTGAAAGTGTTCTTAACACTCTTAGGTCACTGGGTACCATTAGAGAACTGAGTAAATAATTGCTAACAAATATCCCCAAATGATAGACTCCTTCAAGTTTAGCAATAAAAGTTTGGCGATTTTTTTTTTTTTTAATAGCCATACCTGAGACATATGTAAGTTCCCAGGCCAGGGATTGAATCCGAGCCACAGCTGTGACCTATGCCACAGCTGCAGCAATGCTGGATCTTTAACCCATTGGGCCACAATGGGAACTCCAAGTCTGGCAATCTTATTTGCTTTACTTTTGATCATGAGCTCTAAGAAAGGAAAAAAAAATTAAAAAGGAGAGTTATTTGGCAACATATGATGCCATGAAGGAAATATATTCCCTAATGAGCTGCACCAATTCATTATAGCAGTCAAGGAGTTTACTCGGAATACCAAGTGCTGTGCTCGCCTAGAGGGCCTCAGTCTTAGCTTATTTCCCAAAGTCATCATCTGTCCCAAAATTTGAAGATATGCTGAGATCTTCAAAGGAGTTGTATATAAAACCCAAGTGCTGGAGCTCCCATCATGGCTCAGTGGTTAACGAAACCAACTAGGAACCATGAGGTTGCAGGTTCGATCCCTGGCCTCTCTCAGTGGGTTAAGGACCCCATGTTGCCTTGAGCTGTGGTGTAGGTCGCAGACATGGCTCGGATCCCACGTGGCTGTGGCTGTGGCTGTGGTATAGGCCAGTGGCTACAGCTCCAATTCGACCCCTAGCCTGGGAACCTCCATATGCCACAGGTGCGGCCCTAAAAACCAAAAAAAAAAAAAAAAAATTTAAAAAATTAAAAAAAATAAAACCCAAGTGCTAATTTTTAAAATTATCTTTGATAAAGCAATATAAATTTGGAATAATTTAACTTTAACTGTATATTAGTAATTATTTTTCTCAAATTATGTCATGGTAAATTGTGAGTCTGCAATATGGAGATATTGGATTTTAGCTTCTACAATTCAAAGTAAGGTGAACTGTATTAGATATGCGTTAATTTTTTGTGAAACTGACATTCTATTTGACTAAGATACTAAGATATTATTTGTTTTTACATTTAAAACCTCAAGTCTACAATTTCTACCTTGTATCTTAGGTTTCAGAATTAATTAATGAGACATCACCTTTCCAAATACTGCACAAGAATCTGATGAACAAGCTGATTGAAAAACTAGATATATGCTTTCTTTTATCATTTTTTAAAAAAGAATAGAAATGCAATGATGATTAACCCTGTTTATTTCTCTTCTGCCAAATCTTAATGGACTTCTAGAAAGTGAATACCTTTCAGTGAAAATGGACAAAAATAACCCTCAATGAAATGATTATGGAGTGGATTTTCCTGTTGAAAAGTCAAGATGAAACCTGAAGAATATCAGTTTATGCAGCAGACATCTTTCATTCTTTTTTTTACAATGTGAGCAAATGGAAGATGAAGGAACAGTCTTCACCCTTCATCATAGGTTCTGCTATACTCCAAGATTTACAGTGACCATTTAAATAAAAAAATAAAAAATAAAACTGCACAAAGTAAGAAAAGGAAACTGTCAGTCATTGGAGAGTTGACTATCAAATATATTTTCATGTGGGTGTTTTACAATGAGTTTATGACTGTTAACCAAACTAAGACCTGACCTCAAGGATCAACAAAATTTGAAAAATGAAACCATCTAAACAAAGAAATATTGTTTCCTTTATAGTACAGTTTTTAAGAGTTAGTGCCCAGTAAGCACCGCATAAACTCTGTTTCACTCATGATAAAATTGCACTTGAATTTTTAGTGACTGAAGCCATAGTCAGAAGAGAAGGAAAACTGATCATTTGCATCATTTTTTAATGTAAAATTTCACATGCCTTGATTCTGACAATGGTGTGATTTGTAAAGGGCGCTAATTGTGGTCAATTATTACAGTCCTCTAGCGCCACCTAGTGTTTCCCACATATTGATGTAGCACTGCTCACCTATGAAACCAAATTAACAATTTCTTACAAAGGTTTTCACACATCCCAAATGAAAGGAAACAACAGGAGGACTTAATGGCCTGATTTTGATACCTTACAGTTGAGGTATTTTCCATTCTTTTCTTTAGTACTTGTAAATTACTGAAGGTCTCTTGTCATTTTTGTTGAACTCAAACCTTTGGGGTTCACTTCCATTGAAAAACCCCTAGCCTAATAATTGTTTCCTGGCAAATCAATGTAATTATAAGATTGACCCCGTTTTTGATAAAACGTAGGTCACTTTGAGATGGGTTCACTTGTGCATTTCAGAGTGGAAGATCTACACATATAAATGCTGAGTTTACAGAAAGAGCCAAGGAAACATGGAAACAAAGGGTGACCATTGCATACCCAATTTTAGTAAACTGACTTAAATAAAACTGGTTAAGAACATTCTCAGTTTCTTGTTATTATAAACAGTGGTCACAAAAGAAGATTAAGGTAGGAGACATCTACCCTTCCACAACCTCATTACCAAGTACAATGAAAGCATCTGTCAGATCACATATGCTGCACGTATAGACATTTGTTAAAAACTATCCATAAAGTCTATAAGTTTAATAAAGCCCCAGATCTCTTCTTTCTAGTGCTCAAAAGTCTATCTTGTGTGAAATATCCACTAGACGCAAGTGTGGCAACATCCTTGAGGCAGAATTTCATTGTATTATGATCTATTTTAGGCAATTAGAAATCATCTTAAACAAATGGCTGGGTATGAGACCACTGAGGGATAAAGTTTTAGGCATTATCCTTATAGATTAAAGCTATATATCTTTAATTTTATTTTGTGATAATTACTGAAAATAACTTTGTTGATGGATAGAAAATACGATGTCTCAAAAATGATCCACCCCGAATGTCAGATATGTTAGGCATGTTACAGAATAACTCCAAGGAAAAAAAAAAAATCCCCTTGTTCATCTTGAACAGGCATGGGAATGAGACAGTGTCTACCTGTGCCTTGAGAAAATATCCTATTATTCTTGTTCTGGTTTTCTCTTCCTCACATCTCTTTATCAAAGTAATCCAACAACTAGAGAAATGTCTTTGCTTCTAGATAAGAAGTGCTAGGATTGGGTCAGATAAAAAGCATTGTCTAAGGAAATAGAATTGCAGTCTGGATCTTTCAAATCCAGATGCACACAAGGAAAATAAATTAGCTTAGTCAGCACATGGAAAAGCCAACATTTCTGTGCAACTCTAGTCAGGTAACAAAGGAGGAAAGAGAAAGCTCATCATTTTGGCCTAAGCAGCCTTTTTCCCCATTTCCAGTCAAGTGAATGAATGGAGAAGAATCTAGGTTCACTTAAAACTGCTACAGTTTCTTCATTTACAAAATGCAAATGGGAGCAGAAATATAACAAAGGGCACCTGATGCTCAAAGAGAGATGTGATAGCACCCTGTACTCAACTTTTAAATAAATATTTCAAAAGGAACACTTGTTTTGTACCAAAGAAGGTTCACATTATTTTATAAAGTTAATACATTTTTGTTTTGAAAAATAATGAGTAAATATATCATTTAGTGTCAACACACTAGGAGATACATCCAGGCTAATGTAGTCCCCTTCCTTGAGGTACCTTGATCCATGTGACTTAAAAGATGCCATAGGGTTGCTATGTGCCTAAATGTCTCCCCATTTACTCCATGAAATGTCATTGTCCCTTCTTGCTGCACCGCAAATTCTTACTTCAGAGCTAGTGCTCTGATTTCGATAACCCTAAAGGAATCAGTTCTCAGTGTTAAATCCTAGAAGCAGAGGTAGTGAACAGCCTAAAATTGTATGCAAATTACTGTAAATTTATATATATGCCCTTTCTTTTGTTGTTCTAGAAAGTGTTTTTCAAAGCTTTAATTAGATATTCACAAGTGTGTCGCTGCTCTAACTCAAAAGAGCTAATGACCATGGCCCACAATATTTAACTAGATCCTCAATGATCTTGTTATTATGGATTCGTGTATTACAGGCACACAGTTCTCCTGACAGGACACTGAGAATCCACGAAGAAGTTAGATAGACGGTTGGCGGGTAAGTACTGCCTTGCACGACCTAGGCCTAAAGCATCAGGTTCTGTGATTAGAATTCATGTTTGAGAGAGGCTGGGCTCTGGGGAAGACACATCTGGGGCCACAGTCCTGCTTCATCCCTCACTCTGAATGACAATGGTCCAAGCCACCACTGACCACTGCCTGCATCCCCACTGTAGCCCACTGACTGCTTCTGCTCCTGCCCTTCCTCAGTCCATTCTCAGTGCAGCAGCCAGAGCAACACATTACCCTATGTTCCATCACCCAGCTTCATGGTCCCAGGCTTCTCCTGACTTCCCACATCAGCCAGCAGGTGTACAGTGCAGGCCCTGTACCACCTTCGCCTCACCTTTCCTTTCAAACACCATCTCCTCCCACTTCCCTCCTCCTTCAGGTCCTCTTCTCCAGCAACTGTTCCTCAAGCTGGAATGTCCTTCTCTATACCCTGTCTATTCCCTCAGTTCTTCAAGGTCTTTACTCTCAGGTCAGCTTTTTGGAGAGTTCCTCCCTCATCCTGAATTCCTTCACACACACCCACATCCTCCGCCTCTGCCCTCACCGTCTCCCTTTCCCTGCTTCATTGCTTTCCACTATATATCACCATCTGACATATAATTCTTTAGTTTCTTCTCTTTATAATCTCCCCCATGCCTAACCACCATCCCCCACACGCTCAATCTCCCTAGATATGGGTGAGCAAGCTTTTTCTATAAAGGGCCAGGGAGTAAATATTTTGGCTTGGTGGGCCCTTTGGGTCTCTGTCACAACTTCTCAACTCTGCTACTAAAGCAGAAAGAATTCATGGGCAATATGTCATTAAACAGGTGTGGCTATGTTCCAATAAAATTTTATTTACAAAAACATATGACAGGTGCCAGATTTGGCCCATAGCTGGTAGTTTGCTACCCTTGCTCTAGGATAATAAACTTTATGATGCAGGGACTTAATTTGCTTTATTCACTTTTGTATCCCCATCACTTTGAAGAGAGCCTGGTACAAAGTAGTTCCTCAATAAATTCATTTGTGGGATGAATTAATGCCCTTTACCAAGGTATCAGTTTATCATCAGTATCATGAGTTTTGGGGGTTATCAAAAATAAACAGTTCGTGAAAGTATGTCACCCAACTAGCAGACTAGGTACACAGTCATGGTTAAAATTATTCTGAACTCCATATCCCTCCCAAGAAGAATATATTAAAAAAAAAAAAAAACTAGAAGAGAAACAGAATTTATAGGAAAATCGAAACTATGTATTTGAGAAAATATTGCAGGGAGAGAAGACATTTTGCCTGGAGGAAACCCAGAGAAAACATGTTCATTGCCTTCCTAAATTTGAAGATTATTTTGAGCGAAAGAGAATATCTGTATACTTTGTGGCACCAAAGCAGGTAGAGCTAGGATCATGGGGTAAACATTACAGAGAAATGGAGGACTGTTTATTGTAGGGGTGTGCTTTCTAATCACCCCTGGAGGGGAGAAGCCACATTCATTTTCCTCACCGATGTACCTGAATGCCCCAGCAGGAGGCCTTAAGATGTAAAATCAGGAGTTCCCATCGTGGCGCAGTGGTTAACGAGTCCGACTAGGAACCATGAGGTTGCGGGTTCGGTCCCTGCCCTTGCTCAGTGGGTTAACGATCCGGCATTGCCGTGAGCTGTGGTGTAGGTTGCAGACGCGGCTCGGATCCTGCGTTGCTGTGGCTCCGGCGTAGGCCGGTGGCTACAGCTCTGATTCAACCCCTGGCCTGGGAACCTCCATATGCCGTGGGAGCGGCCCAAGAAATAGCAACAACAACAACAACAAAAAGACAAAAAGACAAAAAAAAAAAAAAAAGATGTAAAATCAGTGCTAGTTGAATGGATAACTGAGAAGGAAGAGTGAATAGTCTAATCTTCAGATCTGACCAAACCTGGAAGAGGTTCTCTTAATTTATGGCTTGGTTCACAAGGTTCATGAGGGACTTTTCCCCAGAAATAAACCCACATACCTGTGGTCAATTAGTCTATGACAAAGGAGACAAAAATATACACTGGAAAAAAGACAGTCTTCAATAAATGATACTGGGCAAACTGGACATCTACATGTAAAGGAATGAAATGACAAAGCTTTCTAACATATACACTAAAATAAGCTCGAGATGGATTAAAGACCTAAAGATAAGGCCAGATACTCTAAAACCCTTAGAGGAAAAACATAGACAGAACACACTTTGACATAAATCTCCCCAATATCTTTTTAGATCCACCTCCTAGAGTAATGAAAATAAAGTCAAAAATTAACAAATGTGACCTAATTAAACATAAAAGCTTTTGCACAGCAGAAGGAAACCATAAACAAAACTAAAAGACAACCTGCAGAGTGGGAGAAAATATTTGCAAGTGAAGTGGCCAAAAAGGGATTAATCTTCAAAATATATAAACAGCATATGCAGCTCTATATCAAAAAACAAACAAACAACCCAGTCAAAAAGGGGAAAGATGATCTAAATAGACATTTCTCCAAAGAAGAGAGACATATGGCCAAAACACATGAAAAGATCACTAATTATTAGAGAAATGCAAATCAAAACTACATTGAGGGGAGTTCTAGTTTTGGCTTAGCATGTTAAGAACCCAACTTAGTGTCCATCCCTGGCCTCGCTCAGTGGGTTAAGGATCTGGCCTTTACCACAATAAAACTACATGGAGTTATCACCTTACACCAGTCAGAATCGTCATCTTTAAAAAGTCTACAAACAATAAATCTTGGAGAAGGACTGAAGAAAAAGGAACCCTCCTACACTGTTGGTGGGAATGTAAATTAGTGCAACTACTATGGAGAACAGTATGAATTTTCCTTTAAAAAATAAAAATACAACTACTATATGATCCAGCAATCCACTACTAGGCATATATCTGGAGAAAACCGTAATTTGAAAAGATACATGAACTGCAATGTTCATTGCAGAACTATTTACAATAGCCAAGACATGGAAGCAACCTAAATGTCCACTGACAGAAGAATGGATAAACAAGATGTGGCATTTGCAGCAACATGGGTGGACTTAAAGAGTTTCTCCTAGTAAGTAAATCCAACAAAGAAAGATATCATATGATATCACTTGTATGTGGAACCCAATTTTAAAAGGTACAAATGAACTTATTTACAAAGCAGCAACAGACTCACAAATCTCAAAACCAAATTTAGGGTTACCAAAAGGGAAATGTGGGAGGGAGGGATAAATTAGGAGTTCGAGATTAACATTTACACACTACTACATATAAAATCGATAACTAACAAGGACCAACTGTATAGCATAGGGAACGCTACTCAATATTCTATAATAACCTATACCAGAAAAGACTCTGAAAAAAATGGATTTGTATGTATGTAAAACTGAATCGCTTTGCTGTACACCTGAAGCTAACACAACATTGTAAATCAATTATATTCCCAAGGACTTTTTTTTAAAAAAAGGAACTTTTCGACCACTTGCTAGGATGCAACACAGGTGACATCTTACATATAACTATGATACATTTGTCATCAGTGCATAACTGTGAACTAAACACACTTTGGTCAGATTTCACTAGCTTTTCCTCTAGTGTTCTTTTTCTGTTCCAGGTTCCCATTAAGGGATCTAGATAACGCTTAGTTCTTAGGTCTCCTTAGGGGCCTCTTGACTAAAACGTTTTCTTAGACTTCTCTTGTTTTAAAGAAACTTGAAAATTTCTGAGGTACATTGTAAATTGTCCTTCTGGTGGAGTTTATTTTCTCCATGATCAGATTGGGTTTATGGGTTTGGAAGATAAAGATCACAGAGGTAAAGTGTCACTTTGGATCACATTATAGAAAAGGCACATGTCATCAACATGACTTACGACTGTTGATGTGAACAATGATGTCCTGGCTGAGGCAGTGTTTGTCAGGTTTCTCCACTGTAGTTACTGTTTCCCTCCCCCCCCCCTTTTTTTTTTTTTTTTTGCTATTTTTGAAAACAAGTCATTATATAGCTCTCACTGGGGAGTGGGAGGAACAGAGCTCCACCTCCTGGAGGAGGTAGTGTTTGCATAAATTATTGGGAATAAGGAAGATTGTCTTTTCTCCCTATGTATTTATTTGTCACCTGGTCATTTATATCAGTATGGACTCATATTTATTTTATTCTTTAGGTTACAATCCATTCTTAACCATTACACATTTTATTGCTCAATCTTTCCAGCTTTGGTCACAAGCAACCTGAACAAGTTGTGCGTATCTCTTGGACATGCTCCTATCTTTTTGGTTTTTGAGCATTTCCTAATTTCTGGCACTACAAGATGTCCCAGGATCATTCTAGATTTAGCCATGTCTCCAAAGAGGCACTAGTTCATTTTATCAAAAAATAGTATTAGAAACCAAGATCTCTGCTCTGAGTATGCTTATTGCTAATAGGGTGTCACTGCGTCTAGGCCCTCTCAGCAGACAGAAATAGAAAAATACATGTATGTATACTAACCTAGGTAACGTGAGTTACAAAAATATATACTTATTTGTGTCTATCCATCTTCATCTTTATTAAGTTAAACATGGTTTCATAGTGGTGATTTGGTTTCTAATCCAGTATTTCATGGTACATCTATCCCCTCCTGCCCCTTCTCACTTAGGTATAACCTCCTCCCCAACTCAGAGAAATCTGGCTCCCATCATCTACCATCAATTTATTCATTTGCTCAAAACTCAAGTATATATGCATAGCAATTACTGAAGTGTTAGCCATACAGTTACCATTGTTCACATTAGGCACTTTACATATATGTTATACATCTTGTCTTCATGACAACATATTCCATAGATAAAGAACCTGAAATTTGAGCTTTTAAATTACTTTCCCAAGGTCACACATCTACCAAGTCTGGAACTGGAATTTGTTGGGGTTTTTTTTGGTCTTTTTCCCATTTTCTTGGGCCACTCCTGTGGCATATGGAGGTTCCCAGGCCAGGGGTCCAATTGGAGCTGGATCCGCCGGCCTACACCAGAGCCACAGCAACGCAGGATCTGAGTCGTGTCTGCAACCTATACCACAGTTCACAGTCAGGGATCGAACCCGCAACCTCATGGTTCCTAGCTGGATTTGTTAACCACGGGAAATCCTGGAACTGGAATTTGAACCCAAGGTCTGCCTGTTTGGAAAGCCAATGGTCTAGCTATTTTACATACTGCTTTTCAATACTATTTTTTAAGGGGGGAAGCTAGTTTGTAATATACAGTTTGAAAATGAACAAATGTATTGAGTTTTGATTATAAAATATATTCAGGTTTATTATAAAAATCTGAAAAGTTATTTATATGGTTCTATTTTACTATATTTACAATTTGGTAAGCTGTTTCTTTCTTAAATAATATATGTGCATTTCTGTACCTAATGAATACTCTGTAAATATAATTTTTAAGGACTACTTAATGTTCCATTGAGTCAGGAGACTGTAATGAGCGGAACTACATCTCTATTGTTGGAATTATATAATTCCGCATTCTTTATCAATGTAAAAAGTGCTGAAACTCATTTTATATTTCCAAGAGGATAGAATTACTGGGCCGAGGTGTTTAAGGTTTTCAACACACTTTGCCAAATTGCTGTCATAGGAAATTGAACTAATTTAATTCTCCCCAATATTATCAGAGTGGTTGTTTCACTGCCACATTTTATTATTATTGTTTAAGAAGCTATCTCTACTCTATGAATGGCCATTAGAATTGACTCTTATTCTTATCATGACCAACTGCAATTTAATTTCCTCAACCTTCTACTTCCAGGTATTAACTGATTCCAAAAAGAGTTAAGCTCTCTGTATAGAATTCTAATTAAACAGTGAAAAGTGTATGTATCACTTGAATTGTAAAGTATTGTTCTTATTAATATATTTTATGAAGTGATATATTCCCAACCTCTAAGGCTTAATCTTGATTTGTTTACCACCCCTTAAATAAGAACTCTTAGTGGACGTTCCTGTTGTGTCACAGCAGGTTCAGGATCTGGTATTGTTTCTGCAGCAGTGAGGGTTCTATGTCTGGCCAGAGCAGTGGCTTTAGGATCCACCTGTGGCATAGTTCACAACTGTAGCTCAGATTCGACCTCTGGCCCAGGAACTTCCATATGCCATGGATGTGGGGGAAAAAAAAAAGGAAGGAAGGAAAGAAGGAAGAAAAGAAAAGGAAAGGAAAGGAAAGGAAAGGAAAGGAAAGGAAAGGAAAGGAAAGGAAAGGAAAGGAAAGAACTCTTGGTAATATCAGTTAAATAAATCAACTACTGTTTATATCTGTAGTTGGCTGGGCTACCATGCTCTGATCCTGTCCCAAAGCTTATTAGCTTATTATAAGGAGTCCTAAAATCTATGTGTGAACCAAGAGTCATTTATAGATTGAATAAATAGTATGTATTCTATAGAGTACTGTTTTTCCAATGAATGTATGTTTTGTGAAAAACATAATTTTCTATTTCAAAGCATTGTTGAATTCATAATAGCTTTTGTCATCAAATATTTTTTCAGAAGATCTTTAAACTATAACTGCTCTTATGGGGATTTTAGAGGTTGAAAGACATTAAAAATGTTTCTTCATATTCAAAAATGTTAGAAACTACTTCAGGGAATGTCAAAGTACACACACATGTAAATTTGGTGGTGACAGGCAAAGCAGGCACTTACACATGTCATTCAAATTGTCCTTCCTTAGGAGTTCCTGTCACAGCTCAGAGGTTAAGAAACCTGACTAGTATCCACTGCATTGCTGTGGCTGTGGCGTAGGCCGGCAGCTGTAGCTCTCTGATTAGACCCCAAGCCTGGGAACTTCCATATGCCTCGGGTGTGGCCCTAAAAAGACAAAGAAAAAAAAAATCATCCTTATTTAGCTTGTGTTCTGCATCGGGTACAAACTTTGTTTTCTATTCCCTTTCTGAGAAGCTCAATTACTGTCTTTTTTTTCAGTGAGGAATGTTGTCATAGTTTAAGAAAAAAAGAAGAAATGACAATATCACCCACATTCAGAGCCAAATTTTCCTTAAGCCCAAAGTATTTGGGGCGAATGCAAACACTGCTAAAACCTTCCCTCAGTTACTATATGTATTTACTGTCTTGGCCCCTGATCTCAGACATCTTCCCACAACTTAAATCAGGGGCTGTGTAGTTTGTGCAGTGTCAAGAGGAGTTACAATTAAGCCAGGCTCTCACCAGCTGATGGGGTGGTTTTCTGGGATTCCTTTGTTACCATTTAATTTTCATTCTTCTCACAGCTCTTACCAACTTCTAACAGACTTTGTGATTTACTTATCACCGAGTGATTTACTATTTAGTTCCTCTTTCCCTTCACTAGAATGTAGGCTTCACAAGGACATAAATCTTTGTTTTATTCATTGATGCACCCACAAACCATAGAACGATGCTTAGCCCACAGTAAGTGTTCAATGAATATTTGCGGAATAAAAGAAGGAAGGAATAAATAGATGAAAAAAAAAACAGTAATATGTTCCTGGTGTTTCAATAATGGCCCCCAAATTTCCTAAAGTGAAACAAAGAGAGAAATGTGGCTTTATTAAGCATATGTGCTGAAAATTGTTCATGATGTCACAGTCTGAGCTCCCTCTGAAATCAAAGATTGACATAAAGTCTTCAGCACAGGTAGTTTATTTGGGGAATATGATCCAGGGACCAGCAGTGAGGGCCCAGTGAGAGCGAAACAGAGAAAGAGGAAAGAATAATACAAAGATGCAATACTGAGCTTGTCACCATTGCAGGTGACTGATGCTTGATCCTTCTGTGACCTTCTGAGGAGCCTTAGGAAATGTCAGAACTGTCCACTCAGAGCACAAAAGAGAGACAGATGCACTTTATCCAACAGCTTCTGTCTCCAGTGGTCAAGGATGATTCCACTCCCAGAGCTTGCAGGGAGGTCAAGCTCTTGGCACCAGAAGCTGGAAGCATAACATATGTAGCACAGATGACACCTGTGAGAAACTTCCTGAACAATGCACAGAGCAAGTTACTGAGGTGTGGAT
Source organism: Sus scrofa (assembly GCF_054392235.1). Classification (NCBI taxonomy): domain Eukaryota; kingdom Metazoa; phylum Chordata; class Mammalia; order Artiodactyla; family Suidae; genus Sus; species Sus scrofa. Next base: position 83,295,522 of record NC_139391.1, on the reverse strand, counting down.
AAGAGGAAAGAGGATGATGGAGTTCCCGTCGTCGTGCAGTGGAAATGAATCTGACTAGGAACCATGATGTTGCAGGCCTCGCTCAGTGGGTTAAGGAACCAGCATTGCCATGAGCTGTGGTGTAGGTTGCAGACATGGCTCAGATCTGGCATTGCTGTGGCTGTGGCATAAGCTGGTGGCTACAGTTCCGATTGGCCCCCTAGCCTGGGAACCTCCATATGCCGTGGGTGTGGCCCTAAAAAGACAAAAAGATTAAAAAAAAGAAAAAAGAGGAAAGAGGATGACAGTGGTTCTGAAGAGGAGACCTATACAAGTGCCCAGCACACCCTTGAGACCCCTTCCTGATCATATTTTAAATCTCTCTTTAGCTCAACCCCTTCCAAGTATTTAATGTTTCGATATCTTATATTTGCTCTCCTTGAAGCCTGCCTCAAGGAAGAGAATGGAAAGGATTTTGAGAGGTATATGATTTCTAAAGGAGAAAGAAGGTATGAGGAGACCCAATCAGAGGAAAATTTGCCACTGGGCTAGGAACCCCCTAGAGAAGGCAGCAAGTGATTTCAAAATGAACCAAAATGACTGTCTCCTTAAATGCTTCAAAAGATTTGATCCAGAGATGAATGAGTATGACAGATACTTTATGAACAAGTCTTCACATCTTTCGAGGGAAGGCAATAACCCTCCCTTCACTTGTCCAAATGAGGCAGCCTGTAAGTTGGGAGAACTTCATGGTGGGCAGAGCCGTGGCAGGAGAAGGCTATGGTAAACCACTGCTCCTGACTCTCGCTAAGGAGTGAAGAAAAATCGTTGTGCATATTTTGGGACAATAGTACCTCCTCAGTGATTGCCACTCAGTGTCAGAGATGAACCCTTTCAGTCACTGATGGGCCTCACAGATCCTGAAGGGACACATCCATTTGTTCATTCAAGGTCCAATAAGAACAAAGGAGCAGAGGAAGAAATTGAGGCAGAAGGAATAAGTGGTTGAAAAGTGGAAAAAATCTGGCAGGTTAAGGCCAAAAGAGATGAGATGTTTGGCTGCTTAGAAGAGTTTAGTTAAAAAAATAAAGGAGGAGGGTGAAACGAGGTGGAGGAAGATATAAGAAACAAATGGAGTTTTAACTAGTAGAACTGAAAATAGTAGAGAAGGAGTGACTGAGGTAAATCAAGCTAACATAGGGAGTGAGAGGCATGGTGCACATACCAGAGCAGAAACCATGGACACACTCACTGCCCTCAAGCCTCCCCTGCCCAGGTGTTAGTCCTTGCAGGAAGCCCTGTGCAATGTCCCAGGCTGAGCTGGCACCTCTCCTGAGTGCCTCCTCCTCATGTGGCCTGCAATTGATTATTTACTGGTCTATCTCCAGCAATTGCTTGAAAGAAGGTACTTTGGCTCTTCTGTGTATCGGTATCTAATTCAAAGTAGATCCTCAGAGATTCTCAGAGAATGAATCAACTATTCTTCCTATGGAATGGAAGTGTGAAAATAAGTCCAGAGGAACCAAATGCAGAGTGAAGTCATTGTGGCTAAAAACCAAACATCACAAAGATATGAAATTCTTAGTAAAAATTCAGATTCTTTGCTTTCATACCAAGAGATTCTGACTCAAATTTTCTGGCTATCTTACCAATTACAGTTCCAGATTTAGAAAAAGAAACAGCTCTTCCAGGAAATTCTTGCCATCAAATATTTTCTTCAAATTCTGAGTAAACACTGGTGTGATTTTCAGTTTTCAATTATATGTTCAGAAAAACGTTCAGTCAAGAATAAGAGATGATCTTTCAAGGCAATAGAAATAAAAACAAAAATAAACAAAAGGGACCTAATCAAACAAGTTTTGCACAATAAAGAAAATAATTAAAAAAAGAAAAGACAACCTACGGAATGGGAGAAAATATTTACAAATGATGAAACAAATAAGGACTTAATCTCCAAAATATACAAATAACTCATACAACTCAACAACACCAAAAGTAACTAACAACCCAATAGAAAATGGGCAAAAGACCTAAGTAGACATTTCTCCAAAGAAGACATATGGATGGCCAGCAGGAACATGAAAATATACTCAACATCACTATTTATTAGAGAAATGCAAAGTAAAACTATAATGAGGTACCACTTCACAATGGTCAAAATGGCCATCATTAATAAGTCTACAAATAATAAATGCTGGAGAGGGTGTGGAGAAAAGGGAACCCCCCTGCACTGTTGGTGAGAACATAAATTGGTACAACCACTATGGAAAACAGTATGCAGTTTCCTGAGAAAATTAAATGTAGAATTACCATATGATCCAGCTATCCCACTCCTGGGTATATATCCAGACAAGACTACAATATAAAAAGATACATGCACCCATATGTTCATCAGCACTATTCACAATAGCCAATACATGGAAACAACCTAAATGTCCATCGACAGATGAATGGATGTGGAGCATATACACAAAGGAATACTACTCAGCCTTTAAAAAAGAATGAAATAATGCCATTTTCAGTAAGATGGATGCAGCTAGAGATTCTTCATACTAAGTAAAGTATTTCATAAAGAGAAAAACAAATACAATATAATATCACTTGTGTGTGGAATCTAAAATATGGCACAAATGAGCCTATCTACCAAACAGAAATAGACTCACTGACACAGAATTGCCAAGGAGTAGGGGAAAGGAAGTGGGATGGACAGGGAGTTTGGGGTTAGTAGATACAAACGATTACATTTAGAATTGATAAGTAATAAGGTCCTACTATATAGCACAGGAATGGGTGTTCTATATTCAAAGTCTTGGGATAGACCATGATGGAAGATAATATAAGAAAAGAAATGTGTATGTATGTGTGTGTGTATATATATACATACATATATATACACATACATATATATATGCACACATATGAATGGGTCACTCTGCTGTACAGCAGAAATTGGCACAACATTGTAAATCAACTATACTTTAATTAAAAATATACTATCCGGAAAAAAAAGAAAAAAAGAATGAAGATGGTTCAGACACACAAGTATTTCTTTGACGTCAATGCTTCTGACACGGTAGTGGGTTTAAAAGCCTAATGAACATGCACTTCTACAAACACTCCTAGAACTTTTCATACAGGTGATCCTTTGGCCACATTTTTGTTGTTGTTTTGGTTTGGTTTGTTTTTGTTTTTGTTTTGCTTTTTAGGGCCGCACCCACGGCATATGGCAGTTTCCAGGCGAGGTGTCAGATTGGAGCTGCAGCTGCCGGCCTACACCACAGCTCACTACAACACTAGATCACTGACCCACTGAACAAGACCAGAGATCAAACCTGAATCCTCACAGATACTAGTGGGATTCGTTTCTGCTGTGCCACAATGGGAACTCCTGGACCATGTTTTACGGAAAAGCTATGGTACATTTACCGAACTGCAGACAGCAAACCCTATCCTGACCAACTCCCTTAGAGTGATAAAGACGCCCATAGGCATACATATCTCATCAAGAATTCTCACCAGTGAGAGTGTTCTCCTGTGGCAGGAGGGGCTGTTAGGTACCGTGATGCCATGCAGGGCTCTCTGTGTCCATGGCAGAAGGCAGAGGAGAGAAAGCAGGCATATCTCTGAGGCACTGCTGAAACAAAAGGACAAGGTGGGTCAGCAACAAAGTGCTTGAGAGCCCCTCACAATAGAAAGGGTGTTTAATTTCTTCAGAGAAAATATTAATAGTCAACAGCAACAGAAATATCAAATATGCTTCACAAGGAACTTGTATTCATTTTCTGGGAAACACTGAGGAGCCATCCTAAGTAGCAAAGAACCAGAGGTTGTAGATGTATTGGAGAAAGGAAAAGCATGATGAAAAAGCAGAAGCGTGATTGAGCAAGGCTTCAGAAGGGAGTGAGTATTTTGGCCTGGAGAGTTTCACTGATGGATTTTATAAAGGTTCCTGACAGTTAAGCCTTGCACACAAGTTTAAGAGAAATGGCCAAGTTTACCACACAAGGATCAATAAAGATTCTGAGTAAAACAGTAATTTTAAAAATCTAGAAATTAAAAGCTTTCTTGTTACTGAATCCAGACAGCATCTCCATCCATTGGTGTGTCTTCCATGACACTGTACATAGAGAATTATACACAAAACATATTTTATAAATAAAAAACTATTTTTTGAAGAATTTAACTTTTATTTTAAATGTTTAGACTTACACAAAAGTCACAATGATAGTTCAGAAAGGTATCTCACCCAGCTTCTCCTGATGTTACCATCTTATATAAGCATAGTGCAATTCTCAAAACCAGGAATGAACAATGCTATATTATGCACTAATCTAAAAACCTGATTCAAATCTTAGCAATCTTTCCACTTTTCCTGGCCCAGGATGCACTTGAGGATTACACTTTGCATTTAGCTATTGTTTCCTTAGTCTCTGCTAATCTGGGAAAGTCTCTGAGTCTGTGTCTTTTTATGACATTAACACTTTTGAAGGCCAGTTCTCTTGCAGAATATCCAGGTTGGGTTTGACATTCTCTTATAATCAGACTGAGGTTATGTATTTTGGGCAGGAATACCACAGCAATGGGAGTGTGCACTTTTCACCATATGTATTGCTAAGGGGCTTGACAAGAAAGCAGAGAGATCAAAACAGGAATAGGGGCAATGCTAAGTTTCTTTAAAAGATAAAATGTTGATGTTTTCAAAAAAGAAAAATGGACTGTTGACAGAAAAGGAAATGTCTTAGGTCAGTGGGAGTGAGGACACAGTGAAAGAGGATCACTCAAACATTGCTGAAGTGAGAATAAATTGGTACAAAATTTTAAAAAAGCAATTTGACAGATATATCACACTTCCTAAGAATTTTTTTTATAAAACCTTTGACACCAAAACTTCTGAGACTCTATCCTAGGAAATAAATGAAAATCTTGCTATTTATTGGTGCCATCAAAAAATAGCAAGAAAATCAAAGAAAAATAACAGAACATTGTTATAGTAAACAATTGGAATTTTCGCTACACAGCACCATTTTTCTGATTTAGTAATAGCCTAAAGAGGTAAAGAATGTAGGGCCCTGTTTCCCATTACAGAAGACAACCAAGATCCATGCCAGCAACATAGGCTCTACCATTCAGATACTGAGACACTGGAGTTTTGACTACTGAGGGAGTGATGCAAATAAACAGAGACAGTCAGAAATTAACAACATTTGCAGATGTTTATCCTATAAATTACTGAATCACAACATCATTTGAATACGTACATGTCATAAGTGAAAATTAGGACAGTCACTGGGAAGTAATGGGGCTTTGAGAATACGATGCTATGGACTAAACTGTGTCCCTCCAAAAGTCCTACACTGAAGCTCTAACACAACTGTGATGCTATTTGGAGATGGGGGGCCTTTGGGATAAGTTTAGATGAAGTCATGAGGGTGGGGCCCTCAAGATGTTAATAGTGCCCTCAGAGAGCAATCTACCCCCACCCCTCTCTCTGTCATGTGAGGACACGGAGAGAAGGCAGCTGTCTGTAATCCAGAAGAGAGCTCTTATCTGGGAACTGAATCATCTTCCATCTTGATCTGAACTTCCAAGCCTCCAGAATTGTGAGAAATAAATCCCTTGGATTCCGGCCACTCCTTCAGTGGTATTTTGTTTTTGCAGCCCAACCTGAATAATACACATGGGAAGATTTGGAGAACTTTATTTATCTTGAACCTTCAACTACTGCCCTTGCCTGATGAAGCTGCTCCTGCTATACTTGGAGACCCTCCAGTAACCTGAATTGAAGATATTGCTTTGCAAGGAAAACCTAGTTCTCTTTATCTTACACATCTCTATACCACTAATCTTCTAACTAGAGTCAGATGCCAGAATGTCTTGGGAATACAATTACAAAGTCAATCACTTGTGGAAAAGGTTTATACACCAATAGAATTACTGGAATCTATAGTTTTATATCAGAAAAATCTTGGGAATATGTGTGGAAATGAATTCTGAAGGTATTCAGCCAAGTGAACACAGAAAGTATATTCACCAAAGGTTTTGGATTTGACAAACTAATTCATGCTGCTATAAATGGGTTTAATTGGTATTTGGATGGTTTTTCTGAAACCTAGATGTAACAATGGACAACATAAAATGATGTTGAAATTCCATTTTTAAAAAGCACCCTTAAAATAAAAAAGGAAGCTATACAAGTGCTCATAAAATGATACCAGAATGGATTAAGTATCTGCAACTCATCCACCACCTACCCTCTAATTATGTCTTTCAAGGAGATCGGACACTTCATTCATCAAGGCCTCAAGAAATACATTGGTGAGGGAGCTAGTACCTCTGAAAACCACTTAGGTGGTTTTTGCTCAAGGCTAGGACACTGGTGGGAGACACTGCAGTGAAATGGGCTCCCTGACTTCCAAGAGGATGGGAGGACTGTGAGATGACCCAGTGACGGTCCAGAGTGCCACAAAAAACCACAAGCCTTGGCATCTAGTATGTAGCTTTATATCTTAAAAAAGTGTTTCCTCTCTCTGCATCCCTAAAGTCAGAAAGGACCTGAAACAGTTTGCTATGATCTGCCAAGAAGCAGAGTAGGTCTTTACTCTCTTCCCTCAGAAATATAGAGACTTTAGCTCCAGTGCCAAAAAATTTGAACATCAAACCCCTGTAAAGGACATCATATTTGTCCCCCACATAGATGACAATCATGATGATATGATCTGGAAATCAATATAGACCTTACCCTAGAAACCTTGGGAAGATATCTGCATACCACAGACTGGTATATAAATACCATAAAAATATAGGGAACCACCAAGCTAAGGAATTTTAGGGAGACCCAATATTAGAATATTCCCTCCAAGGTGAAGGGAAAGTTGCTATGTAGGGATCCCCCAACTACAAAGAAAGGCATATGTTACTTCAGCTTCTTTGGGCATTGAAAGCAATATTTAAGGTTGGCACGGTCAGAAGTGAAAGCCCCAGGACCAGGACCCTAAGCATACTGTGCAGTGTGATCTTGGTTAAATCTCGCCTCCCTTAATTCCCCAGTCTTCTATCAGTTCCATAAGCCAACTGAATATTCTTTCAACATAGAAGCTCCTATTGTGGCTCAGCAGTAACAAACCTGACTAGTATCCATGAGTATGTGGGTTCAGACCCAGGCGTCCCTCAGTGAGTTAAGGATCCAGTGATGCCATGAGCTGTGGTATAGGTCACAGACTCGGCTTGGATCCTGCTTGCTGTGGCACAGGCTGGCAGCTACAGCTCTGATTCGTCCCATAGCATGGGAACTTCCACATGCCGCAGATGCAGCCCTAAAAAGACCAAAAAAAAAAAAATGCTCCTCTGCTTCCATTAGCCAGAGTTAATTTCTTATATTTGCACTTAAGAACCTTTATTTGTACAGTCCTCAAATTGGAGAACAGAAAAATTTTAGTTACAATAAGTTCACAAGAATAAAGTATTTATATAACATTAAGTGAAAATAGCATAAGACAAAATGTTATATACATAGTGAGTGCAATAGATGTTTTAAAACATGCTTAGAAAACACTATAAGGAAATATATCAAAATATTGAGTGGTTTCCTCTGATAATGGAAAAGCAGATGCTTTTTCTTTTTCTTTCTATGTCTACTTCCATTTTACTATAATAAATACCTAATCCATTTCTAATAGAAAATGCTCATCTTGTTAAAATCAGGTTAGCAGGAAGATAAAATTTGAAAAGACTCCATATATTATGAAATTGTTAATGTTTTCGTGTGCTAAGTTAAAATCCTCTCTGATAAAAAAAAAATCTGTTAGGATAAATGAATCAGTATGGAAAAGTTCTTTGAGCTCATTAAATGTTACACATAGCATTCCTCTCTGGAGCTGTATTTATTACAGTTCATGCTCAGCTCATAGAAATCACTAAACCACACTATGAAAAAGGCAGTGTCAGGGGGACCTTCAAATGAGAGCCTAGAACCTTGGCATATTATTTTCCTTTTGCTGCTGTAACAATTACCACAAACTTGGTATTAAAAAAAAAAAAGCCATATGTGCAGCCCTAAAATGAAAAAATAAATAAATAAAACAAAATAAACACATTTTTTTCCCTTTTATGCCTGCACCCCAGAAGCTGCAGCCACAGCAGTGCTAGATCCTTAACCCACTGAGGGAGGACAAGGATCAAACCTGCATCCTCACCAGACTATGTTGGGTTCTTAACCTGCTGAGTCACAACAGGAACTCCTTACCTTGCAGTTGTGAAGATCAGAGGTCTAAAACAGGTGTTGGAATGGCTGGATTCCTTCAGGAGGCCCTAGGTGAGAAGCCCTCTCCTTGCTTTTTCTAGCTTCTAGAAACCACCTTCCTTCCTTGGATCATAGCCCTTTGCTCATATCACTCAGAATTCTGCCTCCATCATCACAACTTCTCTGATCCTGACCCTCTTGCCTCCATCTTATAAGGACATTTGTCCCATAGGCCAATCTGGATAATCCAAGATACTCTCCCCATCTCAAATCCCTTAACTTAATCTCTGCAAAATCCCTTTTGCCGTGTAAAATAACACTTTCACAGGTTTCAGGAATTAGGAAGTCTTTTGGAGGGTAAGGCATTCTTTGGTCTACCTTTAAGGTTTGGTCAAAGCTTTCAACCTTGCTATCAAATTTAGGACTCATTGCTTCTCTGGAATCAGAGAAGGGGTGTGAACCAACCCTTTCAAGGCAGTTTTCCTCACTGCATTTTTCAGGGCCTGGATACTAGTTGTGCTATGTCAGAGGCATCTAAAGGAGAAGAGGAGACCCTTCCTGCCCTCAAATGGAGCTTCATAATATTGCATTTTTAAAAGAGATTCGTTGCTGAATTTTAAAAGTTTGAAGACCACTGTGCTCCTTGAAAATGCTTGGACAGACTGGAAATTCTTGATTTTTTTGTATTGGGGCTTCTTTCTATTGGATTAGCCTATTTTCCTCACAATAACCACCAGAAAGGAAAGTATTACACATGTTTATGGTCACCTTTCCCAGTAAAAGATTTTATATCTGACTCTCAAAGAAGTAAAGTGTAAGACAGGAGTCACAGTGCAACTAACGAGGCATGTTGGGAAAGGATTAATAAAAGAAATGATAACTCTATTCTGGTATTGCTTTTGCCTAATATCAGCAACACCTAAGTCAGAACAACTGAAGAACTCCCTTTTCACAGTCTATTTGGTAGTATATTGCCAGTTTATCTGAGTTGGGGAGAGATTGTGTATATTTTATGTTTCAGATATTTTATTATTTCAAAGCTATTGTGTCAAGACAATATTTGTATAGCATTTCATGATTTCAGAATCTTTTCACATACATTATCGAATGTATTTAATGGAATAAGTATTCACTTTCAATATCTTTGTTCATATTTTAGCTTAGCATCAGAGTGGTCTGATGGTAATCATGTAACAATTAGCTTCCCTCCTTACATTTCACACCTCTAGAAAAGCCAATTTATAACTTTGGATTTCCATATGGGAGTACCCCCAACTGTGGCTGATTTCAAGCTATCCGTGCATCACTGAACAGAGAGTTAGAAAGAGATGTGCACAGTCAGCTCTTGCACATAAATTTAAGCAGGCTCCAGACTGTCACTCCAATCAAGCATTCACATTTCTTGTTGAAGAACTAGGATCTTAGTATGTTTAACTAAAGAGAAAATAATTAGCCTTTGAGAAAACAGCATGTTGAGTTACAGCATGTCGTTTGACGATTCTCTGCCCAGTCACCCTAGGATTCCTTTGCTGTTTCTGTGGCCTCTTTTGGTTGCAGTGTGCCTAACCTCCAACAGATAATACTTGTTAATCTTTCATGGAAGATGGGCCTGCAGCTACTGGATCAGCTCGATTTGCCCTCACTGGGTGATTTGCCCATGATCTATGGAGTGCAGGATCAAGAAAGCCCAGCCCCCTTGCCCCAAGCCTTTCCCTGTGAGGTATACCAAAGCCAGTCTCATCTGTCTCTTCTGGGGACTTAACATGGAACCACACCCTTAATTCCCTCAGTCTTTTGTGTCTGTCCAGAAAGTCTCTTTAGCAAATCTCTCACACTTGAGTCCTCATCTCGGGGTCTGCTTCTGGGGTGCCCAACCTAAGGAAACTATAGTATTAGAGGCAAAGTACCAGGTCTTTACCTCTAATTTGTCCTTGCTTCAACCTCACTGTCTAGATGCTTTAACAAAACTATTTTTTCCAGCAATTGGTGTATGTTTATCTAGAATTTCTGGTCTGTTGTAAGCATTCAATGTATTTACAACAGACTGGTGACTTAGGAGTAGGGTGAGTTGGAATATCACATTCTGGAAAATGCAGCCAAGTCATGTTAAAATGTTTAATTAAAATACAGGCATACTCCATTTTATTTCATATCATGCATTGCAGATACTGCATTTTTTTTTACAAATTGAAGGTTTGTGGCAGTGCTGAATCGAACAAGACTGTCTGCCAGTTTTCCAACAGCATTTGTTCACTTCATGTCTCTGTGTCCCATTTTGGTAATTCTTACAGTATTTCAAGCATTTTCATCATTGTTATGTTTGTTGCGATAATCTGTGATGACAGATCTTTGGTGTTACTACTGTAATCATTTTGGGGTGCCACAAACTGTACCCATATAAGTCAGTAAATTTAATTGATTGTTAAAATAACAAAGGATTTAGAATATTACATAAACATAGTTGGTAAGGCAGCAGCAGGGTATGACAGGATTAACTTCAATTTTAAAAGAAACTCTACTGTGGGTAAAATGCTAACAACAGCACTTCAAACTACAGAGAAATGGTCTGTGAAAGAAAGAGTCACTCGATGTGGCAAACGTCTTTGTTGCCTTATTTTAAGAAATTTCCACAGCCTTCCCCAACCTTCAGTAACTGATCAGTCAGCAGCCATCAATCCTGAGGCAAGATCCTCCACCAGCCAAAAGATTACAACTCTCTGACGGTTCAGGTAATATGAGCTTTTTTCAGCAGTAATGTTTTGTTGTTTTCTCTCTTTTTATGGCCACATCTGTGGCATATGGAAGTTTCTGGGCCACGGGTCAAACAGGAGCCATACCAGCCACAGCACCACCAGATTCAAATTACCCCAAAGCATGGGGCAACACCGGATCCTTAACCCACTGAGGAGGCCAGGGATCTAACGTGTATCCTCACAGAGACAATGTTGGGTCCTTAATCCACTGAGCCACAACAGGAATTCCAGCAATAAAGTATTTTTAATTAAGGTAGGTACATTTTACTTTAGATACAATGCTGTTACACACAATATACAGAAGGGTGTAAACATAACTTTTATATGCAGTGGGAAACCCCAAAATTCATATAACTCTATTTATTGTGATATTCGCTTTACTGTGGTGATCTAGAACCAAACGCACAATTTCTCCCAGAACAGAAATGTGAGGAGTTCTTACAGCAGTTTTCCAAAGCATCTGGCTCCAGGCTGCCCCCACACAGTACAGGGCTTTTGGTTGCACTACTCACTTCCTGAATATATGCAACCATGTAAGCAGCATTCAGAAGATGCACAATAAGAAAGTGCTACCATAAATATGGAGGATTCTGTAAATAACATAAGCTAACTAGATCTTTTCTGACTCGAAAAGAAAAAGATTTCTCTGCTCTCAGTGGAAAAGATTTAATTTCTCTTTGGAAACACATCCTGTAACTATGTGGAAAGAGTCTTTGTGCTTATAAAGATGATGCCAAGTGCACAATCCCTAGCAAGAAAATGCTACAATTTACCCATAACAAAGCAGAGGGAAGACACAGCTTCTGACTTCTGGAGACTTTTTTGGCTACACACACACAAACACACACACAGGAGAGAGAGAGGGAGGAAGAGAAGGAGAGAGGGCAAGAGAGGTGGGGGGTGGGGAGAGGGAGAGAGAGAGAGAGAGAGAGAGAGAGAGAGAGAGAGAGAGAGAGAGGAGAAGTCAGAAAAAATACTGTGCTTCCAGAATCAAGTATAATAAAAATCCTACCACCAGGAAATTTAAAAGAGAAGTTCTCTGCAATCAGCAGTGAAAATCCTCTGAGTGTATAAAGGACATGCCTGTTGACATACATACCTGACTAAGGTAACACGGACTGAAATTGTATCTTTACTCTGTATCAATCATGAAAACTGAAATAGTGTAAAATGCACTGCTTGATTGCAAAATGGCAAAATACAAAAAGACCTCTTTGGAGCTGCATCTGTTGGTCTTTCCTTGTCCTCTGAAAGAAAGAAGGTTGAGTTCTTATACAGCTTCCTGAGAAGACTTAAAAAATGCAGTCAGAAAATAAAGCAGATGCTGCCAGCAAGGATAAAATATGAATAAACTGGAACTATTATAAAATTTTATACTCATGTCCACACATGAACTATTACTTCAATTATTTCAAAAAGTGCAGTCCAAACATAAATTCTCAGGCACCTTGCAAGTCGCTATCTAAAGATAGCACATAACAGGTTAAATCTTGAGAAATGCTTTTTTATTTTACTGATGTTATCATACCACCTAATTATAAAATTTCCTTGTTTAAGGAGAAAAAAAATATTTCAAAGGAAAAAAGGAAAAGGAAAGATTTTTTAAAGTGCCACAGACTGGAAATAGTTTAGGAGATAGATAAAGGAATACAAATTGTTAGGAAATTTTTAATATTATGCTAACTCCATACAGAATGGCGCTAAAAAAAAAATAAATAAAGACTGCAGAAGACTGCTAAGGTCATAAGACATTACCTGCCTAGGCAGATATGACAAAGACACTGTTATGGAGTAGTACATGTGTGTTCAAACTCACTGCTAACAGAAAGACAAGTCCAGCGATGAAATATATATGCCCAACACACATATTTTGAGGTTGTGTGGCTTTCTTACTATCAAAGAAATGCAACTTTACTGAATTCAGTGCCATGAAGATAGGAAGTGGGTTTCTACTACGTTTATTAAGGGGAGAGAGTGAGAGATGAAGCCTTTAAAGAGAAGAAAGTGTAGTTATATGGCAATACCATCAGGCCTCAGAAGCAAGATGCCTATTTCTAAAACAAAATAGATTTCTTCTCTTGTGCAAAAAGCTTAAACAAACCTCCTGAATGTTTCTTTCAAGCCCAGTGGATGTGTATTGGTGGCAATTTAACTGCAATCCTTTTTGATTCCCATTCATTGAATAGGTTCCCCCCCCCCCAACACACACACACCCCGACCCCTTCCTCTTCCAAGTCCTAAAGTTGTTCAGGTTAAAATCCCACTACGCATTTACCAGGGTTGCCGCTTGTGGAAGTGTGGATGAGTGTTAAATGGGGGGGGGGGGGATTCTAGAAGCCCAATTGAAATTGTCTCACAGAAACGTAACCTTTGACAGGGACCTAGGTCGAGCCTCCTAACCCTGTCTGTCTTGATGCCACAGGAGAGCACCCTGAGCTGCACCGAGGCTCGTCCAGCACCAAACAGAAAAGATGTGTGAAGGGAACAAGGAGCGGAAGCGCCGGTTCCGAACTGCGGGTGACAGGTTGCTGACGGCTGCAGCCTGATTTCAGGCTGACAAAAGACAGAGCGGGGAACTGATAATGAGCCACCGTTTGCACTGAAAATGGGCGCCCAGTAAAGAGACAGGAAGGATAGTTTCCGTGGGTGGAATGCAAAACTGACGAGCCGGAGGAGGTAAAAGCCGCCGCCGGGAGTAGCATCTGCAGGCGGCCGGCAGCGGCGGCGCGGAACTGGCCACGTGGAGATGCCGGCACAGCCCGGCTCCCGCAAAGAGCGGCGGCCACAGGCAGGTTTTAGGGTGCCCGGGTCGGCGCACAGGCCGGCGGCTGACTGAAGGACCAAGTCGACACCTGCAAGCCCCCGAACTCAGCAGCGCCTCGGGGTGTTCCTCAGTTTTACTGAGAGTCCGCAGTGTGGGGGAACAGCATTCTGAGCCCTGGGAGCTTAGGCTTAAGCTATGGCTGACGCTTCTCCGCGGGGCTGCGAGGAACAGAGGGACATGGGTGCGCTCGGGGAGTCCCGGGAAAGCCCTGCAGACTCCCCAGATTCAAGGCGCTGGGGGAAAGCAAGAGGAAGCTCACTGATGAGGAGCACGGAAATGACTCCCAGGTCTGCTTGAGATTATTTTTACTTAGATTATGAAAGAAAGAGCACCTGATATCTGAGGCCTTCCTTGAGGACAAATACCTGAGACACCTTTCTGAACGGAAGTGTTCTCTGTCCAAGGTTGAACAGTAGGTATTCAGACTAGAAGCCCCTGCATCCTCTACTCAAGGTCACACTGTCCCGCACCTGCTTTTCCACTTTGTTACCTAACTTTGCATCTATGCGGGAGTGGGGGTGGGGGGCATGGCAAACAGATCTCCCAGTCTTTTCTTTGTGTGTCTGTTCTTGATAGACATCAAAGGCAACATGATTATAAACAGCCTGGCAGCTCTATCAAGACAAAAGAACAATTCTTAACTGGTTCAAAGTATTGAAAAAAAAATCAGTTTGTAAAATAATGTATTTCAGACAGCATTCCAGAAAACAAAATTTTTTAAAACCATATTATGAGACTACTAGAGATTAGTGGATATGGAATAAATGCTCTGTTTTTAAAAGTCCTTTACAAATTCTTTTTCTTCTAGTGCACTCTGAGTCAATTCCATAGAGTTGGCCTGTTACACTTAAATTCTTTCAAATATCAGTACTCTAATAAAGGCATCTATTGAAGACCTGCCTAGCTTGTTAAGAACTGTCATCATAAAAATACCATCTCGTGGTCTTTGATATTTTCTAAAGTAAAAGAGCAATTAGAATGTAATTCTGGTTTGAGTATAGCTGCCAATCCAATTAGCTTTATAAATTAATAGCTCTTTGTATCTTAACAGTAGGTGATGTTGTTTAATTAGTCAGTTTATTGTTTCCAGTCTTAGTTCAGAACTTCACATTCTGATGAGTTACAGAGTTTTAACTGAGTGGATGAACATTCATCTAGAAAACTGTTTGTGTTCAAACTTCTGTCAGAACAGTGTGGTACATTAAGATTCCCAGGTGTAACAAAATTACGATATTCTATCTCCAGAATGAATGGTGTTTATGATAGGAATCACAAACAAGCTGCCAGTAGTACTCCAGGTCTTCAGACACTTTGTCTTTACTTTTTTGCTTTCTTTTCTTTTCTTTTTCTTTTCTTTCCTCTCTCTCTTTCTTTCTCTCTTTCTTTCTCGGGGTTATATATAGATAGATCAGTTAGCATCAATCCAAGTAAATAAATGCAGATCCCATATTCCAAAGGGCAGAAGCAGTGAGGCTGAGTAGCAGCTGCCCCTTTGAATGGACCAGCTGCTCTCCTGTTCTTCTCCATCTTTACTAGGTCTGTGCTATTGACTTGCTTTAACGGTCAGGCCCCTGTGGGTGGTTTTCTCATTTGCCACTGCTTACTCACACAGGCCCTACAGTGTTTGTCTGACCTGAAGCCTATATCTTTCTTAGAGTTTTCCACATCTTTGCAGTAGAGATTCTGTTACTGGGTTGTGCAACCCCTTTTCTCACCAAGCACACTGGGAATAATATAGTTCACCAAATATTAGGATATAAAAAGAATTAAGACCAACATCAGCAAATGCTTTGGTGTCAATAGACATCAAAACATCTACATGTTGCCTATCATTGGGGTTAAAGATGTAAGGGTGAATCTGTTATCAAAAGGAAGAGGAAGAAAAGATGACACCCTGGAAAGAAAAAAAAATGAGTGAGACAGACAAAGAGAGGAAAAGCAAACTCCATTTGTCCCTCTGATAGAAAGACACCTTTCCCTCTGGTGGAGAGGTATCCACAGCTCCCCCAAGGGCAGCTCAAGAGTCCAAGGGACACCAGTTATCTACCCAGATTTAAAGCAACACATGAGAATAAAAATGGGTGGTAGGAGAGAGTTAGAGATTAAGGAATCACTTGGAAAGTGAGGAGAGATATACTGGTTGTTCCACACAGATCCATTAAGGAAAAAACAGTTCTCTTGAAATATGTTCGTTTCTCTCAAAGTTTTACTTGTTCGAGTGCCTAAGCTCACCTAAAAGTCAGTAACAGACACCAATCTCATCATCTTCTAAACCAACCACTCTGGTGACAGAAAAAAAGGTAGTTTCATTATTTCAGCTTATTCCCAATATTTAATAATAGAAGACATTTTGAGGGCACTAACAGGGTTACTTGTCAGGAACTCCTTTTACATAGGCTAAAAACACGCCAGGAGTGACACTTGAAATTGATCATCCTTTTAGCCATTCTGTCAGGCTTCCTAAAATTAATGAGTGGGCTGCAGAAGGGATGTGGCTTATCAGAACATCGCACAAATTTGCTGATCTTGACTTGCTGAAATTCTGCTTACCTAATGCAAAGCTGAACACTTCAATTCTCTACGGCACTTACATTCTACCTAAATCTTCTCTTGGGTTCCTTCCATTCAAAGTTGTTCCCTCCCCAGGCAAGTCACAGTGAAATATAAAAGAAAGTGGCAAAGTCACTGTCCTCAGCTGATGAAATGACACAACAGATACTTTTCAGGCTTAAACTACAAAACCACTGTACTCATATAAAAACCACGTTTCCAAATGCTGCATGACATTTATTCAACAATACTAATTGAGTGAATGTGATCTTTAGATCACTACTTGAGGGGCAATAAGAAAATTATCTGGGTGAAAAGTATCTTGATTGGGAAGGTGATCCTCCCATGGCAAAGGTTTAGCTTTTTCACTCTGTTAGGAATGACCTCTGTCATTTTTCCAAACTTGAGAAACTCAACTTCTGACTCTGTGAAAGATACAGTGTTCTCTGTTCCTGAAATACTATAGGTTACTAAATTAAGAAAAAAAAATTTAAGGATAACAAGTGACAATCATTAAGGCATTCTCCAAGTTATGACAATTGAATAAGAAACATCCCATATGTATTTCTTACTTTACTTGGCCTACAAATCCTAGACCTTAGTTAAACAGTTTTAGCCACAAAGCTGTCTCAGATAACACTGCCGCCTAGTGGGCCTTTGAGGAAGCTATCAGATCCCATATGCCTTTTTTTTTTTTTCCCCCTTCCTTTCTCCTTTGATCTGAGAATTTAGGCATAAGTTACAATTCCATATATTTATCTTTCATGCTCATTGTTTACTTTTTTAAAGTTTTTCTGTTTTTCTTAATTTCTCTTTAATTCTCTTTCTCTTTTCTGTTTTGAATTCTTACCAAATAGACATTTTAAAATAATATTTTAGAGTTTCTGTTGCAGAGGAAACAAATCCGACTAGTATCCATGAGGACATGGGTTCAATCCCTGGCTCCACTCAGTGTGTTAAGGATCTGGCATTGCAGTGAGCTGTAGTGTAGGTCTCAGATGCAGCTCAGATCCTGTGTTGCTGTGGCTGTGGAGTAGGCTGGCAGTTGCAGCTCCGATTCGACCCCTAGCCTGGGAACTTCCATATGTCACGAGTGTGGCCCTAAAAAAATTTTGACTTGCTTTCTTTCACTTTCTTCAGATCTTTTTATCTTTATTGCTTTTGAAAGCAGCAACTGTCTTGACTTCAATAGAATAATTTTTGCCAACTTCTAAAGCAGTTAGTGTCCCAAAGTTATCTTCTGTATATATTTATTAAAGTCTTATAAGTTTGCTTTTTTCCATATCTAAATTACCACAATTTTTAAAAATTAAATAAAATTAACATTGCAGTTAAAATCATAGGAATTTGTGTTAAACTTCAATTCAAATATCAGCTCTACCACGTATTAGCTATGCAAACATGAGAAGTTGCTTAAACCTTTTTGTGCCTCAGTTTCCTCCTCTGTAAAATAAGCAAAATCATAGAACTTACCTTATAGGAATATTGTGAAAAGTCAGTTAATTGATACTTGAGAATGACTTAAAATAGTGCTGGCATATAAAAGGTTCTAATATATTTATTGTTGATAGAGCAACATTATTTTTTGATGCTATTTTTCGGTTTTAAATATTTGCACTTAACCCATACTTTGGGTTAAACAGAGTTTGTGACTTGGCCTGGAACCATAATTACCACATGTGACATTGTTCCAATTAGAAAATATGTTTATATTTTTTAAATACTCTTAAACTATTAGAAATAAATTATAAATTAGTAACTATCTGTTCACATTAACTTCATGGCAGCCAAAGAATCATTAAGTAGGAAAGTGGAAAGAATCTGGTTGCAAAAGAGATTAGAAAAGAATAGTTTCCTAAAGTATTTTCTTTTGGTTTTTGGTTGGAAGTAGAAATCTTGAGAAGCAGAAAATAGAAAAGGGGGGGGGATACATTCCAAGTGATGAATGTAGCATGTGAAAAATCTCAGAGGAATAAGGAAGTTGAAAGTCTACAATTTAGATAAAGCTCTGCTGAGTAGTAATAATAATAATAACTTTAAAAAAATACTTGGCAATTCAGTTCATTTTAATGCCTCTTTATATAAACTCTTTTTCTTATATTCTAGAACATGGCACTACTGTCTTCAAATTCAAACTGTGATCTAGGTCAAAGAGGGAAAGTGGAATGTATTGTCAACACTCTCTTCCCATTATGGTATTTTAAATGGATGGAAATTAAACATATTAAAAGACTTACTTGCCTTCCACTTCTCGTAATGCTCTAAATTGAGCATGAGCTGATGCAGGAGATCTGCACAGTAGGGGCAGGTAGCAATAGGCATATGAATTCATGACAGAAATCAGAATCAGATGCTTAATTTATGGACTCATAGCACATAAAAGAAAAAAAATCAAGCACTTACTGTAGCTGTTGCTGATTACTGACTATTCATTAAAAAGGTATTTGGCTTGTGCCAATGTAACCCCAATGTTCTTTGTGAAGGAAAAGTCCATCATGCAGTTTTCCTATAAATTATGCAGCTCCCTGTTTATTCTTCTTCAAAACCCATGCCCTGATTCATAATCAAGAGCTGTTTAAAGGTTCTTACAGCCTAGGGATTGCAGATAAAATACTGGGATCACACAATTAAAGGGAAGAAAAAACTAAATTAAGCCTCCAAAAAAGGATGCTGCCCAAGTTAAATGCTCCCCTTGTGCCCAAGTGAAACTTGCTCTGACAAGAGGGGCTAAAACGTGTTCTGGTAATTGCTTCTTTCCCCAGCACTGCTGAGTAATTGCTTTGTAACTTTGCCCTCTCGGCACACACACATAGAGTTATCATGATGTGATCCCAAAATGATACCTAGACCCAAAGAGCAATGTTTTATAAATCCTGCAGTTGAGAAGAATGAGAAAGATTACCAAGAGAACTAATTCAGTTTTCAGTCTAGCAACATCTTAGGCATTCATCCAGAAAGGAGAGAAATGCACCCAGAATACCATCAGGACTTTATCTTCACTCTATATACAGTAGTCCACACAGCCAAACACAGTGCATGCAGATGCTCTGGCTTCTCTGTGTCTACCCCCATAGCAAGAACTAAAGAACATAAATGTCTTGCTGGATCCGACAAATGGCTTATATCAGGTCATCAATGACAGGATATGTTCATCCTTTCTGACATCAATCTCAAGAGAGGAAAAGTTAACTCTGAAACACTCCTGGGTTTTCTTTCCTTAATAATGCTGGTATACATATAATATTGTGCCTTTCCCTCCTAAATCCTTCCTGACTGTAAATGTAATTCCAGCTCGTACCCACCTCCTGAAGTTCCTAAAATTTTAAAGCCTGCTATGATAAAGAATGTTTCCTTTGCCTTCAAACAGTCTCTTTACTGATGGCGCAGTGGTAAGCACAGAGAAGATATGTGATATGAAATGCATATCAACTTGAATGGGCTGCATTAGAATAATGCAGGGTCTGATCCTTAACTGTTAAGGCATCACCTGGTTACTCTCCTCGACTGGGTACCTCAGGATGCCAACATGAATATTTTGGCTTGGAAGGAAAGACAAGCCAAGTCTGATATCTAGATCTCTTTCTTTTTAAATATTGATTCCAAAAGATACAATACAGTATTTTCAATGATTCCACTGGCTTACAGGTATGGTTGGAGCCACTAACTCTTACTACTGATAAAGCTGACAGAATCTCTTCCCATATGGCATAAAGTCATTTGGAAAATAAATAGGCAAGTTTTGCTTCAGTTTCTTCTAACCTCATTTTTCTATGAAAAACAAGTTGATCATAATCTTTAGCCTATGTAGCCATGGAGCCTTCCACATGTCCTGATGCATACTATTGAGATATCTTATTAAACATTTCTCCTTACTTTTTATTACCCATCAAATAAAATTTAAACTCAGAAAATAGATTTGCGGTAGGTCATTTGTAAATGTGAAGCTTTGGAAGAATGCTTGAAAGATACATTCTAAAACTATCATGGGAAAATCACCAGGAATCCCAGACTAAATTATTTCTATTCCCAAGCTGAGCCATCTGTCACCAACTGAATGGTGAACTGCATGTAGATGAGCCAATGCCTTATAAATGGAGTAGAAACTTTTGTTTGTATGGGATTTGCTCACTGGTTAGACTATTTTTTTCCTTGAGTTTAAAGTACAGAAATCTATGTTACAATAGTTTTCACCCTATGAAAGTGACTACTTTACAGCCCCTTATAGACCTTAGGGAGACTTTACTACTCTCTAAGTTATACCTTAGTTAAGAGAGAAAAAGTCATACTGCCACAGCATGCACTGATGATCGATTTCCCCTCTTCCTGAAATACCCCCATCCCATTCAATGGATGAACAATAAGATACCTGCTTCTCAGAAATATGGACAGCATTTGACACTAATGTTCATTTTCTCTCTGCTACCGTCACAGCTTATCGCTCTTATTTGATGGTGGGTAGAACCACTGCTTTGACTTATTCTGGTACTTATGTGACAAAGGCTAACCCACCAAGGTCAGTGGTTGGGTATCATCCATCATGTTGCCAATACGTCTGCCATGATTGATGGGGATGATACACTGAAGGGTCTCTGAATTCTGTTACTGTCACATTTTCACCTCTCAGCCACACCAGAACTGGAGCTCCTAGGTACAGTGCCATCTCATCTTCTAATGGCCCTCTGACTGCAATGGCTCAAGAACTGGTCTGCTTTCATGGAACAGTGGGAGAAGAGGGTGTTCGGGACTAAGGTTCTTATTGACTCAAAAAGTGGGCTGACGTGTATGACCTAAAGTGAGGACCCAAACTGAGTTTCATCCTTTGCTTGAGGGAAAACAGGGATGATTTCTACCCAAATTCATAGCCCCAATAAATAAGTAAATGCCAAACATTAAAGCCTGAAGGATGTGGAAAAAAACCATTAAGGTAACCTTGAATTTTTAGCAAAGTTAGCAATAGACCAGTGAATTTTATAGCTGAAAAATGAAAAAAGAGTAATCCTCTTGTTTTTGTAGATAACATGCAATCTCAGAGACATGATTAAAACCCTAATTCTAGGTCAGTAAACACAATGCTCTTGATTTTCAAGCCTCTCCTCCTGGCAAACTTGACAACTCCAACACAGGCAGAAGTGCAGACGTCGATTAAGGAGAAAATGCAACTGGACTGTGTATACGCTTCCTCTTCATCGTCTTCTCCTTTTAATCAATAGCACACTGAGTCTCCAGCTTCTATTGAATTAGGTTTACAAAGCTTTTTTGTTCTCACCTGTCGCTAAGAAAAATCATTCAAGGCATCCTGGATCTGAACTAGCAGAGACTGCATGAATCAAAAAGGTAAAAATGTTCCCTCTCCAGGGAGGCTGCCAGCTGTCTCATTGATTCAACGCTGCTCTTGGCAGATTCTGAGGCTACCCTGGCACCAGTTCCAGAGAGTGCCTGATAATAAGGTGCCACAATGCAAACTGTTACCAGGGAAAAACAGAACATCTGGTCTGGAACAAAGGCAAAGTCCATTGCTTAAAAGCAGCCTGGCCATCCGCATCTGAGTGTGAATATGCCAGCGCCTGTCACCTGAAAAAGAGGTGTCCCTAGAGCCAAATAAGTTAAGATAACATAGAAACCATAAGGAAAGAGAAACCCTGAGAGAGAAATAACATTATTTTCTCATCATTTTTGTCTACAAGTAGAAAAATACTATCAACTAGGATACTCTAGGAGTATTATAGATCTATATTTTTAGTGCAACCAACAAGGAGGACAAAAACTGACATTTTAAAGAACAGAAATCAGTTGGTTTATGTCTTTATTTTGTGTGCACGTCTGTGCATGTATGTGTGTTTAATGGCCACAAGCTTCTCTTTTAATCCTGCTGTTGGAAGCACAGCTAATGATTGGCCTCTGCTCTGTAGAAATATGTTATCAGCCAAGAACCCATTGGTGTGGACAGTAAGGCTGAGGATAATGGAAAGGAGCATGGTGCCCACCAGGTGCCTTCCACCCAGCTGTGCCCCTACACGGGGCAATTGAGAGTCTGAGGCTGTCCAGACTCTATAAGCTTTTGTTGGTTTGTTGCTTTAAGTACTAAGCAACACTTTCAGAAAAGGAGAAGAATTTGATTTCCAACTGCTTTAAAATCCAGATTAAAAAAAAAAAAAGGGGGGGGCTTACCCTGTTGACAAAGCCCCTGTCAGAGTGAGAGTCATTATACTCCATGGAAGGTTTGTGTACTTCATTCCTTTCCAAAGCCATCTGTCTGAATTTAATTCACTGATAATTTTATCAGTCTCCCCATGCTTTGCCTGAAACCTCTCCATTGCATTTTTTATTCTTCACAGATGTTAACTCTTTGAGTGACAGTTTCAATGCATTTAGAATTTTGATGAAGATACGTATTCTCTCCAAAGGATCTCTCTCTGATGCAACCCTTTTCAACTGCTCTGCTGCATCAACAGTTGTGCTTTCCAACAAAACTTGTGCTTCTCCTAAGCAAAGATAATCTCGATGTAAATTTGTATCTAAGACACTGCTAATGAAGATACTTGATGTGGCACCACACCAGGCACACTCAGTAGCTATCCTTTAAGATGCCCTTTTGGAAACTTGAAATTACATGTTATAGAAAGTATTCTAACCTTTCTTCCTACCTAATATTTTTCTTTAAGAAAATAAGACTATTAAAAGATACCATAGATCTATTTTAAATGAACTGCTTGAAAGAATTGTTTTTTATTTAAAAGTGACCATTTAAATGTACTTAAAGGTTGTGTGTAAGCAGTTATCTCAAGCATATTATCAAATCATTTTGAGGCAGGCCATTATTATTTTTCAGGTTAATTCAGAGAAAAGGTCTTTGTATCAGTTGATGTCACATCCTTCTTTTAATTTTGCACAATAAGCATTCCTAAGCATCTGTACTGAACCACCACTCAGCACTGTGGAAGATGGATATGAAGGTTCACCTGCTTTCCAGGAGCTTGTGATCTACTGGGGAAGATGGGACACAGAGAGCATTGTGACTAATACAAAATGCTATACAAGTACAAGCAAGAGAGGGACTTATTTAACCAGAATCATGGGTGCAGACTTCATGGAAGAGATAAAGTTTACTTGGGCCCTGAAAACTGTGTAGGATTTTGAGGAGTGGAGATGAGAATGAGAAGGTACCCAGGTGCACACATTAATGACAGCATGGGTGTGGGACAGCACGGAACAAGTTCTAGGAGCATAAAGGCCACCAGTCCAGCAGGATCAGAGGGCAGATGAGGGAAGAAACTATACCCAACTTGGCATTAAAAATTTCTGAGCAAGATAAGACATAAGTGACCTGCACCTTCAAAGATAATGGCAGACTTCTGTAGGATGAGTTAACAAGGAATATGCTAGAGAGAGAAAATCTGGATGTGTTGTCATAAGGAGGGAAAAGGAAGTCCTGGATTAGGACATATGCAGTTGAAATGAATTTCAGGGAATTTGTTCTAACACTCCAACCAAAGAGATGAAAGAGATGTACTCAAATCAAAAGAAAGACTCAGATGGGCTAAGCAAAGCAAGTTGACTAAAGTGCTCTTCAGATTTGCCCTTTTTCAGTTAACTGTTGGTCTCCCAGGTGTCACTCTCATTTCCCAAAGGAACCTAAGACAGCCATTTTTGGAAGTGTCTTCCTCACACTTGTGCTTATTTTTTGACTATGAATATAGCACTGATATTTTTTTGGAGCAGTTGGTTCTTGACACTCATTTTCTGTTTACATATGCAGAGCTTTCACTGGAAGACATTATTCTGAAATCCTGATACATGAGTAGAATAAAGTCCAAGAAAACATGGCATTGAATCTATGTTGACTTAAATCCTAGGGCTTGATAGGTAGGGGTGGTGGGAGAGCAAGTGCTTCTTAATCAAAACAATGTAGATAGAAACTGCAGATTAAATGTCAAAAATCATCAAAAATGTATTACTTAAAATTGGGGATGAAGATGATGGTGGTGGTCGTGATAATTATTGGCCCTATCGGGGACAATGTGACACATGAACTGAAGATCCACATACTCTCAGGATACGATCTATATTAGTTTTCACTAGCCTAAAGAACTATCTGTGACACTAAACCTGGCCCAGGGTCTAGAAAAACTGCATTTAGAGCAGTGTATAAATGCTATCCGAGGAGCAACTTAGGGGAGAATTTGGCTTAATGTGGTGTGGTAAGAACTAGCTGGCTGTTCACCAAAGCCCATTCCCTCTTCCTCATAAGTACCTAGCCAGACACTATTTCCCAGCCTCCTGTGGTTAGGTTGGGCTCTATAACTGACTTCTGTCCAAATTTATGTCATCAGAAGTGATATCTGCTACTTTTTTTTTTTTTTTTGGCCTTTTGTAGGGCTGCACCCACAAAATACGGAAGTTCCCAGGCTAGAGGTTGAATCAGAGCTACTGCTGCTAGCCTACACCACAGCCACAGCAACTCGGGATCCAAGCTGTATCCACTCACAGTAACACTGGATCCTTAACCCAGTGAGCGAGGCCAGGGATGGAACCCACATCCCCATGTAACCTCAATCTGGTTCTTAACCCACCAAGCCACAATGGGAAATCTATGATATTGTCACTTTCACTTACTGGTCCTAAAAGCTTAAAAGCTCTCATTGTCTTCTGATGAAGTGGAGCAGCAGAGAAGCCCAAATCCCTGAGAATGATGGGGCCGCTAGAAGGAAGGATGGTGTGAGGCAGAAGTTGCCATCAAACAGTGCTGGAATATAATGTGGGTAAGAATACTTTCAGGAGTTCCCTTCATGGAACAGCAGAAATGAATCAGACTAGGAACCACGAGGTTGCAGGTTCGATCCCTGGCCTTGCTCAGTGAGTTAAGGATCTGGCATTGCTGTGAGCTGTGGTATAGGTCGCAGACACAGCTCAGATCTGGAGTTGCTATAGCTGTGGCGTAAGCTGGCAGCTGTAGCTCTGATTCAACCCCTAGCCTGGGAACCTCCATATGCCACAGGTGCGGCCCTAAAAAGCAAAAAAAAAAAAAAAGAGAGAGAGAGAGAAAGAGAGGATATTTTCATAAATGGCTATTGTGTTCAGCCACTGAGGATGTGCTGGTTGGGGGGTGCTATAGCAATTAGTCTATTCTGACTGCAGAACTATTTACAATAGCCAAGACATGGAAATAACCACTGACAGATGAATGGATTAAGAAGATGTGGTATATATACACTATACTACTCAGCCATAAAAAAAGAACAAAATAATGCCATTTGCAGCAACATGAATAGAAGTAGAGACTCTCATACTAAGTTAAATAAGTCAGAAAGAGAAAGACAAATACTTTATGATATCACTAATACCTGGAATCTAATATATGGCACAAATGAACCTTTCCACAGAAAAGAAAATCATGGACTTGGAGAACAGATTTGTGGTTGCCAAGGGGAAGGGGGAGGAAGTGGGATGGACTGGGAATTGGGAGTTAATAGATGCAAACTATTGCCTTTGGACTGGATAAGCAACGAGATCCTGCTGTATAGCACTGGGAACTTTATTTAGTCACTTATGATGTAACATGATAATGTGAGAAAAAGAATGTATATATGTATATGTGACTGGGTGACTTTTCTGTACAGTAGAAAATTGACAGAACACTGTAAACCAGCTATGATGGAAAAAATAAAAATAATTAAAAAAAAAAAAAAGTAAACCTGTGAAGAACTTTCCACTGTGGCTCAGCAGGTTAAGGATCCAGTGATGTCTCTGCAGTGGCTTGGGTCGCCAAGGCCTGAGTTTGATCCTTGGCCTGGCTCAGTGGGTTAAGGATCCAGCATTGTCACACAGGTCACAGCTGAGGCTCAGGTTGGATCCATGGCCAGGGAACTTCCACAGACTGACAGTGTGGGGAAAAAAAAAAAATGTAAACCAGGGAAACTAAGGCTCCTGTGAGTATTTTTTAAAAATTAAAATATATATAAATCTATTGGCATATTGCCTGGCAATAGCAACTATACAAGAGAAGGCAGCTATTGTTGCCTTTGATAGAGAGAAGGCATCATTTGTATCATCTTGTTAGCATAGAAATAGTCTTGGAGAATGGGATAAGAAGGTAGATCTAGCAGAAATGGTATTCTCTAGTATGTTCTAGAGAAGGAAACTGCAACTTCATATTCGTCTATTATCAAATAATTACTTATGATTAAAAGGATGACATGTTACTCTCAAAAAATGATGGAGAAACCTAAGATTTAGAATTGAGATCAAGTTCCATTTCTGGGGTATCTATATCTGGCCATGGAATAACTCTATAGGAATTACATTCCCACTGCAAACTATTAAACTGTACAAAATACATGAAACAACTGTTGTCAGGCATTAGAAAGCAAAAAATGCTTAAGGCTATGCTCTTTGACAGAAGGAAAACGTGAGGTGAGCTTCATGTTGAGCCATATTTCTACTGAGGGGACTTTCTGAGGTGAAGTACAGAGAGTGGCAGTCTCATTAGGCAGAGGACACAGAGTTTTGTATTTAGGGTTGCTTAGGAAGCTAAAATTTATAGGTAAAAGTCCTTGAGATGGTGGCGATCCCCAGAGCTCTACACGGAGGTGCTTCTCAGGACTTTGGCCAAGCACTGGACTATACTTGTGCAGGGTGAGACTCAATAAGATTAACGAGATAACTAAGCTTCTGGGAGGTGACTCTAGAGGTTATAAAGTTCTGGGAGACTTTGGAGGTCTAGCCAGTCAGAGTGGAATAAAGAGACTTCATTTAGTACTCTGGGCATTTAGTTAAGACCCCAGAAAGGCCAGACATTAGAAATAAGGGCTATACTCTAGAATAAGTTACAGAACTAGGGGAGGGAGGTTGAAATAATCCCTCTCTAACAATGTTCAAAATATCCATAATAGGGTTTCTCAATATCAACACTACTAAAATATTGGATCAGATAATTCTTGGCTGTGGGATGCTCTTCCTGTGAATTATGGGATGTTTAACAGCATTTCTGGCCTCTGCCCAATGGAGCCAATCAGTCCTCAGCCTGTCCCACCCTCCCTCCTTCCTCCTGCGCTGCAGTTATTTAGGCCACTCCCTGAGGCCCAGTTCTGGGCAGCTCCAAATGCCAAAATTTAGGGGGGAAAAAAAGAAAAGAAAGAATAACAAGAGATTAGATATTTCAGAAGAGAATAGTAAACTGGAAGGAGTAACAATTGAAATTATCCAAAATGAAACACAGAGAAAAGTATTTACAAAAATGAGCAGACCATCAGTGAGACCTAGACCAACTTTCAGTGCCCTAATATTTATGTAATTTAAGTTACTGAAAGAGAAGAAATGATCCAGAAAATACTTGAAGAAATGAAGGCCAAATTTTTCTAAACTGATGAAAACCAAAAGTCACTGATCCAAGAAGCTCAGCAAACCCCAAGAACAAAAGACACAAATTGAACTATCAAGATACATCATAATCAACATATTTAGTAAAAATTAGTGATATAAGAAAATCTTAAGAGTACCCTGGGGAGAAGGGGCAAAGATAGGGAAAGGGAGAACATGTTACATACATACATAAATATATATAAAATAAAAAAAAGAGCAGATTTCCCATCCAAAACTAAGCAAGCAAGAAGACAATAGAGGAGTTCCTTTGTGGCCCAATGGGATCGGTGGTGTCTAGGGAGCACTGGGATGCGGGTTTGATCCCCAGTAGCACAGTGGGTTAAGGATCCCACAGGTGTCACAACCGTGGCTTAGGTCCCTATTATATTTGTTATATTGTGATGATAAACCAGGCTTTAAGTTCATTGAGAAATAAAATTACCTAAATAACTTTATATTATCTGTACCAGACATAGTCCTTGAAACACATTTTTATATTTACTAATTTTTTTTCTTATATTCTACCCTGTAAAGTGACTTACTGCCTGGCATGTAGCAAATATTCAAGAAATATTTTAAGTGAATCAATTGCTATTCAACAAATATTTTAAATGAATCAATTGCAAAGTACTCTACAAAATGAATATAACAAGAAAATAAATGTATTGAATCAATTAATGTCATATATTTCTACTGATAATCAGTAAGAAAAGGGAGAAGTGCACATGTCTACACACAAAAAAGTTCATACTAAGAATATTTGGAAACAATGAAAGCCAATGCTCCACTTCTTTTTCTCAACAACGTTGGCGTAAATATCAACCTATGCCTTACAAATGTCATTTAAAATACATTTACTCTCCAGTGATTTAAAACTACCACAAGTGACATCCAACAATTGTTCTTCCCAAGTCAAGTGGTCTCAGAGGGCTCTGGTCAGTAACAAGTAGAGAAAGAAAAAAGTTAAGAGTCTCAATGCATCACTCACAGATGGCCATATGATTAACAGATATTCAGGCTCTGAAACTGTTTCGCTAAGAAATACTTTAATATAAATGTTAAGTAGGAGAAAAAGCAAAAGTAATTCATTGCTTCATCTCTAAGAAGATGCATTGAGACAGTCTTCAGATCTGAGGAATATTTACTGACCTAAAAAGATTC
Source organism: Sus scrofa (assembly GCF_054392235.1). Classification (NCBI taxonomy): domain Eukaryota; kingdom Metazoa; phylum Chordata; class Mammalia; order Artiodactyla; family Suidae; genus Sus; species Sus scrofa. Next base: position 83,266,658 of record NC_139391.1, on the reverse strand, counting down.
CCATTCACTCCTCTCATAATTAAAAGTGGCAATTGTCATCAGTTACTGAGCACAAACTCTGTCAGGCCCTGAGTCAAGTACTTGGCATATGTTATCTAACTCAATGTTAACAACTCCATAAACCAAATGTGTGTGTGTGTGTGTGTGTGTGTGTGTGTGTGTGTGTATACATATTACCATTATATGTGTGAGATCCTAAAGCTTTGGGATGCCTACTAATTTACCCATATTCACACATTTAAGTGGTAGAGACAAATTTGAACAAAATCAGGTCTGATTCTAAATCCAGATTCTCTTAAATACTTGACCCTACTGCCTCCCTTATATTTATTATGGAAATGAGGAAATCGGATATCAGTGAAGAGCATTCACCTTAGAAAGTATATACTTATGTTCTAAGATATCTTAGTAGTTTATAACGCAATTAATTTCAGTCTGAGATTCTGGGTGGCCTCCAGTGATTCACAATGTAAACAGCACCCCCACCTCCTCTCTCTTCCCCTCTCTCTCCCACACGCAGAGGAATGAACACATTTTAGAGTCAGTGTAATGAGTAGAAGACAGACTTTAAAATCAGCCAACTTTGGTCAAGATTTTCACTCCACCACTTACAAGCTGCCTGGCTTTGACAGAATATTTATATATTTATTTAACTCTCTGTTTCCTGACCTGTAAAATTAGGAAAATAGAATCTACTTCGTAGAGTTTCTCAAGGTTTAACTTAGCATTTCTGACAGGTCCCAGCACAGACCAGTAAATATTTCATACCCTCTTTCCTCCAACAAAATCTCACAAGCAGTTAAAATGAAAGACTACAAAGAAATGACATGCTAATTAGGCCTTGTTATTTGCTGTGTGGACAGTATTAGACAGCACAAACCCTGCCTGGTCTCTTCTTGTAGGCTCAGTAACCTACCACAAGATGGCAGAAGACGTGTGATGAATCAGATGCATGAGGTCATCTTGACTGAGGAGAAAGGCATTCCAGAGAAAGCAAATTGGATGGACGCTTTTGACAGATGGACACAACATTATATGGAAAATTCCTACTGTCCATGAGAAGGTAATGCTTAAAGTTTCTTCCAACTCTTCAGGCCACAGTCTTATACTTCCCAGGAGAGCTCTGGTCCGAGTTAGAGTTACAACCACACAGATCTCAGATTCAAGCAACAGTAGTAAGTTAATACATATCTAAATTAAACTGATTTTAACTTGAGCATTATAATGAAGAATGGGAAAAACCAATTACAACAATGAATTTTTTAAAGGCCATCAGTTCCTAAAGATATAAAATATATCTCATATATGTGCTTCTGTATATGTATGCGTGTTATAACCATAAATAATACTTTTAAGTGGATTGGAGGAAAAGCTCTTCTTTACAGAAGAATTCTAACTAATAAATGTAGAAGGGCCAATCACCATTGGCAAATCATAGTTGTAACTGATTCAATAGTTGTAACAATAGATGCCAAAACATGGTGAAAGATTGTTGAAGTTATTCATACAATCTGAAAGTAACACCGTACTGATTAATTACTAATTTCAAAGAGGAAAAGTGTGTTTGATAGTGGGGAAAATCTGATGGACCCCACCTTAATTAAATGATCAAACTTAATATAACCAGTTATAGGACAAAATGACCTAATGTGCCTCCTAATTAGATGTACTGAGAAGAGCACATCACCTCTGTAGTATTCCTGGAATAAAAAAAAAAAAGTTTAACCTTTACTGTAATAAAACAATCAGACAAATCCCAAAGGACACTCTGAAAAATAACTACACTGAACTCTTCAAAAGTTCCCAGAAAAGGGCTAGGAACTGTCCTAGCAAGACCCTAAAGAAGTATGGCAAGTAAATACAATGCATGATCCTTGACTACATCGTGGATTTTTAAATTTTGAAAAAAAAATAAGCCTATAAAAGATGTTATTGGGACAACTGTGAAATTTTGAATATGGACAGTTTATTAAATCAATAGGTCATAGTGAAAATATTAGATGCCTTGAATATGATAATAATGTTTGGTTACTCCATTTCTAGAATGTCCATGTCTTAGAAGACATAAGCTAAAAGAAGTGACATGAATCCTGCAATCCTGCAAATAATCTCAAATTGTTCAGAGAAAGAAAAAAAGTGTGTGTATATAATTTTACATATACATCTATAATTTCGTGTACATAGCTGAAGCCAGAAGGAGGAACCACTTCCTAACATGGAAAAGTCTAAAGTCTAAACATTTATTCTTTTGAATTGCCTCTCCAGTTGGAGCCAGAGAAGGGACTTTCGGGGCATGTATAAAACTGGTTGCTCTGAGCTCTGGCAGCATGCTAATTTGTAAGGCCACATGTGGGCCCCACAGGCCAGCAGCACATATCTTTAACTGAATTTATTCTCCAGCTGGAATGAAAGTGGGTCATTACATCCCCATCTGAGAAAGGTCAAATTTCAGAGCTTTTCTCAGCACCCAAGCTGTTCTTCCTTATATTATTACTTTTTATAGGGCTCCACCAGGTCTATTTTGAGATATTTCTTTTAATGGGGAAGTTGGTATGGTGTCTGTGATCCATTGAAATATTTTTGCTCAAAGACAGACTCCAGTCTGATGCCCTGCCACTCCCAACGTGCCCTTTGCTTGACCCTCAACCATGATGAACATGGAACATATATAGAATCTGTTAGATGTTGAAAGAAATAACATGGGCAGGGAATTCATTCCAGCATGGACTTCCCTGAAAGATTTCCCCTGCTGAGTCTAGATCGCCTCTAGGTTCTCCCTTTTTCCTATGTACTTGCTCAGCACAATGCTATTTATAAAATATATATAATCTGTTATTGCTCTGTTAACCTGAATCCAGAAAAAAAAAAAACACAGAAATTTCCAATATTTCAGGGTGTCTTACACATATTGCCCGACTTCTGTTCTTTTCTGTTGCCTCACCTCTGAAAGAGCAATAAGTATCTGAGTTGCATGGGGAATGAAAATGTAAACCCTACTTGATCATGAACTCCTCCAAGGCAGGGACTTCCTCATTCATCTTTGTGTCACAGCACCAAGGACTTTAAATACAAGTTTGATGGAATGGTATACCTGAATGTAAATAGATGCATTAACAAAGACAGTCTCCTGCTCCCACATGGTCTAGGGAAGAACATTTTGACTAATATGTTCTAGAGATATACGCTATTCCAGGTGATGTGGGTAGGTCCATTGTCTTATATTGTGTTGCTGTCCTTATACTGAATGGCAACAGTTCTTAGACACAAGAAAACACAGCTTTGAGTTTAGAACATACTGCATTGCTATCTAATTAGATGGTTACGATGAATATAGAGATAAAATTATTATTCATCTATTTTTATATGTTAGATCAGGAGTTAGAAAACTTTATCTGTAAAAGGCTAAGTAATAAACATCTAGGCTCTGCAGGTCATGTAGTCTCTGGCACAACTATCAATGCTGCCATTGTAATGGGAACACAGTCAGAGACAGTACATGGATGAGCAGGGCTGTGTTTATGGACACTGAAATTTTAATTTCATATAATTTTCATGTCTCAAAATCTTTGATTTTGTTTCAAACACTTTAAAACATTTCTCTGGGAGTTCCCGCTGTGGTGAAGCAGGTTAAGAATCTGGAGTTATCTTTGAGGTGGTGTGGGTTAGATGCCTGGCCCAGTACAGTGGGTTAAGAATCCAGCATTGCCACAGCTGTGGCTCAGATTTGATTTCTGGCCCAAGAACTTCCACATGCTGCGGGCATGGCAGAAAAAGAAAAAAAGTTTCTGAGTTAAGACCATATAAAAATAAGCTTTGCTTTTGGAGTTCCCATTATGGCACAAAAGAAATGAATCCAACTATTATCCATGAGGATGTGGGTTCTATCCATGACCTCGCTCAGTGGGTTAAGGATGCAGTGATGGTCTGAGCTGTGGTGTAGGTCGCAGATGCAGCTCGGATCCTGTGTTGCTGTGGCTGTGGCTGGCAGGTACAGCTCTGATTCGACCTCCATATGCTGTGAGTGCAGCCCTAAAAAGCAAAAAAAAAAAAATTGTGTCAGTATATTACTTGTTAGGATATTACCTATACTAAGATATTACATGAATTTATCAAGCATTTTTGAATCAACATAAAATTCAACTTAAGAAAGCAGACCTAAATAGATATTGGATTGAAGTTCACCTTTGTAAAAGAGTAAAGACAATTTTAAGTATTTCTTTAAAAAGCAAACTTTTTCAGAAATTTAAAGATTTGTTTTTGTTTTCTAATAAAAATAAAAATTTCTAAAACTGTCTGTAAACTGAAAAATTATTTGCATGGTGTGTGAGTGATCTCAAGTGATTAAATCAGGTATGCTTCTGTAAGTCTTCATGGCTTATGGTACACAATAGCATATTTATTCATTTATTTTATGCAATAACCCCTCAATAGTAACAACTTTAGAGCTTCCATACATTTTTTTAATAAATATGTATTATTTTTCTTGACATGTAATCACCCCAACTAGGTGTTCAATATATGTCAACACTGGGAACAACTATACAAACCCAGTAAAAGAACTATAGCATATGAAGAACTCTTAAAAAGAAGTGAACATACAAGATAACTATTCACCCCCATTTTGGAGATTTGCCCAAATCTTCAAAGCTCTATACTTTGAACCCATGTCAATATTTTTTACACAGTTTTGCAAGGGGTTGGGAGGATGGGAGTTATTCACTTAACAAATATTTACCGAGTTCCTCTTACATGCCAAAGCCTGCTCTGGTATTGGCAAAACAGTGGTCAGCCAGTTAAACTCTAGTCTCATAGAACTTATGTTCTAGTGAGGGACGATAGACAAATAAAGAAGAATAGTGTTAGATAAGGATGAGTGCAATGCAAAGAATTTTAGCACGATAATGTGATAGAGAGTAAATACTGGAAAGGATAGCTAAACCAGGTTAGTAAGAGGCGTCTGAGAGGAGGTGATACTGAAGTTGAGATTTAATGTATGAGAAAAAAACTTGTTGCATCAAGGACAGCGGGAAGTACATTCCAAGCAGAGGAAACAATTGGTGCAAAAGCCTCAGGTAAATTAAGCTGATCTGTTTCAGAAAAAAAAAAAAAAAAATCTGTATGGTTAAAGCACAGTGAGTGGAAGTGGAAGTCAGGTGAGATGATCTCAGATTGGTAGGCAAGGGCCAGATCAGACAGGGTTTGGGAAGCCACAGTAAGTTTGGATTTTATTCTTTTTTTTTTTTTTTTTTTTTGCTTTTTAGGGCCACCTGTGCTGCATACAGAAGCATAGCAATGCCAGATCGGAGCTGCCTCTGCAACCTACAGCACGGTTCTGGATAACGCTTGATCTTTAACCCACTGAATGAATCCAGGGATAGAACCCACATACTCATGGATACTACTCGGGTTCATTACCCCTGAGCCACAACAGAAACTTCTGGATTTTATTCTAAGTGTCACAGGGCAAGAACATAAAAAGGAAACCCAGTGAAGACAGTTTCACAATAGTCCAGGCCAGAGGTGATGGTCGTTCTGACCAGTATAGCAACAATGGAGCTGGAGAGAAATGTGGGTGGAAAAGGCCGATCTGCTAGGATAAAGACAACAGACAGGTATTTAAATCCTGTTAAAGGATTAGAGGTGGGAGGAGAAGAAAAGAGGACTCAAGGATGGCTCTCCAATTTTTGATTTTGGAAACTGGATGTTTAAGGTTGCTGTCTGCTGAGAAAGGAAAACCAAAGTAGGTTTTAGGTGGGGACAGATTCAGAGTTCTGTTTTGGTCACATTAACTGTGAGATACTGTGTAAGTTTTCTAGTGCTATTATAACAAATAACCACAACCTGAGTGGCTTAAAACTACAGAATTTATTCTCTCATAGTTGTGAACACCAGACATTTGAAATCAAACTGTGGACAGGGTAATAAATCCTAATTGATTGATCCCAATGCTATTTCTATTGAAAACTGAAAAGAGCACTATGATTAAGAGAAACCTTAATATATTGATTAAGAGCAGACATTTTTTGCAGGTAGATAGCCTGGATTTAATTCCTAATGCTGTCGCTTACTAGCTATGAGACTTTGGACAAATCTGCATGCCTTTGTTTCTACATTTGTAAATCAGGCTACAGTGCAACTCTGACATTAGCTACTTGGAGTCAGGTGAAACCTCACAGGTTAAGGGCTGAGGCCTCCACAAGACAGCTATCACTTCAAACATCAACCATAAGCTCAAGGGTTCCCAGGCCAGCTGCACTTCTGACCAACTGGCTACAAATTTGGAAGTCCCCGTTACTAGGTTTAATAATTTGCTAACACAATTTAAAGAACTCAAGAAATTACTATACGCTTACAGCTGTACTATAGCAAAAGAATACAACTCAGAACCATTGAAAAAAAGAAACACATAGGGCATCATAGTCTAGGTGAGTTCCAAATGCAAAACTTGCATGTCTTTTCCCTTGTTAAGTCAGGACACATCCCTGGGCTCACCCAATCTTCGTTGTCCAGAGTTTTCATTACGGTTTCATTATGTAGACCTTACTGGCTGAATCACTGGCCACGTGATGGAACTCAGTCTCCAGTACCCATCCCAGGACGCTGAACTAATAATGCTTGGCTCAAAAACCTAACACTCTACTCACATGGTTGGTCTTTCTGGCATAGTCAGTTCCCATCCTGAAACTCTCTAGGGACCCACAGTGAGTCATCTCATTAGCATAAACTATCAGAGAGACCACCATGAATAACAAAGTCACTCTTATAACTGAGGAAATTCCAAGGATTTAGAGATTCCCTCCCAAGAACCAGTAAAAAAAAAAAAAAAAATCTGTCTTCTTTATAAGACAGGGCTAACTTGTCAAATCTACCTCAAAGGATTTTTTAAGGATTAAATAAATAACTGTAAAGCATTTAAAACACTGCCTGGCACCACAGAAATGTTAAGCTACTATTATTCATTCAATATTAGAAATTTTTACATATATTCAATAAGTACTATTAAATTTCATACTTCTGTTATATTTTTCTTCCCTAAGAAAGATAATAGAACTTGACTTTTCAAAATGTAATAGACCCTATAGAAAGTTCTTGCAAACAGGAGTTCCCGTCATGACTCAGCAAAAATGAATCCAACTAGGAACCATGAGGTTGCAGGGTCAATCCCTGGCTTCACTCAGTAGGTTAAGGATCTGGCGTTGCCATGAGCTGTGCTATAGGTCACAGACATGGCTCGGATCTGATGTCGCTTTGGCTGTGGCGAAAGCTCCGATTAGACCTTTAGCCTGGGAAATGTGCATATGCTGCGGGTGTGGCTCTTAAAAGACAAAACAACAACAACAACAAAAGTTCTTGCAAAGACTGAATTACATGTATTTTTCATGTATCTTTTAAAAGATCTGTGACAAGTTTCTAATATGACCATTGTGTACCACAGAGAACATGGTTCTCATACAAAGCCTAAAAAATATGAGGGAATGGGAGAATTACCAGCAACCAATGCTCCTAATTAAATCTTCCATCTATGTTTTAACATAACCAATTAATAGTTTCCATTTTTTATTTTTTGCTTCAACAAATATTTATTTAGTGCCAGGTACTGTTCTAGGTGCTGAGCCCACAGCAGTAAATCAAACAAAGTTACTGACTTCATTGAGCTTGTATTCTAGTGGAAAATTCAGACAGTAATCACACTTTAAAATACATATATTTTTATAATATACTTTTAGTATCTATTTAGTATATCTAATACATATTATAATATATATTATAATGTATAACAATGTTTATATAATGAAAAATGAAGCTGAATGAAGGATGGAGGGTGATGAAGTGTTCTACAGTTAATTAGTCAGAGACCTTTTCTCTGAAGTGATAATATTTAAGGAGAATCTGGAATGAAGTGTCTCATAGGTGTCTCCTAACCCGTTTTCTGCTCTGTGCAAACACAGTTCTGCTCCCCTGGTTTCTATACACATAGAGTTTCTTCTTTACCTTATATCTAGACCTGTTCAACCTGTTTATAGCTACCCATTTCTTCCACATGTCAAGGTCAGTTTGAAATTCAATGATGTTCTACACCTAGTCATTTTGAGTCAGGATCAAATTTAATAAAATTGTAAGGCCTATATTGATGTTTTAAGGATTTAGTCAAAGAGAGTGCTTAAGAGCATGGTTTTGTGGAAAGGACACGGGGGCCAACTTCAGCGAGGCATCTGAGTAATCTTTCCCTTGAGAAAGCAGTTGAGTTATTTTTTATTTCTTTTTTATATTCTGCAACTGGAGATTTCAGTTAATATTAAATTACTTATCAGCGAGTTTGGAATATGGTTTTCTTTATATTCCATTTGACTTAACATCATTTCTCTGTGGTGAAGTCTCGTTGCTATAAAAGCTCTTTTTATAGATAATTGAGCCTGAGAGTGAAATCTAGGCATTTGAAGGAAACATAGCTGATTCTCTTTCCAAGGGAAAATAATCCTGGCTTCCTTCCTGGAACCAGCGAAGTATGAGGCAAATGACAATCCTTGATTTCGATCAAAGATCCAAGACTATTCCCTCACAGTTGGGGGGCAGATCACCAACTAAAAGCCTGCTTCATCTACTCCAGTGTCTATTCAAGGCACACAGCACTCAGATAATAAATGATAGGCCACTGAAGCCATTAACAAGGAGAAAATCCACTGATAACTTATCTTCTCTTCACAAAAATTCAGCAAAAAATGTTTTTTAAAACCCAAAGAAAGAAAGGAAGAGGGCAGTGGGGGCAGGGGAGAGAGGGAAGGAGAAAGGAGAGAGAGAAAAAAAAGTAAAGAAAAAGGGAGAAAAAAAGGGTCATTTCCTCTCAGAAAAATAGCACTGGAAACAGATGAACTCCTGTTAAAATCACAGAAGGGGTTATATTCTGCTTTATTCCTAGATAGCAGGGTTGCACACAACAGACCATTACAAACTGAATCATATGAACAAAACAGCAGATATAGACAATCAAACCATCTATTGAGGCATGGAACCACAGAGCAGAAGCAACCACCATGGAAAGTAGTGCAGGGACAATACAACTTTAAATCCATTTGATAGGCAAACTATATCAGTTGAAATTTCTCAGGATGAATGAGTTTGAAACTCGTTATCTGTAGAGCAGCCTATCCCAGGATACCACTTTATTTATTCAGATGGAGATGGGAGAATATGGGTAAACATTATAGCTCCAGCCTCAACATGTTTCGTAGATAAATCCTATACAGTATTTGTTCTCTCTGCCTTTGCATAAGGTTCTTTTCCACTGTGAAAGAAAAGAGTAGGGAGTGAGGGGAACGATGAAGGGGGTGTCTTTAAAAAGACACCATGCATAGAACTGTGAAATGGCAAGATGTGTTTACCACGAAGGCCATAACAACACTGGAGGGCATTCTGTCATTTAACATTTCCGCTTTAGAGTTTTAAATAGCTGAGAAGTGCTCTAACCTCTTCAAGCAGGCTATCAGACAGTGAGATTCATTTTGTCTAAAGGCACCATTTAGCCAGGACACACAGCAAGGTAACTTTACAAAGTGTAGGTCATAAAATACGTATTTGTTTTATGGTTGAATTTTCACATTTTCCCTTTTCTCCATTGGGAACCCTAGTTAGTTTCAGTTGAATGAAGTGAAATGTCTAAAATGAAACTAAGGAACAAAATGTTTCTGTGAAAGTAAAACAAAAGCAATTCTTGAAGGAATTGTGGTTGGAAAAAGTTGGGAGCATCTTCTACGGAGAGGATTAGAACTGGAATACAAACTTTACACTCAATGTAAAAATGTCATAGCAATTCTTACGAGTGGTCTGCAATTTTTTTTTTTTCATTTATTATAAGGTGCAGATGGAGTCTCACTAGACAAAGGACTTCATCGTGATAAACATCTTAACTCTCCTAAAGGCTGAACCCTCTATCTTGTTCATCCATTTCTTTGTTTACCCATGAAATGGTTGCCATTTTAGGTAGGAAAGGGAATACAGTGATCATAAAAGTTTTTTTCCCTCACAAAGAAGTTGTTCTTGGTTGGTCCACTGATTTGGGGGAGAAAGACTCTGTTGGGGATTTCTTGCAGTGAATAGCATATTTATCTGTTGAATGTGCCCCATGTACTTGGTGTTATGGAAGGAGTTGGAGTCAGGTAAGGGATACTGGTGTGGGAGTTGGAGCATATGTCACAATCTCCACCTGGTTTTGGTTTTGGTTTTTTCCCCATCTGTAATATGAGAAATTTAGATTATGATCTCAGTTCTATTTCACTGTTTTATGAGTTTTTGAATCTTAAGAACATTACAAGGCTATATAATTTTTTAGAGTAGGAGTTCTCAGCTAATAAAAACTATTCTTTATCAAGCTCATTCATTATCACGTTTAATTCTCACAACAACCCTGCAAGGTAGTTGCTATTATTTTAACGTTTAAATTATTTTTGAAGAAAGGAAATAAGGAAGCCTAGGAAGCTTAAATGAAATTTTCAAGGTTTCACAGTTAGAAAGTAGAAGAGGTCTATCAAATACAAGTCTATCTGATGGCAAAGACAGCTTCTAGACAACAGGCAATATTACTACCTTTAGGGAATGTGATTGATCCCAGGGCCTCATTTTACATTTGCGACTTGTAGCTAAACAAGACCCAAGGTCACAGAGCCAAAAGTATCAGGGTCAGAACCTGAATCCAGGTTTGTCTTTCTCCAAGTTGATGTATTTTACCTCATCCCACACTGCCTGTTTCCTGAAGCTGCAAGACAGCACATAAATGAGCAGGAGGTTAGTAAGCCCAATGATTCTAATTATCAGATTTAATGAACATAGATTCATACAACTAGAGAGATCTTAACTGAAGTCCAGGGTAGGTGAATTTTCTAGCAAGACAAAATAAAACAGACTTGATGAGGACTTAGGATTAAATTAAAAGAGCTTTAATGCCATCTGCTTCTCTTTCTGTCAATTTGCAACCAAAATGGTATCTAAATTCCCATTAGTCCCTGCTCCTGGGAATAATCTAGATCTAAAAACATTCTGAGTCCAAGATCCATAGGGAGCCTCCCTACTTTGCACTGACCTTACCAAAGAGCATAAGCCATAGAGAAGCAATTTAAATGGACCACCTCAGTTTCCTGCAGAAGCCTCATCATTTGCTGCCAAGAGCATCTTTTGTAATGGTGAACAGCTTGATGCTTAAAACTTGAGTCAATTTGAGCTGTTATTAAAAAAAAAAAAAAATGCAGCTCCTCTGCGCAGAGGGAATATGTACATATATTTTGTCCCATCAAAGATGACTTGAAAAGTCCTCCTCCAATTTGCTTTGAGAAAAAATAGCCTTTAAGCTAAGATTAAGCAGGAAAAAACTCCTGATAAAAGGGAATATTTTTCAAAAACTTGCAAGTGACTGCAAAGCCAGTTAACACAGAAAACCTTGTCACCTTAAGTATGCCATTTGTTATCACACATGCCGGAATACATCTATTCATCTTCTTTTAATTGCTTAGCTGCGCTAGAAATACAAAGCAGCTCACTGATGCAGAGACTGTGAAAGAATATTTTGTCATGGAAACTCTGAAAAACCTTTCAAAGCAGGAGCCCTTCTCTGGTGAAATGAAAACTTCTAGCTGTTTGTTGGCCATTGTATTCAGCTGATAAGTGTCTGGAATAAGAGGTCTTCTCTCTGAGTGGCTTTTGCATATATCATCTTGTGTTTGCAGATGGCTGAGAAAATTCCTACAATTTTCCAAGCTGAGTTTGGGAGAGTAGTAATTTGTTGTTTCATCGTCTTTTCTTAAAAAATGACAAGTGAGGTTATCCTTGAGTCAACAGGAGAATACCTGATTACTCCTGTGAGTATATCTGAGACCAATCTTAGGGCCTTTTTGAACCCATCCTTCCTCTGAAGAATTTTGCTGAAAGTAAATACTGACCATGTATATATATTTTAAATGTTTTTAATTGAGCACCTACTGTATGTTTTATGAACTAGGTGCTTTAACTCTGTTATTTCATTATAGCTTACAGCAACTCTATAACATATATATGTGTGTATATATATATCCCAATCTGACCAATGAAAAACTGGTAGTTCAGTTTTTAATGAGTAACAAAACAGCAAATCAAACCCAGCCCTTCAAACCCAGCATGCCATACTGAATGAGCTTGCTTCTGGCCTAACACGACTCCCGTACCTAAATTGCAATGAAGAGCTCGAAAATGTTTTGGTTTTTTCAAACTCTTTCCATTCATCAATGTTCCACCAAGAATTATGGGAAAATTATCCAGGTCTTCCAAGAGGGATTGCTAGCTCCTGGGAGCTCAAGAATATTCCAAAGGGGGGAAAAAAGCACAGAAATTTTAAGGAACTCAGCTTCCACATGTGGTATGTTCCTTTCTAAAACTGATCTGCAGGAAAATACACTTGCACTTTCATATACTGAGTTTTCCTTTCCCTGTCCCGCTGCCTTTTCAGAGTTGCTCTTCTCCCATTTTATAGAAGGAAAGCACATCCCCTTAGAGTGTATTGTCTCAGGGGATAATTTGAAATGTTGCTTTCTAAGGAGTATTTGCTCATTGAGACACCTGAAGTTACTCTTCCCATGAGACATACCCAGAAACACAATGAGAAGTCATAAATAAGCTTTTAATAATATTTTTATGTTTTGCAATAGTAATGTACCAAAAATTTAATGTCTACTTCGGTTTTATAAATTATTAGTTAATAAAAATGTTATAATTCAATAGAGGAAAACAGTTTTACTCAGAACTTTACAAAACTATGAAAAAAGGCACTGGGAACTATGTCTGTTCACTTATGATGGAGCATGACAATGTGAGAAAAAAGAATGTATACACATATGTGTAATTGGGTCACCATGATGTAGAGTAGCAAATTGACAGAACACTGTAAAAACCAGCTATAATGGAAAAAAAATAAAAATCATTATTACAAAAATTATGAAAAGAGTAACTCCAATTTTTAAATATATTTTGGTAGCAGAGAAGCATGATAGGATAATCAATCTAAAAAACTGTCAAAAAATATGTATTTCATTGGGATAAAATTCTGTGGGGGAAAGTTAGAAAAAACAACAACATAATATGACTGACTCTGAAGAGTTCAGTAATTTTAAATAGAAACTGAAATTTTAAAATGGTGGTAGAAATCACTGTGGTACTAACTCCTACTAGATACATTTTAAAATGATGAACTTAATAGTTTTTTTTTTTTTAAAAGAGAACATAGTTTTAAGGCCGGTTCAGGTCCTCACACAAATGCCACATTGATTTGCTCTTCCTGACAGAATGAGATAGGAACTAGGACTCATGAAGACAAGTACCAAAGGCTAATGTTCAGATTGTAATGAATGCAAGTAGGCTGGTATAATTTCCTTTTCTCCAATCCCATTATACTCATCTCATGAAAAATGCTTTCATATTATACGATTTCCTCTTCTTATTAATATCTTTGTCATGTGGGAAGAGATCAGCATTTTAATGATTTAGTTATTTAAACTTTTTTGGTAATCTCTGTCGCTTGATCAACACTTCTACTTCACCTCTTCTCCTCTGCTTACAAGAATTGAGGATAGGAACTGTCAGTGAATCAAATTACAGATTGTTGGAAAGGTTATTGTGCCAGGAACTGCTATAATCTTTCTGACAAAAATTATAACAAGCCCGGAAAAAGGTGCAACCAGAAATCATTAATAACCTACCACTCAGAAACAGAGGACACCATAGTGCAAATTTTAGAAACAACAGAAATGGTTGATATTCAAAGAAATGCCATAATTCATGTTCAGAATTGATTTTCCTGGCCTTTTTGCTGAGATTTTCAATACATGAAATGGCTATTTAATTCAGCAATAGTTGGAGTAATATGATGCATGTCAACTAAGAAATTAAAAGATGCTTCATCATTCACCACCATTAGAACTACTTTCCTGAGCTCTCATCATAAGGCAACACACTATACCTTACAATTCAGTTCAATAAAGGTATCTCTTAAACCTGGAAGATTTTTGTGATAACATATTCTCACCTGTGTACTTTTCCTAAAGTGTAGAAGTAAATGTGCAAGTAAAAGTACACACATGCATACACACATAATGCAATATAAACCATATGTATATATGACATTTAGGTTGTTTCTGTATCTTAACTATTATAAATAGTGTTGCTGTGAACATAAGGGTACATGTACCTTTTCGAATAGTTTTTTCTGAATATACACCCAGAATAGGGATTGCTGGATTAAATGACATCTCTATTTTTAGTTTTTTGCGGAAACTCCATAATGCTTTCCACAGTGGCTGCACCAATTTACATTCCAACCAACAGCATGGGAGGGTTTCCTTTTCTCCACACCCTCTCTAGCATTTGCTATTTGTAGACTTTTTAATGATAGCCATTCTGACAGGTATGAGGTGGTATCTCACTGTAGTTTCAATTTGCATTTCTCTAATAATCAGTGATGTTGAGCATTTTTTCATGTGCCTATTGACAAACTGTATGTCTTCTTTGGATAAATGTCTATTTAGGTCTTCTGCCCATTTTTTGATTGGGGTGGGTTTTTTTTGTTGTTGTTTGTTATTGAGTTGTATGAGCTGTTTGTATATTTTGGAAATTAAGATTTTGTTGGCTGCATAATTTGCAAATATTTTCCCCCAGTCCACAGCTTATCTTTTCATTTTGTTATGATTTCCTTTGCTGTGCAAAAGCTTAATTATAAGTTTGATTAGGTCCCCTTTATTTTTTTATTTCTATTGCTTTGGAAGACTATGCATGTACATATTTTTTAGTATAGAAGAATATTAAAGTACAAAAGGATTAAAAACATTAGTCTGCATTAGTATGTTCAGTCTACCACAACAAAATACTGTAGACTGGGTAGTCTAAACAACAGAAATTTATTTTCTCACAGCTCTAATAGCTAAAAGTCCAAGATCAAAGTGTCAGCAGAGTTGGTTTCTGGTGAGAGCTCTTCCTGTCTTACAAATGGCCTTTTTGGTGTGTCCTCACATGGCTGAGAGAGGAGAAGAGGCAGTGAGCTCTAGTGTTTTTCTCTTCCTCTTCTTATAAGAGCACCAGCCCTATTGGATCAGGGCTTTGTTACCTCTATTATGCTCCAAACACCTCATACCCAAATATCATCACCTTAGGTTTAGGGCCTCAACCTATGAAATTGAGGGATGAGGGTTACAAATATTCAATCCTCTGGATATTGAATTCTAGGTGATTTTTATTTTCCTGATAATTTTATGCCATACATTTCTTTTTCAATCAGAAATCTCACAGGTATTTCCATTTTGCAAAACAAAATTTTACAATAGTATTGTGACTGGAAGCAATAAGATTATTCACTTAGATTTTTTTTCATACTATAGTTTTTGACAAAAAAAAATCTTGTCAATACTAGGCATTTATTTTTAACCTCTGAGTCACAAGTTGTCCCTGATGTACAGGAGATTCTTGCAGGCACCAGACCACTCAAGGTAGTAGCTAGGTACTCAAAGGTTTTTTCACTGTCCCCTGAGAAACCTCAGGCCTCTTAAGCATGGTTCCAGTGCCTCTGGAGGCATGAAGAAACAGCAAGGATGGCTGAAGGGCACAGCAAACTGAGGATTCCAGGCTGGAAGCTCAAAGCCAGTGCATGGGCAGACGTAAGAACTGACCTTGCTTATCCTTCACATATTTGAAATATTTCTCTCTATATATAAGTAAGAGATGTTAAAAATACACAAAGGGATACATTTGTGTGTATAATATAATAATGTATTATTATTTATATGAAACCTGATGAAATTTTCAGGCTCATTTAACGAGTTGTCAAGTGACCAGAAAAACAGCCAGAGCTACAAACTGAGATATTTTAGGATAATAGGATGCTAAATGGGAGAGACAGATTAGTTACAAGCCTTTGATTCTCAGCAGATTTCACACCTCCCTCTCTACCCCCATCCCAATAGCCATATCTGTTAGCTATACTGAATAATGAAGTTTAAATTCTTTTGGACTATTATCATAGCTGCAGTAGCAGTCTTTTAACACAGTGCTATTCAACTTCTATTATAATTTCCAGTGAAATAAAATATCACAAAGTCATTCAAATTCATAGACTGAAGATATACCTATAGTGACAAAGTATAGGATAAAATTCATTATCCTGATAAATTGATGAACATGGACAGTTGCTGTGAATAATTCGAGCTAAGGGAACTTTACTCTCAATGGCTAGATATTTTTGGCCTGATTTATCCACATAATTGCCTCAGCTCTCCATTTCATTTTGCCCATGTCAACACAACGAAATCTCCGTACTTGATTTTGAAAGCTTCACTATTTCATGTCACGTTAGCAAGAGAGATGCACATAGCAAATTCTGTATGGGTTCTGTGACAAATGACTTCTATGGTCTGCACGTGTCTCTTCAATGACAGCTGCTGGAAGAAACATCACCTCCCAGCTGCACAACTTGATCCTTCTCTCCCTTGTGAATTAGAAGGAATTGAATGTTTGGCTTTAAAGGGGCACTTCACGCTCCTCTCATTGAATATCACAACTGGGCCCGGAGGAAAGGAAACAAAAAACCCCATCATTGGCAACTGATGGGAGAAAAAATAGCCCTCTCATTTCAGAGATAATAAGCAGGATGTTCCCCTGAAGCCTTTCTTCTTAATTCTCCTTATTGTATTTTATTAAATGATGCAGTTTGAAATTAAGGCTCTGGCAACCTTCATGCACACTCTGCATAAACAAGCAAAACAGAAACACAGTTCAAAGAGCAAGTATAAGCCCCTCCCAAAAGCCATCTGCTTTCTTTTTGTTATGAAACTTCAATTCATCAGCAAAACTCCAAAGAAAATATTTATAGCAAAAGTGTAAGCCTGCATTCTGAAGCTACTTTGAGGAAGGATTAACAGAATGTTAGAAAATTTGGTGAGATTTTTTGTCAGTTACTAACCTATCTAAAACTAGTCATTTAACATGCCTCATTTAGTCATTCAACCTTTTGTTCACTTGTTCATCCATTCAAGAATGTTTCTTTAAGACCCCCAATGTGCCAGGAACTGTGGCAGGTGCTTCTGCATCCATCTCATTAAATGAAGATAATAAATATACCAGCTATGCCATGCCTACCTCTCAAAATTGCTGAAAGCACTGCTATAGACCATAAAACAAATAAAAACATCTGTGTTTGTTTTCCACCAATAAGCAACCAGAACAAAGTGCAACAGTCATTTAGTTATATGTGCAAAAAATTTAAATATGAGTATAGCTTAGAGGAGATTTTATTTTGTATGTCCACCAGCATAAACTCTCTGCTAATTTTCACTCTGGTAAATGTAATAAAATACCTTCCTCTCCCTATTCTTACCCATTGCTGTCTCAAGGGAAGGAAACCAATGATTCAGGCACTATAAACTTTCTTAATCACATTGAATAAACATACAGATAAATATACCTAAACAATAATACTGACATATAATCTAACTTTGCTAATCAAAATGTCACTCTGAACTTTCTTTTCCATTTTTCTCACAACTTATACCCTTTTGATCTGATGGTAGCTTATAACCATGGCTTACAGTGCAATAAGACAGGACCTTGGAGATTCTGCATGAAGAAGAAAACTTCATTGTGTTCAACAACTAGGTTGGAATGGGGATATCTGTTTTCATAGCATATTCTAGCCTAGTCCAACAAATTCAGAAATTGTGCATGTGATGAGTCCACAACAAAGAAACCTAAAATGTGTAGCAACGGCTGAGCCATGAGACAGAAGGCCATGAGGAATCCAATACTGGATCCATTTTATGCAGTAAGGAAACATTTGGTAAAATTATTTCCTGGGTAATTTGGGAAGCAGACCATATGCTTCTGAGCTCACTGGTTGAGGGAATATATTTGACCAAAGATTACAAGGATGAAATAAACAGAAATAAAATTATGGGAAGAGTTCAGAAATTTAAAGATGTATGATTACTTCTAGAGCTCAAACATTAACACTAAGGATCACCAACGTCTGCAAAAAAATCGCAGTGAAACCTTCCTGTTAAATTAAATCATGCAAGACAAGGATCAGGTTAAGTGTATGATTTGCTACCTATTATTCAGGCATAGTCACGGTAGCCACCATAAAACTGACAGAAATGTATGGAAGTGTGAAGCAATGAAACAAAATAGATTGTAGAACTCTGTCTAGAGAAGAACTTTAAGTATGATTACCAGCACATGGAGCTTGTTGGAAGCAAAGACACCAGAAGCCTACTATATTTGTGAGGGAGCTGTATTGCCGAATAAACCATAAGTCTGCACTTTAAAAAACTATTGACATTTTGAGACTGGCAACCTTGGGTCCCCAGTATGCCATGGGAAAGAAAGTTACTGAGAAAATTTTGCAACTCCCAAGGAGACCATGTTCCCCAGTACCCACTTTAGAGGTGCTAAAAAGAATACTGGAAAAGAAAGAGCATCTCAGAGAGCAGAGCTTGCAACCATGGAGTACAACGAATGAAAGAACTGCTCTCCAGGCTAAAGCCTAATCCAGGAACACAATACCTCAGGGGAGAGAAACCTTCCCCATGTCTTCCTGGTGGGATTTCACTGTTGCTGGATGTCATCAGTCTTACCCTTTCCCAGTAGGAATGTGTACCATGGTTATCCTCCCCCTTGCCACCAATACATATCCATTAGAGGTATAAAGTCTATTCAATTTTCCTTTCAGTTCATAGGTCACTTGATCATGAAGAGCTTCACATGGACCTGGCAAACAGGCCCTGTATTCCATAGAGCTTGATGTAGTGACTGCTTTGAACTTTGGCTTGTCTCCCATGAGGCTGGTTGAGATGTCCTATGTGTGTAAATAAGGGAGTAACTGGAAATTTGATGACTAGAAAGGTGGACAATGGAGAGACTATAAGAGCCTACCTAAATGTGTTTCCCTACATTTCCCAGCCCCATGCACCTATCTAAAACCATGCCAGTAGAAGGTAAGGAAAAGGGATATGTAACTTCTCGCCTAAATCTTCACCTGTTCTTTCCTTTTCCCTGCTCTGGTGACCTTGAAGGCTATGTGATCCAGATGGTGTAGCTACAAAATGGAGAAGAGTTATAGTGATGAGAATGAATAATACTGCAAGTTGCTAGAAGAGTAAATCTTAAATGCTCTCACTACACAAAGGAAATGGTACTTATATATGATGAGGCTGTTAGTTAATACTGTGTTAGTAGTCATTTTCCAACATATAAATATGTCATATTAACATATACACTTTTAGATTTAACTTACACACTGTTATATGTCAATTATATCTCAATAAATCTGGGGCAAAGGGAGGAGGGCATCAAATTCTGAATGACGGAGAAATATGTATTATTTGTGTACAGCCACTAGGATCAAGGGTTTGTTTATTACCACAGCATAGCCCAGACTAAGATTCCATGTTATGCTCAGAACACTTCTTCCCTTCAGTGACTAAGGCTTTGTTGATGGGTGAACTTTGTCCTGCCCAACACTTTCCTTCCAAAGGAAGAGTGTTTTCTTAGGAGGCTCCTTTGTACTCCTAGTAAATACACTTCTAGAAGTTTGCCACATCCTTATATGGTAATATATCCAAATGAGTTCAAATTCTGGCCCAGGATGAAGATAGGATATTCCATTGTGAATGTTTTGAAATCTGCTTTTTGTGTCCAGAAAGAAGAATATTGGGAGCCAAGAGGTAGTTTCTTAAGTCTCACTTACCTATCAGCTGTCTCTTGTTGCAATGTACATCTTTGTACATATTATCTTAACATTTGCAGTTCACTTTAACTCAGCTACTGACAGAAACTTTTCATACCCATTCCTTTCCATTCATTTACACCAAAAAGTTTAGTCATCAGCATAGCCCCTGATAAAAATTGTGTGGGAAGAATGAGGATAGGGTTTATATTGCATAATATATTAGTAATCTTCACCCATTTCTTTCTCTGGCCCAGTCTCTAAGCCCTAGGAAGACAAGAAACTATTAAAAAAAAAACCTAAAATATATTTAATTTAAATTTTTCAACATACTATATATACTGACACAGCTTTGATAATCATGAACCAAAACAGAACACGCCAGGCATTTCTGTAATTTTGTCACTCTTCCCTTGATAAAGCTTTAACACCTGGAAGCATTTGTTGTTGAGGCCAGAGTACCAGCTAGTAGAAGAAGGAGCAATGGCTGCTATCAGCGCAGTATCAGCATACCCAGTTGGAATAGCAATGTCCAGCAGAACTGGTGGTAGGACTGAGAGGGCTATTTGACTGATCACCAGACTTTCGTTCATGAGCACTTAGGAAACATTGCCTAAGGGCCCCAAGAAAGAGCATCGGAGAGAAAGGACTTCACCAGGAACTGAATTCTTGGGTAAATGAGTGGAAGGTAGAGCTCAAAAAGTCTCATCAGCTTAGTCTCATACCTCAGTTAGCTTTTAAAAATTTTACAAAAATTGGAGTTCCCACCATGGCTCAGTGGTTAACAAACCCGACTAGGAACCATGCGGTTGCGGGTTCGATTCCTGGCCTTGCTCAGTGGGTTAAGGATCCGGCATTGCCGTGAGCTGTGGTGTAGGCTGCAGATGTGGCTCAGATTCCACATTGCTGTGGCTCTGGCGTAGGCCGGTGGCTACAGTTCCGATTAGAACCCTAGTCTGGGAACCTCCAAATGCCGTAGAAGCAGCCCTAGAAACAGCAAAAAGACAAAAAAAAAAAAAAAAAAAAAAAAAGAATTTACAAAAATACCCCAAAACTTTTTGACATTAGAACCATTAATTATTTCTCACAGTGTAGGGGACCAGGCAGCTCTAGTGACCTGGGCTGGGCCTGGTTTATCTTATCTGGGTTCACTCATGTGTTTGTGGTCAAGTAACAGTTCAGCTGGGGACTTGCTGAAACAACTGGCCTTGGCTGAAATGACTCAGCTTTCCTCCACTTGTTTCTTATATAGCTCCAGTGAATTCACTTAGGCTTGTCCTCGAGTTAGAGGCAGGAGTCTGAGAGAGAGAGAGAGAAGAGTACAGAACTTCTTTGGACCGGAACACCATCAATCCCACCCTATACTGTAAATCAAGGCAAAGTATAAGGCCAGGTCATATTAAAGAGAGCAGATATAGACTCCATCTCTTGATGGAGTCCATTGAGAGGGAGGCAGATGCTGAGAGAGAAATGGCTGACACCATTTTTGCAATCAATCTGCCAAACCTGGTGGATTTTTGCTGTTATCATGACACCGTATGTATGGGAGAAATTTAAGACTCTCTGTAAGTTTCCTAGAATGCTGAAGTTGGAAGGATCATAGTGATTACTGTTTATTCAGACCTCCTGTTTTCAGAAAGAAGAAATCTGAGGCCCAAAGAAATTTGATTAGTTTCTCACAGGCAAAGCACAAATGGAAATGATTTCTGATTCAGCTCAGAGCTCTTTCTACCACATGGTATTATCCTCTCTTCCAAAGATACCTTTGGGTACAACAAAATTTGGGTTTGTCCTCTATTTTTTCACCCACCACATTTGCCATGAAACAGTTGTCTGGAAAAACGCCAACAGTAGCCAATGAAGATTGTTGTTCTCTCAGCCAGGATACCTTCAGTGAGGCCCCGTCCTGCTCTGCTGGGAATAGTGCTCTGCCCATGAGTACACTACCCAAGTCCTCTCCCATGATAAATTTCCATGATCTTAATTATCTGCCCTGTTACACAACTGCACCCCCCTATAAAATCAACCTGCCCCGGAGGGTCCCAGGATTTGCCCAACAATGTCTATATTTGCTCAACATTTTATGTTCTTAATGTTTTAGAATTCCCCTCACAAAAAGTTGCTAAACTTAATTTTTCAATTTTCCCCTAATTTGCATAATTAGTTACAATTCTGCCTTCTTTAATTATATTTTTGTCCGAATCTATATTACAAGCTAGAAAATTGAAAGTGCAGTACTTATTTCCTACCTCAAAAGATTATAATCCCATTTTAACTGACAAGCTATTAGAAACACAACTCTCCCTTGTGTTTTTAACTTGAATGAGAGGGATAGAAGAGGGAAGGTATAGATTTCCGGTAACAGAATTTTGACCCCTTAAGGGGTTGGAGACTCAGGGTAGGGTGGTGGGTCAAGTACATCAGGTGCCATCACACTCCTGGGCAAGCGCACATGGAAATGACTTGCTACTAAAGAAGCCTGCTGCCTGTACACGGAGCATGACAACAGACAGGGAAGCATCAGATTTCTAGTCATTTTTATGATTCATGTCTGTTTTTATGGGCATCTCAGCATAGTTCACCTCATTAGCCATTACAGAGATTTTAATTCTTGAGTTAATCCTGTGCTCATTCATCAGAATGAATATTAATATCTTTCTAATGTAATTTTTAATTAAATATACCATCACCATTATAACACCCCAAAGATCTAAATAGAGTTTTAAAGAGAAGACAGACACTATCACCATAAAAATCAGAAAATTCTACTCACATGCTTTTTGAAAGGCTGATCACCTATGAAGTAATGAGAATAAATTGTGAGATAATGCAGGACAGATCTAATTAAGATAATGAGCTATGATTATGGACATGATTTTCCAGGGTTAAAGATTTTACAAAAGGCAATATATGGATATATTTTAACTATCCTCTTTGGTCTACTTATATTAGCTATGCCTCTTAAAAAGGAAATTATTCATCATAAGTAATGACCCTGAGTCTGCTGCAAGCGCAGAGTTTTAACTATTTTGCTATTACTTAGGCATTTCATGCTTTGATAGACTTTTAAAATTTACTTAGTATATTTGGCCAAAACTGATTTTTCTTAAAAAACCATGGCATTCAAGAGACATTAAGATCGATGTTCTCTCTGCACCTGGAAAGCTATATTATGAAGATATTTTAATTTGGCTAGTACATATTTAAATGGATATTTCTAGAACTAACTAATTAGACTGCTTTCAATGGCAGTGGTAGGCAAGACAACCAGGGGAAAGGTGTCATCAAGCTTTGCAGGTATCCCTGGGGGCCAGCTTTACTCCTCTCCAAAGACAGAACAACCACTTAATCCTTGTCAACAGCAGTCAATTAGCAGAAATAAATATTTCCTGGGAAGTGTGGAACTGCTGTAGGAAAGCCCTGGAAGGGTCTGCAGGCAGAAACACTTGGTAAAGATTGCGCATTGCACTTTGAAAACTCAGATATTTTGACTGGCACCTACTAAAGCTGATAGGTAGCAGGAATTTAATCCAAGAGATGTTAAGAGTTCTGCCCCCTTGGAGACAGTTTCACATGTCTGCTCTTCACAGGTGCTGTTATTTACATCAAGTAGCATGATTTGGTCAGTCTGGTTTTTTTTGTTTGTTTGTTTTGTCTTTTTGCCATTTCTTGGGCCGCTCCCGCGGTATATGGAGGTCCCCAGGCTAGGGGTCCAATTGAAGCTGTAGCTACCGGCCTACGCCAGAGCCACAGCAACACAGGATCCGAGCCGCATCTGCAACCTACACCACAGGTCACGGCAACACCGGATCCTTAACCCACTGAGCAAGGCCAGGGATCGAACCGGCAACCTCATGGTTCCTAGTCGGATTTGTTAACCGCTGAGCCACGACAGGAACTCCTGGTCAGTCTGTTTTAGACCATGCGGCAAGCTCAGCTCTTTACCATCAAGAAAATCAGAACTTTGGTGCTGTGCTTGAATGCAGTGCAGTGGGCTTCTGGGCTCCGTTAGTTCCCCAGCCTCCAAGAACCTTCAGTGATGGCCTGTGTGGCTACATCAGTGGTGCTTCATTGAAGGATCTGAGGATCTTTGAGAAAACTTGGACAAATGAATGAATATCTAAAAGACAATATCTTTGCATTTAAAAAAGCAAAGAAGTTGTTGGTTCCCTGGCTTTTTACTGAATCTTACTTTGCAATTCTTTACCATATAGTCTCTCCCTCCCCTTCCTTCCTTCCTTTCTCTCTCTATCTCTCTCTCTTGCTAATAACTCAAAAGACTTTTTCTAGTCTATGCTGGTCTGACTAAGTCACTTATCCTCTCTGATCCTCCATTTCCTCAACTCTGAAATTAAAAAAAAAATTAAAAAAAAAAAAACCCGTCACTTGTAGGACTGACATGAGGATTGAATGAGATCATGAAATTTAAGTACATTTAAAATTATAAACCCTCTAGTCTACATATTCTCAAAACGTAGTGGTGTCACTATGCTCCCACAATGTTAGATAATTTTGGAAACAAAGCCACTGGATGGAAAGCTTACAATCAGTGATTAATTGACATTTTAAGGAAGTAGAATAATGATTTTCAGATTTGGCTTGTTTTATTTTTTGTCTTTTTAGGGCCCCAGCCAGAGCATATGGAAGTTCCCAGGCTAGGGGTCAAATCAGAGCAGAACAGTCAGAGCAACACCAGATACGAGCCACATCCATGACCTATGACACAGCTCACAGCAACGCTGGATCCTTAACCCACTGAGCAAGGCCAGAGATTGAACCCGTATACTCATGGATACTAGTCGGGTTCTTAACCTGCTGAACCACAATGGGAACTCCATGATTGGCTTATTTTAAATGCAAGCCTCAGAGCCCCAGATCAAGATCTGAGGATCTGGGAAGAGGCTTGAATACAGGCACTGAAATAAGAAGTTATGGATTCATCTTTTCCAAGGTGTGTTTATATCCATCAAACACATTTAAATAATATCACTCACTCTTTCCCTCTAACACCATGCTCATCTATTAATTTTCTTTTCCTCTCTTGTCTCAGGATCCAATATGATAGAGTAGAAAGAGTACTGTGGACTTTTAGGCAGAGAGACCTGGCTCTGGTGCTAAGCAAGTTACTCAGCTCTGAGCCTCAGGGATTTCATCTGTAAAATGAATTCACAGATACAGTTGTACCTATCTTAAGTTACAAGCACTTAGGACATAATTGTTAGGTTCCTTCAATTGTACTCCAATTGTTGGCGATTATAAGCAGTAGAGCAAACAGGACCTTCTCAAAAAAAATTCCAAGTGTTGTAATTGGGTTCTCTCACCTCCCTATTTGGACTTGTTCCTCCTGGGAACCTGGTTTTTATTTACCCTCATCTCCTAAATCGGGTGGCATCATGCATCTCCAGGTGCCTAGCTGCCACCATCCAGTAATTATAGTTTCCCCCCATTTCCCTAAACTAGCTCCTCCCATTTCCTCCAAACCTAAGATCAGCTCAGCTAGTTATTAATTGTTCTATTTAACATGAGGTTGAAAGTGACTAGCAGCCCATTAAATTTCCAAGGGATATTTTTCTTTTAAAAGCCACATTTATTGCAGTGCTAGGAGATGGGAGTGCTGGCCACTGAGTGGAAAGGGGGAAGGCCACTCATTCTCCTAAACTTCAGGTACAGGTGATGAATGTCTTCCAGAGAGGTACTTTGCCAGCTTACCTGACTGCATATCCCTCTGCCTTTGAGAGCAGTGCCAAGCCATTCCACCCTCTACCTGTCCTCTATCCTATCATTTACCAACCAAGATATCACCCAGGACCATAAACATAGCAAGTCCAAAACTCAATTACCTTTCTTCCTAAATCTTTGTTTCCTGTCCTAGCAAATTAAACCACCATAATTCTGGTCTGAAGTTTGGTAATTACCATCACATCTTTCTATGCTACAACTCTGTCCTTACCAAATCTTGGTTTTTGACAATAGGCTGCCAATCAGCTTTCCCTCCTCTAGTCTTGCTTCCTCCAATCAGCTCTCAATAGGGCAGAAAGAATGGTAATTCTCAAGATCAAATGGCCCAGGAGGAAAAGGGGAAGGAGTGGGATGGATGTGCTTTTTAGGGGTTTTTTGGATGCAAACTGTTATATTTGGAATGGATGGGCAGTGGGGCCCTACTGCACAGCACAGGGAAATGTGTGAGATTGGGTCACTTTGCTGTACAACAGAACTAGAAGAAACATTGTAAATGAACTACACTTTCATTATAATTATTTTTTAAAGCACCTTTTCAAAAAAAATAAAAATAAATAAAGTGCAAATGAAATCATTTTGTGCTTCTATTCAGAATCTTTAAATGTGCCCCCCTGGCCCACAGGTCAACATGAGAATCATCAGCCTGTCATCCTTAGTGAGCATTTTCTCCACCCCTCTCACTAGTCATTGCCAGTATCATACATTTGTGCTCTCCATGCAGTCCTGATCTGTTAAACACCTCTGGGTATATGTACTTACTTGCCTCTCAGAAGGCCTTCTCTCCCCTTCCTAATTCCTAATTCCTGACTAATTCCTCAGGTATTTAGCTCAAGGGCACTTTTATCTGGGCCCTGCCCCAATGCCTTCCCTACACCCACCTCCACCTTACTCCCTCCCTGTTCCCCTAAGTCTCCCCTTTGTATAAACTTCTTTTGTAAAGCGAGTCCATTGTGTTTTAAATTATTTGCCAACTAGTCATGGTAACTTTGAAGAAAAGAACTGTGCTTTGGTCCTGTCTGTATCTTCAACAACTGCCATGTAGCAGTCCCCTCTTCTAGTCATACTTATTAAGGTATCCTTCAAAGAAGTTTGCAGGGATTCCATGGTGATAGAAGAAAGCCTGTTTGAGTATCTAATTTTTATTTTGTCCAGCACTAGCCAAGGAATCATTGGAAGACAGTGTGAAGTAACAGAAATAATAGCTATCTGTTCTGAGTAATAGTTTATAACCTGAAAAAGTGATAGTATTTACATGAGTCTTGGAGTTGCTTGTTTTTCTATTTCCTGTCTTCCTTTCCTTGATTCCAAAAGGAGCCTATTTTATCACATGTAGTAGAAGTATGTCTCTATATGTCACAAGGGCTATAAACTGTAAAAATCTTATTTTAATTAAAATGAATGTAGGGAGCTCCCGTTGTGGCACAGTGGAAACAAATCCAACTAGTATCCATGAGGATGCAGTTCTATCCCTAGCCTCGTCCAGTGGGTGTAGAATCCGGAATTGCTGTGAGCTGCGGTGGTCACAGATGCGGCTCGGATCCCACATTGCTGTGGCTGTGGTATAGGCCAGGAGCTACTGCTCCAATTGGACCCTTAGCCTGGGAACTTCCATATGCCACACCTGCGGCCCTAAAAAGCAAAAATAAATAATAAATAAATAAATAGAATGTAATCCCAACATTTTTCCTCAAGGTATCGCAATACAGCACAACATTAATACCTGTCATATGTTGACACTGCACATAGTGCTATTTTAAGGAAATTTAATTTGGGATTTTTTTTTTTTTTACCATCTCTTTGTACTTTATTCACATTTCTCTATAGTGTGATTCTCAAGGTGCTATGCCAGTGGTTTTTACTGTTCTCACTGCCGTTTAAGGCACTTTCATCTGAGTGTCTTCCTTCCTTCTGATGACATCAGTTTAGTGTCCCCAGTTGAGAACCTTTATTTGCAAATATTCTGGCAGAATTAATAGCAAATCAAAAAACACAACCAGGATTTATTCAATCTATATGGAAATATCAAGTCAATAGCATAAAGTATGGCTGTAGAATATTTGCTATTTTTCAAGGCCACAAAATTTGTAAACCATTTTAAACCAACTACAAATATAAATATAAATGCATTCAGTTTTCCCTCTGACCTCCCTTACTATTTATGTTTATTCACTACTATATAAAACAGAGGGGGCTTTCTTAGGCAGTAGAGTACAGTCCACGAGATCAATTATATTCAGGAGTTTCCATCATAGCTCAGTGGTTAATGAACCTGACTAGTATCCATGAAGATGAGGGTTCAATCCCTGGCCTCGCTCATTGGTTTAAGGATCTGGCACTGCCGTGAGCTGTGGTATAGGTTACAGACTCGGCTCAGATTCTGAGCATTGCTGTGGCTGTGGTGCAGGCCAGTAGCTGCAGCTCTGATTCCACACCTAGCCTAGGAACCTCCATATGCCACAGGTGCAGCCCTAAAAAGATACACACACACACACACACACACACACACACACACACACACAAAAATCAATTACATTCAAGGTTTTACCCATTTAATTAAAGTAATTTCTGGGGGTAGAGGAGGAAGGAGAATAATTTCATAGTTATATGCATGAGTGATTTCTTTATCTGAGTCATATGTGGTGGTGGTGGTTGTTATATATTCCCTCTCATATTTTTACTCATCTTATTATAATTTTATTAAAATTGCTCTTATGCCCTGAAAGGATTTTTTTCTGCATTCTGATATACTGCTTTATACTGCATTGATAACTACTGATTAAAGATTTATTTCTAATATCTGATTTAAAATAGTAGGTTCTAATCAAGAGTTCTAATAATATGGACAATCTTTAGCTTGGATCTTACTTGAAAAATATTAGCAATGGCAGTTCATCCAGATGTTTTTATCATGTAGGATTACTAATAACCTAAGCCAGGATGTTTCTAACTTTATAGCAAGTAAGCTTTATTGAAAATATTCATTTGCCTTAAAATTCTGCCTTTAATAAGGCAGTAAAACACCACTTTGTGGGAAATGCTTATACAGTTAAAATCTGCATTTTCATAAAAGCTAATGAAGAATGTACAAAGTCCTGGACTCTTAAAGAGCAAAGAAAGGGAAAAGCTGACTCCAGGATTCATGTGTCCCTGAATCAACTAAAACTGGATGAACGCTGGAACGAGAGATTCCCAGAGGCCTTCAGCCATTTTCATGTGAAAATTTAAATTGATTGCTGATCCTTCAGCTCTATCAGCAGTGAAGGATTTTACCTTTTTTTTTTTTTTTTTGTAGAAAAAATTTGTAAAGAGATAATACTTCCTAATGAAATAGGTATTTTTCAAAGAGAGGAAAAGTAAAAGACAAGGAGAGGAACATTTCGAGAAGGCTCAGTCACGGTATACATCCTGGTTCAGCCCTGGGCTAGGGCAGGCCACCTAGTGCAAGGTTTCATAACACTTTTCAGATGGACTCTCACAGGAATGTGTGTTATACAGGGAGATCCCAGCCCAGAATTACTATAGTTAAAATCCTCAATTATGAATATCATTTCAAGTAAGGTATCTATAGAACAGAGCCATTTCTGTGTTCCCACTACTTGTAGATCTGACTTGGCAAATGCTCTAAAATAAGCCTACTCAACAAATGATGTCCCTGGTCCCTGAACATGTAAAAGGCCTTCTCATTATACCTTACTTGTCTAAGCTATACAACTTAGAACTCGATGTTACTTCCTTGTACTGATTCCCATGTGCTGTTACAGTCTCAGGAATTAAAAATGAAAATGGATGGATGCTTGAAAGAGAAGCAGCTTTGGGCAAACTCCAATAGATAAGAACTCAGGAGTACTCCTTACACCCATCTCCAGTACATAGAGTTCTACAATTTCGTCTTTTTATCCATGATCACTGTAACCCCAGAGTACAGCCAAAGCAAGCAGGTCATTTTGACCTGGCTCTGTCAGCTCCCTTCACCCGTGACTCATCACTCTTCTTCCAAAGAAACATCAGAATTTAGTCCTCAGGCTCAGCACCCTTTCTCTCCCAAGGCTGCCTTGGAAAAACCTCTAATAAACCTTTGCTTTTGATAATAGCCGACTTGGTAATCAATACCAATCTTTTCATAGAAGACAAACTGGGAAATGTTAGATGAAATCATTTTAAAACAGCGATTTAAAAGCATCAGAGAGCTAAGAGGGGAGGAATACCCAGGTGAAACGGGAGAGAACCCACAGTCGATGGACTGCTTTTGCCTATTAACATTTGTCTATCTAGAATGGGTAGCTGAGATGCTGAGCTGCACAATTAGCTTCAACCCCCATAATTAGAGGGCCCAGGAGACAAAAGTAGGAGTCCAAGACCCATTAAGGCTGGGAAACTTGGTAGACCACCTTTTACTTTAGGATGGAGCCTCAAAAGTCTCCACTTTTAGAAAAAGGGGAATCCCAAAGAAATAAAGCTGTCACTATTCACAAACAATATAATTGAGAATGTAGAGAATTAAGAATCTATAAATAAGTTATCAGAATAAGTGAATTTAGCAAGGTCACTGGTTATCAGACCAAAATCAGTTGCATTTCTCTGTGCCAGTGTGAAACACTGGAAAAATGAACTTTTTGAAAAACATCATCTACAATAGCATCTAGATAAGTCAAATACTTAGAAATAATTTTTAAAAAGATATATGACTTCTTTACAAAAAATATTGTTGAAAGAAATTAAAGATCTAAATAAATAAAAGGATGTACCATATCAATTCTTCCCAAATTAAATTATATTTTCAAAGCAATTCCAATCAAAATTCAAGCTGTGTGTGTGTGTGTGTGTGTGTGTGTGTGTGTGTGTGTGCACGCGTGATGACCACCTGCACTCAAGTTTTAATAAAATGCAACAGACCAAAAATAGCCAAGATAAACACAAAGAAGATTTATTCTACCAATTATCAGGGCTTATTAGAAAGCTATAGGAATTAAGCCAGTGTGCTAATACAATAATAGACAAATAGATCAACGGAGGGGTAGAGTCCAGAAAAAAACCATACATATGTGGTCACGTGATTTATGACAAATGCGACACTTTAAAGTGATAGGAAAGGATCATATTTTCAAAAGAAGTTGCTGAGCCAATTGGATAATCATATGAAAAACAATGAAACTTGACCCTTACTTCACACCACACATAAAAAAATCAATTCCAGGTGGATTGCAGATCTAAATGTGAAAGGTGAAGCAATCAAGTATCTCAAAGATAACATTAGAAAACAACTTTGTGACTTTGAGGTAGGCAAAGATTTATTTAACAACACAAAAAACACTAACCGTAAAGGGAAGTTTGATACACTGACTGGAGTTCAATAAAATTAACTATTTCTTCTTGTCAAAAGTCACCATTAATAGAGTGAAAAGGCAAGTCATATGACAAGAGAACATATTTGTAACACCAATAACAGAGAAAGGGCTAGTATCCAGAATGCATAAGGAATGCCAGGTCAATATACCTGTTAGATAAATGAGCAAGAGACTCTAACAGACACTTAACAAAAGAGAACACCCAAATGGCCAGTAGACCTATGAAAAGATGCTCAACTTTTTAATAACCATGGAAATACAAGCTAAAACCACAATGGAGTATCACTACACACCTGACAGAATGGATAATATTTAAAAGACTGACAATATCAAGTGTTTGCAAAGATTAGAGCAACCATAACTTTCATACGCTGCCTGTGGAAATATAATTTGATAGAAGAGGTTTTAAAAAACTCTTTTCTATTATCTATTAAAGTTGCACATATGTGTGTGATCCAGAAAAACCACTCCTAAGTTTATACCCAACAGAAATATGAGCACACGTATACCAAACAACTTGTACAGGATATTTACAGAAATTCTGTTCTTAATTACCAGAAATAGGAAAACAGTAATAAAGTATATCAACAATAAAATGGATAAGTTGTGGTATAGTCATACAAAGAAATACCATTCTTTGTTTAATGACTAATTCATTCCTGAAAACATTGCTACTAATGACTCTGATCACTTATTCCAGTGGGGGGGGGGTGATATTCCCCACACTACCAAGCAATTCTCAGACATCAGCTGGGTGTTTTATAAATCAGCTCAATTCTGGAGTTCCCGTTGTGGCTCAGCCATTAACAAACCTGACTAGTATCCATGAGGACACAGGTTTGATCCCTGGCCTCACTCAATGAGTTAAGGATCAAGTGTTGCCATGAGCTGTGGTGTAGGTCACAGACGCGGCTCGGAGGTTCCAATCATCCCTTCCTTAGGTTGGGTTAACTTGATAGAGTTCCATATGCCTCAGGTGTGGCCACAAGAAGAAAAAAAAAATCATGCAGAAAGAAAAAAGAATGAATAAATCTTATATCACATTACATTTTATGTGCACTACTTTTTAACTATTGTTTTTCATTTATATAAACTTGTTTTCATTGTTTAATTGATACATATTCTATTTATGAATATTGTTTGGGTCTTTATGATTGGAATAAAATACATTAGTTTTTCCATTAAAACCAATAAAAGTATTTTTTATAAAATATTTTTGCTTTGGAGTTCCTGTTGTAGCTCAGTGGTTAACGAACCCCACTAGTATCCAGAAGGGCGCAGGTTCGATCCCTGACATCTCCATAAAAATTTCAAAAGGACAGGGTTGGGAGAGGTTCTGGATTGGTGAATGCTTGGAGATCGGAGGAGAGTGGCACTCTGAGAGGGCTTGGCAGCTCTCCACCCTTTCCCCATACCTTGTCCTATGCCCTTCTTCCATTTGGCTATTCTTGACATATGCTTTTGTAATAAATTGATAAGCTAGTAAGTAAATGTTTCTAATTGTGTGTTATAATTGCATGAACCTAAAATGTGTTGTTTTGAAAGGACATGAGAGAGAGAGGCAGAAGTAGTGTCTTCCATAACTTCAGGCTGCTGTGTTTCCACTTGCCTCAAATAAATCTCATGTTAGTCTTTATTCTGCCCTCTATTTTGTTTTACTGTGCCCTTCTTTTGTTTAGAAGTACAGTTTGAGCACAAAAATCATAACCCCCAAAAGGTTGAAAAGTTGTTATAAAAAATCATGCAGAATACCATATGATATCACTCATATGTAGAATCTAAAACATGATACAAATGAACTTATTTACAAAATGGAAGCAGACTCACAGACATAGAAAACAAACTTAAGACTACCCAAAGGGAAAGGGGGAGGGATAAACAAGGAGTTTGGGATTAGTGAGTTTAAACTACTATATATAAAACAGATAAACAACCAAGTCCTATTCTATAACACAGGGAACTATATTCAATCTTATAATAAACCATAATGGAAAAGAATACAGAAAAGATTACACATATATACACATGTGCCTATGTATATATGTGTGTATATATATATACCTGAATCACTTTGCTGTACACCAGAAACTAAGACAAGATTGTAAATCACTGTACTTCAATTAAATGATAAATTGGTTAGGAGTTCCCACTGCGGCACAGCAGAAACAGATCCTGCATTGCTGTAGCTGTGGAATAGGCCAGTAGCTACAGCTTCAATTTGATCCCAAGCTTGGGAACTTCCATATGCCTCAGGCGTGGCCCTAAAAAAGCAAAAAACAAACAAACAAACAAAACACATCACTTCCTATAGCATATTCATTTAGTACCCTTTAGAGTTGAAAAAGTCATTTTACTAAATAAAAAGAAGTCATGGAGTTCCCGTCATGGCGCAGTGGTTAACGAATCCGACTAGGAACCATGAGGTTGCGGGTTCGGTCCCTGCCCTTGCTCAGTGGGTTAACGATCTGGCGTTGCCGTGAGCTGTGGTGTAGGTTGCAGACGCGGCTCGGATCCCGCATTGCTGCAGCTCTGGTGTAGGCCAGCAGCTACAGCTCCGATTCGACCCCTAGCCTGGGAATCTCCATATGCCGAGGGAGCGGCCCAAGAAATAGCAACAACAACAAAAGACAAAAAGACAAAAAAGACAAAAAAAAAAAAAAAAAAAAAAAAAAAGAAGTCATTCCAAAAAAGTGGAATAAATTCTCAAAAGCCATTATAATAAAGAGTTGTTAACTGAATAGTCTTTAGGTAGGGTAAATCTGAACCACAATGGAAACAAACTATTGCTATATCCAAGAACACGGATGAATATCAAAAATATGCTGTGGAAGTAAAGCCAAATAAAAAAAAAGCATAGGCAGTCAAAATTATATAAAATTCCAACATGCAAAACTTGTCTGTTAGAAATTAGATTGAAAGAAACCTTGGGAGAAGAGAAAAGAAATCCTAACTGTAAAGGGCATGTGGACGGCTTCTAAGGCAAGAGCAATGTTCTGTTTCTTGATTTCAGTGTAATAACCAGGGTATGTTTTTGTGATAATCCATTCAGTTGCATGCTTGTACCTTATGCATTTTTCTCTTTGGATGTCATGCTTCACTAAAACTATTTATTTTAAACAATTCTTTAAACATGATTGAAAATAGCAACGAGGAGTTCCCGTTGTGGCGCAGTGGTTAATGAATCCGACTGGGAACCATGAGGTTGCGGGTTCGATCCCTGCCCTTGCTCAGTGGGTTAAGAATCTGGCGTTGCCGTGAGCTGTGTTGTAGGTCACAGACGCAGCTCAGATCCCGAGTTGCTGTGGCTGTGGCGTAGGCCGGTGGCTACAGCTCTGATTAGACCCCTAGCCTGGGAACCTCCATATGCCGTGGGTGCGGCCCTAGAAAAGGCAAAAAGACCAAAAAAAAAAAAAAAAGAAAGAAA
The DNA here is from genome assembly GCF_054392235.1 of Sus scrofa. Classification (NCBI taxonomy): domain Eukaryota; kingdom Metazoa; phylum Chordata; class Mammalia; order Artiodactyla; family Suidae; genus Sus; species Sus scrofa. The sequence continues at coordinate 83,232,427 of NC_139391.1, read as the reverse complement.
AAGAAAAGAAAGTAGCAATGAAAATATTAAGTACCTAAGGAATAAAACTAATCAAAGATTTGCAAATATCTATGGAGTAAACTATGAAACTTGGTTGAACAAAATGAGAGAAGACCTAAAGAAAAAGGATATCTACCATGTTCATAGAATCAGTGTTAGAAAAATTTAATTCTCTTCGAATGATCTATAGGCTCCACACAATCCCAATCAAAATAGATCATGTGTGTGGGTATGTGGCTTGACAAGCTGATTCTAAGATTTACATGTTAAGGCAAAGGTCTAAAAATTGTCTATATTCTAGAAATTCCAAAAGGAAAAAATAAGGTGAGAGGATTTTCTTGGCTGGATAGCAACACTTAACATAAAACTAAGGTAATGAAGGGGTTGTGATATTGATGAAAGGTTATCCAAAACAACCAATGAAAAAGAGCAGAAAGAAAAGAAATAGATGCATGCATATAAAAACTATGACAGAAGTGGCACTGCAGAGCAATGAGAATAAAGATTTTTTAAATAAATGGTATTTGTACAACTGGGTAAAACATATGGGAAAAAATGAAATTGGAAACCACCTCACACCACTCAAAAAGTTGATTTCGAATCTGTTATAGACCTAAGTGTAAAGACAAAATAATAAAGCTTTTGGTGATAATATAGGATATCTTCATGACTTTGAGATAGGAAATGATTTATGCAACAAAGGCCAGAAAAAATGAAGAGGTGTTCCCATCGTGGCTCAGCAGAAATGAATCTGACTTGCATCCATGAGGTCACAGGTTCAATCCCTGGCCTCTCTCAGTGGGTTAAGGATCCAGTGTTGCCATAAGCTGTGGTGTACGTCGCAGATGAGGCTTGGATCAGGTGTTGCTGTGGCTGTGGCATGGGTTAGCAGCTACAGCTCCGATTCAACCCCTAGCCTGGGAACCTCCATATGCTGCGGGTGCAGCCCTAAAAAGACAAAAAAAAAAAAAAAAAAAAAAGGAAAAAAGAGAAAAAAAATACCAAAAATTTATCTTAGTAAATTAGACTTTATTGAATTAAGAAATTCAATCCTTTTTTTATGACAAGCAAGCCATAGGGAGAGGGAAACAGGTAATTGTAGTACCCAAAAATCAATGTAGGTCTCATACAAAAAAATTTACAAATCAGTAAGAAAAAGACAACCAATTTTAAAATGTACAAAAAGTTTAAACAGGCATTTTACAGAAAAGAAAATCCCAATGAATAAAACTAAATATAGGAAAAGATCCCTACCTCATTATATAACCTTGGAAATGTAAATTAAATCTACAACACGGTATGACTAAGATGCACTGGAATGGCTATTTTTTTTAAATCCGATAATATCAAGTGTTTATAAACCAATGGAAATTGTCAAACACTATGATGACAGTATAAATTAGCACAAATGGAAAACAATTCAGCATGACTAGTAAAGTTCAAGATATAATTATCCCATGACCTACTGTTAAACTCCTAGATATATACCCTATAAAAAGGTGTGCCTTTGGGCTCAAATAGATGTACAAGAATGTTTTATAATATCAGTATTCATAATAACTCCAAAAATTTCTAAAGTGCTCAATAGCAGAATAGATTGTAGAATATTATACTGCAATGACAATTATTAAACCACAGTACACATCAGTGTGGATGAATCTCAAGGACATATTGTTGGAAGAAAACAGACACATATGAGTATACACTGTGTGATTTCATTTACAATAAGCTCAAAAGTAGGTTAAATAAATAACCTTAAGGTATTTAAGAATGCATTCTTCAAAGATAAATCTATAGTTATTTTAGTTGTCAGTTAATTAACTATTCAGTCTCAAGAAGATATTTGAATCAGTTAAATTCCTGCAATCCTATTTTTTAATTTATTTTTTGAAGTACAGTTGATTTACAATGTTGTGTTAATTTCTACTGCACAGCAAAGTGATTCAGTTTGCAGCCATATTAATTCATGTGAACCCAATAAACTCATTAAGATTCTAAGTCAGCACTTTCTTGCCATCCAGCAGTTAGAAAAATTGACAAAAATTACTGGATTCATCTTGGTCACATTTAAAGATTCTATGTTAATTAAGAAAGTCAACATTAGGAACTGTTCTTATTTCTTCCATGACATTCTGTCTAGATTTATCAGGGCAATAAGTGAAAAAGTAAACTTACCTCATTTCCTAGTGACTTAATATATTACATTTTCTCCTAATTCAGATTTGAGGTCCTCTAGCTCTTAAATTCATTCCACCTTGCTCACTGGATAATATTCATTCTGGCTGATGCTACTAGAGCCTAAACATCACTCCTTTGCTTATTCTGGCCACATCGAATGCTTCCCTTTCTATCTCACCCACCTTCAGAGTATAGCTTCCCTGCACTGTCCCTGCCAAGAACCCTTCCAAGTCCTCAAAGATGGGCCTCTTCAAATGCCTACAGCATGTGTAATCATACATTACTTTGAATTGCTGGCTTTCATGGGTTTGTCCTGTCTCCCTAAATACATACATGTAAGTTTCTGCAAGATAAGGATCAAGTTTCCCCCTCAACCTGTTTTTCCCATGGCTTCTAACATAGTTCTCATCACCTAACAGGCCTGTTCAGTGAAGATGGTGGTATAGGAATGAGAATGTCTGGGTCAAACAGCCTGCTATAAAATTGCTAAATGCTGAATCCCCCACCTACTGCCTCACCCACAGAACATCAAAACAGGTGGGGGTTGGGAGGGAAACCCCCAAAACCCCTTTGCTGAAGTTTTAAAGTTTTACAAACTCTACATTGTTGATCTCATCATCTTTCCTTGTCTGGGAGACGAAAAAGGCCTTTGCTAGTTCACTCTATTCCCAGTCCCAGAAGGCAATTTGCATGAGTCTCAGGAGCAGACTGCTTTCCTTGCTCACTGGTTTCCAGCAGACAAGAGAGAGTGAGGTCAGCATGTTATTCCTCCACCTCCCATCTAAAGGGGTCCCCACAACCAGACTGCATCCTTCCACCAAGGGTCCCACCTCTTCTCACAGCCTCACTGTATCTAAGTCCTCGTAACCCCATCTCCCCTGACCCCCTACCGGAAACCTCTGAGTAATAACACCTTTCCACCCGGTTCTCTACGGCACTGTACCCAGTGTTTTCCCTACACCTTGCGCAAGTATCTATAAAGCTCTCTTCAAATTATCCAGTTTTAATGGGCTCTTTCCCGTCAGGACATTGTCTGATACAGACATCTTACTTTGTGATCTTTATAATTTTAAGCTTCATAATATTTATGGCACATTCCTTAATTATAAGTAAATGAGTGCACTTATTTAATTTTCCTTTCTCAATAATTCAGTGTCATCAGCAGGACTCTCAGAGACGATGTGATTGTTTATCAGTTTTTACCACCCACACTCTGCCTTAAAGACATCACCCCACTTAATTTCTTTCCTCCAAAATAAATCTATGAGGTGGATCTGATAATTCCATTTTATAGAACCAAGGGAGCACACCTGTTAAGTGATAGAACTAGGAATGTGAACCTGAGTGCTTTGCTACAAAACCTATCCTCAACTAGTACATAAAATTGGTCCCTCCCCACACTATATTATCTTAAAGGGCTAGTGACTCTTGTTGATCTAATGATTCTCACACTCTATGGTCCCCACTGTTGCTCTTTCTGAGTTGCAGTGATGATTTATATACCCCCTTTAAAGGATTAAAAATGAACCTGAATGCCCAATACAAATCTGACAGTTACTGCCCTATTGGTTCACCTACCTCTGGCAATCAGCCTTGATATTGGCCGTTTAGAGATACTGGCTGCCTATAATCTTCTGTAGGCCAAGTAACATGAGGTGCACCCCTACTGGAATTATGAGTAAAAATTTTATTATGAGTAACAATTTCTTCAATGGAGGGCTAAGAGATTTCAGAACATGAAATCTGTGAAAGCTATTTTTCACCACTTGGCAGTCCTATTTTAAATAGTACTGAGCAACATTTTAATGTGTGATGAAAACCATATTGTGGGGAGCCCAAGCCACATGGAAAAGACACAGGTAGAAACACCAGTTCACAGTGTCTGTCCCAGCTGAGTCCAGCCTTCAAATCATCCCATCCCAATCCAAGTACCAAACTTGTGGAGGAAGAAGTCTCCAAATGATTCCCAGTTTCCAGACATTCAGTCACCACCAGCCATTCCTTTCTTCCCAGCTAGGGTCTTAGACACTGTAGAGCAGAGACAAGCCATCCCTACTGTGTGCTGCACAGACTCCTAAAGACAAATTTCCTGTACGTAAAAAAGTGTTTTGTTTTATGCCACTAAGGTTTTGGATGGTTTGTTATATGGCATAGATAAATGGAATATTGACTGTTGGAAGTAAAAGAGGAATTGAGATGCTCTGTTATAAATTATGGGAAACTAGAAATAATCAAACTGACCCAACCAGATTCTCTCTATGTATTATATATATTTTATATATATAATATTTGTATTTATTTATTTAAATGAGACTGTTAGCCAAAGACTCTGGAAAGCTAGTTGGACCACGTTTTCTTCGCTCCTCCAAGGCCATACATGAATTTTTAATCTTACCAGCCAAAGGTCAGCAGCATGAAAGGACCAAAAAGAATGAAAGATCACAGAATTTATCACTGCTACAATGTGGAACAAGAAATAGACAAGAAAAGTGCAGATCTCGGCAGAGAGCACACCTGTCAATAACCCCACCAGTTGATGGTATGATTAATACCCTAAACATCCAATAAAAAACATTTCCTCCTCTTCAATAGAGAGCTGCATAAGAAATTTCATGCCACACTAAAGGCCATGACCAGGACTAAGGTAAAATTTTGTCAAACTCCATTTTTCTATTTATTATGAACATTAAAATAGAAGTTGCCTTCTGAAGCAAGTTATGTCCCAGTCCTACCTGGTATGATGAGGCACGGGTGAGTTTGGTGACAACCTTCAGCTAGAAGCATTTCCTGAATTGAGTTAGAAAGAAGGTGCATTCGGGGCAGTTCAAATTTGCATCAGCAGGACAGATAGGCAGGGTCTCAATGCTAACGAGTCAAGGGAATAATTCAGGAAGATAAGAGCATAGGTTGGAAGAACAAGGTGAGGGTGAAATGAGAAAACTGGTAGTTGAGTAACTGCATGGGAGTCATGAACAGATCAAGACAAGATGTAACTTGTGCTTCACTCCTTTTATTTTAAATTTAATTCCACTGGAGTATAGTTGATTTACAATGTTATATTAGTTTAAGGTGTATAGCAAAGTAAATCAGTCATACATATAAATATAACCATTCTTTTTTTCCACATAGGTTATTACAAACTATTGAGTGATTTTCCTGCTATATAGTAGATTCTCGACAATCATCTATTTTATATAGTACTGTGTATATGTTATTCCCATGTTCCCAATTCTTCCCTCCCACCCTTTTCATGTGGCACAGATGCTTGATAGCATGGCAAGCAAAACCAGTGAAAGGTGATAATTGGGGTCGAACTCTCTGCTTGTCCTGCTTTATGAAATAACTGTTAGCACAGCCCCAGGCAGATGCCAGAAGTGATCTGAGAGCAGGAGATACCCAAAGCAGAAGAATAAAAGAGATTGATCTCCAGGCAGAGGGAAGGCGAGAGCAAAGGCCCTGAGGCAGGGGATGCCCAGTGTTCAATGGAGAGCAAGCAGGCCAATAGGGCTGGAGCAGAGAAGAGTAATAAGACATGAACACACAGAGAAAACAAACACCAATAAATGCACGGTCTGTGGCTACTATAAAGACTTGAGCTTTACTCCTGGTGACCACTGGAAAGTTTAAAGGAGACAATGGAAATCATCTTCTTTTTAGCAGGATGACTCTGGGAGCTGTATTAAGAATAAACTGGGAAGTTCCCTCCATGGCTCAGTGGTTAACAAATCCGACTAGAATCCATGAGGATATGGTTTCGATCCCTGGCCTCTATCTGTGGGTTAAGGATATGGCGTTGCCATGAGCTGTAGTGTAGATCACAGATACAGCTCGGATCTGGCGGTGCTGTGGCTGTGGTATGGGCTGGCAGCTGCAGCTCTGATTCAACCCCTAACCTGGGAACCTCCATATGCCACCATTGCAGCCCTAAAAAAAAAATAAATAAGTAAACTGAAAGAGGCCAAGGTAAAACAGGATGGCCAATGTGGAGGCTGCTCCATTATTCTTCCCTGGATACATTGGTGGCTTGGCCTGAGTAGTGAAAGGGGCAGGGGTGGTTGGATTCTGAATGTATTTTGACAGTAAAACAATCAGAACTTGGTGATAGATTAAAAGTAAAATGTTCCCCTTTCTTGCGTTATTTTTCTTCATAGCCCTTATCACTTTCTGACATAGTACACATATAACATTCAATATTTTTACTGACTTTCCCTCACAAATGCGGCTCCATGAAGGTAAGGAGTTTTTTGGTCCATTTTTGTTCACCACTGGTACATAGTAGGCACTCAGTAAATAGTTAACTAAATTGACTCATCTGAAGAACTTTTATAACTTAAGATATTTTACTCTTGTCATGTTCTCTTCCTTTTACAGACATTATTTATTATAGGTTTGAGCTCATTATTCCATTATGAGTCACTTAACCACAGTGAAGCTACTTTAAGTAGGATCTACATTGTTTAGAAAGTGCCACCTAAATTATTTCTACAATTTAGTAACCCTGTTCTGATGACTGGTGTAAACAAACAGCTCTTGATGTGCTAGACATGGAATTAGGTCATTGCTGAGTTCTAATCAACTTGATTTAATTAGCATGGATGTCAGTGAGGCATATTCAGAAAGGCAGATGGTGTAACAACTACTCTTGTGCTGAGGTAATGTGCCTGTTCTCTACTTTGAGGGTATGATCTGTTGATGAAGCTGCTTTGATGCAGCCATTCTGATGCCAAGATAATATGATGAGACCAATCTGAGGGAACACTTTGAAGTGAGAACATTGTGACACTACCTAAAAACAAACCATCAAGCTTTCCACCTTTCATTTTCTATCAATTGATGAGCTTGACTTCCTCTTTGAGATTCCAGGAACTGAGGTTAAGACTAGGTGAGGCCGAGAAAGAATTGAGGGGTGGGCTGAAGTTAGTTAGGTTCTATCTTTAAGGACTCATATGTTTGTTACATTTGCATATTTTAGAAAGGGACAGCAATGATTCTAAATGGAATTTCTCTCATTCTCTGATATTCACCTATATCTTGAATGATCTGCACATTGAATAATCACCTACTTTTATTTAAATTTCTTCGATTGCTTGATAATGGCAAACTGTTCTGTTTAGCATGTGAGGAGAGACAACTCCTTTGCTTTTTTGCAATGCTTCCTTCTTGTTAGGTCAGCCTTACTTGATTAGGTTTCTATCAAACTCAGAGATGAGGGAGGTAAGGAAATATATCAGCACAGAGCAGATTTCCTATTCTTAGTTTCAGTTGGATTTCTAATGTTTTCTTTGGGCCCCCAATTATATTTTATATGTAACACTGCAGTGGGCTATCACAACACTCCATTTTTACCAAACTGGTAAAATGTACCATGAATCAAAATATACATTCCTCAAAGCAAGTTAGGTTATAGGGTCTTGAGAGAGCACTCAGCCTTACTTCATTCTTTACCTTCTTCAAATACTGCAAAGAATTTAAATTCCATCTATCAGGGAAGACCAGAGAGAGCAATTCTATATAATGATTTAATAAAAATGGTATTGTCTGAAAAATATCACACTCAGACCTATTTAAATAACTTAGGGCATTGAAAACATACACACAAAAGCACTGAAATAAGCAACTCTAAGAGGTCAAAACAATCCTTTGTGCTCTAATCATGTAAATTTGGAATTTGCTTAGTTCCAGCTAAGTGCTTATAGTTGATTTAAAGAGATTAAATTACAGCATAGACTTTATGCATTAGCCAAGAAGAATGAAATGGCAATAATTCTACCCAAAGTACATTTGTAAGACTATTTTGCAATTTTGCTCCATAAACAAATATTTATGGAGCACCTACTAAATGTTAGGCACCATTTTATATCATGGGAATACAAAGGCAAACCAGGCACACAAAATACTTGATATCATGGAGGTAACCTGAGAGTGTGGGAGACTGGAAAAAACAAATAAATCAATCAATATATAAGATAATTGCAGGTTATAGCAACTGTTAAGGAAAGAACAATAGAGATACAGGAATAAAGTATGAGTGGGGGAGGCGGAGGGATAAAGTGGTCAGGAAAGGTTTTTCAGAAGAGCCTGAATTGGTGAGAAGGGAACTAACTAAAGACCTGGAGGAAGAGCATTTTCAGCTTTTGTAAAGCAGATTTTCAGACCAGAAGGCTGAAAGAAAAGGCCAGTGTAGCTGAGCAGGGAACAAGAAGAAGAGTCCTAAGCAGTTGGCTTGAAGAGAGTCAAGAAAACAAGATGATGTAGAGCCTTAGAGACTCATAGGAAAGAAGTCTGGATTTTACTTAAAGTGTAATGAGAAGTAATGGGAGTTTTAGTTATTATATGTTAAACACTAAAATACAGCACTGACTATGAACTTGGACTGTTCTAAGTGCTTTAAAGTATGTACTCATTTAATCATTTAATAAGCCTGTGACAGAGGCGCTCTTAGAGTTGACCCTTGAAAGATGCAGGGGCTGGGGGTGCCTAGGCCCCACACAGTCAAAAATCCACATGTCACTTTACAGTTGGCCCTCCACATCCAAGGTTCCACTTTTGCAGATTCAACCAGCTGTGAATCATGTAGTGCCATAGTACATATTTATTGAAAAAAATCTGTGTGCAAGTGGACCCACACAGTTCAAACTCATGTTCCTATTTTATAAATAAGGAAATTGAGGCCCAGAGAGATTTCATCACATATCATCATACATGCTTATTTATAGCTGAGCCAGGATTGTAACTAGGACAAACTACATTATTTATTTTTAAACTTCACTCCAGTTGCAATGTGGAGAACAAAATGTAGGAAGGCAGGAATAGTCCAGACTTGAATTGATGGGGGGTTTAAACTTAGGTATGACAGTGAAAGAGGTGAAAATGCAAATTGAAGTAAATGCTACAAAGGTAACAAACAAGTGGCTAAAATGAAGAAATGTAAGGAACTTGCTTAAACAGGGAGGTCAAGGAAGGACTTTCTGAAAAAAAGGACATTTGAATTGAGACCTGAAAGACAGAAAAAAAAAAAAAAAAAAAAAAAAAGACCATTCCAGGCAGAGGGAAACATGTGACAAAATCCTCAGGTAGGAGAGAGCTTAAAAAGACTAGTGCAGATGGAGTTGCATGACTGAGGTTAGAAAGGTAAGCAGAGCTTTGCTGTATGTACAATAGGAGGCGTTTTGAGGATTTCAAGCAGAAAGATGGTATCATCACATTCATTCGGGCAGTCAGTTAACAAGTATATGTTGACCATCTACCATGTGACAGGGACTATGATGTGCTGGCACATGCATACCCTAGAGTATGGGAAGAGATAACAGGCCATCCTCTATGTCACTGTTGTATGCTCCAGAATTCATTCTCCCCCTAGACTATATAGGGGAACATGAATGTGAGGGCAATGTCTTTAAATTCAACTGTAAGTCTATCAAATTTACCTTGACTCCTAAATGCTTAAGAAAATAACCTAAGCTGGCTTATTCTCTTAGTAGGTGCTGAATCAAGGCTCAAAGACTCAACATACAAATGAAAAAAGGATAGTAAAGCCAACTGCAGCTCTAAATAATAGGGACTGTAAATGAACTGAACATAAAATGGTAAAAGTTTCCAGAGTAAAAATTTTCCTACACCGTTTATAAATAATTCAGATTTCTGCTTGCACCACCCGTCAGTGTTTTGGGGGAAAATAAACTGAATGTATACCTGCCTACAACTCTGCTTCCTGATTTACAAGCCATAGTAGACAAGGACACATTCTCCCTTGTTGGATCCATTTTCTTAGTCCATGGCATTCCAGAAACTGTAAACTATAAGCAGTAGTTAAGGAAGGAGGATCTGAAGAGAAGGAATTGGATAAGGAGGTTGTCACCATTCCAGGAATTAAGGCAGTTTGGGTGTGTGGTAAAGACCCCAGACCAGGAAGCCTAAAAGCCTAGGTTACCTTCCTCACTTTGTTCCTCACTTGGGTTTTAGGGAAATAGTTTTAAATATGCTGAGACTCAGATTTCTCATTTTATACTGCAGGGGGAAAAAGTAGCTACAGCCAAATTAATAAAGATGACATTACAAATAATGTTAAATGCTATGAAAAAAGATATAATCGAGCACTATGGCAGATTGGGAAGATGGGAATCCTGAGTCAGCCAGACAGTTTGTCAAAGGACTGAGCTGGAGGTGCTGATCACTCTGCATTGAAGGGACTATCAAGGTTTTACACATCACGTGGTGTGAGTATGAAGTGTAGGGGGAAAGAAGATGCATAAGTAAGTGCTCACTCATTCATTCATCTGGTGTAGAAACTAAGGGTTGTCTAAGAGGGGTGGGAATTCAGAAGGCACTACCATGAAAGGCAAACCAGGAAATAATGACAAAGTAGAAATGAAGACTTACCTTGCTGCTGTCTGTATTTCAAAAGGGAGCCCAAACCTAGGCCAGTGTGTTGTCAGTTGCATAGGTCTTAAACCAGAGGCTTCAGTAGTCAAGGGGTGTGCTTTTTTTTCTGATTCCCTCCTGGTCCAGGCAGAGGTTGACATGAGAGTGGGAGCTGAGTAAGTGAGAGAATAAATTAGTCAATTTATTTTTAAGTGTAAGTCTTGTTAAAAACAAGACAACAGGCCCAAAATGGAGTCACTTATGTTAAAGTGCAGGTTACTTAATTACAGCGCAGGTTACTTAATTACAGTCTTGCCTCTCAATCAGGAACCACCTATGAGCACTGGGTAGAAATCTGCCTGATGGACCCTGGCGATCCCCTAAAGGAAAGTGACCTTGCAGTAACCAATCACTTTTTTGCTTAGTATATCGTCCTCGTTCCTGCTCCCTTCTGCTTATAAGTCTCATTTTGTACAGATCCTGGAGCTCCTTTGTATGTGCTAGAGGGGATGCTGCCTGATTGAAATCAATATTTGCTCAAATAAAATCTTAGGGTTTTTTTTTTTTTTTTTTTTTGTCTTTTTAGGGCCGCACCTGCCCCACATGGAAGTTCCCAGGCTAACAGTCAGCACTATAGCTGCCAGCCTACACCACAGCCACAGCAACGCCTGATCCGAGCTGCATCTGTGACCTACACCACAGCTCATGGCAATGCCTGATCCTTAACCCACTGAGCGAGGCCAGGAATCAAACCCGTGTCCTCATGGATACTAGGTGGGTTTGTTTCCACTGAGCCATATCGGGAACTCCAACACTTAGAATTGTTAATATTAGTCAGTTTAACTTTTAACCGTCCTAGCTTAAGATGAGGGCACCGGAGGAGACCAGAAAGGGTCCCCAGGAGCAGCAGGCAAGCACGTGAATGTACCTGTGAGCTCCCAAGTCTTGCCGCTTTCTCGCTGGGGGTGGGTGATTCCCTCTCCCGCATTAGCTCACAGCTGTTGTGTCGCTGAGCTTTCAAGTTTTTTTGCAGGCCTCTTTTTTCCGAGTTAGGTCGGGAAACCAGCTGGAGTCCAACCTGTTCCGACCTAGAAACCAGTCCGGGTCCGGAGTCAGCTTAGGTCCGACTTGGAAACCGGAGCCGGGCTGGGTCAAACTTAAGCCTGACTAGGGCCAGTGTGAGGTCGCGGAGTGGAAAATACTGCTTTAAGGCTGAAACAAGTTAACCTTTCTGAAAAGAATCTGCCACAGTTGCCCCTACGGAAGTTCCCAGGCCAGGGGATCGAATGGAGTGGCTACTGAGACCTATGCCACACCTGTGGCAGTGCTGGACCTTAACCCACTGGGGGTTGAACCAGCACCACCACAGAGACAATGCCAGATCATTAACCCACTATGCCACAGCAGGAACTCGCCCCAAATAACCTTGAGTTACAGTGGCCACACTAGAAAACTTTTAACCTGGATAAGTTTATCCACTTACGTGGTGCCCTAGAGAAAAAGGGTCTCAGCCAAGCACTCACCCTAATAGGTAGAGCAAAAATTATGTTTCCTCCTCTACAGTTTCTCAGGACCAGGATAAGAACTGCTAGGACATCCCTCTCACTGCAGAACCTGCACATGGGAGCCTGGGAAAACTGGTAAAAGTGAGCAAAGGTGAGAATTCTTAACTGAAGTCAGATCTTCAGATCTCTATCTGCAGTGCCTTGTCAAGAGAGGAAAGTAAAATTTTGTGTTGTCCCTTCCCAAATGCAGATTAGAGGGCAGAAAAAAAAAAAAATAAGAATTACATTTTGAATTGGGACTTGTGAGTTTGTTTTTGGGTGCTGGTTGGTTGTTTTTCTCTTCTCTCCCAGAGACAGCTATTGCTTTCTCTTTCATCTCGTTTTGTGTCCTGAGAACTAAGCTTGACAGCTGTCAGGTTGGGGGGCCCCAGAATATAGGTGGACAAAAATGCGGGTGGCTAGGGTCCTGCAGGCTGTTTCCAGCTCTCAGGGGAATTGTCTTTCTTTCTTATGGTTATCTTTGGGAGTGGATCTGGATCTTGGAAGGGTAGTATCTTTTGCACTCTCTTTGGGATGCCTTTTGCATCCAAGAGGTTGTTCAATTCTGGCAGGAATACTTACTGTTTGTGCTTGCTGAAACCTGACAATTGATTCAAATTGATAATTTTTTCAAATAAACTCTTAAATTTTTGAATATGCCTCGGTTTATCTTTTAATACCCTGTACTGCAGGCAACTGCATGGCAGCAACATAATCTGCTTCCAAGAGTTAGCTCCAAAGCTAGAGGAAGTTAGAGCTTTTTTTATATAGCATTTAAAAGAAAAAGATTATCAAATTACGATTCTTGGAGGAACATGCTGTTCATTCACTTACTTCATCATATTCTTTTAACTCATAATATAAATAAAGAAAGACTGAATCTGAACAGTAAGACTTCCAACTGCCGCTTAGAAATTAGAACTGGCCCTTAGAATATCAAATGGAAAAGGCAGCTGTTTTCTCAAAACAAGCCTTGTTAAAAGCCCTGGGGAAGCCGTAAGGTGGCTTCCAGCCATTAGCATTTCCAGCCACCAGATGTCACCATTGGTTTAAGCAAATATGCTTTACCTTGCTCTAGGCTAATTCATACAGTTTTGGACCTCAGATATATTAAATGGACTTTCACCTGGACTGAGGCTCCAACTAACTCCTGGGACTTTGGGATAAATTTCTTTTTAAAGACTCCATCTAGCATCTTCAAATTTCCCTTCTGGTACTTTCTGTTCCATGTATTTTTACTTAAAAAAAAAAAATGAAACCAGTTTAATGCTGTCCTTTAGGCTATAAACTGCAACTAAGAAGAAGAATTATATCAAAACAGTTGTCTCTGTCATAGGGCTCAGATCCAGGTAATACTGTTTATTCACCTTTTCCCTTTTAAAAATACCACCCTCTTGGGTATTGCCAGTTGAAACACATTTTCGAAAAGGGAAAGGAAGTTGTGAAGAACTTGCCAATCAAAGTCCAATTAAAATGCATTATTTTTAGGCAGGTGACATTTAAATAGTAGTCCCTAGAAGGCAGTTCATATTTCTGAAATGTCACTATATGTGTGTACCTAGGATTACTTCATTCCTTAGTTTCTCTACTTTTTGATAAGTATACAGAAGATTAAATGTTAATATCTCTTGCTGCTAATCCTTTGGCATTTCTCTTGTGTAGTCTTCATTTACACAAATCCATTTTCTCTCCACAAGACCCCTTCTGCATCCTCATCCTCATAAACAGTTCTTTTACATTTCAGTCTCCTCCTTCCCATCCTCACAACCTCTACTGCATCCTCAGGGAGAGAACATCTAGTAGATTTTTATTTCCTAAAGATACTGCAAAGTATCTTGGAAGTTCCTCACTACATAAAAACCATCATTATTGTTTTTCCCACTACAAATAGAGCTAAGAAACAATACATGACAAGAGCAAGGACCAAAGGGGAAAGCAAAGAAGTGTGTGCAGTGGAGAATGTATAGAGGGAAATCCCAAGAATTTACTCCTGGTTTGTTCTTATTAAATCACATGATTCTGGCATTATATTTTTTATAGTGCCATTATTTTTTAAATAATGTTTAAATTGAAGTGTAATTAATTTAAAATATTGTATTAGTTTCAGATGTACAGCAGAGAAATTCAGTTACATATTTTTTCAGGTTTTTTCTATTATAGGCTATTATAAGGTAATGAATATAGTTCCCTGTTATACAGTAAATCCTTGTTGCCTATCTTTTTATGTGTAGCAGTTCATATCTGTTAATCCCATACTACTAATTTATCCCTCCTGCCCCACCTTTCCCCTTTGGTAACCATAAGTTTGTTTCCTATGTCTGTGGGTCTGTTTCTGTTCTGTATATATATTCATTTGTATCATTTTTTAGATTCCACATATAAGCAATATCATGTAATATTTGTCTTTGACTTACTTCACTTAGTATGTTCTCTAGGTCCATCCATGTTGCTGTGAGATATATATATATATATATATATCACATACCACATCCTTTTAAACCAGTTGTCTGTTGATGGACATTTGGGTTGTTTCTGTGCCCTGGCTATTGTAAATAGTGCTGATATGAATATTGGGGAACATATATCTTTTCAAATTGGAGTTTTCATCTCTTCTGGATATATGCACAAGAGTAGGATTGCTGTATCATATGATAGCTCTATTTTTTAGTTTTTTAAGGAATCTCCATGTTGTCTGTCATACTGGCTGCACCAGTTTACATTCCCACCAAGAGTGTAGGTAGGTTCCCTTTTCTCCACACCCTCTTCAGTATTTATTATTTGTAGACTTTTTTTTTTGTCATTTCTTTGGGCCGCTCCTGCGGCATATGGAGGTTCCCAGGCTAGGGGTCAAATCGGAGCTGTAGCCACCAGCCTACGCCAGAGCCACAGCAACACGGGATCCGAGCCGCGTCTGCAACCTACACCACAGCTCACGGCCACGCCGGATCATTAACCCACTGAGCAAGGGCAGGGACCGAACCCGCAACCTCATGGTTCCTAGTCGGATTCGTTAACCACTGCGCCACGACAGGAACTCCCTATTAGTAGACTTTTTGATGATAAAAGCTCCATGACTTTGTTTTTCTTTTATTTTACACATAGAATTATGCTCACCAGGAGTTCCCTTTGTGTACTAGTGGTAAGGAGCCCAACTAGTATCTATGATACTGGCCCCTCTCGGTGGGTTAAAGATCCCTGGCCCCTCTCAGTGTGTTAAGGATCCGGCATTTGCTGTGAGCTGTGGTGTAGATCACAGATGTGGCTCAGATCTGACGTTGCTGTGGCTGTGGCATAGGCTTGCAGGTACAGCTCCTATTCATTCCCTAGCCTGGGAACTTCCATATGCTACAGGTGCAGCCCTTGGGAAGAAAAAAAAGAATTATGCGCACTATTCAAACAAAATGACAAGAATTTGTATGAGCTGCAGTGAACAAAAACGCTTAGTTGATTTATTTAAATCCTAGGGATAATAGTCAATGAGTTTGAATAAAACTTGCTGCTAAAAACAGAACATTAAAGATAATTTAAATATATTCAGCAAAGTCATTTATTCCAGTTTTATGCACTTTAAGTAGCTTTTTATCTCTAAGGTGCCATCAGTGGCCCTCTCAGACATTCAATATACCAACATTATATCATTAACACATTTCTGGTCAATGAGTTGAGTAATGTAGAACTTAGGAAAATACGTATTGCCATTCTTTTTCAAATGAACTGCATGTTACATCCATTAACATAACTATATTGATCTAATTTCCTTATTTTCAGTAGAGTGCAGTTTGGAAATATAAAACTGACAAATGGGAGCCAAATGAGGAGAGGGAGCTTACACAAAAGGTCATAAATTATCAAGCCTCAATAAGGAATATCCTAGATAATCGCTGTGATGTAGAAATGTTTAGTTTTATTTTTTTAAGAAAGAAAATTTTACATGTTTTAATCATTTATTTCAGCCATACTAAATCTGTTGGTGGTGGACAATTTGATCTCCTTTTCAGAGAGGTAGTTTAAATTCACCTGTGTCTAGGTGACTTTTCATATGAAGTGTGGGAAGATCAAATCAGAGCTTGCATCTGATACTTGGCTTCTACCCCAAGAGATTCTGCTTTAATTGACTTGGAGTGGCATGAGCACCAGATATTTAAAAGCTTCCCAGGGAGTTCCCGTCGTGGCGCAGTGGTTAACGAATCCGACTAGGAACCATGAGGTTGCGGGTTTGGTCCCTGCCCTTGCTCCGTGGGTTAACGATCCGGTGTTGCCATGAGCTGTGGTGTAGGTTGCAGACGCGGCTCGGATCCCGTGTTGCTGTGGCTCTGGCGTAGGCTGGTGGCTACAGCTCCGATTCGACCTCTAGCCTGGGAACCTCCATATGCCGTGGGAGTGGCCCAAAGAAATAGCAAAAAGACAAAAAAATAAAAAATAAAAAATAAATAAAAGCTTCCCAGGTAATTCTAATGTGCAGATTGCACCAAACCTTGCATCTCATGTAAACTGATGTTAACACATTCCTGCTTTGTTATTTTCAGTGTTGTTTATGAAGGAGTTTAGTTCCAAGTTAGGTTGCAAATGTGCTTTTGAAAATCTGTCAGATTACTACAAAAGGTGACGGCAAACTAAATATTCTTTACAGCCAAAGAAGGAAGAAAATGTAATTAGTAAATGCACCTTCACTCATCTCTAAAGTAATCAATGGATCCATTACAAAATTCCCAAAAGCCAATTCTTTGGAACTTCCAAGAATGTTATCAGTATTTAAAAAAAAAAAAAAGTCAAACAAAAAAATCCAATATCAAACAATTAGGGGTTAAATTACACTTTCCTTTTCTACAAGATTGCTTAGAAACATGATTATGGATTGTAAATCTCCAAAAGGAGTTCCTGTTGTGGCACAGCAGTAACAAACCCGACTTGTATCCATGAGGATGCCAGTTCCATCCCTGGCTTTGCTCAGTGGGTTAAGGATAGGGTGTCATTGTGAACTGTGGCGTGGGTCACAGATACAGCTTGTATCCAGCGCTTCTGTGCTGTGGCATAGGCCAGAAGCAGCTATAGATTTGGCTTGACTCTTAGCTGAATTCGACCCTTAGCCAGGGAACTTCCATATGCCACAGATGTAGACCTAAAAAAAGGAAAAAAAAAAAAAAAAAAAAAAGTGAGGTACAGAATTCCCTGTGTCACATGCAGTAAATGTGTAGTGACTTAAGGAACCACAGGCCTAACATTTTATGGAACACACTTTAGGAAATGCAAACCACGGTTGTATTATCTTTTAAGTCAATAATAAATAAGACCTATAACCAAAATGCTATCCTACAGGTCTGCAGGTCTGACGTACCACCTGCTTTTTAATACTCTCTTCTAGATATATTATCAATCATATTGCCTTCAAATATTTGGAAGTTTTCTACCACAGGTCCAGCATAGTAGTTAAGGTTACAAACGCAGGAGCAAAACGTCTTACATTCATGTACAGCACTTTTTATTTAATCTCTCTATGCTTCTGTTTCTCCACCTGTATAATGAGGAAATGTATTACACCTACCTCACTGCATGTTGTGCTTATTAAACTTAGGTTGTTGACACTCTGTTAGAGGAACAATAACAGTGATTTAAAAGTGAGGTAGCAAACTGCCATATAAAGAATTGCAAAGGAAATCTCTAAGATCTATGCCATAACTTCTAAACCCTCTGTCCTACTTTAAGAACACAAGAGAATTGAGAGAGGGAAGAAGTATTTGTGAAGAGTCAACACTTTGGAAAGAGTTGTTGCCTAGTTCATAATCTCCACCATCTCACTCTGTTAAGAAGGACTTGGGTGGGTTCCCCTTGGTGACCCTGAGTGGTTCATCCCAGCCCTTTGGGGACCCCAGTCCTGCCGTCTGCCTTCTGCCCAGGAAACTAGTGGACTACAGATGGCTGAATAACTACTCTGGGGGCAGATCCATCTGCACTGCCAGAGTTTTTTAGGGCACAGGACATTAGAATGACTCCTATGGGCCAGAGGTAGGCAGCTGATGAGAGAGAATCTAGCCCAGTGGGAGTCCAGAAAGAGGCTGGAGGCAAGGCCAGATTCCTAGGGCCCAAAGCAGGATGGGCAAGTGGCCACCAGAAATCCAAGTGGCTCTGCCAGCCAACAACAAGGGAACTGCAGGTGGGAGGTTCCCTGCAAACATAAATCACAAATACTTCACAAAAGTGCCTGCGAGGAAAAAAACAGCTTTAAACCAAAAAGCCCAGTATGAGTAAATAGAGAAAGGCTCATAGGGCCTGTTGCCAGGGCAGGCTTCTAAGGGAACCAGGCCTCTGCTGGGCCGAGGGAGGTTTGTCTATTAAGTCAAGGTCAGAGCTTAGTTAATGTCTTGGGCCCCAAAATCTAATTACTGAATTGAGCCTTGTGCATGATCTTAATTGACATTTGGATGATCTATTACTTAGCAGAAAAATCATGGGGTCTGGAGAAAATTTCACCCAGGAGCAGGAAGGATGAAAATAAAGATGATTTGATGATTTGATGTTATACCATGAGTCCTGCACCAGATACATTACATATTTTAAAATATATACTATATATATTAATACTTATATGTTATATACTATACATATAATATATATGTATAATATATATATATTATATATTAATATTACACATAATATTACATGTGTCCATATATATATATTTTAGAGCAAAAGTTTCATAACTTCTCATTAATTGAGGGAGGATAATGCCCTCAATTTTACATGCCTGTTATTCAAAATGTGGTTCATGAACCTGCAGCATCAATATCATCTGAGTGTTTTGTAGGAATGCAGAAACTCAAACACATCCCAGACCTGTTGAATCAGAGCCTGGATTTTAACAAGGTCCCTAGGGGATTCATGCGTATATTAGAGAAGTATTGCCTTATACTACCTGGCTGTCCATAAGAAAATTTCTTTGTGAAATTTTAATACCTACTAATTGTGATACAACCAATCCATTTAAGTTCACCATAAAGGACTCACAATAACAACAAATATGTTATAACGCTTTGGCATTTTCAAAGCTTGCTTTGTCTTTGTTATACTGACAATTAAACTGGTTAATTTTTAATCTGGCTTAGATATTTCACCTGTGCACTTCATGTACATGCAACTGGTTGGACAAGTGACAAGAAAACCTGTTTCTAACACCTGGTGTTCCCAGGGCACCTTCTAATACTAAAGGAAGATTAGATAGTTCAGTGTCTGTCATTGGGTAATATACACTTATTAGCTTATCTTTGCAATTTAGACACAGAGCTGCCAGATTCTGTGGGTAATAAGGGAGAGACAGCTTTCCAGATTATCGTAGCCTCAGGAAAATTTGCTTGGGTGGCCTTATCAGCAGATATGGAGACAAATTACCTCCTTTGGGTCTTCACTCTTTATATCAGCCTTTCTTACGAACTGAGAAGCTCATGGTTACAATCAAGAGGCAAAATACCCTCTGAGTTTCAGAGGATGGATTCAAGGGCAAAACACGCAAACATAGGTCTCACTTAGGAGAGGCCAAATAAAATGCGACACAGTTCTAGAGAGGTACCCAAGACCTCTGCCAGGTGTGGGCAGCATGGGCTTACAGCACTTGGAGGATACCAAATAAATGTTTATTGAATGAATAAACAAATCGTAAATTAATAAATGAAATAAATTATTTTGGAACTCATATTTGTTCGGCTAATTCATGTTTCTAAATGCCTATAGTTCCTTAATGAATGAAATCTTATGCAATATTTCTTTTTTCATCCCTTCCCATGCCTGAACTCACCTTATAGCTGTACGGATTCCGTTTATTTCAGCAGAACAATATTATAATCCAGAAAAGGCGATTGGCATAAAATCACTAGCTATGGTGTTGGAAGTTTAATCTGGGTTCCGCCATTTGTAGGCTGTTTAATCTTGGGTTGTGACCTAATTTTGGAGCCTCTGTATCCTCCCTTGTAAAATAAGACTTGTCTATAGGTTTATAGATAACTGCAAGGATTATTTTGTGATTTACAGAGGGTAACATCTGTGAAAGTTTGTAGCATAATTTGAGTACATAGTAAGTCCTCAGTAACTTCATTTTACATTTCTCATTACCTCAGCCCTGCCCTAGATGCATTGTTCTGTCTTTGCCTAAATCTTTTTAGAGCCACCCCTGTGGCATATGGAATTTCCCAAGCTAGAGACTGAATTGAAGCTGCAGCTGCCAGGGCCTATGCCATAGCAACAGCAACACAGGATCCAGGCTGTGTCTTTGACCTATACCAGAGCTCTCAACAAGACCAGATCCTTAACCCATTGAGCAAAGCACACAGATACTAGTTGGGTTCCTTACCTCTGAGCCACAGCGGGAACTGCTCTTTGCTTAAATCCCTGTCCTTACTAGAGTCAACCTTTGAAGCTTATTTAAATTATCTACTTTCTATAAATTGTTCTTAGAGACAAAGCATAGAATTAGTTGTATTCTTCTAATTTCATTTGTTCGTTCATTCAGACATTCTTTCAAATAATCATTTACTGACTACTTAGCAAGCCTCAAATATAATCCCAATATATTCAACTAGAAATAAGCCTCATTAAGAGAAAACTCTATAAAGGGTGCTACCGTTAAAATGCTTGATGCTTACATAGAGAACAAACTTGTGGTTGCCAAGGAGAAGGTGGTGGTGGGGGGAGTGGGTAGTTTGGGTTAGCAGATGTAAGCTATTATATGTGAAGGGGGTAATCAACAAGATCCTACTGTATTCAATGTCCTATGATAAACCATCGTGGAAAAGAATATTTTCAAAAAGAATACACACACACACACACACACACACACACACACAACTGAATCGCTTTTCTGTAAAGCAGAAATTAACATAACATTGTAAATCAACTATACTTCAATTAAAAAAAATGCTTGCTGCATGTTGTGCTCTGCATTAAGGTACACAGAAGTTCATCCACTCATAATGCCAGTGGAAATAGATCAATAGCAAATACCTCAGGACTAGATATATAAAAATTCTAATAGGTCTCTTCTTCATAAAACCTATTTTAGTAAAAATGACAGAAAATGTACATCGGGTCATATCTATGTCCAATATTTTTTTTATTTTATTTCCTATGGAAAAAGCTCAAATATTAGACTTTCTGATTCAGAATGGCATACCTTTCCTTTTAGTGAGGGGTGCCCTTTCCTAACTACAGTCTGAATTTTCCAGACGTTGGGCTATATATGCCATGATTCTTCCTGAGCAAGACCATTAAGCATCACAATAGGTAAACACACACGGGACATTGTGTTTAATCCTGTTCATATTAGGTACTTTTATATTCACAAGCATTTTAAATTCTTCAAAGCCACATGAATTGAACTGAAAAACTAGTGCCAACAGTCTGTAGGGAGCTAGAATACTATTTTAGGTATTGGATTAGAAACAAAAATGATTTAGCCTCAGTTGCAAGTGACTTCATAACTTGTATCTTCTGGGGAGAGAAAAAATTTAAAAAAGTCTAATCTATAAATTTTTTGGATGCTTTCAACAATAAATGCAGGAAATGCAAGTGAAAAATAAATTTCAGAAAGAAGGTACACTTTGAAACATAAATTCTTAAGTCTTGGGAACATTGGTGACCATAAAGATGAATAAACCTAGCTTAGACAGAAGTTGGAGACTTGGAAGAGCAGATGAAAGTCCTAAGAGAAACTGGCAAGAGACACAGCTGTGCAGAAGGTGATATGATCCCTAGGTGGGATGCTGGAACAGAGCCTGGGCTTGGATTGTGCCACATCTCTAGGACTTAGGAAATGGAGAATTGAAACACAAGAGTATCAAATATTTAAACACTGTTCAGAATTGTGTCTCATTCTATTCAACTGACAACAGGGTTTCTAAGTGTTTCCAATGATCTTCGAACACCTTCAGTCTAGCACAAATAAGGTGTTGTCCTTGCTCAGAATTCAGGCGAGCCATCTTGCCTCCCCAGCACTTTGCCCGGATCAAAGCAGGTGCTCTGAAAATATTTGCTCAATGATGGAGGCTGAACTAAACTGGAACTTTGCTTAGATGTTCTTATACCCCAAGATTTTGGAATTAATTGTGACCTTTTAGTGTATATATATGTGTGTATGTTTTCCCTCTAATAGGAATTAAACAATAAACTTTATTAAAAGAACCCAATAAAAGTTAATGCCAGTTTTTCACATTATTAAAACAAAAGATCCAACAGATAATAACTAAAATACTTCTAAAATATCATTTAAATTCTATTTGAAATAATGGCATGAAAGCTGTGAGGCCCAGATGCCCCTCATCTCTCCTTTACTCTATCACTTCCCACAGAGTAAATATCCACATGCAGATAGGAATCACGTGAAGCTTGATAAATCCTGGGAAGTAGCCAACCCTCTGAGATAGAGCTCTTAAGAAAACTAGATGGGAGGACACAGTTCAGGCAAGAAGACCTAAGTAATTTTCCTATTTCTTCCATACTAAACTGCTTGCTATCTCTTGCACTTCTCACATCAGAGGGTCGATTTTTATAATGCAATGGGAGAGACCAGTCCAAAACCCTTCTGCAAAACCAGAGAAAAGGAAGTACCAGGCTCTAACAAGGAAAAATGCATCATCCCCTTGCCAGGTGCTGAGGTATCTTGTTCTCTGCTGGCTTATGTGCCAGAAGCCTAAGTCAGACTGCAATCTGAGTAAAGATCATGCAGAAAGAGCAGGACTGGGCTACTTCCCACAGAGAGAGAAAGGCTTGGCTCTCTTAACAGAGCATGAAATAAGAACGTAGATGAGGGAGTTTCCATCATGGTTCTAATCCGACTAGGAAACATGAGGTTGCAGGTTTGATCCCTGGCCTTTCTCAGTAGGTTAAGGATCCGGCATTGCCGTGAGCTGTAGGTCACAGACGAGGCTCGGATCTGGCATTGCTGCAGCTATGGCATAGGCCGGCAGCTACAGCTCAGATTCGACCCCTAGCCTGGGAACCTCCCAGGTGTGGCCCTTAAAAGAAAGAAGGAAAGAAAGAAAGAAAAGAAAAGAAAAGAAAGAGAGGGAGGGAGGGAGGAAGGAAGGAAGGAAGGAAGGAAGGAAGAAAGAAAGAAAGAAAGAAAGAAAGAAAGAAAGAAAGAAAGAAAGAAAGAAAGAAAGAAAAAGAGAGAGAGACAGAAAGAAAAAGTAGATGAGAGCAGAACATCATCCACCAAACATGAACTATGACCTTACACAGAGACACTGCCTAGTGGTAAAAATGTGGCTTGAGCAACATGAGCATCTAACCAATCATATAAGCCATTTGTTTGTCCATCAGGGACAGAAAACCAAGCGTGTGTTTAGAAGCAAAAAGCTCTCTCCAGTATCTTTCTTCGTGGAGAAAAAAAAATGTTAGAATCCTATTCCCTATTGGTTGAAGCTGCCACATGAGAAGGGCAGAGATTAAACTTTCCTTTAAGTGGTAACATAAGCAATGATCCAGGTACTATCTAGAAGTTCTAGCTAGGGTCTCCTGAATCATGGAAAAGATTCACTAAGAGAAAGGCAGGGGAAAGGGGGAGGTTTTCAAGGAGAAAAGCTAAACAACAAGCCCTTGGGAATGGCAAAAACCAAGTTTAAAAAATTAATAAGCAGAAATTTCAATTAAATATATTAAGACCAGAAAGGGGAAGCTCTCACACCCTATGGTGATAGCTGAGCCCCAACAGGAAGAAGAAAGATGGCTCTTCTTTCGTGGCAAGGATTCAGTCAATGAAGAGCCATGGATTTTTTTTTTTTTTTTTCCTAGAGCTCTTCCAACTTCCTTCTCCTTCCTATAAGAGTGTTTTCCTTCCTGTGCCCTATGGAGTCTTGCAGGTGACTCATCGTGGTTGCAGACCCCAAACGGCAATTTGTTTTTGGATCTTTAGAGATTATGAGAAAAGAATCAGGAGAAATAGGAAATAAGCTTAAAATGGACAGTTTGCTCAGATGATTTAATTAATTGAAAGTCATTGCTATTAGCCAATTCTCTTCAACCAGGATTGATGGAGCAGAGTTGGCTAATAGCAATGGCTTTCAATTAATTAAATCATCTGAATAAACTGTCTATTTTAAGTTTATTTCCTATTTCTCCTGTTTCTCTTCTCACAGAGTAACCTCTAAAGATCTAAAAGCAAAGTTTTATTTGAAAAAGGTCAATGTTTAGTGAATGGAATGATTTCAACATGACTGTCAAAAATTTTTCATGTATCTAGCTGTTTTTTATGATAGATAAAATTACTGATTTGACCAATCTCGTGGACAATAAATGATATTAAATTACAGATTTTTACACATTTGTGTTTAATTTGCCATTTAAAATAAAATTATTTCCAGTAAAATTATCATTTTCTTTAATTTTTGCAGATTTCTATGAAATTTTATACATGCACAACGGCCATCATTACAGATACATGATTTCATTGGGAAATTTTAGAATTATCAGAACTACTAGTGTATTTGTTTAATAGTCATGGCTCTTAACTCTATAAATACACTACAGTCTAATTAACTATGCAAGAAAATAAAGGTTTAAATCAGAGTAAAAAAGATTCTTTTAAGCATAGTTTTGTAAGGAGCATTAGAAATACAATACCCCCCCAAAAAATGCAATTAGAAAAATACAGTAACAAATATAACCTAACAGTGTCTAATTAATGATAGGTGCTCAGT
Source organism: Sus scrofa (assembly GCF_054392235.1). Lineage (NCBI taxonomy): Eukaryota > Metazoa > Chordata > Mammalia > Artiodactyla > Suidae > Sus > Sus scrofa. The sequence continues at coordinate 83,207,664 of NC_139391.1, read as the reverse complement.
GACTAGCAGAATGAATAGACAAAGAGAAGACAAATAACTGTGAAATATTTAAGTTTATACATAAAGAACTATGGAAAAACTTCCTATACATAGAGGAGATAGCAGAATGTATTTTTATATTCAAGGGATCTCAAGGGTGATAAAATGAATAATGTTAAAGTAGCCACTGGAAAGATAGGAAAATTATTTAGATCAATTTATGAATGTTTCCATTCTCCACTATTGATTTGAAGTAATAGGAAATATTACAATCCAAGAAAAATTACAGATTAAATGTATTGAGGAAGAAGGAAATTTTAATTAAATTTTGCAAACAGAATAAATCTCATTTAAGTATGAATGTCCCTTCAAAAAGGAATTCATAATAAAAATGCTAATGTAAGTTGAAAAAAATTAAGACAAAAAGATAAAATTAATTTATAAAGACAGATTATTTCAACAAAATAAAAAACAATAATGCAATAGCAGAGAAACAACAGGAAGGAACTGGCTTCACAGTAATAGGTTTACAGAAAGAGAAAATGTCTAAAAGGACCATTAGGAAATTTCCTGGAATAATGTGGGTTAACAGAAGCTGAAAGTGACATTTATCTTATAGAAAATACACACACCATAGTATGGTCTAGGCATTTTAAAAAAGGTTTATTTAGTAGTTCTATATTTAGTTTTCTGAATTACCTCCACACTGTTTTCCATAGTGGTTGTACCAATTAACATTCCCACCAAAAGTGTAGGAGGATACCCTTTTCTGCGCACCCTTTCTAGCATTTGTTATTTGTTGACTTGTTAATGATAGCCTTTCTGACTGGTGTGAAGCAGTACCTCATTGTAGTTTTGATTTGAATTTCTCTAAAAATTAGTGACGTTGAGCATTTTTTCTGCTTGCTGGCCATCTGCATATCTTCTTTGGAGAAGTGTCTATTCAGGTCTTTTGCCCATTTTTCAATTTGAATTGGATTAAAATGTGGTATATATACGCAGTGGAATACTACTCAGCCATAAAAAGAACAAAATAATGCCATTTGCAGCAACATGGATGGAAATAGAGACTCTCATACTAAGTGAAGTATGTCAGACAGAGAAAGACAAATACCTTATGATATCACTTATATCTGGAATCTAGTATACAGCACAAATGAGCCTTTCCACAGAAAAGAAACTCATGGGCTTGAAGAACAGTCTTATGGTTGCCAAGAGGGAGGAGGAAGGAGTGGGATGGACTGGGAGTTTGGAGTTAACAGCTGCAAACTATTGCATTTGGAGTGGATAAACCATGAGATCCTGCTGTACATCACAGGCCTGATAGAGAGATACATATTTTTTTAAATAGTTGTGTTTTCTTTGCCATTTTATCTTTCATATACTAATTACTGGAAACACAATTTAAAAACAAGTTGAAATTCTTAACTTAGACTTAGTTTTCCTTAAAGGAAGTCAACAGGAGGCAAATGTCATCTCTAAATAAAACATGTTTTAATAAATATGTATTTTTTTATTAAACATGTATCTCTCTATCAAGCCATGATTGTAACTGGCTAGTTTACTTGTGCAGCAAGTACCATTTTTTATTAGTGCCTGAAATAGTTAATGCCTTCCTCCTCCCTGCCAGGTGCTTACTTTCTGACACACTTGATCTGTTTTCTACAATGCAAACCCAAAATTAGCTGCAAAGGAACAAAGTGAAACCTAATCTTTACCAACAAGAGTAACTATAAATATGATGATAATCATGCCAGACAAAAGAGAGGTAATCTCATATTTACAGTTTAACATCACTTTAAAAATACTTTGAAGTAACTAGTCCTTTAAACATTTAAGGTTAAAGTGTTTCTGGTTGAATTACTAAACTAGCATTAAAGGAAATACATGTTTCTGTTGTATTTTTAATGATGTTTGGCTAAATTTCTCTCCAGAACAGTTGCAAATCACACCAGTTCTTGGAGCTGGGCTGTTTCTGCATTTTATGAAGGTTAAGAGGAATGAGAGTCCATGGTTGCATTCTCCCAGATTCTGACTTTCTCAGTCTTCTGGATTCCTCAATGAATATTTGATAAACAAATTGATGAGGAGAGTTCCCTAGTAGTGCAGTGGGTTAAGGATCCTGCATTGTTACCACTGTGACTCAGGTTTGATCCCTGGCCTGGGAACTTATACATGCTAAAGCATGGGCAAATAAATAAAAATAAATAAAAGGGTAACTAAAAAAAATCATTTTAAAAAACCCAAATTGATGAGGGAAGGAAGGCACGGAGGACGGAACAAAAGGAGGGAAGAAAGGCAATTTTTTGGTGATTTAAAAGTGCTTGAACTAACTCAAAAATCAATGGGCAAAATAAGTCTACCAAAGGTTAATACTAATTTGGGGGGGGGGGTACAGCAGGCAGGCAATTCCCCACCTGAAAAAATACATGGACTTCCTTTTTTTTTTTTCTTCCTTAAGTTCTAAAATTTCTCATCTAGATACTATCTACAGAATAGAAACAGACTCACAGACATGGAGAGCAGACTTGTGGTTGCCAAGGGGAAGGGAAGGGAGTAGGATAGATTGGAAGTTTGGGGTTAGAAGACAGGGCAAACTAACTACATGTTTAGAATGGATAAGCCGTGAGGTCCTGCTATATAGCACAGGGAACTATATCCAATCACTTGTGATAGAACATGACAGAAGATATCAAGAGAAAAAGAATGTATATATCTGTATAACTGGGTCACTTTGCTGTACAGCAGAAATTGACAGAACATTATAAATCAACTATAATAAAATTTATTAAAAAATAAAATAAACCGACAGGTCCTTCATTTTGTTAACTTAAAAAATTTCTCTCCTATAACAAGGACTTTTATAATCACAACCAGTTAAAATGTGAATTGTGTGAGTTGCTGTGCCTGAAATTTAATTTCACTTAGTAGTGTTTCTCAAATGTGATCAATTACTGGCCCATGTCATGGTTTGCCTGGGCCAGTGCTAGTTCATACTTGTCCTCCCAGAATAGTTATTAGTAACAACTCACTTCACTCTCAAAAATTGCGTGGTTTGGAAAGTAACTTAAAATATGGTCACTCAACCAATGACTCATTACATCTGAAAATCCTGGCATTTTAACAAGCACTCCCTAGGTAATTGTTAGGATTACTAAAGTTTGAGAACTGCTGCATTAATGCGTAATAAAGAACATTAGATTTCAGTAAGGAAAAAGCTGGAAAGACCAGTGAATGAAAATAAATAGGAAGACGGTGACATTAATGTACAATATACCTAAAGCCACCCATACATAGTCTTATTTGGTAAGTTTCCTTAAGGCCTGTATCCACTACCACCAGAACATCTCCTTGTGTCCCAGTGGCAGCAGGACTAGTAAACAGCACAGATATGAGGAAGAGAGCACTGGAGGACTATTTTTTTACTTGTCTTGATCCTCAGCTTGTCTTTACTTCAAGTCTATGTATTTTCACTTTCTGCCCATGTGATCTAGTTCTCTCACTAAACCAGCTACTCTAGGTGACTGATCATTCTAGAGGGCTCTTTCTCATCCTTCCCAATGCTGTCTCCTCTTTATATCCAAATTTTAACTTTGGAAAAATACATATAATTATTCCAGTATTTAATGCTGAGCTTTTCCCATCAAAGAATTAAGGGGAAACGGAGGGTAGTGTAACTCCATGAAGAAAGAGATTAGCTTGGAACTATTCCTTTCTTCTTGTAGTTTCCTTCTTCACAAATAATTGATGATTTCTCATTAAAATTAAGCAACCACATCTAGGGTCACCCCATACATAGGTAGTCTTTAATTTCTATATTAGCTAACAGATGTTCTGTGGGTAAAAGGAATATAAAACAACTCTGGCTAACTTGGACAACAAAGGAAGATTATGGGAAGGGTTTTAAGAGTTTGGGGTTTGGATTTCATGAAATCCAAGGAAGGGGTGAAGGACAAAGGATCAAAAGGACAGGAAGCGGGGAGCCTCCAGGACATCAAGGAATTTATTGATCTCTCTCTAGAATTTGCCATTAATGGAACTCAGATCAAATAGCTTTCCAACCCTTAGTCTCACCATTCCAAATGTTAATCATCAAGATGCAAAACATAATCAGATCGTGGAGTTCCCACCGTGGCTCAGCGGAAACAAACCTGACTAGAATCCATGAAGATGCTAGGTTAACCATCACTCAGTGGGTTAAGGATCCGGCATTGTCATGAGCTGTGGTGTAGGTCACAGACCTGTCTTGGATCTGGCATTGCTGTGACTGTGGCATAGGATGGCATCTACAGCTCCGATTCAACCTTTAGCCTGGGAACCTCCATATGCTGCAGGTGCGGCCCTAAAAAGACTGAATAAATAAATAAAATTTTTTAAAAATTTTAAAAATAAAAAATAATCTGATGGCAACTCCCAAACATATACATCCATATAGACAGAATCACATAGCAAAGATGAAATCTCCTGGGCTTATGTCTACGTGCAAACAAATAATCTCTCTGAGAAAGAAGAAACCATAGTTGATCATACAGCTACCACAAAACCATTTGCTACAATCCACCCTCTGGCTGCCCAGAACACACATATATATACACACACGTTCATTCATTCATTCAAAAAGGACTTTGTAATACATAATCCAACCAATCCTCACACGACTGCAATAGGAGAAAACCACAGTCATTTCTAGGCACTGCAACACAGAAATAAGATATTGGCCAATGAGTCCAGCACTGTGGTGTATGTTCATTCCTCTCCAGTTCTGTCACAATCACATCTCAGTATTCTACAGCTTATGGATTACATAAATTCAACCACCACTTAGATAACATTATACACCCCAGAGAGAAAGAAGAAAGAAAAGAAAAAAAATATTATTTTAATTATCATTTAAAAAGAAAATGAGAATAAAGAGCATATTTAGCAAAGAAATACTAGTGCAAGTCCTCCATTCTTCTGGCATTCACAAAAATGCTTCTGATTTATAAGATAGATCCCTTCTTAGCTTGTTCCAAGTTTACCTGGCTTTCAGCCAACACTATAGCTTGCCAAGGATCTTTGCCCTGATTGCACAAAGAATCTAAGATAATCAGGTGGCAGTTTTGGCTCCCAATTCAATAAAATCTACATTTTTTTAACACTTAGATAAAATACCCCTCCACTAAATACTCAATTCCTTAGGCTAAAAGAGTTGAAAGAAGTAATTTTAAAGAGTTAAAGCAAAAATTCTGAAAGTGAAAGAATAGGTGAAATATAAGAGATGTCTTCACCCCTCAGTCCTACGCTGCATTCTAGCTATGAAAACACTATCAGGCATATGGGTAACTGGTTCTGCTCATGTTCTGCATCCTACAACATAGAACACCAGTATCACAAGGGGCTACTTCTTACACAGTGTTGTGACTAAGTTTCCAATGAAGTCCAATCATGAGGATGATTGGAGATCTATACAGTAAGGCCAAGCAGTGCCTATTGCCTTGCTTGTTTTGCGATGCAGTGGTTTGGTTGGTCAGAAGCCATGTATGGAATCCCATAATAATTTAGAGGCATGTAAGCAGGGAAAGAGAATCCATATCCTGAAAGACTATTCCAGTAATGATAAATGCTGCTTCTCCATGATGAAGGAGCATTTCTAACTCAAGATAATTGATCTGCCGCAGGGTAGTAGATCAGGTCCTTAGAAGCACACTGCTAGTCACTATTGCTTAACAGTATATGAATTGTTCCTGATGAAAGGAAATTTACATCGTTGAGTCCAAGCATTACCTCTATCCTGGACATCATAGCTGTTATGTCCATGGACCAATAGACTAGTTGGATGAGGAGGATGACTGACTTCCACAGAAGGAGGCATTTTGTTCTCCTGAACCTCTTCTGTAATGAAGGCCTCTTAGTGAGCATTCACGTGGACTCATATATTCTCACATTGAAAGGTCCTTCTATACTTTCCTGAAACCTTCCTGTCATCAGTTCTCCAATCTAGAGACTTCTGATTATCTAGTCCTGACTATATAGTCAGACCAAGACAACAAACTTATCCATCTTTCAGTCTTAACCATCTCTAAAATATTGCCGCTGTCCCAAGTTCTCTGCCCCATTGTATTCACCCTTTCCCAAGCCATTCTGGTCCTTCCTTCAAAAATATCTCTGACCCCGCCCCAGCCCCCACAAACATACAATCTAGCAATGAAACAGTTAATATCCAGCATAACAGGAGTTAGCACCAGTTTCAGTGCTAGATTCCTTTTTTTTTTTTTTTTTCCCCAGGTTAGGGCTCTGCAACCTACACCACAGGTCATGGCAATGTGGATCCTTAACCCATTGAGGGGGGCCAGGCATAAAACCCTGATTCTCATAGATACTAGTTGGGTCCATTTCCACTGCACCACAACAGGAATGCCAATGCTAGATTCCAATTGCCTTACTTATAGATTTTGAATATCACCTATGTGCCAAATAATTAGCTCAAGAAACAGTGCAGATCCTGACCTCAGGTAAAATGGACAATACAATGTTTCCATCTGGGCAAGGTGAACAGTAAAAAAATTTGCTCAAAATTGAACTATTGTGTTTCTCTTCCTAATTGTAGTTTGGGGTCACTCTGAAGAACAGCAGCACATCCTCTCATCTGTCTGGTGCCAGCATATCATGCAAAGCCATCTGTACACCAGGTTCGAGTTACTCTATCCCTGGTGCACTAGTCATAGGAAACTCCCCAGGAGGCCTAAGGAAGAAAGAGTAAGGTAGGAGTGCAACTACCTGCTGGTACAATTTACCTGTGTCTTCAGGCTTCTCTTGGGCTCAGCCTTAGAGGTTTCTCTCCATCTCAATCCATTTGATGTGGATTACTACTTAGCTTGGCTTTATACTGAGTGTCTGAGACAAGAGCACTTCATGAACTGTAGCTGTCTTATGCCAGATGGTTGAGTGATTCAGTCTCTTCACAAGCCTAGCAACAAACCAGGAGTCATATCACAAAATGAAGTGTCAACTGCTAAAGCAGCCTTTGCCTTTTCCCTAGCACAAAAGTTGTCCTTAGTGACATCTTTTGGAGACTTGTCTTGGGCTCCACACAGCTTTTAGATGGGCCACAGACCATCCCAGCAGCACTGATTCACTATCTCACAAGAACCAAGGCAGAGATGCTTGCTTTGCAGCTGGGCTCAGCTGGACAGCCCTCTCCCAATTTGGGCCCCACTCCAGATGGGCAGCTTTTGGGGAGTCATTCAGAAAAATGTCAGGTGTGATACTCAAAAGTGGCAATACTATGTTTAAACCAAAGAGTCCCTAGCGCACTGTGCCTGGTAATATCTCTTTTAAAATATTTGCGAAAAGAGTTCTCATGTGGCATAGTGAGTTAAGGATCCAGTGTTGTCATTTCAGTGGCTTGGGTTGCTGCTGTGACAAAGGTTTGATCCCTCACCTGGGAAATTCCACATCCCACAGGAATGGCCAAAAAATAGTAATAATAGACCAAAACATAGATAAATAAATTAAGTAAATAAATTTGCAAATGTTTCATTACCTCATGTAAATTATAAATTCAATAGTTATCTTCAAAGTGTTTAAAATTTCAACGTGCTGCTCTATTATATTAATCAAATTTGGTCACTGTTTGTGTGTGTGTGTGCTTTTAGGGCCGAAAGTGCAGCATGTGGAAGTTCCCAAGATTGGGGTAGAATTGGAGCCACAGCAATGCCAGATCCAGGCCATGTTAGCAACCTACACCCCAGCTCATGGCAACACTGGTCCTTAACCTATTGAGTAAGGCCAGGGATCAAACCTGTGTTCTCATGGATACTAGTTCAGTTCATTACTGCTGAGCCACAAAGGGAACTCCTATTTTTTCACACTTTCATTCATTCATTTATTCCTTATTTTAACTTATCTGCTTACAAAAGGAATTAAGTGTCTTGTCATGACATATACTGCTTTCTACTGATAGTAACAAGAAGTTACAGAGTAAGATAGCATTTTATAAAATTCAAGTAGATAAATTCATTTAGTTTCTATGTTATGAATGCATATGCAAAAATATGCCCTTTTGAAAAAACTCTTAGAATCTTTAGTTCTTATATGAGACAAGCAGAATAAATCTCTCTCTGCCTAATCTGTAGGTCATCCTTTGCTCTTCGTTTGGAAAAAAAATTCCAAAGAAAAGTCAGGTGGCCCTGACCGACAAGTGAAAAGGGAAATGCTTACAATAGTTATATTTTGAGCAGATATTTTACTGTTCACCTTGTCTAGGAAACATTTTATCATCTGGCTTTTTTTTTTTTCTCTTTGATTTATAGTCTCTTCCCAGAAGGTGGGCAACAGAGCCTCTAACACTTAAGGAAAGAGTGGGGGCAGGTCCCTGGGAGAGCCAGGTGGAGAAGACACCTGGGCCTGCTCATTCCCAGCCCTCATCAATAGCCAGCTCTGCTGGTAGCTGGATCCTGTGCCTGCTGGGCCTGAGTCCTGGTGTCTTGTGGCTGACCCGACAGCCAGGAGGTGGAGAAGGTGGCTCTCTGCCCTGAACTGCAGCAAGCTGTGCCAGTTTCTTTGGAAGGCATCAGAGCTAAGGCTTTCAAATGTAAATGTCTATAAGGAATTTTCTTAACATATGACTCTTTTGTCTATTCCCTTTAACAAAAATCAGAAGTAAACTGACATCTATGTCCTATGACCTCTTTTTTTTTTTTTTTTTTTTTTTTTAGGTCCACACTGTGGCATATGAAAGTTCCCAGGCTAGGGGTAGAGTCAGAGCTATAGCTGCTGGCCTGTACCACAGCTCACGACAATGCCAGATCCTTAACCCACTGAGTGAGGCCTGGGATCGAACCTTTGTCCTCATGGAAACTAGGCAGATTCAATTCCACTGAGCCACAACAGGAACTCCCCCCATGATTTTTTAAAGTGGATTTAACAAAAGTTAATTTGGGGTGCACCCCAAAAGTGCTTTACTTCATTTATTTCTATTGATCTATTGATCACCTACTATGTGTAGGTTCTAGGTGAAGTCATAGAGAAATAAGACTCAGTCAATAAGACATGAAAAGATTACAGTCTAGTGGGGGATATAAATAGGTAGACAGAAAATTACAACATACATTTGGTCCTCAACTTAGATGATTTGACTTTATGACAGTGCAGAAGTGATACAATTTCAGTAGAAATGATACTTTGAATTTTGAATTTTGATCTGTTCCTGGGCTGGCACAATACATGGCATAATACTCTCTCCTGACAAGGGGCAGCTCCCAGTCAGTCATGCAATCATTTATAACCACTCTGAACCCAGATGACAATTGTGTTTTTTACTTTCAGTACAGATTTCAATAAACTACATGAGGTATTTGCCACTTTATTATCAAATAGGCTTTGTATTAGATAACTGCCCAACTGTAGGATAACATAAGTGTTCTGAGCATATTTGAGGTAGGTTAGTCTAAGCTATGCTGTTTGGTAGATTAGGTAGATTAAATGCATTTTTTACCTAAAATATTTTCAACATTTTATGTTTTTATCAGGACACAACCCCATTTTAAGTCAAGGAAGATCTACAGTTTGACAGGTTAACTAAGACGAGACCAACAAGAGGGTGCTGGAGTATGGGAGATATTGGAGGTCAGGGAAGACATTCCAAAGGAAGTGATATCTAAGCAGAGGCCTAAAGGGAGAAGCAAGTGCCACAGAGACCAAGGCGCTAGTAACTGAATGAAAGAGTGTGTGTACTGGGCAGAGCAAAAGTGCAAAGACCCAGACACCACAGAGAGTATAGCATGATTAAGTACTGAAGGTGGTTCAATAAGGCTAGCTCTTAGAATTGGGATGGTGTGAGGGTGGTAGTAGAAGGGCAGCGGATAGTAGAAATAAATGTGTGGGAGACATGGTTTCTTGCTACACTACAGCCCCACTTTCCATTCTCTGCCAACAGAGACTCAGATGATTGGCACACGTACAGGGATTAAGGGACAGCTGGAGAATGAATCAGGGTAATTTCCACCTCACAATCATGAGTCTAGGGTTGGGTATGTGACCCAGTTCTGGCCAGTGGGACCCAAGGAGAAGTCAGTTGAGGCTTCCTTTCAGGCTAAAAACAGACCATCCCAAGAAGACTGTTGCCACCTACTTCCTTGTCTAGGATTCTCACATAGGACTTAAACGCTGTCTGGAGCTGCTACAGCCATCTCGTGATCAAGGAGAGACCCAAAGGATTGCACCAAGCTAAGACATTATCATTCAGTTGAGCTAAAAAACCATCTCTGGAACTATCTTTGCCTACAATTGTTGGTAGAGGTAAGAATAAAATGCTTTCATTACTTAAGCCTATTTGCCTGTGTTCTGTTACTTGCAGCTCAACCTTTCTAAGATTTATATGAAGACTGAATTGATAAGCTGGGCCATATCATGAAGGGCCTTACAAGCTATTCTAACCAAGACCATTTTGTTGGCAAGTGACAAAAAACTATTTCCAACTGGCTTAGATGAAAGGAGGGACACTATGGGAATGTGTCAGGGTTATCCCATGTGATGCAAGGAAGGGTAAAATGACCAACTTCTGGAAGGACAGGGGTACAGACAAGTGTTAGGAACAACTTGAACCAGAGCTTCTAATACCATCTGCAGCTTGCTCCATATCTTTCACCTCTGCTTCTCCCCCATGGGTTCCTGCACCTGGTGAAGAACATGGCCATTGACAGCTCTTGAGCTTTTCCTCTTTTAGCTGCCTCTTTTAGCTTTTAGCTAAAGCCTCTTTTAGTTTCGGGCCCCAGGAAGGATTGGCAGACACACCCCCTAATGTTAAAGAATCTCATTTCATTTCCATGTGTAAAGAAGTCCTTCTGGGTGGCCAAAACAATAGAGAAGAACAGGGCAGGAAACCAACAAAAGAGTTTAAGCAAAAGCTGAGGTCCCTTTATGGCTTAGTGGGTTAAGGACCTGATGTTGTCTCTCTGAGGATATGGATTCAATCCTAGGCCTTGCTCAGTGAGTTAAGGATCTAGCCTTGCCACAAGTGGTGGCATAGGTCACAGATATGGCTCGGATCTGGCATTGCTGTGACTATGGAATAGGCAGGCAGCTGCAGCTCTGATTCAACTCCTAGCCAGGGAACTTCCACATGTCACAGGTGTGGCCAAAAAAAGAAAAAAAAATTAAAAATTAAAAAAAAAAAGGTTTTAAGCAAAAGAGAGAAATAATAAAGTATGCACTTTTTTTTTTTTTTTTTTTTTTTAATAGGACCGCATCCACGGCATATGGAGGTTCCCAGACTAGGGGTCAGATTGGAGCTATAGCTTCTGGGCTATACCACAGCCACAGCAACTAGGGATTTCAGTTGCGTCTGCAACCTACACCACAGCTCACGGCAATGCCAGATCCTTAACCCAGTGATTGAGGCCAGGGATCAAACCTGCATCATCATGGATGCTGGACAGATTCCTCTCCTCTGTGCCACGATGGGAACTCTCTAAAATATGTACTATAGAAAGATTACCTTAGCCTCAGGCTACAAAATGTGTTGGGAGATTAGTTCCTGGAGGAGGGGGCAATTGCCATTATTTATGTGAGAAGTAATTGTGCTTAAACAAATGTAGAGATGGTGAGAATAAGATTATAGCTCTTACTTAAATAGCAGTGATCTAGCCATTTGTTTAGTCCTTTCTAAATCACAATGAAGAGAACAACTTGTCTACAGGATCAGGGGGTGGCAGGGAAATGGGCAGAGAGCTGTATATATAACTACAATTTTAAGCAAAGAATTTAGAAAAAAATTAATGTGTCTGCTCTTATCCTAATCTATTTTTTTTAAGTCTAGTCTTAAGATTTTGCTGACTTCAAGTACTGCTGAGTCTAATGCTTATTCAATACTGATTTAACATAAAAATTGATTAACAATTCACAAGTTTTTTTGAGACATAAAATATAGAATGTGAAAATCCAATATTCCATCCATATCATATGTCCCTACCAATCTAACAAATTTAGTAGAAATTTGTTTATTTCATGTTTACTTCAGAAAGAACACAGTTTATCTGAAATCATAGGCCAATGAAGCATGTATTAAAATGCTGATAAATGAAAGTTGACAAAACCATAGTTGTGAAAGGAAAGATGGGCCAAATAAATTACACATAACAGTAAAAATAATGAACCCAAGTGAATTATCAAATGTGCTAATTGTGCAATTTAAACATAATTTGGGCGATTTAATTGTTGTGGACCACAAACTGACAAAATGGAGGGGGGAAGCAAAGACAGGGAAAGATCAAGTTGAAGAAGGAAAAGGAGTATTTCCTAATTGTAAACCAGTATTTATGGCATCTTTTCTGACCCAGGCTCCATGCTAGGACTGGCAACAAAAGTTAATAGGCCTTACTGCTCCAAGCTTACCAACTGGTGGAGGAGGTCATCAAGAGGACGTGACCACCAGGCGACTGATAGCTGGACCCAGGCAATCAAAGGATCCTTTACCCCCTCCCCTGTCCTTGGAATGTACATTCTATCCACCATTCCCACAGTGGGAGCCATTTGAAGAAGATGGCCTTGAGAGAGCTATGTGTCATTGAGACCATCTGGACAGTACCTGCAACAGAACACAGTTAAGGACTCATTATAAACTCCTAAGATTCTGGCAATCCAATGTGGACACCACACATCTTGCAGCTGCTCATGACAAGCCTTGTATGTAAGTTCTCTTGCTAATTAAAACCATCACCTACCAATATAGATCACCTGCCTCTTTCTTCGGTCTCCTCTCTGTGTAGGAGGCTCATTTCAAATCTCACCCGGGGAACTCCAGAGGTTGTGAGCTAACACCAGCCACGTCCCAGTAACTCTCCTCATGGTCACTGAATAAAAACGTGGTTGCTTATCACTCGTCGTACAATGAGGCACAAGAGAAGAGAGAAGGGAACACAGAGTTCCTTATTGAGTTTTATGTCAGGATCGTGTGAGCCCCTCCTTAGTAGCTATACCTTGCCAAAGTATGCCAGCCTTTCAATGGTTCTTAAATTTTAGTATGCATTGTGATAACCCAGGTGATAGCTAAACATTCAGAATCCTGGACCTCAACCCAAAGGTTAATCCATCATGGCTGTGATGGAGGGTACATTGTTAATGGGCCTCTCAGGTACTACTCATGGGCACTGAAGTTAAGAATCACTGCCCTGGAATTCCTGTCATGGCTCAGCTATAATGAACCCAACTAGTATCCATGAGGACGTGGGTTCAATCCTTGGCCTCGCTCAGTGGGTTAAGGATCTGGGATTGCCATGAGCTGTGGTGTAGGTCACAGACATTGCTTGGATCCCGAGTTGCTATGGCTGTGGTGCAAGCCGGCAGCTGTAGCTCTGATTCAACCCCTAGCCTGGGAACGTCATATGCCATGGGTATGTCCCTAAAAAGACAAAGAAATAAAGGAAAAAAAAAAAAAAAAAAAAGAATCACTGCCCTAGAGAGACAGATTCCAGACCAGCAGATGAACCACACATGCTCTGACTTCTTAGAAATGCCAGCAGTGGTCACAGTCATTGGGAAGGGTGAGTATATATCAAGAAGGCCAGGACATTCTATATAAAATTTTTTAGATTGGATTGGATTAGAATATAGATTGAATGGGTGTGGTAATAAGGAATGGCACTCACATGGATTAAAATATTTTAAAAACTATTCTAAAATTGTTTTCTGCTTTACATGATGAAGAGGTATTTCTGACATGAAAAAAGTAGAACATATATGACTAAATCTTATGGATAAAGCAGAAGTGCTAGACATCAATGGCAAACTCACCATGGCTTGCAGCAAGAATGACATGTTGATCTTTATATAGTTAGAGTTGCTGGTGTCCTACTCCAGACCTATTGAGTCAAAATCTTTGGAGATAAACCCCAGCCAAGGAATATTTTGATACAGTATGAGAGTTGAGAACCACTGCTTTACATCAGGGTCAGAGATACACTACTTCCACCTGAAGGAAATGGGAGTTCCCTTTGTGGCTCAGCAGTTAAGGGTCCTGACTAGGATGTGGGTTCAATCCCTGGCCTTGCTCAGCAGGTTAAGGATCCTGTGTTAGCATGAGCTATGGTGTAGGCCTGCAGCTATAGCTCTGATTCAACCTCTAGCCTGGGAACTTCCATATGTTGTGGGTGTGACCCTAAAAAGCAAAAACAAACAAACAAAAAATGTACCTAAATTTTAAGGCTAGCTTTCTGAAAGATGGTTCCTTTGCAAGCTGAATCTACTATGTTAAACTGTCGAATGACAATAAGCATCGAAAAAAAATATAAATATATACATAATATTCAAATTATTATCTGCACAATTGTTAGTTTTTATTCAAAATGTGTAAAAGCCTAAAATACAATTAGGTTTATATAAAGTTTTATCATTTACAAAGTATCCTCACATACACTAATTAGAGTAACATTTTAGAATGAAAGTTACTGTCCACTTTTTTACTCATGAAGAAACAGGCTTAGAGAGGGTAATTTAGTCCAGTGTTTCCCAAGTTTGTTTGCCTCTTGGAATTAGTCACCTGGGGAATGTCAAAAACTGTGGATGACAACGTCACAGCCCTAGAGAATGAGATTTAATTGGTCTTCGGTATGGCCCAAGCCTTGGAATTTTTTAAAGAGAGCTTGTGATTCTAAATTGCAGACATTTTTGAGAAACACTGGACTAACCTCAAATCACTAAGATAGTAGCTAAAGAGGTTGGCATTCAAGCATTCTGACGTCAAGTTCGTGCTCATGGAATTGTATTCAGCATAAGGATCAACGATAACAATTAACCTTAACTAATGCTTATTAAGTTTCTCAATAAAATAGTGTCCAAATTTCTCTGGCCATAAGAACCACCTGGGATGGGTATTAAAAATACAGATTTTTAGGACTTTCCAGAGAATTTTCTGATTCAGTGGATTTGGAAAAGGCCAAAAAGGCTGGAGAATGTGTGTGTTTCACAAGTCGTCTTTGTCTATTTGGCAAGCTGTAACAGCCTATAGTAGACTGGGTGGCTTATAAACAACAGAAATTTCTCACAGTTCTGGAGGCTGGGAAGTCCAAGATCAAGGTACTGGCAGATTCAGTGTCAGGTGTGAGACAGCTTTCTGGTTCATAGATTGTTGTCCTCTAGATATTTCTTCACACAGAGAGAACAAGCTCTTTTATGTAGTTTCTGTCTCGTGGCTCAGTGGAAACGAGTTTGACTAGCATCCATGAGGATGTAGGTTGGAGCCCTGGCCTCGCTCAGTGTGTTAAGGATCTGGCATTGCAGTGGCTGTGGAGTAGGTCAGCAGCTATAGCTCTGATTCAACCCCTAGCCTAGGAACCTCCATATGCCCTGGTTGTGGCCCTAAAAAGACCAAAAAAAAAAAAAAAAAAAAGAAAGCTCTTTTATGATGGCAGGAATCCTGTTCACATGGGCAGAGCCCTAACCTAATCACGTCCCAAATGTTCCACCTCAAAATACCATCACATTGGATTAGACTTCAACATACAAATTTGGGAGGACACACATGTACAGTCTATAGAGCAAGTGCTTACATGATTTTTAGGATAAAATAAGAGTGGGAGAAACTAAAACAAAGGATGTCAAATCATATCAGTATTATAAAACAAGAGTATTTAATGTCAAAATCATGTTTGGGGGTTTTTGTTTGTTTGCTTTTAACGGCTGCAGCTGTGGCATATAGAAGTTCCCAGGCTAGAGGTTGAATCAGAGCTGCACCTGCAGACCTACACCACAGCCACAGCAGTTCTAGATCCGAGCTTCATCTGCAACCTACTCCAAAGCTTACAGCAACGCCGGATTGTTAACCCACTGAGCAAGGCCAGGGATCAAACCTGCCTCCTCATGGACACTATGTTGGATTCTTAACCCTGTGAGCCACAATGCAAACTCCTCAAGGTCAGGTTTTAAAAATGGCTAAGAATTAAGGGAGAGACTTTACCAACACAAAGCTAAGAGAAATAACTGACACCCACCCTCAGAGGACCTGGTTGTAAACAAACTTCATGAATTCAACATTTTCCACAAAACACCTAAGATTATATATCTAAAGCACCCTGGTAGTTGTAGAGAGGACACACAAAATGAAGTCCAAGTCCTTGCCCTCAAAGACCTAGTCATCCATGTATATCTCTTGTGGAAAATATGAACTGTTTGAACTGGCTATGGGTTACAAGTCAAGTAGTCCTTTTTTTTTCTTAATTGGGGAAATTTTTATTTAAGATTGCTTCAGGAAGCTTTCACAAGAACTCTTACAAGCATTTGGGAGATACAGAAAATTTGGCAGCAGTTATGATCACGATAAGAGAAGGGCCAGGAGGTACAGGGGTACCCTAAACTTGGAGTTGAAGGACACCTTCAGTGAAGGTTTGGCCTTGGCAGTTGGAGACAGTGATCATTCTTGTGGGAATAAGTCAAGGGAGAGGGGGGTGAATGTGAGGGATGATGAACAAGAGAGGGCAAGTAGAAATCAATGTTGGAAGATGAGCAAGGCAAATTAGGACTGATAAATTTCTCGATCAGGCATGTGATTTTGATGAGGCCTTTGAAAGATTTTGTACCAAGGACTGAAGCCAGGCAATCACAATGGAGTTTAATTAACTTCACACTTAAAGAGTAATTCTAAGGCATGAGTTCCATCTTCTATTACTTTACACACCATCACCCCTCTATCCCACCACACCTACATAATCACACACCCACACCTACCCTCTCCAACACATATACACACAATTCTTAGCATAAAGCAGGTACAAAAACAATTACTTAAAATACTTACACTGCGGCAATCTAAATTGGTTTAGTACTGGTGGAAATATACAATCCTAGGTGGAAAGAAAATTTTACATTCCAGGTAAGATAAAACCAGCTTTGGAAAGACAATGGAAATAAGATTGAGCACAATGGGTAGAAAAAGGCACTAGAAATGAAACTGTAGTTTCTTGCAGGGGATCATAAACTTCAAATGAAACAAAGTATAAACAACTGAGTATATGAGGTAAACTACTAGAAAGGAATTCAAAATAACTTTGAGGCTTTTCAGCTTGCCTGGACACATAAGAGAAAGCTCTGGGAGGAAAATGTGGTTGAGTCACGAAAGTTGGAGATAATAAATTCTTACTGAATAAATGATAAGCTGTTCTAGTGATTATTAATAAGAGCCTATGTTTTCAATGTTATGTATAAAACATTTACTTAAATAGAATATTTCACATGGTGCTTTGCAAGCTGATATTTTCTTTCATTTAAAAAAATACATTTTAACCTCATTTTTTAATAGCTGTCAGCATTCTGTATGTAAATGTACCATGATTTAACTAACACTTCCTTTAAAAGGACAATTTAACGGTTTTCAAATTTTTAATGTTCTAAACAGTATTGTGACACTCATCTTCGAACATCCACTTTTGTAAACCCACCTAATTATCTCCATGGGAAAATATTCTAAAAGTGGAAATGTGAAGTCACAGGCATGCACAATTAACATTTTTTATGCATTGCCAAACTGCCCTCCACAGTGTGTGTAAAATTTTTGTTTCTAACCTAAAGTGTCCATCAGTTAATACATGGATAAAAAACTATGATTTATATAACATATTTAATATATGTTAATATTATTCAGCCATAAAAACAAGGCAATCCTACCATTTTCAACAACATGGATGGACCTTGGCAGCATTATGCTAAGTGCAATAAGTCAGGCAGAGAAAGGCAAATACTACATGATTTCACTTACAAGTGGAATCTAAAAAAGCCAAAAACTAAAATCCACTAAGCTCATAGAAAGAGGAATCAGACTTGCAGTTACCATGGGCAAAGGGTGGGAAGAGGGGAAATTGGATCAAAAGGTACAAATTCTCTTTTAATGTATTGTATTGGTTGCCATTATTTTGTTGAGGATTTTTGCATCTATATTCTTCAGTGATATCAACCTATAATTTTCTTTTTTTGTGGTATCTTTGTCTGGTTTTGGTATCAGGGTGATTGTGGCCTCATAGAATGAGTTTGGGAGTATTCCTTCCTCTAATTTTTTGAACAGGTAACTCATTCTGAATGTTTGATAGAATTCTCCTTGAAGCCATCTAGTCCTGGACTTTTGTTTTATAGAAGTTTTTCAATCACAGTTTCAATTTCAGAACTTGTGATTGGTCTATTCATAGTTTCTATTTCTTCCTGGTTTGGTCTTGGAAGCTTGTACCTTTCTAAGAATTTGTCCATTTCTTCTAGGTTGTCCATTTTATTGGCACGTAGTTGCTTGCAGTAGTCCCCTCTTTTTTTTTTTTTTTTGCTTTTTTAGGGGTGCATCCTTGGTATATGGAAGTTTCCAGGTTAGGGGTTGTACTGGAGCTACAACTGCCAGCCTATACCACAGCCAGAGCAACGTGGGATCTAAGCCACATTCTCGACCTAAACCAAAGCTCATGGCAAGGCTGGGTCTCTGACCACCAAGCAAGGCCAGGGATGGAACCCACATCCTCAAGGTTTCATTTCTGCTGCACCACAACAGGAATTCCCTGCAGTATTATTATCCTTTGTATTTCTGTGTTGTCAGTTGTCAGATTTGTAAGATTTATAAAGTAATTGTATAGTTTCTGCTTTATATTTAGATCTATGATCCATTTTGAGTTAATTTTTGCAAAGGTATAAAGTCTCTGAATTTAGATGTGATTTTTGGTATGTACATGTCCAATTGTTCTAGCACTATTTGTCAAAAAAAGGCTATACCCTCTCCATAAATTGTCTTTATTACACTACCAAAAATCAGATTAACTAAACTGCAAGTGTCTATTTCTGGACTTTGTTGCATTGATCTGCCAGTACCACTTTGCCTTGATTACTATAGCTTTATAGTAAGTCTTGAAATTAGGTAATGTCAGTTTTTCAACTGTGTTCCTTATCCTTCTTTGTTCCTCTCCAACAATACTATTGGAAAAAATCAACCTAGAGTTACCAGTGAAAAATATTAAAAAGCAAAATAGAATTTTTCAGATGTAGAAAGTTAAAAGATTTATCACCAACATACCTCCATCTCAAGAAATTCATTAATTATTTTAAATAAATTTTGCTTTATAATCACATTGTATGGATTTCAAAATTGTAATCTTTGTCAAGCAGGTGTTTTGTCTGCAGACGCTACCTGTTTGGGATTCAAATACCATTATCCTTTGTATTAATACCAAAGACTGTCATAGTCCTGTGACTCACAGATTGAAAACCACTCTTTTAGAAACTACTACATGATCCAGCAATCCAACTCCCATGCCCCTATCTGGAGAAATCATTATTCAAAAAGATACCTGCATCCCACTGTTCATTGCAGCACTATTTACAATAGCCAAGACATGGAAGTAACATAAATATCTATTGAGAGAGAAATGGATAAAGATGTGGTGCATATATACAACGGAATATTACCCAGCCATAAAAAGAATGAAATAATGCCATTTGCAGCAACATGAATGGATCTAGGGATTAGCATACTAAGTGAAGTTAGTGAAAGACAAATATCATATGATATCACTTATATGTGGAATCCAAAAAAAAAAAAAGATACAAATGGACATATATGCACAACAGAAACAGACTCAGAGACTATGAAAACAAACTTACAGTTACCAAAGGGGACAGTGGGAGGTGGGGAAGGATGGATTGGGGGTTTGGGATTGGCATATGGAATAAGTGGCCAACAGGAAACTGCCAAACAGCACAGAGAACTCTACTCAACAGTCTTTGATGGTCTGTATGGAAATGAATCTGAAAAAAAAAAAGAATATTGATTTCATGTGATATGGAGCTACGATCCAACATCAAAAAGAAGATGGATTAATTAGGATAAAGTCTGGTCTTTAATATCCCAAAATACAATGGTTTAAAAAATACTGAACTATTTCCTTTTCATAAAACAATCCACTCAGGAGGATGAGGGCAGTACAGCAGTTTAGGTACTGCTGGCTCCTTGGATCCAGTTTGGATCCAGGCTCCTTGTCATCCTCAAAGTATTGCTCTTCACTTGCATGTCCAAAGGTGCCAGAACAAGTGGGAAAGGGGAAAGGCAAACATGAGGCTGTGTTTCTTTTGAAGGCATGACCCAAAAGTTACACATAAGTTTTCCAGTCACATCCTATTGGCCAGAACCTGGTCACATGGCCACACCTTGCTGTAAAGGGAGCTAGAAAATAAAGCCTTCAGCTGGGCAAAAGGTGCTCAGCTGAAATTTGTATTACTGTAGAAAAAAAGAGAATAAATACTTAGAGATGATTAACAGTCTCTGCCAAAGCAAGTTAGTGATGGAGTTAAAAATTAGAAAAGGAAAAGTGCATCTGGTTATGAATTAGGAAATATGGGTTATAGTCTCAATTCAGCCTCTTATTCCACATTAAACCAAATGTTTGGCCCATGCTTCACCTGAAGTACCCTTACTATCTGCCCTTGAGTTCTTAGTTATTCTTCTAAACTGTTCCTCTGCACAGAGAAAGGAAGATACCAAAGATCTAGAGAGTTCCATCCTCATCTTTCAATTAAGTCCTGCTCCTTACAGGACAGTGACCCTTTGAGGGGGTCATTAGCCCTAAGTCTGCCAAGACTAAGGCACTGTTATGAATTCTAGGCTAAGCTTTGCCCCAAACCCAGTACAGTTCCTAGTCACAACAAGGATTATATTGGATGCCACATGACAAAACAAAATTCTCCACCTACAGTGAATGAGATACCCCTTTTTGATGCCATCACCAGCATTTTTCTTGCAGAAGTTCCAACGAATGATTCTGGAAATGGGGGGGGGGGCAGGTGCTGTATTATTTATACAGAAATCTAAGCTAATGTGGCAATGAAAATAATTACCTCTCTCCTCAGTGTAAAATAAGCCTGTTCATGGTAGCCTTAATTTGGAAGGGAAAGGAAGTTAATTTTAATTACCAAAAGTTAATTCTATTAATTAAACATTTGTTCTATTTTCACACAAGCACACAAGTTTGCTTAAGGATATAACTAAATCTGCTGAGACTATAATAGAAGCTTTGTTTTGCTATTTAGAGAGCACAACTGATTACTAGAATTAAACCAAAATTGGTCAAGATCTTTAGTACATGTTCTTGAGTACATCTTATTTCTGTATAACACAATATAGAGAATAAATAACTTTATTTTTGCCAACAAATTTTAGCTTAACTCTTCTTTAAATTTCTGTAACCAGTAGAAATCTGACAGGAAATTGAAAAATAATTTTTAAATTTTTTTTCTAAATTTACTCACAGATGATATAATTTTAATCCTCTAGTAACTCTGAAGAAAAGGCATTTTTCTTATTAACAAGATGAACTTGGACAGATTTATATGTAGATCTTATTAAACAGATTGATAATAATAATATCTTAAGTTCTATCTTAGCATCTTACTCTAGGACAGGTACCCTGAGTATAGATGATTCCGTCAAAGATGAGTCACAAAATAAAAGGATTTCTGAGCTGTAGAAAACTAAAAATATCTGTCTGGATGAACAGCAGAGCACATATTTGCATTATGGTTCCCATTCACCAAAGGGAATAACAGCTTTCTGCCTCACTTGCTCTTATTGGCTGAGAGCGTAAGAAGCATTCAGGGAGTTCGGGTTGTGGCTCAGGGGCTAAGGAACCCAACTAGTATCCATGAGGACTTAGGTTTGATCCCTGGCCTTGCTCAGTGGATTACAGACCCAGCATTGCTGTGGCTGTGGTGTAGGCCAGTGGCTACAGCTCTGATTCAAACCCTAGCCTGGGAATTTCCGTATGCCTCAGGTGTGGCCCTAAAAAGACAAAACGAAACAAAACAAAACAAAACAAAAAGAAGTATTCACAACATTAAAAATATATTATTTATTAAAAAAGCATTCAGAACATTTAAAATATATTATTTATTAAGTCCATTTATATGCATGTATATGTGTCTCTCCAGCCCTAATCAATCTACCTCCAGTCTCTATAGATTTCCCTATCCTAGACTTTCATACAAATAGTCAGTCATATAATACATAGACTTTTGTGGCTGACACTTTTCACTTGGCATATATTTTCAAGGTTCATCCAAGTTGCAGTATATATCAGTATATCAGTCCTTTTCATAGCCCAGTATCATTCCATTGCACTACACTTTTTAATCCATTCATCTACTGATAGACAATTGGATTGTTCCACCTTTTGACTAGTTTGTTCATTTGTCTTTTTAGGGCCACACCCACAGCATATGAGAGTTCCCAGGCTAGGGGTCCAATCTGGGCTGTAGCTGCCTGCCTATGCCCAGACACAGCAACCCAGTATCCAAGACACGTCTGCGACCTACACCACAGCTCACAGCAATGCCAGATCCTTAACCCTCTGAGCAAGGCCAGAGATCTAACCTGTGTTCTCACGGATACTAGTCATGGATAGTTTTCCTTGGAGCCACGAAGGGAACTCCTTGACTATTTTCAATAATGCTGCTATATGTGCAAGTTTTTTTTTTTTTTTTGTGGACATAGGTCTTTATTTCTCTTGGACATATATGTGGAGTGGAATTGCTGGGTCATACAGTACCTATAGGTTAACCATAGAAACTGCCAAACCATTTTTCAGAGTGGCTGCAACCTTTTACATTTCCACAATGTATGAAGGTCCAGTTTCTCCACATTCTCATTTGGATTTACCTTTAAAAAAATATTCCTTTGCTAAGATGGTGAAATGGAAGGAGAGGATGGCAAGACCCTGAAGCCCTAGTGGAAGCCATGGTATAGCCACGAACAGCCTACTTTCCAATTCCTTTTAAGTAAGAGAAGATAAACCTCTATCTCTTTTAATCCACTGCTATTCTGGGTCTCTGTTAATGACAGCCTAACACAATTTCTAATTCAGGTGGTTATGGAATCTGGGAAGCCCTCAAAAAAAAAAAATCATTGAATACATGAGGACATTTCCTGTGGAAAAGTTTGTGATCGTATTACACTAGAAAATGCACATTATTTCTTTCTCAATTTCAGATTCCAGCATTCAATAGCCATTCTTTTCTTAGAAACTGTTTCCAGTTCTCACTGGCACCTTATGGGTACAAGATTCAAACAACTTGATAACAGGAAACAATGGAAGCGTTAGAGATGGAGCAATTTTTTAATTGCGAAGGAAAGGCACACATTGTGGTGATGCACCAGTTTATTATTTCCTTCCTCAAATATCCTAAATGTTAGGACTACATGAAGAAAGATGAAAAGTCATTTAAAGCTTTATCATAAACTCTAGGAGTTTTAATGCCACATATAGTATCACAAGTCTATTCACTTTTGGACCTTGTCTTAGAAGCCACTATTAGTTCACTGCCTAGGTTTCCACCTTGACCTTTTGTAAGATGAAGGGAAACCTGAATAATTCGTTCCATAAATCAGCTTTCTTGCTCATTTCTCCCAGTGCTTGTGTTCCAGCTATCAGTATTTTGAAGAGATACTTTGAACACACAAGCAATCTGCCATTCTACTGGCTCTAGATGTCTAGAATTGGCTCATTAAAGAAAGTAACTGCCACAAAGTTAACCTTTGATAAACAGGGTTTCTAATACGTTTTCATGTAACTAGTAAAATACCACTCTTGGAAAGGAGAACATCAGAGTCAGGAAAGTTTGTGATCTGTTTCTCTCTCAGTGCTTTGATTAACTGATTGATACATTCAGCCATTTATTGAGAACCTACTATGTTAGAAATAACCCTGCATTCTGTTAAAAAATAATCTGTTTTAAACTCCCTAAACTAGGTTTTTATTCATAAGTTAATGGTTCTTGGAATCAAATATTTAAAAACAAAATATCTTAATCATCTTTCTTTTGCAAGGAAAACTTTTCTCACTTTAAAAGGATTTTTTTCCTCTTGTTCTTACAAACAGGATAATCATTTGGCTTGTGTTGTCATTTTGTAGATCCTATTCATTCTGTATTTGTTTATTCATAAATATTTAAGGACTTGATATTTGCTCAGCTCCATATTTTGTGTTCTACTAAGAAAGGCTCAAATCAACCTGTGATAAACAGAAGCCCCAAAGAATAATGTCAACTTTAAAAGTTATATAAATTTCTGGAGCTGTAACATCTTTTTAGCTTTCTATTAAAACATCAACATCTGGGGAGTTCCTGTTGTGGCTCAGCAGAAACAAACTCTACTAGGAACCATGAGGTTGCAGGTTCGATCCCTGGCCTTGCTCAGTGGTTTAAGAATCCAGCATTGCCATGAGCTGTGGTGTGGGTCTCAGACATGACTTGGATCCTCTGTTGCTGTGGCTGTGGCGGAGGCTGGCAGCTATAGCTCCGATTAGACCCCTAGCCTGGGAACCTCCATATGCTGAGGGTGTGGCCCTAAAAATACAAAAACAAACAAACAACAACAAAAAAAGCAAACAAAAAAAAAAACACACTACATATTCTCCTATACTTTTTCTCTATCCATCTTCGCCAGACATCTTTCTATCTCGAGATTAAACTAAACCCCTTGGTTCAGACAACCCTGCATTCAAATTCTGCTCAACATCCTACTGGCTGAATGTGTTCATGGCAGTCTGGGTGGTGTTTTCATCTGCAAAATAGGGATAATACTCTACCTACAGTATTGGGTTGCTATAAGGATTAAACATAAAGTATACAGCATAGGCCTGGAAGCTACAGCAGCTCATTCATGTCAGCTGTGGATTTCAAACTTTTTTGCCTCATTACTCAATAATCATCTTTCATTCCACCCTGTTGTTTCAAGCAGTGACTATTCAATGAACTTTTAAAATAAATATATAACATAATCAAGGATGAGTCATAGCACATTGGGACTGCTTTTCAGCAAAGATGATTTTAGGAGGCAACTATTCCAACACCTTTTCTTCATGAGATCACTGTACGGCTACTCAGAAAACACAGTTTGGTTCTTTCCTGATGACAAAGAATAAGAGAAGATGAAACCACTTTAAGCATCAATAACAAGTATAAAAGATGTATGAAAACATGGGAATTAAAAATATATATAAATACACACATGTTTTTTTCACAGAGACTTTTTCCTTTAAGCTCAAACTTGATACCTAGGTCCAGGCCTCACTAACTTTTCTTGGCATTGAAATCACGAAGTCTCCTGTCCCCTAAAGCCACAGAAATCCATAGTGGAAGCAAGTAGCACACACTAAGCACAGCAAAGAGGGAACCCTGGGGCGTTCATTATTGCTCCCACCTGTCGGTCAGGTCATTATGACGCAAACGCTATGGACACGTGGAACACCTGCAGGAGAGCAGGGGCGGGGTCACCCCGGGAGGTAGATCTGGGCCGGGATACCCCAGGAGATGGGGTTCAAGGAAAGACCCCAGGGAATAGAGATAGGGAGATTTACTCCCCCAAACCCGGACCCGCCCCAAACAAGGTGAGGCCATCACCCCCTCCTTCTTCTGGGTCCCGGGGTCCTGCTGGGAGGGGTCGTCTGCCAGGCGTCTTCGGAGGGGAGAAGTAGGGAGGGGAGACGACGGTAAGGATTCAGCCCCGGGCGCTAGCGCGGATGCGAGGGCGCCCGCTCCCCCCGGCCGCTGCGCTGCGCTGCGGTGCGCACGGGTTCCGCCGGCTGCTATTCCGGCTGGCGGCGACCGCCGCAGGAAGGGCCGGTTCCTGCTCCTCCCGCCCCCTTCCCTCGCCTTCAGCTGACGCTGACGTCGGATGAGGGAGCAGGAGGGACGCTCGGATCGCGGCAGGGAGGCTCCTGGGGGCCAGGGTTCCGAGGTACCTATCCTCTGGGGCCGGGGTGGGGGCGAGCCGGGCGGGCTGCAGGCTGCAGCGGGTGAAGCCTGACAGCCGGGGCGGTCGGGGGCGCCAGCCTGGGGCTGCCCGCTCTATCCTCCGCTGGCGCCGGGTGACAGGCAGGTCGCCTCCTCCTGCCCCCATACCCGTGGAGGAGCCGCCACAGCCCCTTTCCCTCCCCCGCCTCCGCTGTGGGGCCTGGGAAGGTCTAGAGGATGCGCGCGCCTCGAGAGCGCGCGGCAGCCCCGGGGGAGCGAGAGGGTGACGTTCCGGGCTCCTGCCCCACCTCTGGACCTGGCGTCGGCAGCACCTCCCCCCGCGCCGTGTGCCCACCCCATCCACGCGGTGTCTCGCCTTCCCAGCGCCTCCGGCCCCAGGACCCCGAGGTCCCTCCTGGGCAGGGACTCGCGTCCAGGGCTGACTTGTTGACGAGTTCACCTGCCGCGGCCCCTGGTGTTTGTTTTTTCTCTTCTCCCCATTGCCCACCTTTGGCGGTGGTAGGGAGCAAATAGTACCTCTGTTATAACAGCTAAATACCAAGAGGCCTGAGCTTGGTCTCCCGCAGGCGAGGTGCCCACAAGCCTCGGACCCGACTGGAGCGAGGGTCCTCAAGCAGGCCAGGTCCCTGCAAACCCTTGCGCGCTGGTTTCCTTTGGGTGCTGCTGA
Source organism: Sus scrofa (assembly GCF_054392235.1). NCBI lineage: Eukaryota > Metazoa > Chordata > Mammalia > Artiodactyla > Suidae > Sus > Sus scrofa. The sequence continues at coordinate 83,181,275 of NC_139391.1, read as the reverse complement.
CACCGCCTTTCCTGCCTCTCGGCTATCGCAGCTCCTGCTTCCTCTAGAAACGAACATATCCTGTTATTACGTCTGCCTTTGCCCAGAGCGTCTGTCTTTGCCCAGAGCATTCCCCATTAACCTTTCCTGTTGCCTTTTTACTTGGCGTGCCCCCAAGGCCCCTCAGGTTCCCTTCGGTGGGGGTGTCTTAAAAATACTGCTCCTTTTCCTTGGCGAAGGTTGGGGAGAGTTCTGATTTAGAAAGGGAACCAGGTTCTCTTCTGTTTAGACACCATAAAAATTATCTCGAGAAACGGTGCTGGGTGGCAGCCTTAGTAACTGAGATCTGGTAACTTTATGAAAATTATCGGGACCTGGAAAATATACCACCAGCTGGTTTGAAAACGATATTGAATGTAAGGAGAAAGGCACATAAGGCATTGGCCATAAAGGTCCTATAAATTATGACTCATTGCAAACATGTTCGAGTCCAAACATTTCAGTAAAGCGTAGCCGGGAAAATATCAACTCGGTTTCTGTGGACCTTTAGTTTTTCTGAGATCTGAACTGTTGCTTAGGGGTGGGGAATGGAATAGGAAATACTTGCTAGTTTGAAATCAGTGCTCCTGACTCAGTTCCTTACCTTCTATTTAAAACACACACATTCTAAGCATACTTTGAAGTGAGTTTTTAAACCAGTTTTGTTTGGTTGTGTGTGTTTTCTTTTGCTTTTTAGGTTTTAGTCTTTATTTTTGAAACATCATGTGTAGAGAATACCATAGAGGCAAAATCAGTTTATAATCTTTAGTAGTTCAGTTATGATTGTTTGATTTTTAGCTGTGTATATTTTTAAATCAAGGAGATATAGCTTTCTAATTATATCTTTTTTGCAACTCTTTATATAGGTAAAGAGTGGGCTTGTTATTAAAGACAAATCTGTAGAAAACAACAGTTAAGCTATTGGGTATTAATTGTAATGGTAGAGACACTCGAGGTTAAAAAAATCTTGGATACTGCATTCTTGGGGCATTAAATGCTAAGGACACTAGATGGCCAATACCTGGGAAGTTTATATTTTATTTATTATTATTATAGCTTTTTAAAAAATTTTTTTATTTGGAAGTTTATTTCAATCTTTCCTTCATTCAGTATGCCTGTGTATCTGTCCAACCATTTTCTCTGAGTATCTTTATTCCCATGCATTTCTCTCCATGTTAACTTTATGAAAAATATAGAAAATTTAGTTACTCCAAAGACAACCTTCAAAAATTGCTGCATTTTCAGTGTATTTGACTAAACAGTACATTTTTTTCAGGTGTAGGAAGTTTGATCAGAGGAAGAGAAGTGTAGCAACTGTGAAATAACATGACAGGGTAAACCTGTACTGATGTGAACTTGAAAGTTACGGAAACCACATATGAAAAAAGGTGAAGTTAATAAGCCTCTAGCATCAGGAGAATTTTTCCTTTTTATTGGTTGAGCCCCACAGCCAGAAGCCTGAGGGGTAGGGGCACCATTTAGGATCAGTGCAGTGGCCACTAATGTCCTTTTTATTCCATCTGCACTATCAGCCTTATGGGAATGCTGTCTGTATGTTTTTGTCCATGAGGCAACATAGAACATTAATTAACCTCATTCCCATTCTCACCCCCAACCAGAATCTGCCTCAGTAGAGCTTTTAACTCAAATACTGATAGAAGTATTTGGAGAAACATTTTTCCCCAAAGCAGTGACATTTTATGCCACAATCAGAATATCAGATTACCTAGTGCCATGGAGGAAGTGCAGAGGGCATGCAGGTATGGGATCCCAATGAAGCAGGAATGGAACCCTAACTGCAACAGCTAACTAGCCGTGTGACTTTGAGCACATTCACTTAAGTGCTCTGTGTCATCATTTCCTTAACTGTAGAGGAATAGCCACCTTGTGGGGTTGTGGTGGGGATTTGATAGATAGATCGGTAGATAGATAGATAGATAGGTGTATATATGTGCTTTTCATAGTAAATAAAGGACTCAAATAGTAGCAATAAATTATTCTTTCACATGCTAAACATATATCCTACCTGGATCTTAAAAGGATGCTACTTTTTTCCCCTGTGATAGAGAATGTGTTCCAGTTAGTTTTGAGGAGTTCAAGTGATTTTATATCAGTACCAAAGCTTGAGCTTTCTGGAAACCTCCTTGAAGTGGGGAAGGCAATCTGTATGCCAGGAAAAAAGCAGAGCTAATTTGTTCCAGTGGGGGTAGATCTTTCCAACCCCTGCCACTCAAATGTGATTCCTAGACCACCAACGTTGGCTTGTCTTGAGAGCTTGTTAGACCTACAGAATCTCAACCCACTCTCACCTTCCCTTTGAATAAGAATCTGCATTTCAACAAGATCTCCAAGTGATGCATAATGTATATTAAAGTTTGAGAAGCATTGTCCTAACCTGATATTTATCAAGCTTTTGTGTTTGATAGAATTTTTTGAGGGCTTGTTAAATGGGAATTCCCAGTCTGGCTTCTCCTAACTGTTGTTAACATTTCAGGTGGCTCTATGCCCAGGGTTCTACCACTATTCATTGAGAAACACTGTATCCAACTCTTTATCAAGTTTGGTGCTCTAAGTTGGGCCTCTGCCCTGTTTAACAAAGCATTTTGGCAAACATGGTCTTTGATATTTATCTCCCTTTGAGGTTAAGTAGGTATTATAATCCCTATCTATCTGCTAAGAAAATTAGGACTGCAGGTATGATTTACCCTGGATAATGCATTTGATAGAACTGCCTGGAAGGTGTCTAAATACTAGTTGACTCTGCTTTTACTACTCTAGCACCCAAATTAATGCACTGTGTATGTGTAAGTAATTTCAATTAGTAATGAATCCAGGATAGGGATGACTATATATAATACATTTTATACATGCTTTTAAAACAAAGCTTTCCATCGATGTGACTCTAGGCCAATGACTGAGGACAAGTAACTGATTTTGAGCCTCATCCATAAAATGGGGATGATGTCTGCTGGGCAGTTTTGTCAGGATGAGGATGCTGTGCACGAAGCACTCCTCTCAGTGTCTGAGAAGTGTTAGTTCTTCAGCTAGTGGTAACTACTTGTCCAGATGTAAACCTGATGAGAGGTAAAGAGTTCATGAAAATCTGAGAAAATGGTATTGTTCATGATGAGAGGTCTCTCCCACGGAATCAGACGAAATCATTCATCAGTCCTTTGGCCCAATCAGAAAGGTGGGGTTAATACTCAGTTTTCAGCTAGCATTTGTTGTGTGCATGCTACATGCCAAGCACCATTCTAGTACTGCATATCCCAAGGCAAGATGCAGACCCTACCCTGCTTTGGGGGAGCCCCCAGCCTAGTGAGAGAGACAGAGAGATGGAGGACAATTACATTTCAGCAAAAGCAGGGAGGGGACGAAGCTCAGGGCAGAGCTACCCAATGATATGGGGGAGAGAATAGAGAGAAAACCAGAGAAGGACGTGACCCTTGAGAGGAGCCTTAAAGAACCAATAGGAATTTTGCAGGTCACAAAACATCAGGAGTAGAGAGACAGGAGTTGCCAATCCAGAACCCAGGTGTACAAAGGGAGAGAAAACTGGCAAGTAGTTGGTCCCCATGCCTGGAGCCCAGTGTGCATGTGTGTCCCTTATTAGCTGAGTGACCTTGGGCAAGTTTCATCACCTGTGAGTTGGGGTAAGTGTAATTGACTGATTTCAGTTATGTCCTGGATAGTTGTAGATAGGTAGAGGAGGTAGTAGTAGAAAATAGGGGACCGATATTAAAAAGTCTTTAGAATTGGAGTAAATTAAAAAGGTCAACTTTAAAATACATTTAACAGAAAATACATAGAATTAAAAGAGGGTGACTGGGAGTTTTCTTGTGGCATAGCTGGTTAAGGATCTGTCCTTGTCACTGTAGTAGCTTGGGTCACTGCTGTGGTGTGGGTTCAATCTCTGGTCTGGGAGCTTCTTCATGCAGAGAGTGTGGCCAGAATAAAATAATAAAAGAGGGTCACTGAAAAAGACAACTGAATGCAGTGCAGTACTGCGAGATGAGAATCATGAGGTGTGTGTATTCAGCAGTGGACTACTCACTGACTAGATAATCGTATATTGATAATTCAAACATCTAGACTCGAGAGTGGAAAGGTGCTCTCATTCTGTGGCGAGAGTATTTGTACAAGGAGTGACTATAAAATACAGCAGCTACTTTCCCAGAGCACACATTAAAATTCATCCTATTAAAACCCATTACTTACCATCATCATGATCTCTCATAGCCACTTCTCTTTTCCCAGAATAGGGCATGGTCTCCAATGTCTGAAACATAATGGTACTTAGGGGAAATCCATCCTTCTCTGCCTGTTTCTGGGGCAGTGCATCCTAAGCCAGGGACCAAGGAGCTATTTGCGACAAATAGTGCCCCACTCCTTACTGGTAGAAACCTTGATAGTTGCCATTAGTCTCTTAGCAAGGTTTTGTTGTGTCCAAGCGCCATGGTGGTAATGGATTTGGGACTAACACAGCACTTAAGCCTGTGATTAGGAGAGGGTATTGTTGTTGTTGTTTTTAACAGAAACCAGGCTTATTATTCAGTATCTTTGGTCCATGTGTAGAGTGGAGTGCTTAAAAACAGGAGCTCAGGAGTTAAAAGTGGACTTGATTTTACTAGTTGTTGACTTTGGGCAAATGATTTAACCTTTATAAGCTTTTTTTTGATTGTTTGTTTTGTTTTTTCATAATGGGTTTGTGTCCCTTTCTGGTGGTATGGGGATAATGGTGTTAAGTGCTTCACACATATAAAGTCTCTTGTAAATGGTAGCACATAATTATTGCCCTTTGTCCAGGACATATCTGCTGAAGGCCTACTGTGTTTCATGTACTGCGCTTGGTGTAAGGAGGCAAAAATGAGCCAGTTAGGGGCCCTGCAGTCAAGTGACTTCCAGCCTGGGGCAGGGGATGCACATGTAATCAGCTCATTGCAGGAGGGTGATGGGCATGCAGGGTACCACCAGCATCATTGTGGGGTAGTTAATGCTTCAGTGGAGGGGACAGGAGCAGGAGGCCCCTGGGGGTGAGAGGGCAGCTGTTGGGTTTGGGAAGACTTCATTGAGGAGGTGACATTTGAAGAGACTCTTGAAGTAAGGTGTAAGCTGGCCAATTGGACAAAGGAAGAGAGGTCATTTCAAATGGAGGGAAACTTTGCAAAGCCTTACAGTAGCAAAGTGTATTCAGGAAAGCTTGAGCATTCTGAAATGACCAGAAGGAATAGTTCTGTGTGAGGTATAGTAAAATTTGAGGAAAGGGGCCCAGAATTTGAAGGAACTGGGGTTTTTCTCCCCCCCTACCAAGTTTGGAATTTCTCTAGTGGCAAGGGAATGCAGTTAAAGCTTTTTACGTAGATGGGGGGTATGATTAGATTTGCATATTATAGAAATAGTTCAGACCATGGTGTAAAAGACTGAAGTGGGCACATACAGGGATAGTTTTCTTCTGAAGGCCTAGACCAAATCATGGCTGTGCATACAGAAAGGAGAGGATGTTTTAGGAGGTCGAATGGAGAGAACTTGGAGAACGGCTGCAAAAGCTGAGAGAGAGAAGCCAAGTTTTCAAGTTGAGCTACTCAGTAGATTTTGTGCTGGTAATTACCACATAGGGACTCTAAGAAGAAGACAACTTGGAGGGGTAGAGATGGAGAGAGAGAATTTTAGTTTTAGATGTGCTGAAATTGAAGTGCCTATCAGATATCCACATCAAGATGACCATAGTGAGATGGAGCTTCACCTCTCCGGAGCACAGATCCACATTTTGATACCCCCACTGTAGTCTCTGGAGAGGGTTTAATTTGGGAAGTCATTGCCATACAGCTATTGTTGAAGCCAAAGAAGTGAATTAAATCATCTAGAGAGAACACGTAAAGTATAACACAAGACAACACAGGTTGGAATCTTGTATATCACTTGATATTCAAGATGTGGTTATAAAGGGAAAGGGGCTAACAGAGAAAGCTGAAAAGATGCAAAGGAATAGAGAGTGTTTCCTGAGAAATCAAAGAAGGGGAGCTTAGTCAAAGGTCAAGTGAGAGGAGGATCTGAGTTGGAAAACTCTTGCTGATATTGTGGAGAAAGAAACCAGATTGTGTGGGCTGAGAACTCTGAGAAGAGAAGGGAGAAGATGGTAACTGAAGAAAGGGGTTGAAGAGTATGGATTGAGGGTGGAAATGGAGGTTGATTTAACTTGAAAGAGAAGGAATAATAGATGGACTAAGCTGGGAAAGCAAGAGGGTAAGACCTGGACCTTCTGAAGAGAAAGGAACAGCAGTAGTTTATAGTCGTGTGCTGGATGATTCCAAAGAAATGAGTAGGGTGCACAAGAAGTGGAAGCCATGAGAGAAGGAGCCCAGCAAGGGCCATGATTCCCCATAGAGCCTGAGGAGGAAGGCTGGTCATCATCATCCTTGGGAGGTTCCTTCTACCTGCTGCTCTCCGAAGGCCAGGAGTTGAGTGTCTTTGTATCCAGGGCTCTTTCCTCAGCATTGCCATAGGCAGTGTGGGCATCCTTGTGAAGTAGGTAAACTTTGCATTGGTGCCAAACCACACCCTCTTTCTGCTTCCTGTTTCTTTCTTCCCTGCACTCCTGACTTGAAGCTCTGTGCCATTGGGCTACATCCTGGTTGTTCTACCTGGTCATTTCTACCTGCCCTACCAGTTATATGCCCAATAGTCCTGTCTTTCCTGATTCCCATCAAAGTAACCAGTTTTGTGCTTTATTTGTTCTTAATAATTATTAATAATTAATTCACCATTAATAAGAGCAGCACTATTGCCACTATTAATCCCTATATACCTCTTCCTTAAGAAAGTATCAAGAACCTAGAAAAAGGGTCTTTTATTAGTTCTCAGTTAACACCAATTAGATGACCCTATATAGGCAAAGGTGGTTCTGTTAGTTGAGGTACATGAAAATACAGAGCTTGCTCTTTCTGTCTGCTTCCCTTTGCTGCTTTTATTTTTAAGTCCTCCTCTAGCATCTCCCTCCCCTGCCTGGGTTGCCTCCATCCCTTGCCATTAAGTTAGTCCAAACTCCAGCATGATTTAGTGGCCTCTACTTTATCAAGGAAAGTCCTTGAATCCATGCCACTTCCAGAGAAAGGAGCTGTATTGGTTTGTTTACAGGATCTGTGCACAGCATGGACATTTTATAAACCACATATTGGTGTCTGTGTATTTCAGTAATTTTAAACTAATGAAAGAGGCTTACTCTGTGCCTTGGGAAATCTTCAGTCCTGGGCCTCCGTTGGCTCATCTGTGAAAGGCCAAGCTTGGACCGAATGTTCTCTCCTGTCTCTAAGTAATCCTGTGGAGGAATAAAAGATGACTTGATCATCTCTTTAAGTTATGAATTTTGCCTTAAAGAAAGAGAACTTTGTAATCCTTAGTGTCTCCCAAATTGTTCTGATTGTTGACATTATGCTTATATATAATTTCATAGAGTTGTGATCGCAACATTAATTTTTTTCTTCCTTCACACTTGTGATATTATTAACCATGTATTTATATATGAACCATGTATATTTAATTTATAAATATATGTATACATTTTATATTTGTAAGTATTTATATATACATGCACCTATGTGTGTATATTTATGTAGATAGAGTGATTGACTGTCCTCACTTTCGCTGGTCTAATGGTAGTTCATATCATTCCTGTGAATCTGATTTAAAACAAATAGCACATTTCGTGTAACATTTGAACCTTTTTAAAGCAACTTGTTATGAAATGTGGAGTGCAACTATTTTGTAGGTCATTTAAAAAGACTATATTCATGTGTATATATTCACAGCTATAGTTGTATATATACATACACATGTATATAAATGAGATTTTATTTTTGTAATGACATTTTTGATAGAATAACTGTAGAGATTCTGGGGAGAATACTATTTAAAGGTATTTATATCTGTACAGAATATTGGTGACTGGTGTTACGGAATTAATTTTTAGCTCTTTGCCGCTTTGCTTAATGCCTTAGATGAAGGCTGTCCAAAAAATTTAGGGACAGCCACATATGTAATTTAAAATATTCTAGTGGGCACATTTAAACAACTAAAAAGAACCAAGTATTATATTTAGAATGAAGAGATGAGATCCTACTGTATAACTCAGGGAACTGTATCCAATCTCCTGGGATAAACCATAGAGAAAAAAAAAAAAGAATGTATATGGGGGTGTAACTAAGCTGCTTTGCTGGACAACAGAAATTAGCACATTATAAGTCAGCTATATTTAAAAACACTCACATACAAGAAAAGAAGCAGGTGAGGTCAGATATTATATTTAACCCAATATATTCAAAATATTATTTCATCAGAAAATATAAATATATGTATAAAACATAAATATAATATGGTGGAATATGTAAATATATGTTTATAATATAGCAATATATAACATTTAAATATACATACACATATCAATTTAAAATACATAGTTTTATCAACATATGAATAAATATAAATTTCTTTAAGGACATTTTACTTTGGGGGGTTACTAAATCTTCACAGTACAATGTTTATTTTACTTGAAAGCATATCTAAATTCAAACTATCCACATTTCAAGTTGCTTAGCAGCCACATGTGGCTAATGGCTGCTGTTGGAGAACACAGTCTTGGATAAGAAAGTTGGTTTATCTTAAATTAATCTTTCATGAAAAAATTTATCCTAATTATAAAATGCAGTTTTAAAATTTCATTAAGGAAAGCATATATTTCCATCCTTTAATAAATGTTTTCTACTGGCATTTGAAGGATCTATTATTTTTAGGGCTGCAACCGTGGCATATGAAGTTTCCCTGGCCAGGGGTCAAATCGGAGCTGCAGCTGCCGACCTACGCCACAGCTGCAGCAACGCAGGATCCAAGCCGTGTCTACAACCTACACCACAGCTCACAGCAACAAGGGCTCCTTAACCCACTGAGTGAGGCGAGGGATCAAACCTGTGTCCTCATAGAAGCTAGTCAGCTTCGTTTCCTTCCACTGAGCCAGGACGGGAATTCCAAGTCTAGTGTTTATTGACAGAAGTTGATTGAAACCTTTGTCTGACGAGGGTGTTCCTTCATCCTTCACCTTTTAAGGTTAAGATTTTATTTTATTTTATTTGACTTTTTATGGCTGTACCTGCAGGAGACGGAAGTTCCCAGGCCAGGGGTCAAATTGGAACTACAGCGCCTTGCCTATGCCACTGTGCTTCAGCTTGTGGCAACGCCAGATCCTTAACTCACTGAGCAAGACCACAGATCAAACTCATATCGTTACAGGGACAGCATTGGGACCTTAACCCACAGATCCACAACAGGAACTCATTGATTATATTTTGGCTGCTTCCACAGCGTGTAGAAGTTCCTGGGCCAAGGATTGAATCCATGCCACAGCAGCAACTCTAACCACTGCAGTGACAACACTGGATCCTTAACCTGCTGCACCCCAAGAGAACTCCAAGGTTAAGCTTTTAGAGAAAATGCCACCATAAGTAACAGAGATTAAAATCCATATGATAAACTTGAATTATTTGAAAGCTACATAAACCAACCTAAGTAAAATCAAAGGTGAATATAATTTATATAGCAAGGGTTTTAAAAAATCTTTCTCCTTAGCGAAGATATCCTGTTTATTCTTTTTCTGCTTCCAGTCTTCGAATCTATTTCATATGATTTGCTCTTGTAGATTTTCTTGAGGTTTGTTGTTTTCAATGCCAGACTCTTATCTATCGCACCATGATTTTTGTTGAAGCACAGAAATGGCTCATCCATTGCAAGCAGGTCTGTAAGCAAGAGAAGGAGCAAGATGGAGTTCCTGGCGTGGCTCAGCCATTAATGAACCAGACTAGCATCCATGAGGACGTGGGTTCGATCCCTGGCCTTTCTCAGTGGGTTAAGGATCCTGAGTTGCTGTGAGCTGTGGTGTAGGTTGAAGACTTGGCTCAAATCCTGTGTTGCTTAGCTCTGGCATAGGCTGGTGGCTACAGCTCTGATTCGACCCCTAGCCTGGGAACTTCCATATGCCATGGGTATGGCCTTAGAAAGATGATAAGACAAAGAGCAAGGCCTAGATCATGCCCCTGGTGAGAAGTTTGAGTTTGGTGTTTATTTTGGTTTTAGTTTGTTTCGTAGGGACATAATCTTTTTAACTAATATTAATGTTAAGGATGAAAGCCTTTTAGAGATTAAGTTGGCTTTTTTTAAAGTTTCTTCAAATGTGAGATGCTGCATTTGATATTTTCCTTTGACATCTCTTGGAAAAGAGGAGGAGGTTGCTCACTGGCTGATCAGTGTTTCAATCGTCAAATCCCTCCTTGCAAATTTGATCTTTAACCTGATCTTAGAAAAGTCTCTATTTCTAGAAACCCAATTTCCTTATTTTAAAAAGGAAGATGTTGTGTTCACAATCTTTGAGCTTCCTCTTAGATGTAAATATCTCTGAAAATAATTAAAATTAATTTTATGGATTTGTGCCTGAGGGCTTCCGAGATGTCAGCTAGCCTTGTCTCCTGTTTTACAGTTGAGCCAGGTGAGACCAGACTGGTGAAGACTTGGAGGAAGGACAAGTTTGTGGCATGGTCTTGGGTTTGCTGGTTTTTATTTTACATTGAGCAGCATATTGGGAGACAAGTTATATTGGCATTAAAAGTATTTCCTTCAGGAATGTGATTTTACTAGGGTTATAGAGCTATTAAACTTAATTAATGCTTATATATAATACTTGAGCTGTTTTAAAATGTGAATGAAATGATCATTTAAAAGTATCCTAAAACCCCAACTCATTAACAGAAGATGCAAATTTTAATCATGACTTGCATATATAGAATTTAAACAAAAACTTATCTTTTAGCTGCCTTGAGTAAGGTTAGAATTCTGCTTTCCTCTTGGAGGATTTGCTGACTCACAAATTTAAAGCATGACTCATAAAATTAAAGCATGATTGTGTTTCACATTTTCTTGTGAAAATGTCAAAAAAAATCATTGGCAGGGACACACACACTCAACTAGAAACAGAATATGGAATGCTCAAACAGTCATAACCTTATCAAAATCTGAAAGGGAAAGCTGTGTGATACCTGAAACATAGGAAAAACACCCATAAAAGCTAGTCTAAAGCACATTATTTTAATTAATGTTTAGCTTTTGAAAGGATAGGAGATGATTCAGCTTCTCACCCTCCGCAGGGATCTTTCTCAACTATTGTGAACAGTTTGATGAATCCATATTGAAAAAATAATAATAACTGTAGTTAATTGTGCCTGGAGGAATTGTTTTAGTTTTTCCTCCCTGTTTCTACTGAAACTCTTTGAATATTTATCATTAAAACGCATCACTTGCTGTTCTTTCTAAGAATGCACAACTGCTTGTGGCTGGTTGCACACACACCATGCAGTTCTACTGGGGAAATAGTTTGTTCATTGCTTTCCCTCTGCCTGAAATAAGACCCTCCCGACATACATGCCCACACACATCTCCCTGTGGGGTCTGGCCAGCAACTACTAAATCTTAGGAACGCAGCCTGAGTCAGGTAGGAAGTCAGCTCTGTGCTCTCACCTTTGCTCCTCTAATGCCAGGTACCTTCCTCTGCCATGGCCCTCCTTCCCCCTCACAGGCTGAGCTTGGCCCTCCCTGACTTCAGATTCTCCTGTTCACTTACACACAACAGCCCCAGATGTCTGTGGCAGGTATTCACATGTAATCTTAACAGAGGTTTAATTTTAAAGAATTATTCTATGTTTCATCAGATAAAAGAAACCATTGTGCATGAGCTCTTTTACCATTTTATGTTCCACGAAGAAAGAAAAATGGGCATTCCCATTGTGGCACAGTGGAAACAAATCCAACTAGGAACCATGAGGTTGCAGGTTCATCCCTGGCCTCACTCAGTGGGTTAAGGATCTGGCATTGCCATGAGCTGTGGTATAGGTCACAGACGCGGTTCAGATCTGGCGCAGCTGTAGCTCTTATTTGACCCTTAGCCTGGGAACCTCCATGTGCTTGGGATGTGGCCCTTAAAAGCAAAAAAAAAAAAAAAAAAAAGAAGGAAGAAAGAAAGAAAAATGTCTGCCAGTTGACATCAATTACAAGAGATATTCTGGCTTTAGGAAGGTTGGAATATGAACAGGTTTGCACCTTGGATTCAATGACATGAGATGCCAGGAGGCTGTTGCTTGGGGAAGAGTGATTTTACTATGGGGTAATTCAAACATACCACCATGCACCCACATCACTGTAAGACTGTTCTGTTCTCTTGAAAAGTGTGTTTCTTGTGGGGCAAAAGACGGCCCATTTCCCAAAGAAAGCTAAATGCTCATGTGCACAATAGGACTTGACAGGCTCTTAGATGGTAGCAAGTTTTAGTTAGGAAATAGAGATTTTGAATACACTAGGAAGATAAATGACAAATTTGGCAGCGGCTCTGATCTGCAATTCAAGAGAACCCACCATATGCTCAGTACAGATACAGGAAAAAGAGATTCTGGACTCAGTTTCCATTAGTACTCCAACTAACAGAAAGCCTGATCACTGAGAAAAGAGAAGATTCTGCTCAAGTTGGAAAAGTAATTAATTTGAGACATATGACTGCACAAGAAACAGGACACACTTAGGAAATGTGAGTCAAAAGGAAGCTTCCTGAAATAATTTTGTGGGTTGAAAGTACTGATACAGTGAAATATAACTATTCATATTACCTTTACTCTGAATAAGAGTTGGCTCAAGAATTTTAGATTCTTTGCATAATTCACATATAATCAGAGGTGCCATCAGCTACTCTATAAACTCATAGAAAAGGGTTCTGCATCAGAACAAATGTTCAGTGGAGCTGAAGGTGGCTTTTATGGAATGAAAATACTCTCCCATGTTAGTTTTCCAAGGAGGAGAATTCAGGATCAGGGTTTGAGGCAGCCAAGGACAGACTGACTTCTCTTTGTAGCAGTGCATCAAGTTTTGTTTAAACCAGGATTGCTTTAGTGTTCTGTGAACTTGACAGTATTATTTAGAACTTCTGCTTATGTATTGGCCAGCCAGTGTGTTCAAAATAGCTTTTCACTGGCTACAGGAAATAAAAGCAAGTGGGACAGTTGTAGTCTGTCCACATATGTGGAAAAAATTGAAGACTTAACACCAAGCATGTAAGAAAAGCTTAGAGACGAATGAGTGAATAATAATTACACAGAACCCCCATAGAAAATCTGAAAAAATTATCCCTCCTCGTCTTCTCCCAGTTTTTCCCACAGGGCATGATTGTCTCTCATCCACATGGGTGTGTCTGAGAACAGCTGTGAGTTTTGTTTTTTTTTTTTAATCTTAGTTGATTTACAAGTTGTGCCAATTTCTGCTGAACTGCAAAGTGACCCTGTTACATATTCCTTTTCTTATATTATTTTCTATCATGTCCTATCCCAAGAGATTGGATATCTCTGTGCTGTACAGTAGGACCTTATTGTTTATCCATTCTAAATATAATAGTTTGCATTTTCTAACCCCAAACTCCCAATGTATCCCACTCTCTCCCCTCTTCCCCTTGGCAACCATACATCTGTTCTCCATGTCTGTGAGTCTTTCTGTTTTGTAGATAGGTTCATTTGTGCCATATTTTAGATTATTCATATCAGTAATGTCATATGATGTTTGTCTTTTTCTGACTTCACTTGTATGATAATCTCTACTTGCATCCACTATTTCATTTTTTATGGCTGAATAGTATTCCATTGTATATATGTACCACATCATTACCCATTCCTCTGTCAATGGACATTTAGGTTGCTTCCATATCTTGGCTATTGTAAATAGTGCTGCAATGAACTTTGGGGTTGATATATCTTTTTAAATTATTGTTTTCTCCAGGTAGAGGCCCAGAAATGAGATTGTTGGATCATATGGTAGTTCTATTTTTAGTTTTCTGAGGTACCTTCATACTGTTTTCCATGGTAATTGTACCAATTTACATTCCTACCAACAGTGTAGGAGCATTCCCTTTTCTCTACACCCTCTCCAGCATTTGTTATTTGTAGACTTATTAATGATGGCCATTGTGATCAGTGTGAGGTGGTACCTCAATGGGGTTTTGACTTGCATTTCTCTAATAATTAGTGATGTTGAGCATCTTGTCATGCGCCTGTTGGCTATCCATAATGTCTTCTTTGGAGAAATAATCTATTTAGGTCTTTTGCCCATTTTTTAATTTGGTTTTTTTTTTCTTTGTTGTTGTTGAGTTGTATGAGTTGTTTGTATATTTTAGAGATTAATCTTTGGTTGGTTGATTGTTTGTAACTATTTTCTCCCATTCCCTAGGTTGTCTTTTTGTGGGTCCCCCCCACCCCCTCCATGGTTTCCTTTGCTATGCAAAAGCTTGTAAGTTTGATTAGGTCCCATTTGTTTATTTTTTTGTTTTTATTTCTATTGCCTTGAGATAAAACATTTGTATGTTTTGTAGGATTTTTATGGTACCATGTCTGATGTTTAAGTTTCTAAGCCACTTTGGTCTATTTTTGTGCATAGGGTTGAGGGTGTGTTCTAGTTTCATTGATTTCATGCAGCTGCCCGGTTTCCCCAGCACCACTTACAGTTGTGGTTTTAATTCCTGACCTTGGAGCCTGAGGTAGAGATATAATAACCCCATCAAGGTGCATCCTGGAAAAGTCTCAGAGGATTCTGTCATTGGTCTTAGTGTCACCCAAGAAGGTGCTGCCCTCAGCAGCAGTCCCACCTCTGAGCAGAAACATCTTTCCCCTTCATTACTTGTCTTACGCACAGAACTTGCTCCTTATTCAGTCATTCCCCCACCCTCAAGGTTGCTACATCAAAATTAGGAACTTACTTTTCATTGATCTATTAACTCTTGGGCCTCTCCTTCTTTGAGTAGGTCTTAATTATTATTGGTGCATCTGCTTTGTCCTCGTTGGGGAGACAGTTTAGTGAAACACAAATATTCATGTGGTCAAGTCATGCTGTTTTGTTTTTCTTATCGTGGGCTCATAGTGCATAAGCAACTTGATACTCTTCCTTGCTTATCTCCCAAGGTAAGGTGACCACAAGTAGAACTTTAGGAAATCTTTGTGCAATTAACAACTTTGAGATACAATACCATTTATTTGGGGCTTCTTTCATAAGTGACGTGTGGCAGAAGTGGAGTAATAGCTTCCACAGCAGAATGGTGAATTGAAGTATTAGCTAACTATAGACTTTATTGTATTTTACAGGGAAAATGATGTTTTTACAGCAGAATTTACAAATCTGGGATATATGAAGATCTTTTTTTACATTTTTTGCAAATGTCAAGAGTTTCCTGGATCTGAAAATTATGTTTATTTATGTCTGTCCTGCTCAGCTTGCACTGCCCAATATTGTAGCCAATAATCACAAGTGGCCTTCAAGCATTTAATGTGATTAGTCTCAATTAAGGTGTACTGTAAGTGTGAAGGACACACCAGATTTCAGACTTGATACAAAAACATGAAGGCAAAATATATCATAAGTAATTTGTAATTGATTGCATGTTGAAATAATATTTTAGGTATATTGGGTTAAATAAAAAATACTATTTAAAAATTTTTTTAATGTTTATTTTTACTTTTATTTTTAACGAATGAGTTTTCCTGTTTTTGACATCCTTGCCAGGACTGGTATTTTCTGTTCTGTTTGTTTGTTTGGAATGTAACCATTCTAAAGATGTATAGGATATCTCCTTGCTCTTTCTATTTACTTTTCTTTAGTGCCCATTGCATTTATTTTCTCATAATTCCCTCATTATCTGTGTCTTTGTGCATGATTTTTTTTCCCCATCTGTATTTCTTCTATGGGGAGGCCTCTATGTGTTTACTTGGCCTCTATTTTTTTTTTTTTTTTTTGTCTTTTGTCTTTTCTAGGGCCGCACCCACAGCATTTGGAAGTTCCCAGGTTAGGGGTCTAATCGGAGCTGTAGCTGCCGGCCTATGCCAGAGCCACAGAAATGCCAGATCCAAGCCTCATCTGAGACTTATACCACAGCTCAAGGCAATGCCGGATCCTTAACCCACTGAGCGAGTCCAGGGTTTGAACCCGCAACCCCATGTTTCCTAGTCAGATTCGTTGACCACTGAGCCACAACAGGAACAACCCCCTTTTTTTTTTTAAACTTGTGACTCCCTTCGCCCATTTCTCCACTACTCACCACCCACCTCTGGCAAGCACTAATCTATTCTCTGTGACCTTATTTTTTTTTATTTTTTAATTTTTGATTCTATGCATAAGAGAGATCAGAAGATATTTGTCTTTCTCCATCTGACTTATTTTGCTTAGCATAGTGTCCTTGAGGTCCATTTATGTTGTTGCAGATGGCAAGGTTTCATTATTTTGTATGGCTGAATAATATTTTATTTTATATATATACGTATCTATATATGTACATGTATGTATATATGTACACACACACACACATATATACACCACAATTTCTTTATCCATCCATCATGGACACTTAGGTTGTTTCCATATCTTGGCTACTATGAGTAATGCTGCAGTTAACATGGGGATGCAAATATCTTTTTGAGTTAGTGTTCTCATTTTCTGATAAATGACCAGAAGTGGAACTGCTAGGTCATGTGGTATTTCTATCTTTAATTTTTTTGAGGTACCTTCATAGTGTTTTCCATAGTGGCTGCACCAATTTATACTCCCACCAATGATGCACCAAGGTTTCTCTTTTCTTCATATCCTTACCATCACCTGATATTTCTTGTCTTTTTGATAATAGCCATTCTAACAGGTTTGAGGTGATACCACATTGTGGTTTTGATTTGAATTTCCCTGATGATTAGTAATAGTAAGCATATTTCATGTACCTGTTGGCTATCCGTATGTCTTCTTGGGGAAAATGTATATTCAGATCTTCTGCCCATCTTTTAATCAGATTTTTTTCCTATTGAATTCTTTATATATTTTTGATGTTAATCCCACATCAGGTATATGATTTGCAAATATTTTCTCCCATTCAGTAGGTTGCCTTACATTTCATTGATGATTTCCTTTGCTGGGTATGGTGTCCTATTTGTTTATTGTTGCTTTTGTTGCTTCTAGTGTTAGACTCAAAAAAATGTTTGCCAAGACCTATGTCAAAGACATTATTGCCTTTGCTTTTTTCTAGGAGTTTTATGGTTTAGAGTCTTACATTAAGTCTTTAATTCATTTTGAATGGATTTTTGTGCGTGGTGTGAGAGAGTAGTCCAGTTTTGTTCTTTTGCATGTAGCTGTCCAGTTTACCCAGCACAATTTGCTGAAAAGACTGTCCTTTTCAGATTGTATATTCTTGGCTCCTTTGTTGTGAATTGATTGACCAATATGTGGCTTTATTCTTTTTACTTTTTAAACATGGCTATTAGATCATTTAAAATTACTTATAGTATATTTGTATTGGGTAGAGCTATCTAGACTATAAGTTCCTAAGGCCAGGGACAATGCCTGGCACATATTAACTAGATGCTCAAGGCATGTTTGAGAAACCAAACTGTTGAAATGAATGTATGAGAATTACACCAGTTTTTTAAAGTAATAATTTTGAGGAGTTCCCGTTGTGGCTCAGTGGGTTATGAACCTGGCTAGTATCTATGAGGATTGGGATTCCATCTCTGGCCCCACTCAGTGGGTTAAGGATTTGGCATTGCCTGCAGTGTAGGTTGCAGATGCAGCTCCTATCTGGCATTGTTGTGGCTCTGGCATAGGCCTGCAGCTGCCGCTCCGGTTCAACCCCTAGCCTGGGAATTTCCATATGCCTCAGGGGCAGCCCTAAAAAAAATAAAATAAAATAAAAAGCAACCATAAAGTAGTGATTTTGACACTGTGGATTTAGAAAGTGATAGGCCAGATGAGATAGATTTTGTCAGGAAATCTTGACATGTTTTTAAATTCTCCCTGGTGTATGGGGCTAGAACATATACTAAAAGAGATTCAAGCACTAGCTGCCACTGCCACTTCATGAAGCATTCAGTTATGCCCTCTACAGGTTGACCTGATTTTGCCAATCATGATTCTTTTATTGTAGTGTCATATATAATCCAGAATTTTATTCATAAATGATCCATTTCCAGAGAAGATTTTTCCTATGTGCCATTTAGCTGTGGTTCTCAGACTTTAATGTGCTTAAGAGTCACTGCAAAGCCTGTTACAAATGCAGATTCCTAAACCCATCTCCAGAGATTCTAGTTCAGTAGATAAGGAATCCACATGTTAACACCCAGAAGATTCCAGTGTAAGTGGCTTGTAAACAACACAGTACTGCTGGATAGCATTATAATCTGGGAATAGCCTGAAAGTTCAGGTAGAAGGGGCAGTTTACTAAGTGATTTTTATTATCTATTATACTAAAATATCTTAAATTATTAAATATTTTTATAATAAAAAAATGTAACAAAGGGAATGATCAACAGTAAAAAGGCAACCTGCCAAATGAGAGAAAATATTTGCAAATTCTATCTCAGAAAAGGGGTTAATATTCAGAATATATAAAGAACTCTTACAATGCAATAACCAAAAAAAATGACCCAATTAAAAAATAAACATAGGAATTGAAAGGATACTTCTCCAAAGAAGATAGGCAAATCCCCAATAAGCACATGAAAAGATTCTTACCATACAAATGGTCAGGGAAATGGACATTAAAACCGCATGAAATACCACCTCATACCCACTAAGATGATTGCTATCAAAAAACAACAAAAAGCAAAATAACAGGTGTTGGGGAGGATGTAGACAAATGGAATCTTCGAAGCACTGTTGGTAGGATTGTAAAATAGCACAGTCACTGTGGGGACAAAAAAGTATGCAGGTTCCTCAAAAAATAAAAAATAGAACTACCAAATGATCCAGCAATCCCACTACTGGGTATATATTCAAAAAACTAAAAACAGGATCTCAAAGAGATGTTTGTATACCTAAGTTAACTGCAGCATTATTCACAGTAACTAAGCTGTAGAAGCAACCTAAATGTTCATCAGTGGATGAATGGATAAATAAAATGTGCCTCTATAAACAATGGAATATTATTCAGCCTTAAAAAGAAGGAAAATTTATCAGATCCTACTGCGTGGATGAACCCTGAGGACATCATGCCAAGGAAATAAGCCAAACTATTGCAGGATTCCACTTATATATTTAAGTATCTAAGATAGTAAAACTTACAGAAACAAAGTAGAATGGTAGTTGCCAGGGGCTGGAGGGAGGCAAAAATGAGGAGTTGTTCAATGGGTATAGAGTTTCCATCATGCAAGATGAAAACGTTCTGGAGATCTGTTATACAACAATGTGCATATGGTTAAAAGCACTGTACTGTACTAAAAATTTGTTATGAGGATATATGTTATATGTTTTTGTCACAATAAAAAATTTTAAAGTATTGAGTATCCTAATAGTTTATGATGAGATCCAACTCAAGGAAAGAATATAATAGTTTTGTTTCCTTGGATAATATCTTTTTTTGAGAAGTTTTGCTGGCAGCTTTGAGCTAAATAAAGTAAATGTGTCCTTGCAATGAAGCTATGTGGGTGGTGAGAGGACGGGAAACTTGTGGCCTCTCCAGGATTACTAAATTGAGGGCAAGACTTACTCATCATGAATGTCATTCCCAAAGCAACTTGTCCAAAAACCTGGATGCTCTCCAGGAAGAAAAGAGCTGCTGATTACGGGATCTTCTCATTTCAAAGGCACCCTAACACTCTCTGAGAAAATGTCCTTTCTCTGTCCTTTCTTCATACCTGAAGCCTGGAATATTATCAATTGTGTTTCTTTAAAACACCTTGTAAACTCTAATAATTTTAGGGGTCCTGGTTACCAAGACTCTTTCTGAGGCAGAGAGAGAAAGATTAGGTTGATGATGTTGGAGGAGCCAGAGCATTCACAGACAGTGCTCACTCCTGTTGCCAGCAGTTCGTGTCTGGCCAGAGGCCATCCCTTTAGGTAGCCAGCTCTCCATTCTTTCCAGTGGCTGGTAGGCAAGTGTGACTGGGTTGGCTGGCTCCACCCTTCCCTGGGGTTGGCTAGCTCCCATGAGTGAAGCAAGTAGAGTAAAGGGCAAAGGCATCAAGTGACTCCCATATTTACTAATGAGATAAAATTATAGTACTGGGTTGGTCAAAACTGGAATAATCACATTTTCCTCCTTTGTACCTTTCTTAGTATCTTGTTCTAGCTTTTGTTTGTTTTTGCAATGTGCTGGTTTATTTTTTAGAAATACTGATTATAAAAGATTTAATATCTGTAAAGAGGCATACAGATGCAATATACTTACCTCCTAGCTTATCAAAGAGAACATTATGAGTACAACGTCCCTGAATACCTCTGTCAAATAATATTCCTCATCCCTGCTGAGGTGGTAACTGCTGCCTTGAATTTTGTGTTCATCATTCCTAAGCAATTCTTTATATGTTCACTAAATGATGTTCATATATTTCAAGAATATATTTTTTGTATGTTATGGTTTCATATTTTATGTGCTCTTCTACAACTTGCTTTTTTCATTCAAACTGCCTGTTCAACTTCTTAAACTTCGTTTGAGATGTGCCTTTCAGTTTTACTCAGTTAAACTATTCTAAACACTAGTGTACAGTGTTACTGTGTAATAGCGTTTGACCCCTAAAATACAACTAGAAATGGCTTAGTTTGAAAAGTTTTTTACATGTGTCAAATTCACATGTAATTGTAATATAGTGTGTAACTGTTAAACATATTTGTTTTATTTCAGGTAATAATATAAAGTATCCTCTCATGTTCTTTCCCTGCCCCTTCTCTCCAAATCATCAACAGTAGAAAAAGAAGAAGAATAAAACATGTCAGGACACAAATGGTAAGTAATTTGTTATCTTTTCTGAATTGAGAGAGGCTAATGAAAGAGGAAGCACATGGTATATGCTCAGTAAATGTCTATTGAATGAAAAATCAAGTCACAGAAGCAGTTAGCACATATCCAGTGCTGAGTATAGTCAACTTCAATCTCCCTACTAAATGTTATATGAAAACTAATAACCAAAAATATTCTCTAGGAAATTCTTTTATGTGTAACTTTTCTCTTGGGAATATAATTATGGCTTTTGTTACCACCTTTTTTTAAGTGTAATAAGATGATACATTTTTTAATCTCTGTCTTATTTACAACTTCTAATATGAGGGTTATAAGGGAATTTTATGTGACTATATAATATAAAATAACTCAGGCTTTATGAACATTCAGGAGTCAGTCATGGCTGGAAGTGGATGATACTGAGTAAAATAGATGTGATAATCACATGGCAATGTTATTTAGCAATGCCATTTACATGCCTATAATGTACCTAAGCAGCATGTTAAACCACTTATCAACTCCAGATCTGCTACAAGCAGTGTTTCTGAACCCTTTTTGAACCCTTCACCAACTGGGCAAGCAGATCTTTGTCATGTTTTACATCCTTTAATTTGTATCACAAAAAAAAGTATAGTGTATGTTTTCATTTTTCAAAGGTACAATTAATTATAATAAGAAATATACTTTTTAAACCCTCCTCTCTCAGTAGAGAAGCAATCATGTCCAAGTTCTCTGTAACAGCAGATGTCAAACTTTAAAAGAATTTTGCATGTCTTAAAACATAATGAGCTTGAAAAGGTAATTAATAAATGGCTCGGGGATTTGGTTTCCCTGCGTATTCCCATTTGACAGCTTTCAAAGAGTTGTCAGACTGGTCTGTCTTTTCTTTCTTTCTTTCTTTCTTTCTTTCTTTCTTTCTTTCTTTCTTCCTTCCTTCCTTCCTTCCTTCCTTCCTTCCTTCCTTCCTTCCTTCCTTCCATCTTTCCCTTCCTTCCTTCCTTCCTTTCTTTCTTTCTTTCTTTCTTTCTTTCTTTCCTTCCTTCCTTCCTTCCTTCCTTCCTTCCTTCCTTCCTTCCTTCCTTCCTTCTTCTTTCTTTCTTTCATTGTTCCATCTTGCCTCATTAAGACAGGGGATGGCTGTCACCTCCTGGCAGCAGGCTTAGGGCAGTCAGTGGTGAAGTCCCCCACCTAGGAGAGTCCAGGAGGTAGCCCTTCCCAAAGTCTTCCTCCCACTAACTATACCACTTCATTGCTTGCTACTGAATTGCAGGGGCTATGGAGGACAGTGAAATGCACACTACCCTGGGATTTAGAGGCTTGGATTTTTTTTTTCCAGCCGTGCCCACAGCATGTGGCAGTTCTTGGACCAGGGATCGAACCCTCACCACAGCAGTGACCCAAGCCACCGCAGTGACAATGTTGGGATTCTTAACCTGCTGAGCCATCAGGGAACTCCTAGAGGCTTGGATTTTAATCTTTGGTGATTTGGGGCAAGATTCTTAACCTTTTGAAACCTAAGATTCTTCATTTGTTAAATGACAGGAGAGAGGCCTATTCACTAGATCTCTAAAGTCCTTTTTTCCTTTTTTCCCCCTCAAAATGGACACTTTTTTACTGTTAATCCATGACCTTTGACCAAAATACACACACACACACACACACACACACACACACACACACACACACACACACAATAGGAAGAAGTCCACCCTGTTCCTTACTCTTGAAAATTCCTTTCCCCATTATAACCACTGTTTGGGGGAATATATTCTTCCTGTCTTTTAATGCACATACTATGTTGAGGGATTATCTTTTATGTAAAAGTTCTACCTGTTTTCATCTTACTTTCTCTGATTTAAGCTTATAATGAAACCCTTTTAACTTATATATTTATTTTTTAAATTTTATTATTTTTTTATTACTCAAAAACATTTATCACATCTGTAGTTGTATAATGATCATCACAATCCAGTTTCACAGGATTTCTATCCCATAACCCAAGCACATCTCCCGACCCCCAGAACTGTCTCCTCTGGAGACTGTAAGTTTTTCAATGTCTGTGAGTCAGCATCTGTTCTGCAAAGAAGTTCCGTCTGTCCTTTTTTAAGGTTCCACATGTCAGTGAAAGCATTTGATGTTGGTGTCTCATTGTATGGCTGACTTCACTTAGCATGATAATTTCTAGGTCCATCCATGTTGCTAAGAATGCCAGTATTTTGTTCATTTTAATGGCTGAGTAATATTCCATTGTGTATATGTATCACATTTTCTTTTTTTTTTTTTTTGTCTTTTTTTTTGCTATTTCTTTGGGCCGCTTCCACGGCATATGGAGGTTCCCAGGCT
Organism: Sus scrofa; assembly: GCF_054392235.1. NCBI lineage: Eukaryota > Metazoa > Chordata > Mammalia > Artiodactyla > Suidae > Sus > Sus scrofa. The sequence goes on along the minus strand of NC_139391.1, from coordinate 83,158,105 downwards.
AGGGGTCTGGTCTAATTGGAGCTGTAGCCACAGGCCTACGCCAGAGGCACAGCAACGCGGGATCCGAGCCGTATCTGCAACCTACACCACAGCCCACTGCAACGCCGGATCGTTAACCCACTGAGCAAGGGCATGGATGGAACCGGCAACCTCATGCTTCCTAGTCGGATTCGTTAACCACTGCGCCACGACGGGAACTCCTTTTTTTTTTTTTTTTTTTTTTTTTTTGTATCACATTTTCTTGATCCACTCCTTGTCGATGGACATTTAGGTTGTTTCCAGGTCTTGGCTATTGAAAAAAGTGTTGCAATGAACATCAGAGTACATGTGTCTTTGCGAGTCATGGTTTTCTCTGGATAGATGCCCAGGAGTGGGATTGCTGGATCAAATGGTAGTTGTATTTTTAGTTTTCTGAGGAATCTCCATACTGCTTTCCACAGTGGTTGCACCAATTTACAATCCCACCAACAGTGTGATAGGGTTCCTTTTTCTCCACACCCTCTCTAGCACTTATTGTTTGTAGACTTTTTGATGATGGCCATTCTGGCTGGTGTAAGGTGGTACCTCATGGTGGTTTTGACTTGCATTTCTCTAATAATGAGTGACGTTGAACATCTTTTCATGTGTTTTTTGGCCATCTGTATGTCTTCTTTGGAGAACTGTCTGTTTAGATCTTCTGCCCATTTTTTGATGGGGTCGTTTGTTTTTTTGGTATGGAGCTGCAGAAGGTGTTTATAAATTTTGGAGATCAATCCCTTGTCAGCTGATTCACTTGCAAATATTTTCTCCCATTCTGTGGGTTGTCTTTTCATTTTGTTTAGGGTTTCCTTTGCTGTGCAGAAACTTTTAAGTTTGATTAGGTCCCATTTGTTTATTTTTGGTTTTATCGTCATTACTCTAAGAGGGGGATCTGAGAAAATGTTAACTTATTTATTTAAAATAAAAATTTTAGGAGTTCCCATCGTGGCGCAGTGGTTAACAAATCCGACTAGGAACCATGAGGTTGCCGGTTCCATCCATGCCCTTGCTCAGTGGGTTAACGATCCGGCGTTGCAGTGGGCTGTGGTGTAGGTTGCAGATGCGGCTCGGATCCCGCGTTGCTATGGCTCTGGCGTAGGCCTGTGGCTACAGCTCCAATTAGACCAGACCCCTAGCCTGGGAACCTCCATATGCCGTGGAAGCGGCCCAAAGAAATAGCAAAAAAAAAGACAAAAAAAAAAAAAAAGACAAAAAAAATTTTATATATTTAAGGTGAGCAACATGATGATCTGATATTAGTAGTGAAATTATGACCACAGTCAGGCTAATTAACATATCGTCTCCTTTTATAGTTACTATTTTGGGTGTGTGATGAGTACCCGTGAAGGGTAATACCCTCTCCAAAGCCTATTTCCAGTGTTCAACACAGTATTGTTTAGTGTGATCCTTGTGTCTATACATTAAATATATAAACTTCTTCAACTTTAAAATAACGGAGAAGGATATAAAGTAAACCATAATAACCCTTGCTAAGGAAGTCGTCTGAAACTCTCCTCTGATTTTTTTAAGAACAAATGGTGGGCATTGAAACTTGTAAATGTTATCTGGCAGGAGAGTATAAATTATCAAGTTTTGAGATGCATATTTTGAAATAGTAGTATAAAGCAATTTATGTTTTAGGGCACTAGTCTGGCAGAGTTTGAGTGTTAATGGGATGGAGTGGAAGAGGGTACATGTCTACAGAAGGAGAAGCTGGGGGTCCTGTGTGAGCTTTTAGACAGGAGTGCTAGAAGGAAGGAAGGTGTGGACAAAGCAGGGATCACCAACGACAGACTTTGTGGCAAGATTTGGGAACCCTGGTCACTTTGACAGAATTCCATTTCGTTCTCAGTCAAATTTTTTTCTAATTTATTCTTAACATACTTTTTGATGGGATCGGTACTGTGCTGCTTCCTGAGGACTGGCCTCCTATCTGTATTTTAAGCATTTATGTTTAAAAGTTTAAAGTTTTAGTATGAGAAATCTGTAATTTTTTGAAAGATTTTTTATTTTTCAGAACTTTATTTGACAGTACTCAGAACACCTAACGTGCGATCTACCCTTCTGACAGACATTTAAGTGCATAATATAATGTTGTGAGCTGTGGGCACTGTGTTGCACAGCAGATCTCTAAAACTTATTTATCTTGCACAGCTGAAAGTTTATGTGTGTTGTTTAACAACCTCCCATGTCCTTCTCCCTGCCCAGCCTCTGGGGCCCACCATTCTCTTCTCTGATTCTTTGGGTTTGACTGTGTTAGGTACCTCTGTGACAGACTTTAAGTATGCTATTTTTCAGCTCCTTATCTCAACTTTTCTGTTTTCACTTCAGTGGTGCCTGTAACGCTAAAGTGGAGGGAACATGGGTGTCTGGCTTTATCTCTGACTCACTGGGGTGCTTGAACCAGTTACCTCCGCCCGGCTTGGCCTCACTTTTTCTGCTTCTAAAAGGAGGATGTCCAGTCTTTTGATATTTAAATTCCTCAAGGTTTAGCTTCGTGATTTCCTACAAAAGTTTCTTAATTTCCTCACTTAAATGTATTGAAGTATCATTGATTTACAATGTTGTGTTAATTTCTGCTGCACAGCAAAGTGATTTAATTACACACACTTGTTTTTTAATGTATTCTTTCCCATTATGGTTTATCATAGAACATTGAATATATTTATCTGCGCTGTACAGTAGGACCTTATTGTTTATCCCCTCCATGTACATACAATAGCTTACATCTGGTAATCCCAACCTCTCACTCTATCCCTCTCCCAAGCCCCTTCCCCTTGGCAACCAAAAGTCTGTTCTCCTTGTCCTTGAATCTGTATTCTGTTTCATAGACAGGTTCGTTTGTGTCATATTTTAGATTCCACTTATAAGTGACATCATGTGATGCTTGTCTTTGACTAACTTCACTTAGTATGATAATCTCTAGGTCCATCCATGTTGCCACAAATGGCATTATTTTGTTCTTTTTTATGGCTGAGTAGTATTCCATTGATACATTCATCTGTTAATGGATATTTAGGTTGTTTCCATGTCTTGGCTATTGTGAATAGTGCTGCTATGAACATTGAGGTGCATGTATCTTTTGGAATTATACTTTTGTCTGGATACATGCCCAGGAGTGGGATTGCTGGATCACATGGTAACTCTCACCTTAGTTTTCTGAGGAACCTCCATACTGTTTGCCATAGTGGCTATACCATTTCCTTACTAACTTTTAAGGTTTTGGTGTAAGTTAGATGTGGTTGACCTTTTGGTGTAAAAGCCACATAAGAAAGTATTTAAATGTTTGTTAATGTTGTAAATGTTTGGATAAATTTGTTCACACCATAATATCTTAATCTTTTTGAAAGTCATGGGTAAAATGGCTCTTCAAATGCTTTTTAGCAGTTATCCCTGGGACTTACAGGATCGATATGCTCAAGATAAGTCAGTTGTGAATAAAATGCAACAAAAGTATTGGGAAACAAAGCAGGCCTTTATTAAAGCTACAGGGAAGAAGGAGGATGAACATGTTGTTGCCTCTGATGCAGACCTGGATGCCAAGCTGGAGGTAAGTACTTCATTGCCCTCTGTCCCAGCACAGCCCACCTTGCTTGTGTCAGAGTCTGAGAGTGTGCTTGATGGGCAAGCTGGGTTGTGTTTTGTATTTGAAAACATATTGCAAACAGCTCGTTCTTGAGAACAATCTAGGATCAGATAAATTTAATCCCATCATATTTCTTTTTAAAAACCCATAAATTCTCCTGTCACCACCCGAATGCCTCAGTTAATATGTTTTCCAAGTACTTTGTTGGAATGCATGGAATGTGGTAAATTCTCAATAACTATTTGTTGAAAAAAATGAATGCAATCAAAGAGCCACTGCTGCTGATAATGACACTAAGGTTAGGCATATATTTACATTAAAAAAATAAAAAAGAGCAAAAGGTCCTGGAAAAGTGAGTCTAATAAGTTTGCAGTGAATCCTGGAAAATTGTAGAATGAACTAATTAATATTTAGTTAGTTAATACAGAAAGCTGAATTCATATCTGATTGGTCCTTGAATACTAGTATACCTGCTAAAAGGCCCACTAATTACCTTCCTTGCTGGACATTCTGCCAATACTTGAGATCAGAATTCTAAAAGCATACTTATCACTTCTGTGAATGACAGGGCACGGAGGGAAATTATATGTCTCATAGTCTGACAAGAATTCAGAATGACAGCTAAATTTAATACATAGGCTAAAGTTAGTGAGCCAATCATTTAATGGGACAAAAATTAAAAGCTCATAATTTCAAAAAGCTTTCTGAGAAGGGTGGTCCGGATGGTGGAAACCATGGTTAATCTGGAACAGAGAGGTTAAAGGAAGATGTGCTAGTTTTGGATTCTATGGGAAGGCCTGTCATGTGGAAGAGGGCTAAGGTTTATTCTGTGCATCTGAGGGTAGAACCAGAGCCAGGGCCACTGTTCATGGTACTCATCTCTCATGGAATTATCTCAAGTGTTCATTGGTCTGCCTGCCCTCCTTCCACTGGGAGGTCAGACTCCATGTCCACCTTATTCACTGCTGTCCCCTCAGCCAGACACACAGGACTCATTCAGCAAGTATTAACTGATTGAGTGTACATGTTATTGCAATTAAGATTAATTCCCAACCCTTTGGTCAGTGGAATTGTTCTCACAGAAGCTGGGTTTGACAGAGATGTTCTAATGGAGATCACTGAAACAGAGAAAAGTGGAACCAGGAGCCTCTATTCTGAATTTAGTGTTCTCAGTAGACTTGAAATGATTATAAGTTGCATGTACTCTTCACATCTTAGAGATTTATTTTTTTCCTCTTAACAACCTAGTAAATCCAAACATTATTCAAAAAGTAATTTAATGTGTTAATTTCTAGTATGTGAAACATAGTACAGTAATTTTATATTTATGTTAGGCTCTTGCAGCAGCATTTTCACTGAACCAACTGTACTTGAATCAAAATAGCTGCTGTCCGAGACCTATGGCATCCAAAGCCCTTAACTGTGACTAATAATTTTACATGTGATGAAGTTGCTGTTGCAGTAATGTTCAGACTGATGTCGATGTTTATAGAGAAAGAGAATGTATTCCATCAATAAAGCATATGAAGAAGTGCAGTCCATTGTGATGCGCTCTTCAACTAAGTTATACGTAGAAGCCTAGCTTATAAAACAAGAACTTATATTTTGCTGGCAAGAAAAGTTTGTGTGCCCAGCTGTGGTAATGGGCAGATTCGATTACAACCTGTTGGGAAGTTCATAGTGAAATGTGGCACTAAGTTTAAATAAGTGTAAGAATTGCTTGTTAATGAAATCCTTTTCTGAAAAACAGCTCTTAAGTACAAGAACTGACAAAACAATGCTGTGATGACCGAAGTCTTTTAGTGGGTGCCAAGGCAGAGTAGGTTGACTAGCTGGTGAAAATGTTTATCTTATTTTGGGTGTGATTAAAAAGTGTAATTGTCAGACTCATGGAACTAAACTCTCCAGAGGTGTGGATTTTGTTGCATTTAATTTATACTTCCATTTTAAAAAAGCGAACAGTAACAACAGACTAGCTCTCGAACATATCTTTTGAGTATCCTTGCTCCTGTGTTCAGGAATTGCTATGTGTTGATGGTTGGTGACCCAGAATACCTCTAATCAAGTATTTTGTTAAGGAACTTGCTCAGACTGCTGGTTTTCTGTTTCATTTTACAGTAAAGGGTTTTCATTTTTGTTTTCCTAAACACGTAGAGAATGCAGTATAATAAACTGAGATTTAGTAAAATTTGCATTCTTCATGACCAAGATTTATCATAGCATTCCTGGGAATAGTTTTTAATCTGTTAAGTATAGATGCATGAGTTCGTTTATATTAGAAGAGTTGGTCATATGTATTTTGAAGCAGATTTCTGTTTTTGAATCAGATGGTGAAGTGCTTTGTAAGACCAGGATGTAGTTGCTATATCCCTGGGGTCGGTAAGCAGGTGGAGGCAGAAGAGAGGGAAAGCCTAGCCCTGGGGGCTCTTCGGAGGCACATTGTCTGCCAGATTTTCTGATTGATGCCAGCCCTGGTCTCTGAGTTAGTGGACAGAGAGTGGACCAAGTGTGAAGTCCCTGTTCTGTCTTCTCTTCCATTTCTGAAGTAAAGACCAGAACCACCATAAATTAAAATCTAGTTAGACTCTTCTCCACACGGCCCACCTGCTTTTCCCTTAATTTTCTCTGATTTGGCTATAGCATGACATTAGGTTTTTTTCTCTGTGTATTTGATGAAATAATTGGGAAAATAAGAAGTGATGGGGCTGCTAGCTAAACTCCATTTTACCAGATGTCTCCTAAGCAGACAGAACATTCAGCTGATTGATTTCTGTTTGTTTTTATAGAGTTGTTTAAGCATGCCATAAAATACATTAGGATCACAAAATAAGCTAATGTTGTATTTTAAATATGATGCTTAATTGGCAGATCCTCCATTAAAAAAAAAAAGACAGCAAGTGGTAAAAGAAATAAATTAGATTATAAATGAATATTGGGTCTCTGGTTTACCAAGTCCTCTAATTGGGCTCTTCACTTAGGATTTCTGTTTTACAGCTATTATATCAGTAGTCTGGAGGAAATTATCCTTCTGCAGATCTCAATTTAGATGGGGAATTCCAATAAATATAGACTATAATAGGAGCATATTTAAAAGGTTTGGTCAGAGTTTTTGTACCGTACACCACCAAGCTCACTACTTAGGCCTGTGATCTTGTTTTTAGTGGACAAATCAAACACTCTGGTTAGTGTATAGTTATTCAGTGTAATTATTTTTTATTTCACTGCCATTTTATTTAGCATTTTGTTTGTGTTTTTATTATAGCTCTTTCACTCGATTCAGAGAACCTGTCTGGACTTGTCTAAAGCTATTGTTCTCTATCAAAAAAGAATATGTTGTAAGTATTCCCTAAGTATAACTATTGACCAAACAGACAGTAAGAAACAGGATATTTTGCTTTAATACATAATTATATATGTTTAGTAAGCAAGACAAGTCAACTACTATTTAGGAGTACCTGTCTTTAGTCTATGTTAACTGGTGGGGTAGGATCTTTAATAATTTTATCAGGAATCTTTTACCTTTTAGTGGTGCTTGCCTTGCAAGGCTGTTTTCCTTTCTTTTTTTGTTTTGTTTTGTTTGTCTTTTTTGGCCCCACCTGCAGCATATGAAGTTCCTAGGCTAGGGGTCCTATCAGAGCTGCCAACCTACACCACAGCCACAGCAACACCAGATCCGAGCCCTGTCTGCAGCCTACACCACAGCTCATGGCAACACCAGATCCTTAACCTACTAAGCAAGACCAGGGATCAAACCTGCGTCCTCATGGATGCTAGTCAGGTTCATTTTCACTGAGCCACAGTGGTAACTACCTGTTTACCTTTGATTGAAAGTACCATAACAGAAGAATTTTGCATTGAGTCTACTATGAATAAGTATCTCCAATTATTTTCCAAGTTATAAAAAAGTTTTTTCAGTTTTATATCTTAGGATTTTAAAATTTGGAGTTGTTTTTATTTGATTGCCTGGAGTCTCTTATATCCACTTTTGTTTCTCTTAAAATAACCAAGTGGTGAGAGAAGGCACTTACAGTTAATTCATTGACTATATTTTGTTGGCAAGCACTCTTTTATGAATATTTTTTATGTTACGTACCAGGTTATTTAAGGAACAAGATTTTCCTATGGTCATCCCATCTTAAAATCATTATCAACAAAATTACCTCCGAAATGCTAAATATCAAGTTGTATGCTAGCATGTTTTAAAGTTTCCATTTTTAAATCACTTGAGTGCAGTTTCTATATTTCTGAGACTAAACTATGAGAAGTTTGTCTCTTTTTCACTACTGCCAAACGCCTTTCCAGAAATCATAAATTAACAATCTGTTATTTTCCTTTATTAGTAATCTTTTATGAAGACTATTTGGGAGAAGTACAAAATCCTAGGGCTTAGACACAGAATTTTGTAAATTTTTTATGTTACTACTTACTAAGGTTTTCTCCAGGGCTGTAACTCCATAGTATTGAGCTCTGAGAAAATCAAGATATATGACACACCTACCCCATTTCTCTGTTCCACATCCAGTGTGTGTCAAATGTTGGTCTATTTCGTCAACTAACTTGCTTTCAGATTCTCCTTTCTTTCCCCTTTACAGCCACTGCCTTCATTGAGGCACATCAGCTTCCCCACTAACCTCACTGCCTCCACCCCATTGTCTATACTGCAATCAGAGAGCAATCAGCAATCTCCCATAGTGCCAAATGGTCAAAGCTGGGACAATTTGAGCAACCAAATAAATAAGTGCTAGTATTAAGTTATAATCCATGAGGAGTTCCCATCATGGCTCATTAGTAACAAACCCAACTAGTATCCTTGAGGACGCAGGTTTGATCCCTGGCCTCGTTCAGTGGGTTAAGGATCCAGTGTTGCCATGAGTTATGGTATAGGTTTTAGACGTGTCTTGGATCCTACAGCATTGTTGTGGCTGTGGCATAGACTGGCAGCTGCAGCTCTGATTTAACCCCTAACCTGGGAACTTCCATATGCTGTGGGTACAGCCCTTAAAAGACAAAAAAAAAAAAAAAAAAAAAGTTACAATCCATGAAGTAAAACAAATGTCCATTAAGTCTGTATGGAAATAAACAAACAAATAAGGGAGTAGAGACAGCTCTTCCTTATGAAGTAATTCCAATTAATAAATATAGAAAGAATCAGGGAACCACAAAATCACCATTAGGCAAACGCCACAGTAAGAACTGTGGCAGGCAAGATTCACAGAAAGATGTTTTAGTGTAAGTTTGAGGAGAAACTGGATATTTGCATAGTCTTCTGCATCTACTCCCAAGATTTTTTAATAATTACAAAAGGAAAAATACCATAGTTTTTACACTGGCAAAACTCAGTAGACAAGACCTGAACCAAATGATGGAAGTTAACATAATAATAATGTGTGTTAATCTCATGTATCCCTGATATTAAGCACTAGGGAGGGCAGTCCACCTCCGTGGTTTCCTCCCCCCAAGTCTGTCTGCAACCCCAGTCTAATTGTGAGAAAGCAGACACACCCAAATTGCTGGACAGTGCACAGAATACCTGACCAATACCCTTAAAGAACATCAAGGTCAAAAGGACAAAGACTGAGAAATTGTCACAGATTGAAGGAGACCACAGGGACTTGACAACTCAATGTACTGGGGCATTCTGGAACAGAAAAAGAACAGTAATGGGAACACTAGGAAAATTCACATAAGATTGTGCTTCAGGGAGTAGTATTGTACCAATGCTGTTTTCCTTGTTCTGATCATGGTACCAGGGTTATGTAAGATGCTAAGATTAGGGGAAGCTGAAGAAGAATACACAGGGGCACTGTATCCTACTTTCAGTGTTTCTATTAGCCTGAAATGATTTCAAACTAAAGGGTTTTGTTTTTTTTTTTAATGTACATTGGATCATATTGTTCCTTTGCTGAAAAGTCTCTGATAAAACTTAAAGTAAGGTGTATGCTTCTCTACCATGGCTAACAAGTTCCTAAACAACCCCACTCAGGCCAGCCTCTTTTGCTCTTACACATCATGTGACCCTTTTACCTTTACTGTCTCCTCCATCTGGGATGTCTCTGCCTTCATTGCCTCTGTCATGGCACCTTGTCCCTCAGAGCTCAGCGTAATGGTCACCTGCTGAGAGATGCTCTCCCTAGCCACCCAGCCCCCTCTCTTGTTTGGTATTTTTCTTTTTTTAAAAAAATTTTTTTTCTTTTTCTTTTTTACTTTTTACATCTGCACCTGCAGCTTATGGAAGTTCCCAAGCTAGGGACTGAATCAGAGCTGCACCTGCGGGCTTATGCCACAGCCACAGCAACACCAGATCTGAGCCACATCTGTGACCTACATCACAACTCACAGCAACACTCCATCCTTCACCCACTGAGAAAGGCCAGGGATCCAACCTGCATCCTCACAGGCACTATGCGCTTTCTTAACCCGCTGAGCCATAATAGGAACTCCTTGCCTGGTATTTTTCTTTCAGTGTTTTGAGTGTGTTTTGAGCTTTGTACTTTTTGTTTTCTGTCTCCTGTCCCTTGAACACAGGCACATCAGAGCAGGGTCCTTATGTGTCTTGTTCACCTCTTTATTCACAGTGGCAAGAACAGTGCCTAGTACATAGTAGATCATCCATAAATCTGCACTAAGTGAATTAAAGCTGCCAAGCTAATTGGCTTTACACTTTAGTTGCCTTTTCAGTGCACATCTGGAAATCCAGTCAGCAATTAAATATGAATAAATTTTTATTTATCTCTGACTTAAGTCACAGGTAAGTGAAACCTTAAAAATAGAAACATTTCAGTTATCTGATACCCATGTGGCATCTGCATTTTAAACTTCTATACATTTATTTCAGCATTTGAATTTTAAAATTAAAATTAAGGAATGAACATCCCTTGGAAAATGACACAGTCATCACTAAGTCATCCAATGTGAAGCCTCATGCAGCTCAAACTTTTGCCACCACCCCCTGAGCAGCACTGCCCATTAATCTGAGCTCAGTTCTTAAAATGAAACCTGTCTTCCTCCCCAGGTTTAATCCTCAAGTGTGTAAAATAACCAAAAATGAACTCTTAAATGCTTCAATCTGCTTAGGTTTATTTAAGAACAGGCACCTTTCTCCACCCTCATAGTCATCCAGGTACCATGAATTGGTTTCCTCCTAGGCTTAAGCTCACATGTTCATTTGTATGTGACTTGAGCTTTCAAGATAAAACAGGTGACAGTAGCCTCACATTATTACAAACAAAAACATGAAATTGTTTCTCATTGTGCAGTCAAATGCGTCCCATATTAGTAAGTGGAAAGAAGGAAGAATGGAAGGTATTAAAAAAAAAAAAAACTTCTTATACTTACAGGAATTTTTAAAAACTTCCTAGAACCATGGCAAACATAGCAAAAAACAAAAACAAAAATCCAGTTAAAGTGAAGTAAAATACACAGGGATAATAAGGCAAAAATTATAGTTAATTCAATTTCACAGTCATTTAACTTATGGCCTAATAAGACTTTATGGTCAGCCTTGCAAATCTGCAGTTTGGATGCCGTCCCTGTCCTGAGTAAGCTTGGATTCTCCAGGGAGAGGTAGACACACGCCTGCCCATGAACGCTCCAGTTCTGGGTGCCGAGAGGGTGCTGCTTTCACAAAGAAAGAGGGATCAACTGCCTCACAGAAGTAGCTTTTGAACTAGACTTTGACCAGTGAACTTGATTTTAAGAGACAGAAGAGGAAGGAGGGTAGTTATTGACCCTCAAGAAGAATGGATCTAAAAACCTCTTTTCCATGCAATGTTGAGCATGAATTACAGTCACAAATAAGGAAGCAGAGCAGCTTTAACCTTCACCTTTGGATTCCTGGTTCCCAGCTAGCGTTTTACAGCTATTGCTGGGGAAGTTGTGTCAGGAATAGGGTGTGTGCTGAAAGAAGTCGATTGTTCATGAAAATGGACAATCCTGGTGCATTTAAAAAGCATTTTTAGAGATCAGGGATTGGTAAGTGCATCAATGCAGAAATGTGAAATAAGAGTGGTATTCAAAGTATGTCCCTAGCAAAGGTTGTATTTACAGGAAAAATTTTAGGAAGCTTGGTGTCACTGCTGGCCAGTGGCTCGGCTATTGGTGGATGTGCATTGTGACCAGTGGCTGCAGAACACCCTGCATGTCCATTGTGTGGATGCACCACATTGATTAAATCAACTCCCAAGGTAGGGAAAGGGAGTGTTTTGCTCTTATAAATAACTCCGTGATTGTATTTATATAGACATCCTTGTGCCTATTTTACTACTTCCTCAGGATGTGCTCCTAACAGAAGTGCAATGTCAAAAGACATACAATTCTGAGTTTTTAATATTTACCGCCAAATCCATCTCTAGAGTGCTTGTAGCCATCACTTTCTCACCGAGTGCCCTCTGAGGTTGTCTTTAAAAATAAAGCTCCCCAAAGGCCAAATATATAAAACTATTGAATCATCCTGTTGAACATCTGAAACTAATAGTGTTGTATGTGTATGTCAGTTGTACTTCAAGAAAAAAAAAGAAAAAGAAAAAGGTAAAGATTAGGCATAACCAATTCAGATTGGGTTCCAGCTGCCCATTTAAAAAGAAAAGTACCAACCAAATCATCAACTTGATTACCTACATATCCTCAATTACTGCCCCCTCCTCCTCCAGCCAAAAACCTAGGCCACAGGTAACATATTTGAATTGCTTTACAATCCAGAGGACTGTAACTCAGAAAGCAGAGATCAAAAAGTCAGCCAGAGGGAACAGCAGGAAGAAACTGGCCCCACGTTAAAGACGGCCACAAGAGATTCCCACAGCCATACTTGACAAACCCAACTTTTTAATTTCAGCTCAAAGCAGCACATTATCGGCTCGCTTTTCAGTACAGAGGTCATTTTCTGGTTCTGATTACAGGGCACCCAACGCACTGACAGATGCACTCAAGTGAATTGGATCTCTCATTTCGTAAATGGAAGGACAGCATGAAAGTGAAAAGCGGTGGGGGGGTAGGGGAGCTTACCTTGTAACCTGCCACTTGGATTTAATTTCGTCTCGTCTTTGCCGCTAGAAGAGAGGGGACCTTGTGATTTGTCTCCCTCCTCTCTGTAATAAAAATGCTCATTGTTCACAGCTCCTTTTGGTTTTCTCTTCATCAGTCTTGTCTCAGGAAGAAAACGAACTGGGAAAATTCCTCCGATCCCAAGGCTTCCAAGATAAAACCAGAGCAGGGAAAATGATGCAAGCGACAGGAAAGGCCCTCTGCTTTTCTTCCCAGCAAAGGTGTGTGTCCTTCACTGGGGTTCAACTGGGGGAGGTCTGCTGAGAATCAGGCCACTCGCTCATGAAGGGGGACCTCCCCATGGTCTTCAGAAGGCTCTTGCCTGAGATTGAAGAGCTACGCCTTTCACAGTTGTTAGTCTGTTTGTACTTAACTCTTGATTAAGATAACACATATAATCTTTTTTCTTCCCTATTAATTTTTTAAATGTTTTCATATTTCTTCTGGTCTATAGTTACACGCCAATCACTGTGAATACTATCCTAGGCTTGTATTTGACCTTAAGTATTACTCATAGCAAGCAGTTTGGTCCCCTTCCAGCAGCTGATTAAAGCAGGAGCCTAATGAGACCAGGTGGAAAGGTTCCCTGTCTGCTTTCTGGGGGCCAGTTAGCTTTAGAGAGATGTTGTTCAAGATACTCGCCCCTGTTCTGCTCAGATCCTGGACCAGCAGCATCAGCAGCCTCACTTAGGACCTTGTTGAATATGCAGACTCTAGGCCTCATCCCAGAACTGCTGAAGTCCAATCTGTGTCTCATTGGGTCCCCAGTTCTTTTCAATGCACATTCAAGTTTGAGAAGCTCTGGTGCAGAGAACGTTGTAATAGATCAGTGGAGTTGTTTTTTTGTTTTTTTTTAACACTACCATACCTCATATTTATGGTCGATGTATAAACAGGAGCCACTGCATACAGCCATGTTTTATGTCTGAGAAGGTGACACTCTCTTTTTCCTCCTTGTGCTGTAAATAACAAGCCCCCCCACCAAATGTCACTCGCTCATATTAGTCAGGATTATACCTAAAGAAGGCTTGTAGGTAGCTTCCAAAAATATTCAGGCTACAAAAATTTCTCTTATTCGAACTGTTCAACATTTTCTTCTGTTAATTTCTGCTTCTTTCCTTGTGGGCCAAGAGCAGGCCATCTGCCTGTTATACAGGTGTTCCTATGAAAACCCAAGAAAGATGGGATAGAAAAATGAGACCAATTATGTCCATTTTTCAGTGGTCCCTCTCCTGGGGATTTTGGTTCTTTCTGATGATGTTTAGACCCTGATTTTATGGATAATACCAAGTTTCATAGTCGAATGCAATTATTTCCAATAATTCCCTACTCCAGTTTTTCAAGAAAAGTTTTTGTTTACAATCTTGAATTACACCCTTAGAAAATGTTGTCGAAGTATGTAGTTGATTTACAATGTTGTGTTAATTTCTGCTGTACAGCAAATGTCTCAGTTACACATATATTCTTTTTCATATTCTTTTCCATGAATGCTTTATCACAGGGTATTGAATATAGTTCTCTGTGTGAATATTGTCCTTCGATACATTAGGACCTTGTTTATCCTCCCTCTGTATAATAGTTGGCATCTGATAATCCCAGACCCCCACTCCATCCCATTCCCACCACCCTCTCCCCTTGGCAACCACAAGTCTGTTCTCCCTGTCTATGAATTTGTTTCTGTTTCATAGGTAGGTTCATTTGTGTTGTATTTTTGATTCCACATGTAAGTGATATCATATGGTATTTGTCTTTCTGACTTACTTCACTCAGTACGATCATCTCTAGGTCCATCCATGTTGCTGCAGATGGCACTGCTTCATTCTTTTTTATGGCTGAGCAACACTGAATTGCACATTTTAATCTTGTTTGTAACTGTTTTCCTTGTAAAATTAAACATACTCATTCTCAAAAAATTTTGAAACAAGAACAAACCAAAAGGAGAAAATTAAAAAACAGATCAACTTTTACTAACAGAGACTGACCCGCTTTAACTCCTTGATAGATACTTTCCATGCATATATGCTTTCCCTAGTCTTAAAAGGATTCTTGATTTGGAAAAGTCTTTTATAAATTATCATATTTTTAAACATATAATATCACTAATTTCAGTGGGAAAAATTCTTGTACATTCCTTCATGCCAAAATTAACATCCATTTATGGGAAATAAGCCAAATCCCTAAATTCAGTCACCAACAGAGTTATCATTACTGGTCATATCATTATTTTATAATGTGGCTATCCCGTTCTATGCTTTCATAGTTAAGTACCAAATTATCTCACAGAGTGTATGGTACCTTAAGTTTATGTAGTCTAACCTTTGGAGACAGACAAAAACAGTAAAAGAAATCAACCAAAACAATACAAATGATACATGAGAGTATCACTTATAAGCCAGCAAACCACTCTGTATCCATAAATTAATGCAGCTCAGACAGTGTTGCAATTTGGAAGGTGGCTTCCTGCAAGATGACCCTGATTTCATGGTACTCAGCTGATCCCTGGGTACATGAAATCCAAACTAGTCCTCTACACATGAGGGAAGTAAGGAAAATTATGACAAACTCTCATAAAGTTGAGTTCTCAAACCTCAAATGGACATAGTTTGAATTTGCCAGAATATATTTTAATATAAACAGTATCTTACATTTTTTATGATTTTTATTTATTCATTATAGTTGATTTACAGTGTCCTGTCATTTCTACTATACAGCAAAGTGACCCAGTCATATATATATATATATATATATATATATATATATATATATATAACATGTATCTCTATATACATATATATGTATATTCTTTTCCTCACATTATCCTCCATCGTGTTCCATCACAAGAGACTAGATACAGTTCCCTCTGCTATACAGCAAGATCTCATTTCTTACCCACTCCAAATGCAATGGTTTACATCTATTAACCCCAAGCTCCCGGTCCATCCCACTTCCTTCCCCTCCCCATTGGCAACCACAAGTCTGTTCTCCAAGTCCATGAGTTTCTTTTCTGTGGAAAGGTTCATTTGTGCTGTATATTAGATTCCAGATATAAGTGATACCATATGGTATTTGTCTTTCTGACTTCACTTAATATGAGAGTCTCTAGTTCCATCCATGTTGCTTCAAATGACCAGTTTTTGTATAATATTGCATACTGATTATTTAATAAATTGATTTTTCGTTCAATTAATCCTAACATTTTTATGTCCATATAATTCTTTAAAAAAAAAATCCATAGCAATGCATTCCATTATCTGGAATAATACATTTAACCCTAGCCCTCTGCCCAGTACCTATGTCATTTCTACCTTTTCCTACTAAAGAATACATGTTTTTGGACTAGACCTTTAGGCACTTTATTAGTGTTCCCATCAGGTAGATTTTAATGAATGAAAACATGGGCCAGTCTTTCACTGAAGCTTGATGTTTGTGGTTATTAAATGTTTTTCTTGGTGTAGACTCAATCTCTGGTATTACAAGTGAGTGGGTTTTCACTTTTCTGATTTTACATAGAACAAATTACAGAAAAAAATGAGGTGACTTTATATGCCTTTGTCTTTTATTCAAGATCTTAACATCTATCACCATGTCATTACACCTTCAAAGGTTTCTAACTTTACAACAAAGAATATTGTATTCACAAAACTCTGTTTCAGCCAATTTAGGGAAATTGGCAAACTCTAAAGGAAGAGACAAAGGGGACCAGAAATGAACAGGATCCTTAGGGGGACAGCTGAGGACTCTTTCCTTAAATAGAAGTCTCCAATTTTATAAACCTTCTCCACCAGCATTTGTTTTACTGAATTATTGGGTAATCATTGCTACAACAGCCCATTCAGTGTGATGCAAAGTAAGTATTAAATTTAATCCAATTTAATGGTGATAAAACACAAGCTTACTTTATGGCAGAACAATATGTCATTAAAAACAGCCAGCAATATCTAGGTAGGATGACATGAGCAACCTATTTTTAGAGAAGTGCTAAATATTTAAAAACAATGCTTTACAGACAAGAGGAAAACCAGAGAACATAGTAAAAAGGACTTTTAAGCAGTATATTGCCCTATTTGTACTCTTAGAATGTTCTCTGCATATAAGGCAAGGCACACATTGATGGTACTACCAAGAGCTGACTCCAGCTCATTGACACCATTGTTCCCTTCACTTTAACAAGTTTGCATGTAAATTGAAATGTAAATATTAACCTTTAAATTTTTTTGAACCTATGCCCCTCAACCTCATGGAGACGCCTGTGTTTGAAGAGTATAATACATCTGACATGACTCATTTAGGTAGGAAGATGGAAGAAGCAGTACCCCATCTCCCCCCAATACAATAAATATTTTATCCAAAGGTTGATAGGCATCAAAGATTTTTTGCTCAGTAAATGATGGTGTGCCATGACCAATGTTATAATGATTTTACACCCACTTCATTGTATAATATACATTCATTTCTGGTGTATTATCCTTAAGTTTTTTTTTAAATAAGAAATCACATAACCTCTCTGATATTGCCTAACAGAGTAGACCCTCAGTAAATGTTCTTCTCCATCTTCCTAGAACATTTAAAGATACTGCTGTTTGTGCTTAATTCTCTGTGACTATTGGAACAAGCAGCAGGTGCCCTGGCCTTCAGAGCGTGATCCAGAATGGCTTAGCCAGGGGGACCCTAATCCTACACACATCCACCTCTCCTCAAAGGACCAGGCTACAGAGCGCAGAAGGCAGGGAGTGGCCAAAAATAGAAATGGGAAATGGCCATGCCTTGACCTTTCTCCATGAACACAAGGTCGGGTCTAGCTTTAAACAAGTACTCTGCCCAGGCATGAGACCATCCCCAACAAGACTGAGACTCCCCAGTGGTACAGTTAAGTAACAGTCGTCTAAACAGTCAGCACATGGATAATCATTTCTTGCTGGCTCATCAGTTCACATACATTTCAATTAAAATTCAGCAAAAATTTCTGCAGCAACTATGTTTCAGTCACTGTTCTAGGCTCACGAGGTTAAGCCTGGTAAACTGTCAAGGATTCAAATTGCTGGCCCTCTTTGTTTCAAGATTGTGGCTTTACCCTCTTGTCTAGATTGGCCTTGCGAAATCCTTTGTGTCGCTTTCACCAAGAAGTGGAGACTTTTCGGCATCGGGCCATCTCAGACACTTGGCTGACAGTGAACCGCATGGAGCAATGCCGGACTGAATACAGAGGGGCATTGCTGTGGATGAAGGATGTGTCACAGGAGCTTGATCCAGACCTCTACAAGCAAATGGAGAAGTTCAGGAAGGTAGGAGATTTTGAGGTGGTTACCCAAAGTGGTACCTGCTAGAAGGTAATGAGGTGTGATTTGAATCCCTCTAGTGAAGAAGACATTAACTCAAAAGTACCAAGGATGCAATTAATCATCGGTAGTGTCTTTTTATGTGACAGAATACCAATTAATGTGATATATAATTCTCTAAGGATATGATAGAAGAGACAGCTGGAGATTGCTGGGATTTAGCAACTGGTTTTAATTGAACTCAGATTTTCATATAATGTGCACTTTTGGTAAGGCTGTCACTTTTAAATGCTTTTTCATGCATAACTAAAAATCAAGATTAGATCAAATGAAACTGGAAGGTGAGAACAGACTATTGGGGAAATCTTTTTTAATTGCTAATGAATATTAAAATTAATGGAATAATAATGTTCCTTTGTTTTGTGAAATGGTTCAGAAGCAGTGAGGTTTAGAGGGAAGGTTAAAATAATGTAGCAATGACTCCATCTGCAGTAGACCCTTTGGATATTTGTATGAGACAAATAGATAGCTGAGAAGATGGATATGCTCTTAAATTTTCCTGAAATGACCAGAGGAACAATGTTTTGTTGGTTTTTTTAAGTGTCTTGTGTGAATCTGGCCCTTTGGAAATTTGGTCATACAATGATATATTGCACCACTAGGTGGCAGCCATACACTGAGTATTTATGAAAATGCAGAGAGATTTTCGTTGTGTACAATCTTGGTAGGTCTTTGTTTGGTCGATTTGGATATATTTCAGAGTATGAAAGACAAAAAAAATCAGGCACATGTTAAGTTTGACATATTGTGTCAATTGTCTTATGCATTTCACATTATCCATTTGTAATTGTGATATTGCTTAAAATCCCTAGATTTCTTAAGTACATCATTTGCAGAGCTGTGCGTAGGAAACCTTGCTGGTATGCAGGTTAGATGTGTGGGGTGGGGGAAAGGAAGGACCTTGTGTTGCTTAAGAATAGGGCCACCAATTTTCAACCCAGGTATTAGATTGATACAAATTCTTTCGAAGTCAGGTTTTACTTTGGCTTGTAATTTAGGATCCATCTGTATGAAGGGACTCAGAGTCAATTTTCCTTCTGATCATAGATGATGTTAGTGTGTTAGCAGCAGGGACTCCTCACTAAGGCAGGTTTCTGAGCTCATGGAAAATCAATACTGAAAAATCCCCTACAGATGGGCTGGTGAAACTCACTCATTCTATAAAGGAGAAAACCAAGACCCCGAATTAGTAGATAAAATTTTCAAAGGTGGACAGCTAGATGGTGGTGAGCCCATGCCACATTTCTAATTGAGCCAGTAACTTGGTTTGTCTTTGACACTTTCCTTAGGGATTGGAGAAGGATGGAGTGGAGAGGTTAGAAAAGGGGAAAGGAACCAAAAACTCAACATTTATCTGCAGATTGTAATACCAGTCACTCTACATCCACTATCTTCTTTAAGCCTCACAATAACCAAGACACAGATTTTATTTTACAGGTGAGGAAAATGATACCTGTGTTACGTAACTGGCACAGGATCAGACAGGGAAATGGAAGTCAGAGTCCTAGAAAATATGCATAATTTTTTCTGTAAGAGAAAAGAAACAGGGAGTTAAAAGACATACCTAAAATTGACAACGGTGTTTTCATAGTAACAACTCTCCTGTGACTTATTCATTCAACAGACATTTCTTGAGCACTTTCTATGTGCCAGGTAATAAAAGTAAACATAAAATTATTCTGGAAGGCGGGAGACTTTCACGTGAAATTGTGTTTATTTGGTTTTGTTTTGAAGGGTGGTTACTAGCTGTGGACAGATGAAATAAACCAAGTCCTTCGTCATTTGGCTTGAATGTTGAAACATTACCCAGTCTGTAGTGTCATCAATCCTTTGATTTTGGAAAATATGGTTTTTTAAAAAAAATCCTTTGCCATGCAGAAGCAGCTGAAGCAGTGCCTTGCTCCACAATCCCATGTGTGCTGGATTTAATTTAATAGCTGAACATGGTGTACTTGGAATTTAGGGAAAGAATTTTTTTTTTATAGAAGACTGTATTCAAGTGTATATTCAATTAGGCTCAACTCTCTATGAGGATAGGGATTAGGTTAGTTCTCTTCACTCCTAGCACCCCAGAACCAGCCCAGCACCTGGCCCAAATGAGCACCCATGTCAAACTGACCAGATTCCAGCCATGGCATTTGAGTGCCAGACCCATGCCTTCTCATACCTATAGAGCTTTCCTCCCATATGCAACAGACCTGTTGAGGTTTAGAGAATTGGGAATTGATATCTATGGTTTTGTATGTAAGAAGTAGCATTATTAATTTGTGTCTTGCTGCCCTCTTTGGAATGAATTTAAATTGCAGAGTTTGCTATTCACTTGGAGTTCATAACGTGAATCTGAGCAAGCTTCTGTTTTTTTCCCCCAGTGGGACACCATTGTAAATAGTCTCCATTTCTCTCTCAGGAAAGTGTTATTGAAATGCATTTCCGAGTCCTCTGGGAGAGTGGTCCAGCTGTGGGTAGTTCCTCGGGAGTCACTGTGGGAGGGGGATATAGTCTCCTCCAACCAACTGCTTCCTTCACATCCTGATGGATGAATCCTGAGATAAAGTGGTGTCTTGCTCTAAATTCTGTTCTATGAGTTCAGTCATTCAGTCTTTCTTCTTTTCTCCTTTTTTTTTTTTTTTTTTTTTTTTTTGTCTTTTTAGGGCCACACCCGAGGCATACGGAGGTTCCCAGGCTAGGGGTTGAATCGGAGCTGCAGCTGCTGGCCTACGCCGCAGCCACAGCAATGTGGGATCCTGGCCATGCCTGCAACCTACACCATAGCTCTTGGCAACATCGGATCCTTAACCCACTGAGCGAGGCCAGGGATCGAACCTGCTTCCTCATGGATGCTAGTCAGATTCATTTCTGTTGAGCCACAATGGGAACTCCTGAGTTCAGTCTTTCTGAGGAAACAAACTTGGAATCCATATCTACAAGTGTGATCCCCCTGGTCCCAGTCTTAGGTGTCCACTCCTTCACCTATTCATTCATCCAACAAATGACATTGACACCCACCTTGTGCCAGGCTGAGTGCAGGGGATTTAGAGGTGCCCTCCTGTCACAGGAGTCTCCTGGGGTCAGAGCAAGAAAACATGATGAGGTCAGGTGAACCATTGTCTGAGGTCGCACCTGGTGCTACAGGAACATCAGGGAGGGCTTCCTGGAGGGAATGGCATCCAAACTAGGAAGGATGAGAGGTAAGGAGCTGGGTGGAAGGAGGGGGGCCAGCAGAGTTGCAGTCTGGGGAAGCAACATACACAAAGGCCTTTAGGTGAAAGCAAACAGGACAATTTAGGTCCTGTTATTTCCCTACAAACAGAGCATGAAAGGCAAAGTGGATGATGTGGGATGTGATCGGTGCTGGTAATCAGGCCCCAGCTGAAGGGACATCGTCCCTGAGAGCTGAGGGGAATAAGTCGTGTGGAGAAGGGGAGGGGCTCTGTCCATCTTGTATTTTCACCAGCAATACCAGCTCGCTCAGATTTCAGAGTGCGGAAGGGTGGGAAGGGAAGGGCCCAAGCCTGAGCTGCAGATGAGACAGGGTGCCCAAGGAAGAGAGAAAGAAGCCGACCAGGGAGAAATGTGCTGTTCTAACCTCCATCAGACTCCCAACAGCACCACATTAATTATAGAGCTCTTCATTCTTTTCAGAAGTGAGCAGAATATGTATAAATAAATAGCAAGAACATGTGTACTTTAACTTCCAACCAAGGCTTTTTTTCTTGGTGTTTTCAAAATGCTAAGTAACTTTTTTTTTTAATAACAAGCAGCGAGCATGACTGAAATGATGAATGAAAAAGTTAAACAAAGCAAATGATCTGTTTTCATTCTGGCACCCTGTGAGCACACGAACCCGATGACAGAGCTCTCTCGGCAGCAGCGTTAATAAGCATTTATTAAGGGCCTATCTGAGGGGATGGAAATACAAAGAGGTGGAAAAGCTTGATCCCAGCCCTCGAGAAGGCCCCTGCTCATCATCTGTTCCTTGTCAAAATTACCGTGGTAAATGAGACACCTGGACAGTGGGGCCACATGTAGCCATTCTCCTAAAGGCCAGATAATAGGAATGGTGGATGCTTTTAAATGGGCTGGGCTGGGCTGTTATTGCGGTTGGAAGTCCTCCTGACAGTGCGATTCACCCCAGGAGGGAAATGGACGGGAGACAACGAGGCCACAAAGTATTTTATGAGCAGTTACAACGTGTGATGTATGTGCCCTTTGAAGGCACAGTAAAAGGGTCTAACTTAAAAATAGAGCCGGCTTCTTGTAGCAGATTACATCAGCTTAAGCTGTGAGCTCACTGAAGAGCTTTTGCAGCCTCACGCCCTTGAGAGAGTCCTCCTGTGGTCAATTAAGTGTCTTGTTTTTCTTGAGAGTCAGAAATGGGATAGAGGGTAATTATTCTAAATGGAATAAAAGCTGTGCTAGGTGTAAGAAAATCATCCTGAATCCTCTAAAGAGATAATATGGAAACGTATAGCTGGGCATTTGCATTAGTTGGAGTCCTTATAGACAAGGACATGGGAACTGGTGCTTTAATGAGGCCCATTTATTAAATGGCTTAATGAAATCCTACAGCATTTGTCTGGCGTTTCATCACTGTAATTCAAAAGGGTTTCGAAAAGGTAGGGAGTGTGAAAGATACACGCAGGTATTCTTAGGCTTGACTCTGTTTAAAAGAGTGTTAGAATCTGGAGAAGTATGAAATCACTAAAGTCATGTTATCAAAGGATACCTTACCCATGAGAAGGTTTATTAACAAATGGTGGTGGCTTAATAGGTGGGAGTTCTTAGGGTCATCAGTCAGTGGTGTCCTTGGGTGTCGACTGAAGGTTTGGGTCCGTAGAGCTTGGTCAAGGACTAGCAAACATCGGTATTGACATCGGAGGGTTTTTTTTTTTTTTTTCCTGTGGACAAAGACTTGGGTTAATTAATTTGACAGTATCATTAATTACTGCTGAAATCGTTGGTCTTTGTCAGAGGTCGGGCTCTCTTAGCAATTGAGGGCAGATCCCATGGGAGCTGGGGACGACAAATAATGCCTGAATGTCACCGCCCAGCTATATCCCCATTCTGTGATAAAGGCCCTTCCTTTTAGCCTGAGCCATCCAGCTCTTGGGCTTCACTGGGGTTCTGCTTCTGTTCAGTGCCAAGGGTGGGTCTCAGACACTCCCTACCCCCTCTCCATGGGGTTGTGTTGGGTGAGTGTGAAAAATGTCAGGTTTGGATCCATATAGGAGACCAACACTAAGTCTCTGAAGGCGGTACCTTGACGCCCAGGGCTTTGCCCAATTCATACATGAAAGCGGTGGGCGGGTTTGATCCCTCCTCTCTGTCTCTTCTGGTATTAAAGTTCTGTGCACTGGCTTGAATTCATTGATGAGGTGAAAGTTCCTTTTGTAAAGCTAACACACCCTATTGCATCTGTTTCCTAACCATCCGTTTCCATTTGTTGGGTTTTGACGCATGGCGGTTATTTGTTTTGGTTGTTTAACTAGGGCGCCTGTTTTTTGGTGGTCCCCAAGAAGGCTGAATCCAGCTGCTAAACCCCACGCTTGGGTTGCTGTTTCTCTCCCCCACCTAGGAAAAACATGCCATGTTCACACGGCACAAGGAGAAGGGAACAAATCATTATCCCCTTGCTTTAATTTCTGAATTTCATGAGATGAGGCCTTTGGGACTTTGTGTGTCTTTATTGATTTTCTCCACTGAACTTGGTGAAGAGCAAAAATTAGTGTCAGGGTTAAGCCAAGACCATTTAGGAAAGCGTGAAACAGCTAACCCTTGTATAGCTGGTGGCTGGCTGGCTGGCTGGCTGGCTGGCCTCTGCCAGTGATTGGAAATAGGAGGAGAGGGCATAGCCTCAAAGGTAGGGTGGCTCTACACTCTAGTACCAGACCTACCTGCACCAGCTCTGACAGCTTGAATCGGGATAATAAGCCCATTGCAATTCTCATCCACTAAAGGATAGGTTCTAGGTGGTTGCCAAGCTCTCTTCCAGCTGTAGTATTTTTGTTATGTTCCCTCTAAATCATTAAGCTCATCAGTAGAGAAGTGCATATACTCTCAAGCAGGGCTAACGTGTCCTTTGTCAGTGTCGTGTTTTCCTCCAACAAGCAAGTTCTAGTCTTGATGAATTTGCTTGGTCTTGTTACTGTTGCTTTAATTTTGGGCTCTGGAAACAAAAGAATGTTTCACTCCTAATTCTTGGGTAGAGGAGCCCTTGACATTTATGAAGTGTTAATATCTATCTCTTATTTAGATATTACTACTATTGTGAGGGTCAGAAACTTGTGGCCCATGGGCCAGCCACTTAATTTTATAGTTTTTATTTTTAACACAACCATGCTCATTCATTTACTTATTGTCCACAGGTGCTTTCACAATACCATGGCAGAGATGAGTATTAACAACAGAGACTGTGGCCTGCAAAGCCAAAATATTTATTTGACTTTCTGCCCCTTTACAGGAAAGTGTTTGCATTCCCCTTGTTTACAAGTCCCTTGATTTATAGGCACCTCCAAGACATGTTGAAGATGGTTTTATATCCTAAAATGTACCATCATAACCACTTGTAAATGGCCAGTTCAGTAGTGTTAAGTATATTCATATTGTTGAACCACAAATCTCCAGAACTATTTTATCTTGAAAAACTGCCACTCTATATCCATTACACAAACACTCTGCATTCCCCTCTCTCCTGGGCACTGGCAACTGTTATGCTACATTGTGTTTTTAGGAATTTATGATTATTTTAGGTTACCTCAGGTAGGTGGAATCATGCAGCATTTGTGTTTTTGTGCCTGGCTTATTTCACTTAGCATAGTATCTTCACTGTTCCTCCATGTTGCAGCATGTGGCAGAATTTCACTTCTTTTTAAAATTGGATAATATTCTATCGCATGTATGCATCACATTTTATTTGTCTCTTTAGTCATGAGGGGACGTATGTGAGTTGCTTCCACCCCTTGAGTAATGTAAACAGGGCTGCTATGAACATTAGCATACAAAAAACTCTTTAAGACCCTGCTTTGAACTCTACATACATAATGTACAAATATAATATGTATCTTTTTAGTGTTTTATTTAATCCTGCCATTGAATAAAAATGAGACTCAGGCTATGCCAGCAGGGAGTCACTTGATTTTGATTTTATCATCTTAGAACATATTATCTATATGTACTAATTTATAATTGATATTATCTAATTTGTATAAGAATCATAAATATCTGTGCTTAAAAAAATAAGCATATGTAATACTGTAAAAACTCATATGTCAGCTTAAAATCGATTTTTTTCTTTCTGTTGAGAGTGGTATCAAATCTTTGCCTGAGGCATTTCTCTAATTGTTTGAGAGAAAGGCTTGCTTAACTCTCAAGTTTCAGAGTGGACTCTGGACAAAAGTTCATTATTGAAGTGTGAATGGATCCAGCCCAAGATAGTTCTCCTTTTGCCAGCTAGTCTGGATTTTCTTCCTTAGACTTACATGCCTTGGATGGCATCTGCAAGCCTGGTCTCTAGAATTTCATGGATGATAATATATAAAACATACAGATTTTACTGAGTAGAACCATCAGGTTCCAGATCGAAATCTTATAACCATGGCCTTTCAGTGCCTCGGCAGCTGGAATTCCCTCGGAGGGACTCATTATTTCCGTGTTTCATCACAGTGTGCTCTTGGCTGCAGGGTTGGAGGAAGGCTGATGCCTGTGACATCCTACCCCCTTCTGAAAACCACAGACTGTTCCATCTGCCTCTGTCTCCTTTTGGTAACTCCTGGAGAAGGTGTCACTTTAGATTAAGGTTTAATGGAAAATTACTGTATTCAAGTAGCATGATATACTAGTTCCTGCCTCTATAGTTTCAGTCTCCAAGTCTGTCTGTCTATATATCCCTCTAGATTACCCTCTTCCTTTTGGTTAACAACTCAAATATCATCTTTCCCAGCTGTTCTTCTTCTTCTTTCATGGTAAATGGGTTGCAGTTATTGCCATCATTAAGAATTTAATGCAAAAGAAGACAGTTGCACCCTGAGGAGTTAACTTAGCATGCTCTCCTTTTAAAATGCTTATGCTTTAGGGATACATCACACTATTCTTACTTTACAAGATGGTGGGTTACTTAGACACACAAAATGGAATGTGGATTGTATTTAATTTTAAGCAGGAGCAATGTACTCTTTCCTGAATGCCAGTAGCTTTATAGCACTGTGAGTTACTTTTCTTAGAGTTAAAAGGAATATTCTTCAAATACATTCTTCTCTGCAACTAGACTTTTCAATGACAGGGAAAAAAAAATGATTTGATGGTTGTCTAAATTGTCACTTTTATGAGTTCCCATCATGGCTCACCTGTAAAGAACCTGAGTAGTATGCATGAGGTCACAAGTTTGATCCCTGGACTCTCTCAATGGGTTAAGGATCTGGCGTTGCTGTGAGCTGTGGTGTAGGTCACAGATGCAGCTCAGATCCTGTGCTGCTGTGGCTGTGGTGTAGGCCAGCAGCTGTAGCTCTGATTCAACCCCTAGCCTGGGAACTTCCATATGCCACTGGTGCAGCCCTCAAAAAAAGCAAAAAAAAGAAAAAAAAAGTCATTTTTACATCATACTGGATTTATAAATTGGCTATGAAGAGTTAATATTTCTGAAAGAAAGCTCTAAATCACAATTGCTTTAGAAAAAAAAATGTTCTGTGTTAGTTTGTCACCAAGGGATATTGAAAGAATTTGGATTCTGCTTTCTAAATGATTGAATTATTTTTGTGAACCCCTAACAAAGATTTATCCAAGCAGTACTGGCCTATAATAAAGCCATAGACTGTCAGTGGTTTCACTGGTTTTCCATATGTCAGTGAAACTCAGAATACCCTTCATCTCAAGTGCAAGTCCATCCATACTCCAGTGTTTAAAATATGAAAAGAATGAGTCAATAGGAAATTTGTATCTTCCGCTCACAGTTCTGAGATTTTTTTTAAAAAAAGGTTCTTTGATGATTTCTTGGGCTCCAGAGAACTGATATAATTTTAATCTCACAGGGAAATTAGCAGTGGAGGCCCATATGTGACCCAGCGTATGACCTGGGCAGGGGTGGCTTTGTTCACTAAAGCGTGTATGATTCAACCCGCTTCTCTCAGAGGGCTTCCCTTTGCCTCCTTGGATGAGTTTTTAGTAAAAATAAAACCTTAAACAGAAAATATCAAAGTGTTTGTGTTTACCTTTCTAGCGTAAAATTTTCAAGACAGTTCTAGGCATAATAAAATTATCCTAAGGGAAAAAATTCTGTTTCCTATCCAACAATTACCCCACACTTAATCATTATACAAGATGAATGAAGCCCTAAAATCATATACAGGAGCCCTAAAATCTTACACTGGCCAATTTTACATGGACTCAGGGAGCTCTAAGAAGAAGCAAACCCTTGAAAGGCCATTGGTATAACTTTGAAATGAAATTCCCACATGCATTAATCAGCCGCTGTTGTTCCCATCAAATGAAATATGATTTTAGGGCTTGGTAACACTTCACAGTTGATTGGCTCTTTCTATCCAACTACCCATCTATCTGTCCATCCATCTATTTAAATTCACTCCCCAGCTGTGATTCTGAGACAACCATTGTCATTTAGATGCTGATTCCTTACTGTGGTTCTTCTGGTGACGGCTGACATTGGAAGAAGGAATACTACACAAGATAGATTAATTACATAAACAAATTGAAGGATGAGAGTTTTTTTTTCCTGCTTTGTTCTTTTAAATCTCCCCGCCACCCCAGGCCTTTAGAGATGGGACTCTGCATTCTTATGAGCGAAAATAGTTCATGGGTATTAGTTCATGTTCTGAGAGAGGTCTAGGCAGAGACTTGGAAAACACCCACATTCTGGGCTGACGAACCATATGGAAAACCCATAGATGACTCTATGGGAAATAAATGAAGAAATTTCTCAAGTAGATAGAAAGCTGGAAAGAAGCTAGTGAAGTAAAATATATTACATTGAGGATCTTATTCCCTTTCAATTTTTTAAATCTTAAATTAGGGGGAAAAAAAGATACAGGAGAACCTGACCATAGTGATGGCTTCCAGGGCAGGGACTAGAGTTGGGAGAAGTGGAGAGGGGATCAGCAGAGATGAGAACAAGGTTAGAGATGTGCTGCATGCCTTTTTGTGCCTTTTTTCTTTTTTTTCTTTTTCTTTTTTTTTTTTTTTTTTTTTGTCTTTTTGCTATTTCTTTGGGCCGCTCCTCCAGCATATGGAGGTTCCCAGGCTAGGGGTCGAATCGGAGCTGTAGCTGCCAGCCTACGCCAGAGCCACAGCAACGCGGGATCCGAGCCGCGTCTGCAACCTACGCCACAGTTCATGGCAACACCGGATCGTTAACCCACGGAGCAAGGGCAGGGACCAAACCCGCAACCTCATGGTTCCTAGTGGGATTCGTTAACCACTGCACCACGACGGGAACTCCCTTTTTGTGCCTTTTAAATGTGCCGTGTGCATGGATTGTCCTTAAAATAATATGTCTAAAAAATAATGAGAATGAATGAGATCGGAGTAGGAGCAGATAACATTTGGTAGAAGGGAAGGAATAATGACAGAAAAATTGTCTTATGTGGACAGAAATGAGGAGTTTTTGTTTTGTTTTAAATAATAATAAAGGGAAGAGGGAAGACCAGTGTTAGAGGCAAAGAGGGGAAGCCCAGTTCCAAAGGTGATGTCATATGAGCAGCCGGATGGAGGAGGCTGGAGCGTGAAGTCATTTTCGAAAGCCGTCAGCAGAAAGAGTCATGTGAGGTAGCCAAGTCACCGAGGGATAAAAGGATCAAAAGCAATGCCTGGGGGAAACCCACCAAAATTGAGAAAGATGACAGATTTTCCTTTAAAAGCCTTCACTGTTCTAAGTGGATGGGAATAAGCAGAGTTATGCTGATCCTGAAGGGATTGGGGAAAAGTGAGAAAATAGAGAACTTTTTCCATTTCCCTTCAATTGCATCCTAGAAGGGACGAGTTCTATGTTTTGCATCATTGAGAATGTAGAGAAAATCCTTTTCCAAAGAAGAATCAAAGGCAGAGAGGACCACTGTTTGGAGGGAACAGCCCCCACCTTTCCACTAATGCTGGAGCCTTTGAGTTGGCTTGGAGCATCTATAGGCTGATATTTGATGTCTTAACTTCAGGGTTTTCTGCTGGCTTTAATGACTTGTTCCCTGTTCACCATCCACTTCTAATTCTCATTTATGCTACTTAATGGACTCAGACAAAATCTTACCCTCCTGCAAGTCTGAAATCTTTTCTCTAAATCTAGCAGTTTCATCACTTCCTTTTTACTGGTGGGCTTCAGGTTTTAGAAGCTAAGCCAAGAATATGTATGCTCCTTGTGAGCCCTAATTTTGTCATTAACATTTCTTCAGAAGTCATATCAGTTGCCATAAATCCATCTCTATCCCTTCAGCTTCCTAGTATTTATTTATTACTAGTTGATTTTTATAGTATTCTCACAAGGGCCTTCTATTGCTTACGTCTGGAAATAAATGGAAATACATGCAGAGTCTAAACCACACATCTTTTTTGTGCACATGTTATGGAGTGGCTTCCACTCACAAAAGTATATGTGTCAAATCAGATACAGCAGGGAGGCCGTAGGGACCTAGTTGCTCCTAGGGTTTCCAGAGGCTGCATGGTGGACTCAGATTTCACTGGAATTTTATCATGGTCCCCATAAATCAAGTGATGCTGAGTAAAAAGTTGAAATACATGTTTAATTTGAAAGCTTTCCATGTCATCCTCATCCAGGCTGTGTAGGCGATGCTTCCTCACCCTCCTTCCTCAAGTGATGCCAGGAAAAGTCAGTGATTTGTAAATTGAAGCTATGTCAGCTAAAGCTTTTATTGCTACTTATTATCCGGACCTCCGTCTGCTTTTAATTTTAATTCTCTGCTGAAAGAACTAGGTTTGCCTTAAAAAGAAAAAAAAAAAAAAGTTTGCATGTCTTCCACTTTATAATGAAAAAAAAAAACACAGCACCTAAGAGTAGTGATACGATGCCAGACAACGGTTGGGTTTCCCAAGTTGGCCTTCCTCTTTTCCATCTATAGTGTATTTTAGGTTTGGGACAGAACCTCTTGTATTTTCTATTTACCGATTTGTCCCTTTTCTCTTCCTGGCATGTCCCTGTTTTCCCCAGCATTCAGCAGTTGCAGCTAATTCATGTAAATACAGTAGACACTAAGAAATTGATGTTAGGAAAGGGGTTTGGATTTTTTTTTTTTTTAATGGCCACACCTGTGGCATATGAAGGTCCTAGGCCAGGAATTGAATCTAGGCCACAGCTGTGACCTACGTGGCAGCTGTGGCAATAAGCTGGGGATCAAACTTATGCCTCAGCAGCAAACCAAGCTGCTGCAGTTGGATTTTTTTTTTTGGGGGGTCTTTTCAGGGCCGTACCCATGGCATATGGAGGTTCCCAGGCTAGGGGTCGAATTGGAGCTGTAGCTGCTAGCCTAAGCCACAGCCACAGCAATGCCAGATCTGACCTGAGTCTGCAACCTACACCACAGCTCACGGCAACACCAGATCTTTAACCCACTGAGCGAGGCAGGGATTGAACCTGCATCCTTAAGGATGCTAGTCAGATTCATTTCCACTGAGGCAGGACAGGAACTCCTGCAGTTGGATTCTTAACCCACTGAGCCAAAGCAGGAACTCCAGAAAGAGGATTTTAAAATGAAATGGAAAATGATAAACTTTTTCACTTCTTCTTCAATGGAGAAAATAAGAACAACAAATTTCAAGAGAAGGTTAAACATGTGTTGTGCAAAAGTGAAAGTACTGATCATTTTTTGCTCATTTTTTAAGAATATCTTTTTCATAGTACAAAAGCACAGCCGATAGTTAAGTTCCATATTGAACAATGTGATAAGTTTATTTATGTTAAGATAATTAACATACTTGAATTTTTTCCCAGCCTAGGATTTTTCTTAGCATTCCACCTCATAGATAAGATGTAGCAGCTACTTAAATATGTATACAGTGCAGGGTATTTCTGATTAAATATTTGTACAATGTCTTCAGTTTACAAAGAAGTTTCATATTCATGATTTCATTGAAGCTATACAGGAGTTCAGCAAGGGCATGAATTCTTTGTCTGTTTCATAGCTGAGACCACTGAGGTGCCATGGATCTGACCAGCTTGCCCACAGCCACTTATATGAGTCAGGATTCATCCAGGTCCTCTGACTCCACTCTCAGTGTTCTTTCCACCACTTCTGCCCTGAGTGGCTCCAAATCCGATAAATGGAAAAAATGTTCTGTGGGAAAGAGACCCAACGTTGCATTAAAGTAACAGCCACATCTTCTAGCACGTTCCACATTGTCTTTTCCCATTTGCTCTGACCCAGGGGCTCATTTTACCAGCACATTTAAGGACTCTTTAGATTTTTTTTTTCCTTCTCACCAAGCCAGCCCATCAATCTCTCTGCCTTCTGAACCTCTAGTCATGTCCTGGGTTCAGCTTTTAGCATTTCTCCTCTTCCATCTTACTCTGTGAGTACAATTCACAGTAACATTGTTGCTGTATCCACATGGGTTCCTTGGGGTCAGATGCCTGAATCCCACAGCAGTATACTCTGTATACTGTATACCCAAGCCTGAACAGGCAGTATGAAGCTCAAGGTTGGAAAGATGACTTCACAAAGGCCAGCACCTGGTCAAGGATCCTACACATATCAGCTTGTAGACTTAAAGCCAGGACCCTGTGGAAAGGTTATCACTCATTAGATGAGTGTAACAGAGATACTACAGCAAACAGGCACAGAAAGATAGGTGTCCTCCTGCAACATTTCTAGTAAAGGACATTTTCCCACACACCCAACAAACCCTGTTACTGTGTGTGGGAAATCAGAATTTCCCATGTTGCATGTCAGAATCCTCTGAGAAGTGAGTTGGACATGGAGAATCCTGGGTCCCACCTAAGGATTCTGATTCAGGAGGCCAGAGATGGGACCCAAGAGTCACAACACATGGTTGCTGAACCCCTATAGCCTAGAAATTTCTATATCGTAGATACTCAAATACACTTACTTTGCTCATCTACAATCACTGTAAACCTTGCTAACTAAGTCCCTTCCCCTTCAACTAAACCTTCCTTACTGCTCTTCTGGTTAACTCAGAAAACTCAAAGAGCTTGGATGGAGCCTTGTGTTAGTCAGTGTCTAGAGTTTATCACTCAGGATCACACTGCTTTGTGAACATGGAGCAAATAGTTCTGAGGATGAATTTGCACATGTTAAGCACAGGGAATGTCACAGGAGCATCCTGGCACTGTTAGTGTCCTGATATGCATGCTAGTAAAAAGCCGGCAGCATCACAAATAAATCCTCCCCCTCAGCCTCCCTCCTCCTTCATGTGTCTTGTCTCTTGCCCATAGTGGGTCCGTCCTCTTAGGATCAGGTGAGCCTGAGACAACAGTCTCCAGCACCAGGTCCTATAACACTGCTGTCATTTTAGTCTGTAGTTTCTTAGCAGCTAACATTATTCATGAGCAATGACGTCCTGGCCTTGAGCTGCTTCCTGTAGTGAGTACCAAGATGTTGAGCAAGAGTCAGGGATGGTGTGAAAACAAAAATCCTCATTTGTCCCAGAATGACATCCTGTGCTTGTGGAGATGCTTTAGAGGTGGTGAAATCAGAAATGAAGAATGTCAGGAATATATGTACTTTGACATTTCTTGACAATGTACAGACATCCTTGAAGAGGACACAGAATCTCTAAAGTTGAATGTAGAAGTAGAAATGATGACAAGATTAGCAAATATACTATGAAAAGTTTATTTTGCACCAGCTACTATTCTAAGACTATTACATAAATAGGCTCATCTGAATTCTCCAGAGGTTAGATGCTATGACTCCTTCTTCATGGGTAAGGATTTTGAAGCTTAACGAGATTAAATGACTTTCTTATTGTTGCACAGAATGGGACAAGGCCAGGTGGGAAGAGTTGTAAATTGATTTATGTCCCATGTACACATATCTTATTTTCTAGACCTGAAGTGGCTTTTTTGTGAGTGTGTGTGGTGGGGACTTGTGGACTAGTCAGTTAAATGAAGTTAAATAGCCTCCCTTGCTTCAATTTAAATGTTGAATCTGTTCAAAATTCTGCTTCCTGTTAGGGCCGGTTGAAATAGTCTCTTTGGGGGCACACTTTCAGAATTCTACCCCTCTTATCCTGCTTGGAGGGTGTTGGGCTGACCGTCCTGGAGGGGGCAGGGGAGAGGGGGTCCTTGAAACCACCTTCTGTGCTCTGGCTCCTTTCTTATAACATTCTGGAGGCTCAGCCACCCTCCCTGATGAATCACCCTAATGGCAACTCAGACTCCATTAGGCTCCAATTTGGCCCCCAATCCAGGGCCACGCCCTAGCAAGCTCACTAACAGGCTCCTTTAGCCACCTTCCTTTCCCTTCTGTAGGACATGTGAGACCTCTGGACGTCTTTCTCTCCACACCCTGAGAGCCCAGAGAGAGACTGAGGAGCTGAATTCAGTCCTCCGCCATCAACTGCCTGCTTTACTTGGATGCAGCTCCTCTTATTCAGTTTAAAGACAGCTTGAGAAGCAGTCCTTTTACAAATTCCCAAGTACATAGTAGGGCAGACTGCATCCTACCTTTAGTTTTTCCCTCAGTGCTTTCTCTCCGTGGGACAAGGCTGGGCTCCAGGGGTCATTGTCTACTTCCTTGATTGACTGTCCAGCCAGAGGGCTTGGACAGGCTTTCTCCCTTCCCCCGGCTCTGGTCATTCACTTCCGCACCCCAACCCCTACCCTAAGAAAAGTATGATTAAGCCCACCTACTGAAGTGGAAGATAAAAACTGTGTAATGCTTTAGTGTCTAGCAAAGTCTGAGTTTCAAGCTTATTATCTTGCTGCAGACTTGAAAACCTCACTTGGCCTGTCAGAAGCTGCAGAGTACCACTCTCTCTCTCTCTGTATTTCTCCTGCAGCAGTCCAAGTGAACAGCCTCCCACACATCCCAGGCAAGGTATGCCCCAGGCTGACAGTGCAGAAGGTCAGGTGCATGGACTTGCAAACAGAAAAGCACATTGACGATTTCCAAAAAAGTGACCTCAAACTACCCACCACTGGAACACAAGTGTTCTCACTCCAGAACATAGACTTTCATCCTTATACTCACTGACTTCTAGAGTGAAGGAAATTTGGGGGGTTTGCATTGATAGAAAGGAATGGTGATAAAAATAAATCAGACATGAAGCACTTCATTTTAGTCCAGAAGATATCTGTAGTTGCTGCAGAAGCCAAGGCTATCAACAGATTCCTAAAAAATAACAATTGACAGTGGGAAAGTAGAAAAGGATGACAAATTATGAAAGTATACTGGTTAACTGGACATCGGGTCGAAGAGCCCAGAGTCACCAGCTGGAAACTCAACCAGTATTCACAACTATAGCTTAACTCTTAATGAAACCCTTTCATTATGTCCAAGCATCTGAAACGACCTTTGGGAGACAACTACATTAAATCTGATTTCTCATAGCCAAGTGCTCTTTCAGCACCTTTTACATGATACCTCATCAGTTTTATGTCTTCAGTTCTCAACAAACCACCTTCCATGTTTGTCCACCTGACGTGGCAAATGCAGCCTCCTACCTCTGACCCTTCCTGCTTCTATCACCCAAACAGCAAGTCTCTTCCTTCCTGTCTGTTTACGGCTTCTGTCTTCTCTCAGCCTGGCTTAAAACACAGAACATCCAGAAATTCACATTTTGGTTAATATACTGCTATATAATTGTTCTAGTGTACTGTCTTGTACTTCTTTTAACGTATTTTTCTTTGACCATGCTAAAGGCCCTTGAAGACACTAAGAAGCTTTCATGACCTCCGTGTCACCTGCCACGCACGTGACACTGTGCTTTATCTCAATACATATTTAGCAAATCCTTTTCATTTGACCTGCATTCTGATTTTTATCTACTGTGTGTGGTGGGACGGTCAGGTTGAACTAAAATCTTTCTAACATTAGTTCTACTTCATTCCAGTTTTCTAACATTTCATTTTTGTCAGAACACTGTATATCTGTTTCAGACTGCAAATGAAAGCATGTATCTTCTTTACAAAAGGGAAATTTGCAGTTAGGAGGAGGTTTTCTGGAATGCGTGTACATGTTTCACAATCAAACATGAGGGCACTGCTGAGGGTGAGGAAGGCTTTACCTAACTGAGCTTAAGCGATTCGTTCATCTTGTGAGCTGTGACTCCGTACAAGAGATGTGCTTGGCACTGTGCAAGATGACACTGGGGGCGGCGTGGTGATTAAATGTACCGTGTGCTCACTGTAGACCAGGCCCTGGGCCAAGGAACATTACATATGCTACTTCATTAGTCTCCTTGAAATTCTATGACCCAGCCAGTATTAAAAACCCCACTGCACCTTTTGGGTAGGATATAGCCTAAATCTATAGTGAGATGTTTTTATGTGCCCCACTGTAAAACATGAGGAGGCAAGGAGATGAAGGGGGTTCTTTCTCCCCTGATGGGAATAGCAGAGGGCAGGAGGGAAGGTATGAAGGAGGGCGGGTCAGGGAGATTGGCTCCAGGGAAAGGGAGTCCAGAGTGGGGCTGAGCCATGTGAAGGAAGCGCTCCGTCACTGTTTGCTTTCTTGTTGCCAGAGAGCTGAGCGCACACCAAAAGCGCAGTGTACTTCCTTTCCCCAGGTGCCCTGACACTCTGCTGCCAGGCAGCTGCTTCTTTCTGGGGAGGTGTATCAGGCAGATGCTGAGGGGGCAGAGCCAGAATGCAGGGTCCCTGCCCTTTAGAGGTTTCCAGGCAGTTAGGAAGGGAGGCAGACACAAATTCGATTATTGCCAGTGCAGTGAGTCTCAGAAATGGAGGAGAGGTGATGAACTTCTCAGCTTTTCACCTTTCTGCTGCTTCTGGGGAATTTCCTTTCTCCTTCCCTCTTTTCACTGACCCGTGCCTTTTCTTTCTTCCACGGACTAGCAGGGCGCCCCTCAGAATCAGCTCCTCCGTTCATCATCCTCTCATTCTCTGAGCAATTGGTGAACCTTCACGACCTCTGCTCCACTTGCAGTGTTGACTGCAACCTCGTTCCCCCACTGTAAGCCCAATTTCTCACTGAAGATGCACAAGGGTTTCTAGGAAATGCTCAGGTTTCCTCACAGGCCACACGCCAGTGTTCCAACAACTCTGCATGACATTGCCCTCTTTCCATTTTTATCTCCAGATAGTCCTCTTTTCCTTTTTTTTTTTTTTTTAATTATTTTTAAAAACAACTCACATGGCTTTGTTGATTCAACCTACCAGTCTCCTAGGCTCCAAACTCAAAACCTGACTCATTCCTTAGCTCCATCTTCTTTGTCCTGTCAGCCATCATATCCTGCTCAGACTTCCTTCACAACTCTTCCCGTGTTCCCATTGTGGCTCAGCAGAAATGAATCTGACTAGCATCCATGAGGATACAGGTTCTATCCCTGGCCTTGCTGTGTGGGTTAAGAATCCAGCATTGCTGTGAGCTGTGGTGTTGGTTACAGACATGGCTCATTCCCTGCTTTGCTGTGGCTAGGATGTAGGCCAGCAGCTACAGCTCCACTTCATCCCCTAGCCTGGGAACTTCCATATGCCATGGGTGTGGCCCTAAAAAGACAAAAAACAAACAAACAAAAACAAATAAAAACCTCCCCTTGCATTGGGCCTTCCTCTTGCTTCTCACTGTGGCCACCCTCTCTTGGCTTTTCATCACCTGGGGCTTTAATGAAAGATCTCTTAACAAATATGTCTCTTTCTGTGTCTCTCTCTCCCTCCCCCCTCCCCACTTCTCCCTCTCTCCTTCCCCTTCACACACATACTCAATCTAAATCATACCTTCTCCAAACAGCAGTCTTGACCTGCTGCATTGTTGATTAAGGATCTCCCATGCTTATATCTTACCCCACCTCTCCATGTTCTCCATGACTGTGCCCACTTTGTCTATCCAGCACTGGCCCACACACCCTCATGGTAAAACTGAAGCTCTTCAGGTTGTATTATCAGGCCAGGTTGCAGCACTATGTGGTGATAAAGAGCCTGAATAAATTAACTAGTCAGGTGGAAAGAGCTCTAAGGGAGCTGAAAAATTATCCCCACTTTCCGTAGATTTTAAAGCAGTAAGAGATAGACGTGTTTGGATGTTTGAGATCCAGAAGCCAGTGGATGATCTTGTTCTGTCCCTTTTAGATCTAACTGTGTTTCTGTCCACAGGATAGTTGCATTTTCCTAGTAAAGAGGTCCAGAAAGCCTCTTTAAGCATGTAAGCCAAAGAGATAAGTATGCCATCAACCTGACCTGGCTCCATGGTCTCACTTAGTAATGAAATGTCCATGTTTCCTCTAAATCAGTCCCAGTACACCCTATGAGAAACTTGAATTGGATTGGACTCCTTGGTATTCTTTAATGTTTTTTCCAACCTCTGCTTCAATCAGAAACCTTGTTCTTTTTTCTTTTATTATGTGGAGCATTTTTGTATGCCTGTTGGTGCATTAGTTGATAACTCCTCATCATGTAGAGAATCATTCTTGTTTCCAAAAGCACTTGACAGCATCGCTGTTACTCATCGTCTTCCTATGCATCAAGCCAACAAGCCCTACCGTGTCCTTTTCACTTCACGAGAGGCAGTTTTACCTTAAGATACTGGCCAGGGAGTTCCCATCGTAGCTCAGCAGTTAATGAACCCAACTAGGATCCATGAGGATGCAGTTTTGATCCCTGACCTTGCTTAGTGGGTTAAGGATCCGGCGTTGCTGTGAGCTGTGGTGTAGGTCACAGATGCAGTACCCTCCCTTCAGTCTCTTAGAAAGAGGCTCCCAGAGGCACAGACTGACCCTTCTATGAAGAAGAGAAGCTATGAAATTAATGGGAGTGTTAATCAAGGAAGGAGTTGGATTTTTAAAAGGAAATGTTTTAAGATTCATCCCAGCGTGAGTGCCTAGATGTTTCTGTTCTCTATGGCAATACTTGCGTGTATGTGTGTGTCTTTCTTTCTTACCATTTGCTTTGATTCCAGAGCAAAAAAGTTACATTTGCAAAGAAAGCACTCACTTCAAAGATAAATCAACTGACCGTATGTCAGCAGAAACTCTAGGCTTACTTTCCATTCCTTCAGCAATTTCACTGGCCAATTCTTGAACGTGCCTGTTATGTTGGAACAGTTTTACAGTTTAGTTGGGAAGATAAGACATCATCTCATGACACAGGAGTATGTGTGGTTGCTTAGTGTTCGGGTGAGCAGTGAAGCCCCTGTATGGTTATTGCCCTGGGTTTCTGTCGTCCCAGAACTTCATGGGGACTTGAAGTTCCATCTAAATTGGGAGAACTTGCCACTTTATTTTAAACTAAATATATTTCCATCACAATTAAAATTCATAAGCCAGATGAGAGAAGGATCTCTAATAATAACTACTCATACTCTGAGGATTCCATTTTCTTCATCTTCCACTTCTGAAGGCGCAGCCTGTGTCCCGTGAGAGAGACATGATAAGGAGGGAGGCAGAGACTCTCATGTGTGATCTACACGTGGTCACACTAGAGAGCCTGGAACACTGGAGAGCCTGGCATAGACCTATCCTCCTGTTGGCTCCAGATCTAGTGCCCCTTTCAGCCCAAGCATGACTTAGGAAAGAGGTGGTTTCAAGACTAGTCATAGCAGCCAAGCTCTCTGGCTGGGAAGTAGCGGGAAGTAAGCTTGAAGTTACTGTTAGATACTAAGCCTCTGCTTATGTTTAGGGAAGGTAACAGCAACAACAACAACAACAAAAAGTATTATGGTGACTACCCTCACATGGGAAAGCTAGAGATATACTGCCAGGTCTTAGAGGGATGGTGTGTGTGTGTGAGTCTGTGTGTGTATCTATCTCTGTGTGTGTCTTTGTATACACATGTTGAGAGCACACTCACAACACATGCACGCTCAGAACCAGCAGTGTCTCTGCTTCTAACATCTTCCCTGCATTGTCTTTAGCTGTGTCTTTACACAGCTAAACCTCAGTTGGAAGCAACGAGCTATGTTAGCACTGTGCTTCTGCAGGATCCTTTCATCCAGCAGCTCTCCTCACAAATCAGCACTTCTGTACTCCATAGCATTTGGCCACGTTCTGCATCTTCATCATTGTTGCAAAATCCCAGGGTTTCTTTGTGCTCTGCTTTGGAAGTTTTCATCCTAGACTTGATGGAACTCATTCTCCAAACATGTATAAATCTCCTCCCATCTGAGCACACGTGGTGTTAGGCAATCTTGAGAGCACCTAGCTTAAAAGGAGATAGCAAGTTTTTTTTTGCCCACACACATGACATGCAGAAGTTCTTGGGCCCAGGATCAAATCCAAGTCATAGCAGTGACAATGCAGAATCCTTAACCTACTGTGCCACCAGGGAACTCCAGGAGACAGCAGTTTGAACAAAAACAAATCATAGGTTAATGTAAGTGATTCGGTATAAACATGTAGCTATCAACATGAAACATTCCCCCAGGGCATTTCCTGGCTATCTAGCCTTCTCATGCCATGGTACTTTTTTATATAAATTACACAAGCTAGCTTATCTTACTCTTTACAAGCTCCCATTAATATTGTCATTCAATCCATTGTAATGAAAGAGGAAGAGTAATACTTCAAGTAACAAGGCTCCTTAGGTGTTAGCATGTTGGCCATTCAACAAATATTTTGAGCCTCTACTCTGTACACAGCACTGGAGACACAGTGCTGAGCAACAGATGTATGATCCCTGCCTTGGGGGTGGAATAATAGGGAGGTAGACATGCAATAAATATTCCATGTAGAGGAGCTTAAGATTGTGACATATTCCATCAAAGAATCAACACTGCACCATGAGAGTGCTTGCCTGTGACCTTGTTTAGATGGGAGCATGTGAGCAGTTTTCTCTGAGTGGCGCCACTAATCTTAGCTAAGAGCTTGAGGATGCGTTCATGCCAGCCAGGAGGAGTTTCAAGGGTGAATTCTGTGGACATCACAGCCTCTGTGAAGTCCTGAGAAGGGAAGGGGTTGGGGAAAAGAGGTCATTTTGTTGGAGCCTCGTCAGTGAAAGGCAGGTGCCAGGCCATGCAGGACTTTGTAGGACGGGTAAGGACCTTGGAATTCAAGAAGAGTACACCGAGAAGCTGTTGGAGAGTCATGCACAAGAGAGTGAAATGGTCAGGGTCAGGTTTTTTTTTTTTAATGCTTCCTCTGCTGCTTTTTTAAAAGTGTTTTGAGAAGTGGATGAAGGAGGGAGTTGGGGGCATGGATGGATTGAGGGAGAAAATGAACAGAGTTAAGGTTACTAGTGATGGTGGCTTGGACGACAGTAATAATCATCAGTGTGGAAGAAAGTTGAGGCATCTGAGGTCTGCTTTGGAGTTAGCATGGACAGAATTTGGTGAAGCCTTGCTTATGGGAGAGGAGTTGAGGATGGGCTGTAGTATCTGGCATAGTAGAGGAAGCATTTCCTTAGCAAGGAAAATAGGGTGAGAGGCAAGTGCACTCTTAGACTGTGTCATGAGATAATGCCAGCGGAATAGTATATTTGGTTGCAGACCTGTAAGAGATGCTCATATTCAGGATTTGTTGGTGTCTGTGATTGATATGAGAAAAGATGAGATCCCTTAGGAAAAGATTTGGGAACAAAATAAAGGGAACTGGAATTTCAGCACTTATGGGTCATGTAGAGGAGAATCCAAAGTAAAGGAAAAGCAAGATTATTTGGTGTCATGGCAACCAAAACATGAAAGTACATCAAAAGCAGAACCTGTCAACTCTGAATGCCCCCACTGTTATGTTTGATATGGTGAAGAATAAAAAGTGTTCCTGGATTAAGCATCAGACAGGTGTGTTTTGCAGAATTACAATGTGCATATGTAGAAGGAAGAATGAGGAGATATGAGGACAAGGAACTATGGGTATAGGAACAAGTCTTTTGAGGAACTTGGATGGGAAATAGTATGTAGATGAAGAGCAGAAGTATGAGTGAGATTCTCCCTAATAAGAGAAAAGCCTGTGCGCAAATGAGAAATGGAAGGGAGGTGGGGTGCAAAATTGAAGATACAGAAGAGAGAGGAGTATCTTGGAAGGCTAGAAGAATTGGAATACAGAGCCCACACAAAAGGGACTGACCTTGATAGGAGGACAAAAGACAGTGTGGATACAAATGATGGAAAGATTGTGGATCCAATGGTAGAAAAGTTAGTGTTCCCATGTGATGTTCCAGTTTTCTCCTGGAAGTATCAGGAATAGACATCCCTAGAGAATAAAGGGGGGAAAAAAAGAAGAGTTGGATTTAAGAGAGACGAGGGCATGACATGCTTGACTAAAATATTTAGTGGCCTGAGTGCCTGGTTGAGGTAGTCATCAGGACTGCGGTGTCCAGCGGTGCAGGTATTACACAGGTTGCCACACCTCAGAGGGACACTGCTCACATGATAAACATCATCGACATATATTTGTTATGACAAGTTTCTGGCCGATGGCCATGGTGAAGTTTCTTGTTCTTGCAAACTCAGGATATCACCACAACTTTCTGACAGAGAAGTAACATATCTTGAGGAAGGGGCATCTTGTTCTAATTCACACACAGACACCATATGGAATGTTTGTATGGTTACTCATGCAGTTATAGTTCATACCACTCTGCCCCAGTGGTTGATTTTTCTTCGGCAGCACACAAGTTGCTGCAGGCACAGACACAAGAAGGTAGGTGATTGGTTCCATAGATAGTTGGAGTTTTCCAGGAAGTTGTGACATGAAATAAGAAATGCCAAAGTAGCCAAACAGTGTTTGAGGTGCTGCCCATACCGTGCAAGCTGGATAAAGTGGAAAGTGAGAACAGAGGTCAGTGGATTTGAAGCAGCAGTGAGAATGAAGCCCTGGCCATTAGCTATTATACCAGGGATTCCTGAGAAACTGAGTCTCAAGGATGGGAAGCTATGATCAAAGAGATGATTTTGGAGGTAAGGAGTTTCTGGTGATGTCAAGGTCGGAGCACGGGTGGGTGTACTGTTGATATACTTAGTATTCACTCAGTGGGATAAATAAGGAAACCTTTTATTTTTTTCCTTTGTCACTGCACTCAAAATCTAAAACAGAA
This sequence comes from Sus scrofa, assembly GCF_054392235.1. Classification (NCBI taxonomy): domain Eukaryota; kingdom Metazoa; phylum Chordata; class Mammalia; order Artiodactyla; family Suidae; genus Sus; species Sus scrofa. The sequence continues at coordinate 83,116,011 of NC_139391.1, read as the reverse complement.
AAGAAATACTATCCTGAGAATTAAAGGATAGTTTCTTCCATTGGAGCTCCAGAATAGGAAAATAGAAATTAAATAGAAACCATGATTAATGTTTTAAAATACAGTTTTGCATACATGTGCTTTTTTAGAGGTTGCTTAGCTATTTCTTAGAAATTACTAAGAGGATTTTAATTGTTTTACTCTATAATGATTTGAAAAATATTTTAGCTCTGTTATTTAGGCAAAAGAATTTCAACATCTATTTTTTAAGATTCTGTTCATTAGAGACACTGATGAATACTTATGATGTATTGCTCTAGAAATCTTTCAGGTAATTCATCATAGTTTGTGCTTGTATTATTTCAGAATTGTACTTCTGGGAATAAACCCAGTGTTTTTGATGGTTTCTAGTAAGCAAAGGTAGAGATAGTGTGTCTTCTTGATGCCTGGTAAAATATTGGTAAGGCTTGTTTCAAATATAAGTGGGTGGGTATGTGTGTGTGTCTGTGTGTGTATTATGCCCAAGGGTAGTATCAAGACTCAGAAAATTACTGTTGAAAATAAGCTGGCACATTGGAAAGCTATTTAGTTATGATAAAACATTAATTATCAGGAGTTGCCTGGTGGCTCAGCCAGTTAAGGATCTGGCATTGTCATTGCTGTGTTGTGTTCTCGATCCATAACTCAGGAACTTCCACGTGTCATGGGTATGACCAGAAAAAAAAGGGAAAAAATTATCATAAATATAGAAATAGAGGGAAAAAAAAAACCTTAGAGTTAGGAAAGTAGAAAAAAGGTTACTAAGTATAGGGATAAAATTATGGCTTAGACAGACATTTAGGGTACATTTAAGCTAAAGTCTGGGAAGTGAATAAAAATATTATCTTGTATTCAAGAGAAATCATAACAATAACTTTCAGTATGTCTTATGACTGTGTCTGGGATACAGAAATATCTCGTTTCTCCCTAATAGTCATGTTTACTTGAGTGAATATTTGGATGCTATTCCAGTTACTATGGCTGAGTAAATTACTCCAAAACTGAGTAGAATAAAAACAGCCATTTATCATGCTCACAGATTATGTGGGTCAGGCATTCAGACAGGGGACAGAAACGACCCTTGTGACTTCCAAGGCAGGGGACAATGCAGCTTTGGACTGGCTCTTTTTCTCAGCATGCCTGCCCTTAGAACCCCGTCAGCAACCAGCATCCACCACCAGACAAGCGGGCATTTTGGGCTTCCTCACAGCATGGTGGCTTCCCCAGATAAAGAGCCAGTTGGAAGCTGCAGTGCCTTGTGCCTTGGAAATCACACAATGTCATTTTTGGCTTCTATTCATTATGGCTGTTACTTACAAAGCCTCTTCCATCTGTGACTGGAAATATTACTGTGGCCATTGGTATAAAATATACTCTGCCACATATACCTGTCTTTTCCCTTAAGCATTATTCAAAGGTATCTTCCTGAGATCCCATGGCACCTTCACTTAAATAGTATATTGTTTCCTGGATCTGTGGCTGCCAGAATGCTCTGAAAATGAAAGAGCCCCAAGTACAGAAAGTGCCAACCCTCCAACAACACCTAAAAGTTACCTCTCCTGACTATCCCAAACCTTCATAATCATCCTCAATTCATGACCATGCCCCTACTTCATTGAGTACTACATGCTTTCTTCTTCTTATTATTATGTCTATCAAAACTCGCAACAACAACAACAGAAGTGTCTACTTTTCACCTCCTTATAATTCACAGCTACTCTCCTGAAATCTCTCTGACTTCCCCAGGATCAGATCCTACCAAAAATATTCAGGCTTTATTTTAAGGAAACTCTTCTCTCAGTATTTCATAGTGCTGACTGCCCCTTCCTGCTTCATATGCTATGACCTTGACTCTGAAATTCTATACCCTAGTCTGTCTTCTCTCTTTGCTCTCCTTCATTGCTGTCTGCTCCTTTGCCCACCATGTTGGCCTTTCCCCAGGTCCCATCCTTTGCTAAATATTCTTCTTCACCTTCATGCTTTTCCTGGGTAGTCTACTTTTTGTCCCTGATTTAACTCCAGTCAACCTTGGAAATCTTTATCTCTCATTTAGTGCTCTCTCGTAAACCCTTCCTGACCTGCCTAACTACCAATTGAGCATCTCTGCTTTCACTTGGAGATGGGCCGGAACATAAATACAGGGCATCTAAAACTGATTTCATCTCCCTGCCCCCTGTACCACTCCCCCATCACCATACCCATAACAGCTCATTTCTTTACCCTTAGGGAGGCTAAAAAGCTAAGGAATATCTGGATGTCTTACTTTCTTGTACCTTTTCTATCTAATAGATCACCAGTTTTGTGGACCATCTAAATATTTCCCACTTCCATGTTTTCTGTAAGCCTACACTCATGGCTCCCCTTCAGGCCCTCCTGGACTACAGTCTCTGCCATGCCTCTCTGTTTCCCACCTGCCTTCCATACTACCCAGTGTGATCTAAACAAAACCAAATTCAACCACATCATGTCTCTGCTCAGTGCCTGCTAAGGCCACAGGATCAAGTTCAAACTCCTCAACATCCCACAAAGCCCTCTGTGGTTTTGCTCTTGTCCAAATCTAGGGCCTTACCTCACACCACTTCCAGCCTCATATTTCATGCTGCAAAAACTTCAAGGTGCTTAGTTTCCTCCAAACAATGAGCTGTTTCTTACACTCATTCTTCTGCTCTAATTGTCTTCTCTACCAAGAGAGAGATTGAGGTCAATACCAATTCAGCAAGTGGGTGGTTGATACTGCTACTGCTTGAGCCTTGAAAAATAGAATAGAAGTACACAAAGGAAAGGTGTGGGGTAGCACAGAGTGCAGGGCAGGATGGGTGGATGTTTGTGACAATGGGTGACATTTAGTCAAACCACATTTTCTGCCATAGGCCATTAGCTTGTATGCTACTTCCATATTTTGGCTTGTGGTAGACCACAATTAGTATTGTGTGTCACATAACTTACAGAAACTTTAGTTTTCAAAAGAAAATTCATAGAAATATGTCATTCCAGAATATATAAACCTTCTTCTGACAAAGTTATCTCTTTTGATAGACATTTTTGGTTAATTCCCCAACATCCTTTCTATCCCAAGTGGTTAATCTTGAGACAGTGGTTCTCAAAGTATGATCCCCAGCCAGCTAAGTCAGCATCAGGTAGGAACTTATTAGAAATACAAATTCTTGAGCCCTACCTCAGACCTATTGAATCAGAAATTTGATGGGGTGGGGCCCAGCAACTTGTGTTGTAAAAAGCTCCTCCAGGTGATTCTGAGGTCATGCACAAGCCTGGGAACCACTGGTTTAAGACTGTCTCAATAATTCTATTCTCTTTGACGTTAACTGGTTTAAGAATTTGTAAGTTACCTAATTCTGGCTAGTGAGAAGTGACAGGAAATTGGTCAGGTTGGTAAGGAGCCTTCTGTGAAAAATGTCCTTGCTCCTAAGAAGGTTACTCAGAAAAGGATCCCTCCCGTACTTAATCTGGTTATTATCATGTTTGAATGTGACTCCTGGAACTGCATCAGCCTTCTTGGGACAATGGGACCATGAAAGATACCAGCTAATGGCAAAAACAGAAAGCACTTCAGTCCTGAAGGACTTCCAGAGCCATTGAATTAGCCAAATATAAATGGATGCATGTATTCATTTTATACACACACACACATATATATTTATACACACACATTTATTCATACCTAAAATTCTTCCTTTCTTTTTTTAGGTGACACTAAATGGTGATTATAATTACTTACCATGTTATTGAGGTTCTTTGAAACCATATGGAACCCAAATGTCACATTTATTTGCAGAATATAGTGGTCACACTTGACTTTAACAATCAAATACTGGTGCTCCAAACCCTTTTTTTTCTTTTTCCTGGAGGTACAGGACTTTCCAGGGCGTTCTTGCCCAAGCATCCTCAGGAATTCTTCAGGAATACCATGTTCCTCAGTCTGCTGTGGCTGTCACTTGTGTCCTCAGTCAGCTGCCAGCCTCTAGTCTGCCAGGCCACTTTCTGCAGGGCATCCCTTGTCATCCAGTAACAGAAGAGAATTATTATGCAGACACATGACTCTTGATGGAATTCATCCACCAGGTACTCTCAGAGGCTACTTCTAGAGGATGCTTCTCTCTCCCAGGCCCTGCAGGTCCCCATGTCACAGGGACAGCTTCACTCTCCCACCTGGGAACACATGGCCCCATTTGCCTCTCACTGAGGCTCTCAAAGAAGACTAAAGTCTTACTTGTCTAAGGGGAAGCAGAGTTCCAGAAATCCACCCACCAGGAAGATTAGCATTTACTTTATAATGCAGAGCACTTGGACTCCTTCTCAGTCCTTTCTGCCTCCTTTCCAGAATGGTTCTTACTTCTGAATAATCAAAGACCTGTTAAAGTACTTTTCTCAAGGACAAAGGAGCAATCTCTCCTCAAAGAGGAATTCAGACCTCACTTTAAAGTTCATTTCCCACTTTTTACATGGAGCTGAGTTTTTGCTGAATCAGCACTTTGCACAAGGATCAGGTGATCTCTTGGAGTTGGAGCAGGGGAAGTCCGCATGTAGCTAGGGATTCTGAGGATGAAGCCTCCTAGAAAGAAAGCAGCCCTGGAACTACCAAGCCAGGCCTTTCAGGAATAGTAATGCAATTAGACCTCAAAGTCTCTAGAACCAGAGGGTCCCTCAGGGTTTGAAAACTGATTCATCTCATCTCTTCTTCAGCAGACAGAAGTCACGCATCTCTATCCTAGCTGACTGTACAGCCACAAGCTGATCTGGTCTTATTCAGTCCCCTACTGCTAGTTGTCTGTCTCTTTCCATATTCCCCAGTTCAGATTTCTAGGAGAGAGAATTTCATCACAGTCTTTTGTGTTTGACCAGAGCTTTTTATACCAGATGACCTCACAGGTTATTGACCCCGATGGAATGACTCCCTCGGGTCAGGTGTTAACCCCAGGTCTAATCAGCTGTGCTGACGGCGTGGAAGGTGGAGGTGAGGGGCAGGGTCATGGGGTTAAACCACAAAGCCACTCCTCCTCAGGGAACAGGCTCGGGTTGCTCTTTATGTGGAGGTTGTGAGTGGGGCAGTTTCTGTGAGAAGGAGCCTGTGGGCCTGGCCAGGGCCTGACAGCAGTGTAAAAGTAGTACGATGCAGTCTTTTCTACAGGAAACACAAGGAAGGCTGACTTTTAATGACTGACATTCACATTTAACCTCATCAACCCGTCCTTTCTGGGCCTCATTTCTTCATCTGCATAATTAGAAAGCCCATCTTCATGATTTCCAGGACCTTCCACTCAAGGTGGACCTAAGTGTTACAAGTCCAGGCTTATATAATGTTTTGAACTCTGGTTAGGAGAAAAAACTCCACAAAATTAAGTGAAAGGTCCTCAAAGGGGCCCTGATTCAAGTTTGCTTAGTCTCGTATAGGTCCATCTCTTCTAATATCCTTAAATTCTATTGGTTTCTTCTTGGTCATTATTTTGAATCCTGCCTACCTCTTGTGCTCACAACATGAGGCCTTTATGAGGAACCTCATACATGATCTTTTGCTTCATTCCTCAAGTACACTGTGTTCTCTAACAGTCCCTAAATAGACTATAGGCAATTTAGTTGAAGAGGGTAAATTTGGTCCACTAACATTTCATAAATTTAAAAATGTAGTATTAGTATAACACTGAAACTAATTAGCATGATTTTTACAGAAGTCTCTTTACTTTCTAACCACATACAGTCTCCAACTTACAACAGATCACCTGAAAGATTTTTCAACTTTACAGTGATGCAAAAGCAATAGGCATTCAGTAGAAACCACATTTGAATTTTGATATTTCCCAGGCTCACAATACGTAGTATGATGTTCTCTCATGATGCTGGGCAGGGTAGCAGCCGCAGCTCTCATTCAGCCACGGGATCATAAGGGTTAACAACTGATCCAGGAGTTCCCGTCGTGGCGCAGTGGTTAACGAATCCGACTAGGAACCATGAGGTTGCGGGTTCGGTCCCTGCCCTTGCTCAGTGGGTTAACGATCTGGCGTTGCCGTGAGCTGTGGTGTAGGTTGCAGACGCGGCTCGGATCCCGAGTTGCTGTGGCTCTGGCGTAGGCCGGTGGCTATAGCTCCGATTCAACCCCTAGCCTGGGAACCTCCATATGCCGCGGGAGCGGCCCAAGAAATAGCAACAACAACAACAACAACAACAACAACAACAAAAAAGACAAAAAGACAAAAAAAAAAAAAAAAAAAAAAAAACAAACAACTGATCCAGTTAAAACCATTCTGTACCCATATAACCATTCTGTTTTTCACTTTCAGTTCAGTATTCAATAAATTATAGGAGATAGTTGACACTTGATTGTAGAATAGGGTATATGCTAGATGATTTTCCCAGTGATAGGCTAGTGTACGTGTTCTGAGCACATTTAAGGTAGGCTAGGCTGAGCCGTTAGGTTCTGTAGATTAGATGTATTAAATACATTGTCAACTTAAGATATTTTAAACCTAGCAATGAGTTTATCTAGATGTAACTCCATTGTAAGACAAGGAAGAGCTTGTATACATTCTTCAAGGTGCATCCATACCTCAAAGATGATAGTTTATCTCAGTTAATTCATCCTCAAGCTCCTGATATGTTGCAGCTTGTATTTGCTGAATTTTTCTTCATCATTACCATCATACACACTCTGTCTGCCTCATTACACACATAGATCAGTAACTCCAGGGAAATTCATGATAATATAAAATTTGAGACAAAAATATTGATGTATTAATTCACAATAACTTGATAAATAATTGTGAGTAGTTCTCAGGGAGGCAGGGTGGGTGAGAGGGGGTTGTGAACGTATATTTGCTAGACTTGGAAAAAGTTCTAAAAGGAAGTATGGCTATTGAAAAGCTGGATTTAACTGACTTATTGTGCATTGCCCAAGATGAAGTTTTGTCAAGTGGAGGCAAGAACAATTGTGGTTTTTTTCATGACATTTTCTCCATAATGTTCAATGGCATCCTGTTAAACTAACCAAGGGGGTTTTCCCCTCAGAAGAAGACAAAAAATGATACTTTATAGTATTAAGTTATTTGATTTTAGTAGCAAAAAAACAAGAGGAAAAAAATGAGAGAGGTACCATCACAAGTTGTTTGCCTCACATAGATTCCTAAAGAGCTCAGCTTCTCATTTCTAAGCTGGTAAAGTAGGGACCAGGCTTACTCAAGAAGCATAAACAATGATACAAATACCTTTATTATCATGACTTTACTCTTTCCCAACATCTAATGGAGAACACAATTGATGATATGCAGTATGGCACAACTTAAAACTATACTTAAATACTGCAATAGACTATAAAGAAAAGTTTTCTAGAGCCAGTGTAGCAAATCACTGGATCGGAATATACTTGCCACCATGCCCCAAGTGGACACAGCTCTCCAGCTTTTCAGTGTGAAATGCCAGTTAGTTGGCTGGTAAATTGACAATGGTCTTCAGTTATAAATCTCTCCATAGTGTTGGTTCATGCTCAGTTTGAATAGGAAGACATTGTTTTTTGCCCTTCTTTCTCTTTTAATATGATTGGCAAATGATAGACATATTTTTGGAAGAATTTAAAACATAGTTTTTTTGAATCATTTTTTTCATCTTTACCATCTTTATTGTTTTCACCCTTCCCACAGGTACATGCATTTTTTAAATGCCCACGTCTATGTTCCTAGCAAAATTGAACCAAATGTACAGAGTTCCCACATATCCTTCCCCCACCAAACATATAGCCTCCCCCACCATCAATATTTCACATCACATGTGATATAGTTGCTATAATCAATGGACCAACATTGACACTGTTAGCCAAAGTCTTTGTGTTATAGATTGTATGGTTTTAACAAATTTATAATGTCATATATTTACCATTATAGTATCATACAGAAGAGTGTCACTAAAGTCAAAAAAAAATCAAAGAACTGATAATAGAGAAATAAAACATAAATTGTAATGTAGTTCCCATACAAGTTATGAACCAAAATATCAGAGTTGAAACAAAATATATTAGTCTAATCAATAAATATAAATGGGCTTAACTCACCTATTAAAAGATTCTCCGCTAGACTCACCAAGAAAGACTCAAGTATATATCGTACGCAAAATAAAATTATTCAACAAAACTAAAAATAAAAGGATAAGCAAAATAAACAAAGCAAGTAGAAATAATAAGAAAACAGATGCAGCAATATCGATATTTTAAAAGGCCTTTTATATGAAAAAAGGACATATTTTAATGCTAAAAGCCACAATTCACAATGAAGATAAAAACATTTAAGGGGGAGTTCCCGCTGTGGCTCAGTGGTTAATGAATCCAACTAGGAACCATGAGGTTGCGGGTTGGAGCCCTGGCTTTGCTCAGTGGGTTAAGGATCTGGCGTTGCCATGAGCTGTGGTGCGGATTGCAGATGTGGCTCGGATCCCGCGTTGCTGTGGCTGTGGCGTAGGCCGGCAGCTACGGCTCCAATTGGACCCCTAGCCTGGGAACCTCCACATGCTGCGAGAGCAGCCCAAGAAATGGCAAAAAAAGGACAGAAAAAACAAACAAAAAAAAATTTAAGGGTATTTATGTATTAAATTATACAGAAGCAACTTTTATAAAGCAAAAATTACGATTTGCAAAGGAAACACAGAAAGAAACCCTTACTAATAGAAAAATTTAGCATAGTATTCTCAGTATAAGACAAATCTAGTAAAAAGTTGAAGATATCAAAGATTTAAACATAATCAATAAAGATCTATATCACAGTTTACACCTAGATAACATAAATGCACCTTTTTCTTAAGTGCACATGAAACATTCACCAAAAAATGCCCTATGTAAATTGAATTTCTTGGAAAATAATGAAAAATACCACATAGCAGAATTGTGGAATACATATGGAGAAATGATCAAAGGAATATTAGAGCCTTAAACACTTAATTAAAATCAAAGATGGCAATAAATAGTATAAAAAGCTGGAAAAGGAACAAGGAATAAACTAGAATAAGCAAAAGGAAGGAGATCATATAACATATTTCCTCTAACATATCATATTTCATATAACATAGAAATTAAGGCAGAGAACAGAAAAACAGTAAATCTAATGAATAAATTAATTATATAAGCCACTAGAAAACTCAAGAAAAACAATGGAGAATGCACACATACACAAAGAGAAATAATTATTGGACTCAAAAGAATTTAGAAATATAAAAATTGAATTGTAGGCCTCTCTGCAAATTTCAAAACCTAAGTGAAATGGATAATTTCCTAGAGAATTAGTTTAGCAAAATTGTTCTCATTAGATATAGCTTACACAGAAAAATTGCTTAGAAGAAATAGAAAAAGTTATCAAAGAACAACCCCCCAAGAAAACACCAGGCCCGGATGATTTTTACAGGGAAATTCTGCCAAACCTTCAAGGACCAAATAGTTCTATAAATGTTTCATAAATTGTTTAAGAGTATTGTGAATGAAGGAAATTTTTGAATTGTTTTTATTAGGCAAGTGTACTTTCAATAACTAAACCTGATAGATACAATACAAAGATTATAGACTGGTATCATTTATGAATATTAATGTAAAATTTCTAAATAAAATATTAGAGAATAATTTGATACCACATGGAGAAAATAATATGCCATGACCAGGTAGAATTTATTTCAGGAATGCAAGGATGGCTTAATATGGGGAAATCAATTAATTTAATATCCCTATTAATAGATCTGAAGAAGAAAATCATGCAATTTTTTTTAATAGATTCTGAAAACCTTTTACAATATTCAGCACTGATGCCTGATAAAGTCACTCAAAGAAAAAGAATTGATGGATATTTTCTGAAAAGACATGATCTTATGATCAAATATAAACATCATTAATCTTAAAGCCATCTTAATGGAGAAGCACTAGCGATATTTCTACTAAGATTAGAAGCAAAGTAAGATTACTAATTGTCTTGCCTCCATTCAACACTGTACTAGAAATATTGGCCCATACAAATAGATGTGAGAAACCAATTAGAGGCATAAGAATTGGAAAAGAAGCAGAACTTCTAATTGCAGATGATATAATTATGGACCTGGAAAAGCCCTAAAGAATCAATGGTAAAACCAAATAAAATAATAAGTGATTTCAGAAGTTGATAAAAGAATATACAAAAATAGAGAAAAACTCTATAATAGCAATAAAAAGATGAAATAATTAGAACAAATTTAACATGAAATGTGAAAATATTTATAAGGAGAATTGTAAAATATCTCTGAAAGATGTAAATAGACTTGACCAAATGGAGGATAAGAAACAATTTCTGTTTCAAATATATAATCACATTGAAGAAAGAGGGGGAAACAAACCCAAGTAGCTGTGAATGCAGTATTACGATAGTGTGTTCTCAGGCTGAAAACATAACTCTAATCAAATATTGAACTTTGGTTAGCAGACCTTTGTTTCTTCAGAAGCTCAGGTTAGCAATTCTGAAATCATTTTTTTGTACATTCTAGGATTGAGCAAATACGTTGTGGATAGTGGGAGTCAGGTTTTGTATTTTGTGAGAAGGAAGTTATAATCAGGGTAAAAGAAAAAAAACAGAATGAACCCTGCAGTATTGGATTGAAATTGGAGCTATAGGTGTGAATTTATGGGTTCTAATACATACATTCACATACATAGACACATACATACACATATACATATGTATGTAACTGGATAGAGAGCTGCATGGATATAATATGTATACATGTGTGGTGCACATGAGTGCACGTGTATATGCACATATTTGTTTGTCTGTGTGCATAAACATTCCCTAGTTCTGTCCTCTGAGGAAGGTCCTCTGTCCTGGAAGCAATTGCATCCCAGTAGCAGTGGGCCTACATAGAGCCAAGATCTTTGTTTCTATATACCCTGTTCTCCATTAAAAGGAATCAGGGCTCTGTGGAGAAATAGCTGAATTCCAAATTGGGGCAGGGAAAGAATTAGAACACCTTGTTATGCCCCAAAGTAAGAATGTGCTTAAAGAATGCAAGGACATTGCAGAATGACAAGGAACTAGCTTTAAGGGACTCCCATAGGACAAATCTGGTATAATTTAATCATTAAAATAAATGACTAATTTAAATAAATAATGTTAGTAAACTTGATGTTCTTGAGTAAAGTAAGGATCCATGAGCTACACTCTTATAAACAAACATGTAAACAGATAAATAAGGAAGAAGGGAAAGCTTTACTAGAAAGCTCGCTAATACATATAGAAGGAATGATGGACTTAGAAAATCCTCTTTTGCCAAGCCATCATAAAAATAATTGACGCAGGAGTTCCTGTCATGGCTCAGGGGTTAACGAACCCAACTAGCATCCATGAGGACATGCGTTCAATCCGTGGCCTCGCTCAGTGGGTTGAAGATCCCGTGTTGCCATGAGCTGGGGTGTAGGTTGCCAACGTGCCTCAGATCCCACATTGCTGTGGCTCTGGCATAGGCTGGTGGCTACAGCTCCGATTAGATACCTAGCCTGGGAACCTCCATGTGCCAGGGAGGGTGGCTAAAAAGGCAATAATAATAATAATAATAACTGATACAGTCAATCAAGAATTATCCATGAATACTAAAACTGAGAGATGAAAGTTTAAGAATAGGATGTTTACATTGTCTCCAAGCATATCCCTTTGGAGAAATTGGAGGAACACCACTCTAACAAAAAGATTAAAGTTAACATTGCTGTGAATGGGACTGACCAACAGTATGTGCCCCCTAACATGTTGCATAGGGAAAATACCAGAACCATGTTTGCAGTGTGCTGCCAGGGGTGCACAACCTTAATCTGGTCATGAGGACACATAGGACCATCCAAAAAGTGGGACATTCTGTGAAACACTAGGTCTGTACAAAGACAGACTCAGGAACCATCAGATTAAAGGAGACTGAAAAACCATGATGACTAAATGCTGTGTGTGATTTTAGATTTTCTTTTGCTATAAAAAATATTGTGACAATGGATAAAACCTCAATAAAGTTTTGTCAGTTAGATAATAATTACCTCAATGTTAATTTCCTGATTTCAATAATTATACTGTTTATCTAAGAGGACTCATTTTTAGGAAATACAAAGTGAAATATTGAGGAAACACAAAAGAACATTATGTCCACAACTGAAACAGTTGAGGAAAAAAATGTATATGTTAATGTGTATTTAGAAAAAGGAAAGACAGTGTCATAAATGTTGACGTTTTGAGAATCTAGGTGAAGTGTATCTAGGAGTACAAAGAGTTCTTGCAGCTTTTCTGGAAGTCTGAAATTATGTTTGATGACTTCATGGTTTGAACTTTAATACATTGCTTTATAATAATATTCAAATCAAGAAATTAAGTTTTGGTACATGGTGAAATGACACTGAAAAAAAGGTGACAGCAGAAGTTTATATTAATTCTACATATAATATGGTATTTATACTGTAACCATTACTGCAGTAGTTAACAATAGTGTGCCGGCATGAATCTTTGCAAATTAAGTGAAACCTGGTCTGTGTCTTTCAGATGTTACGATCTAGGGCTGGCTGATATCCATGATCTTATGCACCAAGATAGTGATTTTAGTCACTCTTGTATAAATTGGGGGTTAGGGAGGGCGGATGGGCAGCTATAATCCTGTTAGATTATTGGAGTTTATTATTATTGGAGCTTACTGGAGTCAGACAGTGGTTCCTCACATCTGCTGACTGCTCTGTAGCTATGGAATAAACAACTCTGATGGCCATTTAGTCATCCTCATACTGGAGTCAGGTCCCTGAGGAATGCCAGTGCAGTAACATTTTAGAAGCTAAATGTTTAACTTTCCAGACTGTCTGTGCAAAACAAAGCAAGGTTCACAGAAGCAAACTTCCTTGTTCAGTAAACACTTCAGCCCAGAAGAATTGAGAGATTGCACATGGAACTGTGAACTTTGCACTGTCAGACTTAGAAACTTCACAAACCAAAAATATTCTGTTGTTGATTCAAAAACCTAAAGTCTAATGATAAACTTAGTGTGGGTAAAACCTTTTAAATGATCGATTTAGTGCCTGCTCTGTCCCCCTACATGTGACTGAGTCAGGTTCAGTTGGTTGGAGCCTGGGAGGAGAAGCACCATGTCTCTGTAAGATTTTCTAAGACCTCTGAAGAAAAGTACTAAATAACCAGTTTTGATAGGTTTTAGGATCCTCCAGGGGGCACCAGAACATTCTACTGTAAGTGATCAATGTAGTTTCGTTAAGTCCAGGAAGGTTTACTATGTTACCTTGTTATAATTGATTCACCTACTGTAACTTTTTCAGTTCCAGTAACACCATTTTTTTTTTTTGGTACATTTGCTTCTCTTTTTCTTTCATACATTTGCTTTCAGAACAGTTATGAGTTTGTGGAATGTTTCTGCCTCTGAGGAGGCGGAGGAAGGAAAGAGATCATCTCTTGGACAAGCCCTTAGAAACTGGAGCCATGTCTCCTCAGGGTAAATATGAAAGCTTTCAGCCCACTCTGAGAGTAAGGATTTTCCAAATGTTCCTAATCTGGCTGGGGCGGGGGTGGGGGTGGGGGGGACTTGAGGAAACTGAGAATTCATTCACTTTCTCAGTTTAATGCTGTGTATAAGCCACCCTGTTATTATCATTATTAATAATGAACACAGTGAATGTCAAATAGGCACTTCATGGTAGATTTTTATATGAATTTTATGCACAAGTCAGGGGTTGCCTGGCTACTGCATAATATTACTCAGTTCTGGTCCAGGAGTACAAAATTCCAACAGACCTCCTGAGCCTGTCCCTCCAATTAGTGGCTACCTCATTACGAATAAAGAACCCTCATTACTGTGAGCCTTCAAGTGAAATAGGATCCCCTACCTCTTGAAATCCGCCTTTCTAAGTACAGACAGTTCCCAACTTACAAACAATCCACTTAAGAACCACCAAGGCATTCAGAGGCTGCCTAGCCTCCTGCAGCTGCTGCCCCGGGCCCCCTGTCCAGCCCCCGCCCCGGGCTCCTGATCAGCTCAAGGGAGCTCTGCCCTCCCTCCTGCAGAGCCAGCTGCCCACCTGCCCGCCAGACTGTGTGCTGGGGGTTCAGTGAGGCCTCAGCGCTATCGCTGGTTTTGTAGCTGAGCTCAGCTATGGGGTAAATAGGCTTTTGTGGCCTGACCTGGGAACCGAACCACGATTTAAAAAACAACAACAACAAAAAAAAAAGAAGAAGAAGAAGAAAAAAAAAATCCTGTCTCCATGGGAAAATGTATTGTTCATTCCCAACACGGAGCCAACAAACATTAGATAACTGTGGGAGCTGGCTCCAGGCTCCTAGCACGGGGAGGAGAAGGAAGGGTGGCCACAAGTTCTGGGTTCTGGGGACAACTCTAGCACTAACCCCTCCCTTCCCCCAGTGAGGCCTTGTAAGCCTTTTAACCTCTCTGCAAAACAGTAAAACAATAGGACTGGACTAATGAGCCATAAGCCTCCTTCTAGAGCTCTACCCTTGTTTCATTCATTCGTTCATTCAGTCAGTCACTCACTGGCATTTTACTTAAGGCACCCGCTTTGTGCCAGATTCTGGGCTAAGTGTTAGGAATACAGTCAAATAAGACGGATCCTAGGAACTCAGTGTTTAGCAGGGGAAACAAATGTCTAAGCAAATGCTTGTAACGTAACTATGCTGTGAGATGATCCCTGCATGTTATGAACACTCAGGAGGGTGGCATCTAAATCCATGAAGACCCCCTCAAAGAGGGACTGCCTCCCCTGTTTGCTCCTGCCTTGTCTCTCCTGCTTTAATTCTCTCCTCTGCTCAGTCAACCAAAGCTGGTTTACTGGCAAGCATGGCTTCTTCATCCACTGTTCTAACACTTCAGCTTGGTCCCCTGGCCTCTCCTGGGAGAGTCTTTCCCTCCTCCTCCCAACCCTGAGAGGTGGAATGTTGGGCACGGTCCTGCCAGAACCATAGGCTTGATTCCTATGAGTGCTGCCCTGAATGCTGCCTTCTTCCCTGCCCTGGTGAACCACAGCCTAAAAGGCTCCCTCTCCCCCTCCTCGGAGCCTTTCCTGCCCTGACCTCTTGCATTGCCATCCCTGTGGTAGTCTCACATTTAAAACAAATTCTTCACCCCCAAAATGGTTCTTAAGGCCCAGCACCTCCTGCCTGCCCCCCCACCACCCGCCCGTATTTATAATCCCTGATCTGCTTCTGCTGAACATCCCTGGGAGGCTACACCCTTAACCACACACTCACTATTAAAAATAGTACCAAGGAAGGTGATTCCAAAAGGTGATATAATATGGTGGTTTGGGTTAGAATCTTGACTCTGTGCCTTGGTATCTGACATTATGAAATTATGTCATCATGAAAGTTCCTGAGCAAGGAAGTAACTGTGGTAAAAGTATTTGGAGGGGAAGATTACTTTGGTAGCTCTGTGTAGGCTGCTACACGAATGAAAAGGAAGAAATAGATGAGAGGTTTCCAGGGTAGAACTGACGAGACTTAGAAACCAAATAAACATGTCACTGTGTGTTATGAAATCGTGACAACCTTTTTTATACTCTCTTATACCTGAATATCTGTTATTTAGAAATATTAGAAGAGTTAGGCATTCTATTTATGTTGTACCTATGACAACAGTTTGATAATTAAAACAGGAAATGATGCCTCAAAAACTTTTCTTTTCATATAAATAACAAACCCTCCCAGGAAAGTTTTAGACAATAGTCATCCGATCCCAATTCCGTCAGGTTCCATTAGGATGTCTAAAATATAAGAAACTGCCTGGCAGCGTGATGAGGGATGCAGTTTCCAACCTGACTCTCCTAGGTTCTATCTGGGGCCCCACCACTTAATAGCAGTATAATCTTGGGCAGGTCTCTTAATTTCTAGTGCCTCAGTGTCTTTATCTGAAAATGGGGAAAATACTATTAATTGTATTAATCTCATAAGATTCTTATGAGGATTAAATCTATAATATTTGTATATATTGGCAAAGAACTTAGAATCCAGTCCATATTGAGCATGACACAAGCATTCATCATTGCCTGCTTTTAAGTATTCTTAAAATAAAAGAAATACAAAAAAAACCCCGCAGAACCCATATGTTATATTAAGGCATTGAGTGGCTTGTCATTTGAGAGATGGAGAGAGGATTACTGAAATAATAACTCAATTCTAACTGCTTGTCTTGTTTCCCCAGTCACATGTTGAGGTAAGAGAGCCCATCAAACTGAATGCCTTATGTCTAGAGTGAATTGATGTCACTTCCCCCGACCCACCCCTTTTCCTCACCTTCTTGTTTTTTGTTGACATAGGCTTGAAATATTAACTTCAGGTTTGACTTCTCCCTTTCCCTGTTAGACACATTTATTTGGTTTCAAAGTCTCATCATTTCCAGAAATCTCTCTCTCATCCATTCCCCCCATCTCCATTCTTGCAGCAGCCTCCGCAGTAGTGGCAAAGTAATCTTCCCAAACACCCTCTCGATGGTGTGGTCACTTGGCTGATCAGGACTTTCAGCAGCTCCTTTGCTTAAGAAGCAGAGCCCTCAGCCTGTCATGAGGGACCCATCGCTGAACAAATCCATCCCATTTTCCATCCCTATTTCCAATACTCATCTTCCCAACAGCCTGTTTTCCAGGCTGACCACATGCATGGTGTGTCTGGTGTGGTCCCCTTTAAATCTGTTGTCCCACCTTAACTATGAATGATGTCCCCTTTCACTTGCAAAATCCCCTATTTGGACGGTAAATTATGTGGTCACCCTATTGCTATCCCCTTAGCCAAACTAAGTATCCCATAATTCCCTGCCTCCTCCCCCTACTCCTTTCATCTGGAATGTCCTTCCCTTGACCTGTGCTTACCCAAAAGCTTCTTTTTTAAAAACCAACTTATATGTGCTTTGTTTACTTTTTAATCTCCCAGGGCATTTTGCACCCACTCTCTTGCCACCTAACACTTTCTACTTTGTATCATGATTTTTCGTATGATAGTGTAACTTTGCTTCCAGCCTGAAGTTCTTGAAGAAAGAAGCCATGTCTGATTAGCACAGAATTTTCTACAACATTGAACACAGGGTTTTCCATGCTTGGAAGAATAACAAACTCTAGTTCCCAAGTGCTTACAATGCTCCAAGCACTGTATGTTTGATGTCCCTACACTGCAGATCCCATCTTGGACATTTCCTCATTTAATCCCTACAGTAGGCCTGAAAGGTACCATGTCTCTGTTTACTAATTTGGAAATTGAGGCTACGGTTAAATGACCTTGTTCCAGGTCACAGAGACAGTAAGTCTAAGTGCAAATATTTGAACCCAGATTTTTCTGACTTCAAAGAGTATGCTATTAACCTTTCCACTCCAGGAGGCTGGTTCTCAAACTTTAGCATGAACGCAATCAATCACTTGGAAAACTCGTTAAAACATATGGCTGAGCCCCATCTTGCTTTCTGATTCAGTAGGTCTGGGTAGGACCCAAGCCTTGCAGGACATTTGGGTCTGTCCAAAATCTCTATTGAGACATTTGGTCCATGCCAAAAGGTCCTTGATATTAGTTCCTGTCCAAAATATCCAGTGAGACTTTTGAGCCATGATTCATTAAATAATACAAATATTTAACTTTCTTAAAATGGCACTTAACATTATTTTTATTGTAATTCATGATCAATTTTGGACTTCATATTTATTCTTATTCTTCCTTGTCATGAAGTTTAGTATGGTTACTTTTCTTTAAAATATATTTTGTTGAAGTATAGTTGATTTACAGTGTTATTTTAATTTCTGCTATACATATATACACAGCACAGTGATTCAGTTTTATGCATTCTTTTTCATATTCTTTTCCATTACGGTTTATCACAGGATATCAAATATTGCTCCCTGTGCTATACAGTAGGACTTTGTTGTTTATCCACTCGCTATATAATAGTTTGATTCTGGCAGGCTTACAGTTAAATCAAGTTTGGTTATATGCATTTGGTTTTATCCATATTATAGTAAGGTTGGTGGTTGTATTTGAGCATGTTCATCAAGAACTTGGGTGATAGCTTGTTCATTTTTTTGCTATTTATCTTTGAACACCTCAATAAATCTCCAAATTGAATGATTACGCACTACTGTCAGCTTTTGAAATTCCCCGTGCTGGCCTTTCACTGCATTGTTCATCCTATGATCTCGTTCAGTACTGAGGTATAAACATTCCCAAGTTTCTGGTGGAAATCTTGGAATTCCTGATCTTCTTCTGCCTCTGCCCATCCTTCCATAGACATACACTCTCTCAACATAGTCCATTAGGTCATCTAAATTTTCTTTTACATTCTCCATAATGTGCCCAAAAGTTTCATTTACATTTTTTGAAGGCACAGATGCTGCACACTTACAGATGTTACTTTTTGTTGTCACATACTCACATGTTAGATCCAAAGAAGATATTTTTCATGAGTGTGAAAAGTGAAACGTGTTCTTTTACTTGTGCATTTGATAAAAGTAGTCAAATTGCATTCATATTTGCAATTTTGAAGTCCATCATGCATAACAAAGGGTTAATATCAAGATTTCCTTGAAAATGCAAGTACTTTCATGTATACATACATATAAACACACATAATTATATATATAAATATATATACACATGTGTTTTCTTGCCTTTTCCTTGTTAGTGCATAAATCAACAGCATCATACAACCCAGTACTACACTGCACAGTAAATAACTGAGTGAATAATGTTGGTGCCATCTTGAAGGTGATATCACTGAAGGTTATGGTACTGGCACTTAAATATCAAATACTATCATAAGTTGTATAAATAACATTCATTCATCATCTTGAGCACCGGGATTGTGTGTAAGAAATGATTCTCCACATCTGGTAACTTTATACTCCTCTGGAATTTCAATCCATGCAATGAAGTTAAGTTTGGAGGTCAATATCCATTTTAAGTTATATTGACTTTGCCTTTTTTATTAATATCTTTCTGGTAGCTTTAATAGGAGCTCATCACTGTGATTATCACAGAGAATTCTTCAAAGTATCTGCAATAGTGTTGCATTTGGTTCTTCTGTGTATCATTTTAACCCATTCAGGGTTTCCCTTACTTCCCCTTAAACACCAAAGTTGTGCTGACGTTTTTCTGTCCCATCTTGAATGATTATGTTATCCAAATCCTGACCACTTGCACATGGGGCACTGCAGCTTCTCCTCTCCTCACAGTGGCAGTACCTTTTACTCCTAGCTCTGTTAAAGGAATGGAAAGGTAACAGAAGCCATTATCATAGAGCACTGGCTTTTCTCTTGAGAGTATAATATTTCTGCCATATTCTGCTGAGAATTTTCAAATGCAGATGTCATATTGCCAAGCAGTAGAAGAAGGTTTTGTAGACGTCTGAGCAGTGGCTATTGGTTTAATGAGAGGGGAAACCTTACCAGTGTCTTTAGAATTCAACACCTAGTTCATCTGGGCTAGATCAGCCAGTAGATAGGCACCAGCCCAGGGTGTGGTGGTCCACACTAATTGGTGGGTGAGTGTGGGAGTCACACCCACCAAAACATCTTGCAGTAGTGGCAGATGCTTCTTGCTATCTACCAAGATCATACCGCTATATGACATCAATTCCAGGGAAACATTTCTTGTTAATCGTGGAACATAGGATAGTTGTGGAGTGGAGGGTAGTTAAACACCCTCACAGTGGCTGTTATACCCGACCACTATGTGATAGGAGAGCAACATCCATTCTCATTCCTTCCTAATGAGCAAGACACTCTGTAAAGTGTTTACATTGACACATCTGATCCTCATTTTACATAGCAGCTTGAGCAATTTCCTTTCTTCAAATCCAACCTTGTAGGACTCTGCCACATCCAAACAAATGCCCACTGACATATTAATGAACCACGCATCACAAGATCCCACCTCAGTTTCTCCTGTGCATTTCTCTAATTGTAGGACTCTGCCTCAGTACACATAGTTAATACATATTCTACTCTTTTGCAAAATTCAAACCTTGATCCCATGTGCCATTCATGCTAGGCTACCAAAGCAAGAAGAATTATAACTGGCATTACAGCCACAAGACAATTAATGGACAAAAAAGTGATAGCATTTTTTGTGTATTATTCCTATAAACTAAAAGCATAAACAAACATTACAGGCTGTTTGAACCCAAGGACATTTTCTAAGCATGAACATTTTTGAGAGGAACAAGTAACATGGACCATTTGGCATGGACCAAATAAGCTCATGAATGCTTTTAAGATCCAAATGTCAAGGACCTTTTGGTGATGACCAAATGTCTCAATGCATGTTTTGGACAGGACCAAATGCCCACTAATTAAGCCCAAGAATTACATTTTTAACAAGCTCCTGTGTGGCACTGATATTGGTGGTCCAAGAAGCACATTTTGAGAAACACTAAGCATCATCATTCATCAATGAATAAATGGATACATGATGAATCATTTGACTTAAAGTTTCATAAGTCTGTTCTGTACTTTGTACATAAGGTACATTCATATATTCCGTTATAATTCTTAAAAGATTAGGGTTAAAATTGAGTTTTAACCCGATCATTTGTTTGTTTGGTTTTATTATGGCCACACTTGCAGCATATGAAAGTTCCTGGGCCAAGGATTGAATCCAAGCTGCAACTGTGAATTATGCCACAGCTATGGCAACACTGGATCTTTTAATCCACTGTGCCAGGCCCAGGATCAAACCCTCACCTCCACAGTGACCCAAGCTGCTGCAGGCAGGTTCTTAAGCCACTGTGCCACAGAAGGAACTCCTAAATACCAGTTTTAAATATCTCCTAGTATTTTTTTAAATTTGATTTTGAGCTGACTTTTTTTTTTTTTTTAACCAGAAGGACAGGAGTATTTTCATTTATCTCTTTTATTCTTTTCATTTTCTTTCCTATATTAAAAATATTTAGTTCAAAATAATATTAAAGATTGTTTTTATATCTCTCCCCTCTCCCTCCAAGCTAACTTTATCTTCTCTGTACTCCTGGCTATATGTTTAATACGTGGTAGGTATTTATTCCACAGTAGGTCATTAGGTTTTATTTCAAGTCTGAATTATTTCTCCAAACCTAAATGTATTCTAAAGGGATTATATATTAGCCTGGAAAGAGAGAAAACTATCTTGTGATTTTTGTATTGTGAAGTATCCTCAAGTAGCATGATTAAAGCAGATTTCCTCTTTTTTTTTTTTCTGCTTTCTTCTACCTTTTAACAAAACTAGCCATGATATGAGTTCATCTGTTATTTCAGAGTAAAGAATGGGTCCCTTTCACCATTGAGCATGTAGCATCTTACTGATAAAAGGTACAGCTGGAGCTCAGGGCACTGAGCTTGCCCCTTTTCTAGTCCTCTTGGAGCCTAGAAATGGCACCAGGCCCTAATGGACAGGCAGACCTCAGAGATACTTCAAGTTGGGTTCCAGATCACCCCTGTAAAGCAGATATCGAAGATCCCAGTAAAGTGAATCAGATGAATTTTTTTGGTTTCCAAGTGCATATAAAAGATACATTTATGCTACACTCTAGCCTATTAAGTATGCAGTAGCATTCTGTCTGAAGAAACAGTGTGCGTATCTTAAACAAAAAATACTTTATTGCTAAAAAATGTTATAATTTGCTTTTACCAAATCGCAGTAGTGTCTTCAAAGACCACCAGCCACAGATCACCATAACAAATATAATAATGGTGAAAAAATCTGAAATGTTGTGAGAATTACCAACGTGCACTCAACACAGGACCTTACACATAACTTCTAATAACAGCATTAAGCATCACAGTTTTATAGAAAGATTTGATATACATTCTCTCTGTTATTTATCTGATTACTTATAGCAGAATCTCAGAAATGTCAAATGACTTGCCCAGCACTATAAAGCTAGGAGGTTTCTGATCCATGCGCAGAGCTCAGGCCTTCCAGTCTCAGATGGGATGCTCTTTCCACCTCTCCACACTTTCCAGGAGTTTTTAATAACTATTTGTTAACCGAATACATGGAATGGTACCCAAACTACTGCCCTGTGCAAACTCCAACCCCCCACACATCAGTATGTGTGTATCTTTGGTGGAATTGTATTCTGTTGCAGCTGTGCTGTGCAAGCTGCAGGATCATACCACAGCTATAGATGGGGGTGGTAGAGGCTTTCAGGAAACAAATGTATGGGCTGGAGGGTTTTCAGAATGATGTTCAACAGTCAAGATACACTCTTTGCTTTCTTGGGTAAAGACTTAGGAGCACAGATTTAGGTTCAGTCTCTGATGGCTGCCAAACTCACCTCCCCTAATCCCCATAGGAGACTAAGAGCTGAGAAAGCAAATTCAACCTTGTAAATCAGTCTTTTAAGTGGTAGCTTTCTTCTCTTTTCTCTGTTTCCCCATTCAAGGCTTTAGGAAAGCTGTGGTTAGAGGGTCTAGTCTGGTCTTCATTGTACAGTAGAAAATTAGGGAAATGTCACTGCAGGTCTCTGTACATGCTGCTGTTGTTACTGGGGGGCTGTGTCCTGAAGACAGGAGTGGTGATGGAGGCCTGGACAAAGCATCCAGGCATATCATTTCCCATGTGGGGATGCTTGCTTACACTGCCAACCTTGGAGTGAAGTGGGTTTTCTTATACAAAGAGCTACATGACACAAAAGTGAAAAAATTAAAAAACTATAAAACATCAAAAATTTAGGATTTATCCTATTTTTTAAAAATGTTTTAAAGATAAAACATTTTTAAAAACTAGGATAAATGCTGAATGTTAGAGTCACTGGCTATTCTGGAAGAATGGTCTTCTTTCAAGGTAATCCCTTAATTCATTTTTTTATTTATGTTTTACCAGCAATAAAAATCAGGAAGCACTACAACATCTGTAAGTGAACAACCAGAATTTCAGGGGTAATGAGCATTTTGTTATCTGATTCCACTTGGGTACAGCCCAGTGGTTAATCTCTACTGACTCTGGTTTTCCAGGAGGAAAAGAGTCCTATTCTTCTGCTCTGTCCACATTTCATAGTAATTCCTTCAAGTATTTATCAAACAATTAATATATACTGGGTACTGTACAAGGCTGTGAAGATACAATTGTGAAAAAGGCCATTGCCGCCCTTGTCTACATAGAATTCATATTGTAGTAGAGTCATACTGTAGAAGACATTAGTCAAGCAATCAAAATGCAGAGTCCAGGACTAGGATAGAGGATCTAAAGGGTTTTGTTAGCAGGGATGCCTAATTCTGCCTGATGGGTCAGGATAAGCTTCTTAATGACGTTATGATTTAAGCTGAAGACTGTGAGGGCATAGTTAGTAGCCAGGTGACAAGGGAAAGGAGAGGCAAGGGTTTTCCCCATGGCGCTGTAGGATGTGTGAGGAAGGGAACAGCCCAGCCAAAGAAACAAGAATTTGACTGCAGCATTAAGTTTTTCTAGCATAAGCTGTGCAAGTAGCTGGCAGTAACTTTAGGTAACAGAGAAGTGGGTTCAAAGAACATTGCTTCAGTAATAATTATGCTCAGGTATGTTCAGCTCTCAGAAAATCAGAGGACTTTAACATTAATCTTCTACATAGTCTTCATTTTATTTACATAGTTATTTTGCATTTGAGGTGTGCTCTTTTTGCCTCTTAAGCAAGGTGATGTGAATAACAATAGTGCTTCACATTTCTTAATTAAGCACTAGCTTTATTTTCTTAGCCATATTTAAAAACTGAAAATGACAAACACCTAAGAACACATCTAACCAAAGACATTCAAGACTACTCTATTAAAAACTACAAGACATCCCTTAGAAAAGTTAAAGCAGACTTAAGGGAGGAACATGTCATATTTGTGGATTGAAAAACATCACATTGTAGATATCATTACTGTCCAAATTGATTTATAGATTAAATACAACACTAGTTCCAATTCCAATAGGAAATTTGCAGAGTGATTATAAACTTATACAGAAAAACAAAAGACATAGAATAGCCAAGATAATCTTAAAAAACAAGAACAAATCTGGAAGACATATTTCTAGATGTCAGGACTTATTATAAAGCTACAATAGCCAAGATAAAAGAGGCCCCAAAGAATCTCCCAGCAGTATTATTGTTTTCAGATTTACTCCACCATACTTAGCATCCTCTCTCCAACCATGGTTGCTGTAAAACATTTCTTTAAGAAAGACAAATACCATGTGATATCACATATCTGGAATCTAATATATGGCACAAATGAACCTTTCCACAGAAAAGAAAATCATGGACTTGGAGAATAGACTTGTGCTTTCCAAGGGGGAGGGGGAGGGAGTAGGATGGATTGGTAACTTGGGGTTAATAGATGCAGACTATTGCCTTTGGAATGGATTAACAATAATAACCTGCTGTATAGCACTGGGAACTATGTCTAGTCACTTATGATGGAGCCTGATAATGTGAGAAAAAAAGAATCTATACATGTATGTGTAATTAGGTCACCATGCTGTACAGTAGAAAATTGACAGAACACTAAACCAGCTATAATGGAAAAAATAAAAATTATTATATAAAAGTATTCGGTGGCATTAAAATGAACTTTCAAACACTTTAGTAATCACTGATATTATTGATGCTATTGTTGTTGATGATCAAAATAGTAATGGAAATCACAAATCTTTGGATAGCAGACAGTTGTCTATGAGACTAGTAGATTTTAGCCTGCTTTCCAGCATTGTATCTAGCATCTTGTCATTCAACAAGCCTCCTATTAAAGCCATGTGTCAATGGGTAGAATGGTCTAGCTAGGCTATAGTACAAAGAGACACCCCAAATTCCATAATTCCATGGCTTAAGCCAATAGAAGGTGTTTTTTGTTTTGTTTTGTTTTTGGTCTTCTTTTGTTTGTTTTTGCTCACTAAATACTACTTGGCAGGTGTACAGATTGGTGGAATGGCTCTTCCTCCAAGAAGTCATTTGGAGACCAGACTGACAGCAGCTTTGCAGTCCTTTAACAACCTCCAGTCCCGAGACGTGGACCTCCCAGCCATCCTGAAAGGAAACAGCCTACCAAAGCACATGTAGAGAGGGTTTAGGCCTGCAAATGGTGCATGTTACTTGAACTCATATTCTGCTAGAGAGAACTTTGTCCCATGGCCACACCTATTTTTATGGGAGACTGGAAACTGTACAAGGGCAAATGAAATTTTAGAGACAGCTAGCAGCCTCAGCCACAAGATCATTTGCCCATCAAACTGAAAATCTGAAATGCTCTCCAACCCTTAAGGACAAATCCTTAAGGCCACTAATCCTTGACACAAATGTTAATGAATTAAGTGTGTACAAAGGACAGAAAACCTAAGTTTTCCGGAACAGCTGATCTAGAGTAAGTTGGAATGAGGTGATTTCCAGTAGGAAGGAGCAAAGAAGTGCTACAGAAATATGTCAAATCTCAACACAGAAAGCATTTTAAAGATTTAGACTAATGATGGAGGTCCTGTCGTAGTGCAGTGGAAATGAATCCAACTATGAACCATGAGGGTGTGGGTTCAATCCCTGACCCTGCTCCGTGGGTTAAGGATCCAGTGTTGCCATGAGCTGTGATGTAGGTCGCAGATGTGGCTCGGATCTGGCATTGCTATGATTATGGTGTAGGCTGGCAGCTGTGGCTCCGATTATATCCCTAGCCTGGGAACCTCCATGTGCCTCAGGTGCAGCCCTAAAAAGCCAAAAAAAAAAAAAAAGATTTAGACTAATGGGAAATTAAAGGAGCTGGACCACCTGCCTTCTTGGCATACAGTTACTATCGCAGTGTCTTCTTAAACACACACCCCCCCCCAAGTGAGACAATGTCAGCTATCAGACTATAAAAGTGGAAACTATAGACCCAAAAGCCTATGATAGTGTATATTACTATGCACCAGGTTAAAAACTATTTATTTGGCTAGCATTTGAGCTTTTACTATCGTGTCAGTTCTGGGGTAACGAAATCAAGATATGGTCCTCCCATAAGCTCCCTGGAGAATATAGAAGAGGGTAGTCAATTAAAATGACAGTGACTGTGATAAAGTGACCTATGAGATGATATATACTTTTAAGTATATATATATTTCTAAGTGTTTAATAAGGTGCTGAAAGCGCCTCAAGAGCATCTAGAGTCAGACTTGGGGATCGAAGTGTGCTTCCCAGAAGAGGTGGCACAAGCTGGATTTTGAAGGGCCAGGAAATGAGAAGAAATATGACATGAATGGTAACAACATGTGAAAAGGAACCGGGTGAAACCACTTTATGAGTTGAGAGATCATGCTGGAGGAAAGGAGCGAGTTGGAAGATTTGCTGGAGAAAAGAAAGAGGGAGAGAGAGGCTGAAGATGACAGTAAATAAAAGAGGAGGGGCAAGTCACAAAGTGGGTGTGTGCAAGTTACAGAGCTTGGGCTCACCCTCCACATTCTGGGGAACCAGTGAAGGTACTGTTCATGATGAGTCAGTCTTTCCAGATTCCCCTAAACTTCCAGGTCCACCATATTTTGGAACTTGAGGGCAGCAAAATGCATCCATAAGGGGAAAGTTCCCATCTTTTTCCTCATTCAGTTTATCCAGGACTTATAGCAGAGTGAATTAACACAGCCCCTTAAACTAGGTAATTCTCAGCAAATCAGTTTACCTGTTAATTTAGGAGTTGATTTGTGTCTGTGAGTTATGATTACTTGTAGTGAATGACCATCAATAAACATGATAAAAAATATACTGTAATGTAAAGTACAAGAAGGTTTAGCTTGGGCAGCCAAGACCCACAGCAAACTTCCCAGCCTTTTATAAGATACATAGACTCTTTTACTAAAAAAGAGTAGTAAAAAGAAAAGGAGTAATGTCATATGTTTAAAACCTCAATATAGTACAGGAAATACCAATAGGATAAAGATACAATATAGTAGACTTTTACTATTGTAAATGTCCTTCTCTGATTAGTGTCTGTGTGCTTCTCAGATTAGAGAGAAATTGATAAATCAGGTGCCCTGCGCTCAGTCTTGTGACCCAAGTTAATACTTCCACTAATGACCTGAAAGAGGAAGTGAACCCAGTTGGTTAAATTTTCTGATGACAGAATTGCTTTCTTAAGTTAAAAACAGAAAACAGAAAAAAAATTTTTTCACCAGCTGAGCAAACATAAGACTCTTGGGGCAGTGTGAGAGTTAACTAATTTAATCTGAATGATATCTGTGTATTATAAACTACATGATTGTGAATCATTTGAACCATATTTATTTCAGTTTGCCAAAGGCTTGAGAATAAAAGACCTTTCAGTTTTTGACCTACATAAACAAATGTATTGCAGAGTGAGTAATGGTTTGTATTTTAAAACAAGAAGCCAGTGCTAGAAACTTTTAGCATGTTAGACTACTCTAATGCAAGGAGTGGACAAGGTGACAAGAAGAAAAGAGTAGTAGATGAAGCACCGACATCCACATTTGGGGTGACGCAGAGTTAATCTCACCAGTTTGAGATTTGCTACCATTGGGAAAGCAGAGCGAGTCTGTGAAATGAGCGTGGACTTTCACATCCTGTCCCTCCCCTGCCAGCCAAGTAAGTTTGGGTGAGTTACCTAATGGTTCTGAAAACCAGCTTCCTTCTCTGTGAAAGAGAAACAAAACGATGGTGTAGGAGTATTGCAAGAGTCAAGTGAGAGTATGTGCATGTGTGTGTACCTAATCAGTAAGCCGTGGTGACGGTGGTTGAGGAAGAAGGACAGTGTCTGGGAAAGTTGAACAGTAGTGCAGCAAGCAGAGAGCTTGTTGTGTACAACACAGTGGGAGGGCAAGACCTGCTTGTTCACTCCTTCTGGTGTCCTCTCTTCCTTCATTTAATGTTTAGTATACCTGCTGCCTGGAGGCCTGTAGGCTCAGCCACATCAAACTGAATAGTGTATTTCCACCCTCCTGAAGCTTATAGTCAGAGGGTAGCTGGGCTTTCAGGGGAGCGGGGAGCACCCATTGTACTTCTGCGTCCTAAGCCAGTTTGCAAAGTGCCTTGATTATAGAGAGGAGGAAGCAGCTAACTCAGCTGAGGAGCCACACAGGAAAAGGTTCTCAAAGGAGAAAACCTTTGAGTGGAAACTGTGAAATGTAAGTAAGTGTTACCATGTGAACAACAAGGGGAGGGGGAGCTTTCCAGGCAGAGGAAACTTGCGGAAGTGTGGAGGTAGGTTTGGCCTGGTGTAGCTGGAGAATGGCAGCGCAGTGTGCCCAGGCCATATGGTGTCTGGGAGGTGATGTGGGGAGAGGAGGCGAATGGGCTGCAGACAGCAGGCAGGGTGTAGGTGTGGAGTTTGTATTTCACATGAGAGGAGACAACATCGAACCCAGGCCAGGTCCTGGCCTTTCCACTTACTGGCTCCTTGGTTTTAGGCAAATTAGCTTGTACCTCAGTTTTTTCTTCTATGCAAAGGAGGATAATTTTGCCCACCTTGAAAAACTACAGTATGAAGCATTTGTAAAACGCTGCTCTCCAGAAGTGTTCATACCTTTTTCTTCTCCTCACTCAACTCTGGTGAAACTTCTCCTCACTCAACTCATATTTATTTCATGACTAGGTGAAATAAACAAAAGAGAGTTAAAACTCTCTTCCCTGGAGATTTGAAAGAATGTGTTATGGACCCCTACTTCTGAATTCTCACTGAGATAACTATTTGATAAAGGTATTCATCTGGTACAATACTTAATACATTCCTAGAAAATCACCCCAAGGCATTGGTGTGCTCCACTCTCTTAGGTGACTTTTATACTTATGATCAGAACACGTTATAAACTTGAACTTCTGGAGAGAAGAGTAAGGAAGAAATTGGCTTTTTTTTTTCATTAGTATCTTAAAATGAATTTCTGAATCAAGGTTGAATGCCATGTTCATATAGATAAGTTGAGATTATGTCAGCTACATGTGTGCCTGTCCTGATTACACAGGTAGATCCAAAATCATTGTCTTGAGTAAGTTTTATTAATTCATGTAAAGGTCATGCTAGCTGAAAGATTCAATTTTATCTATAATTTCAGGAATAATATAGTTGAAAACCCTTAAAATTATTGCTGCTTATTATTGCTGAATTGTTAAAGTTCAAAATGCATGTTTAGGAGGAAATGAAGTAAGATGACAACCAACCACATCTTCCTTGTTTTTGGCAAAATTCTGATATTTAATCATCACAGCTGCGATATTACACATGTACAGATCTTCCTCAGCTTATATTGGGGCTACATCCCAATTAAATCATCGTAAGTTGAAAATGCATTTAATACATCTGACCTATCAGACATCATAGCTTAGCCTAGCCTAGCCTTAGATGGAACTAAAGCATATAACTAAAGAGAGTGGCCACAGTTCCTCGAACAAGCTTTTGTTGCTTGCACTGACCATTCCTTCTGCTCAGAGTCCTCTCCCCTTTCCCCCCACCATATGCGCATGGTTTGCTTCTTCACTTCTTCCAAGTCTCTGCACCAAGATTACCTTCTCAAGAAGCTTTCACCAGATTATTCCATTTAAAACAGACTTCTCTACCACCCTCCCAAGCCCTGCAAATATATCTTTCCTATGATGTTTTTATCTGACAAGCAGTACGTTTACTTTTTTGTTTATTGTCTAATTTTACCCACTAGAATGTAACCATCATGAATACAGAGACTTTGCCTATCCTTAGCACCTAGAACTGTAGGTGCTCAGTAATATTTCTTGGTAGAAAAGAAGGGACTTAAGAAAGTAAGAATGGTGCCAAGAAGGTTAAAATTTGGCATGACTTAGGTTTGTGAAACATTCTAATAACAACACAACTATTGTGAGTATGAAGCTAGGTCTACTATTGGGAACAGGTGGCTTAGTATATTATATATTTCTTCTTCATTAATAAATTTGAGTAGTTCAATAATGAGTAACTTTCCTTCATCAACTACCAAGTCAGTACAGTTTGATAGGAAAGGCAGGATAAATGTTTGATTCTTTGTCAAAATATTGAGTTGGTTCATTGGCACTATCTGCAAGTTGCCCAATGAGGGGTTTTGGTTTTCAATTAATTTATTCATTTCCTTGTTTTTAAATATCATCATGAACTCAGAAAGTTGAATATATTTGATGCATTTTAATTGTTATGATGTTACTTTATTGATGCTCGAATTGTCTCATTTTTTGGCTAGTGAGAGTCTCTTCAGATTGATTCCTGAACACTTTTGATATGGACCTCATAGTGGTCTTCCTTGCTGTCTTGTACAACAGAATATTTCAGGGTCATCTTATATGTTTTTGTCCCTAACTCTAGAATCATCTGAGTTCTAGGAACCCTGATTCCTTTAAGAGAGATATGGTAGTTAGAGGCCATGACTGGGTGCTAGAGTTGCTCATTGCTTCTGAGATAGCCACTATTTTTAGACCTTCACTATGAACAGAGCTAGAAAATAATTTGGGGGTGACTTAATCTTAATAGAAAAAGCACAAAAAAGCAGAACTTTTAGACTCCTATTATACTTTCTTTTCTATTGATGGAAGTGGTATTAAAACTGGAAAAAATAGGAAGGACCTCTTGAAGAAAATTTGAGACTCAATCCATGAAAGGGACTAGTGTGTATTAGTTGTATTTCAATAACTTAGTCTAGAGTTCACATTGTGACTTAGTAGGTTAAGAACTTGACATAACTTCCATGAGGATGTGGGTTCAATCCCCACCTCACTTAGTAGACTTAAGTTCTGATGTTGCTGCAAGCTGTGACATAGGTCACAAATGTGGCTTGGATCTCATATTGCTGTGCCTGTCAGGTAGGCTGGTAGCTGCAGCTCTGATTCAGCCACTAGCCTGGGAACTTCCATATCCTATATGGGTATGTATAAATATACATACATACATACATACATACATACATACATACATAAATAGTGACTCAGATAAATGATGTCCCAGAAAGAATTCATGTATCCAAGCATGGAAATACCGCCAGTAAAGTTTAAGAAATCAGAGATGTCAGAAATAATGTAACAAGCAAATAATGGCCTATTTTAAAAAAGAACTTTTAAAACTCAAAAAATTTGGCATTCTTTGATTCTTTATCAGATCCAGAACTGATTACTATATAGGTAGTTTTTAAGGAACTTTGGGTGAGGGGGGAAATGGGAATACTCTGAAGTACAACGGATTCACGTTGACACCATGCTAAATCCAATTCCTCTTATAATATTTTTAAGTCTCATATCATTCTCTATAGATAAAATGGAGGAAACTGAGTCAGAGTTTGGATTTTCAAAAAGCAAGGCAGAGCTGAGTCTAGTCTCAGTACTCACCTGAAATATAAAGATATAGCTAGAGTAAAAGTGGATATATTAATATATAGCCTGCAAATCCTCATCAGATGAGATGGATGAAATGGCTATAATATTAGACAAAATAGACTTCAGAACAAGGACTATTAACAGAAAAAAATATAATCTTGACAAATGTGGTTACCTGAAGAATGGAGGTCAATTTAAATCAGTCAGTGTAATTTGATAGGTAAGTAGAAACAAAGCATATCATCATCTCAATGGATCCAGAGTAAGCATTTGATAAAATTCAATATTCATTCCTGATAAAAATTCTCATCAAACTAATAGAAGAAAATATCTTTAACTGATAGTGAGCATATGTGAAAAACGTACAGGTAATATCATACTTAATTATCAAAGACTTCCCTTCTAAGATCAGGAATAAAGCAAGTATGTTTGCTCACATCAGCTTCTGGTCAACATTATCCTATTTAGTATAATAAGACAAGAAAAGTAAATAAAGACATACAAATTGTCAAGGAAGAAATAAAAATGTCTATATTTTCAGGCAACATTATGTATATATATACACAGATCTTATAGAGGAGGAAAATATTAAAGAATCTCCAATAAAGCTTTGAAAACAAATACTTGAATTCAACAAGGTCACAGAATATGAGGTCAAATTACAGAAATTAATCATATTTCTAAAAATGAACAAATAGAACTTGAAATTTACAAAAATTAGAATAGCATCAAAAATATGAAATGCTTTGCAATAAATTTAGTAAAACATAGGCAAGACCTCTGCACCAACATCTAAAAAAAAAATGCAAAGAGAATTTTGTAGACTTAATAAATGAAAAGATATACCATGTTCATTGATCTGAAGATATTGTTATTATGTCAATTCCCATTAATTCTGTAGCTTCAATGCAATTCTAATCAACATCTTGAAGGCTTTTTTGAAGATATTGTTAAGCTAGCCCTAAGATATGTATGGTAATATGAATAACCTGGAAAAACTAAAACAGTTCTGGGAAAAAAAGTCATAGGAGTTATCCTCCCCAGCTTAAAGACTCATAATAGGAGTTCTCTTGTTGCTCAGCAGGTTAAGGATCCAGCGTTGTCACTGTTGCTGCTATGGCATATGTTTGATCCCTGGCCCAGCAACCTATGCATGCCATGGGTGCTGACAAAACAAGAAAAAAAAAAAAAGACTCCTTATAATGCTACAATAATCAAGACAGTATGGTACTAGTATTAAGGATAGACATATAGATCAAAGTAATAAAATAAGTCCAGAAATAGATCTACACATACAAAGGCTTGTTGATTTTTGCCAAAAGTGCCAACTGAAGCAGTACATGGGCAATTGAACAGTTTTACAGCAAATGATGCTGAAACAATTGGCTATCCACATGTGGGTAAAACAAAATCAACCTATACCCCTATCTCACACCATATACAAAAATTAATTTGAAAGGAATCATAAACCTAACTCTAATAGCTAAAAATATAAAACTTCTAGAAGAAAAGGCACAGGAAATGGTCTTTATGACCTTGGGTTAGAGAATGGTTTGGGAAACCACAAAAAAAAAATAGAAGCCATAAAAGAAAAATTTGGGAGTCCCCCTCGTGGCTCAGCAGAAATGAATCTGACTAGTATCCATGAGGATGCAGGTTCAATCCCTGGCCTTGCTCAGTGGGTTAAGGAGCCGGCATTACCATGAGCACAGTGTAGCTGACAGACACGGTTCAGATCCCACATTGCTGTAGCTGTGGTGTAGGCTGGCAGCTACAGATCCAGTTAGTACCCCTTGCCTGGGAACCTCCATATGCCGCAGGTGTGGCCCTAAGAAGAAAAAAAGAAAAGAAAAATTTAGTAAATTAGATGTCATCAAAATTTAAAATATTTTCTCTTCAAAAGGCACTTTTAAGAAAAATAAAAAGCAGAGTTCCCATCATGGCATAGCAGAAACAAATTCGACTAGGAACCATCAGGTTGCAGGTTCGATCCCTGGCTTTGCTCAGTGGGTTAAGGATCTAGCATTGCCGTGAGCTTTGTAGGTCACATACACAGCTCAGACCTGGTGTTGCTATGTCTGCGGTGTAGGCCAGCAGCTGTAGCTCCAATTTGACCCCTAGCCTGGGAAATTCCATATGCCACAGGTGCCACTCTAAAAAGAAAAAATACAAAAATAAATGTTTCATTAAAAAAAATAGACTATCCTGCTATGAAACCCTAGAAAAAAAATTATCTATAGTACTGATAGGAAGCAAATAAGTAGTTGGCAGGGGGTGGGATTTGAGGGAAAGAACTGACTACAGTGGGAACTTCGAGGAGTGATGGAAATGTTCAATATCATGATTCTGGTAGTAGTTGCATGACTGTATACATTTATGCAAGAATTGTACACCTAAAATTGTACTTCATAAATAAAGCTGATTCAAAGTGATGATGATGGTGCTGGTGGTGGTAGTAACAATGGTGGCATCAGCTTCTAGCCACAGAATGGAACAGATACCCTCTCTGCATATTTTTCCTCTAGAAAGCAGGGAATCCCCTGACCACAGTGCAGCCTTGACAGGCTCATTTTTTTTCAACTTTGTTGATGAGCCTGAGCAAGAATTCTGACAGAAGTTCTACTCAGGCTCTGTGGCTTAGGGTCTTCCTATATCTACATTTTTCTTTTAAGTTTTATTGAAGTATAGTTAATTTACAAGGCTGTGATAATTACTGCTGTACAACCAAGTGACCCAGTCATATGTGACCCCCACACACACACACATACCACACACACACAGATATACCCATTCTCTCTTATTCTTTTCCCACTTAGATTATCACAGAATACTGGGTGGAATTCTCTGTACTATATAGCAAGTCCCCTTGGCCAGTCATTCTATATACCTCAGTGTGCATATGCCAATCCCAAACCTCCAGTCCATTTAAATTGATAAGGCCAGCATCATTGACCGGGGATTCCTGAGATAGGATCTGCACCTTTTGTGCAAGTCTCAGACTTGGAACACTGTGAGTTATATACATGGTCAATGATAGACAATTATCCTGTGTGCCATGGGTGAATATAAAGAGCATCAATTAGAGAACCAAACACCCTTGAGTTTAAATGTAATTTTTATATGTTAGAAAAGTATGTAGACATTTATTTCCTCACCTGTAAAATAAGGATTTCCCCCCCCAAAAAAATGTATGAAATAAGTTGTATGGTCTATGATATATGACAAGTGTTCTCAGTTTAAATAAATTTTAGAAACACTGGAGTAATCACAGTTAAAGAAGGATCCTTATCATAGAACCTCTTAAAACCTTTCATATGAATTTCCAAGAAGGCAAAAGTGAGCAGCTTGTATTAGTGCTTGGTTCCACATAGCAGAAACTCATCTTGAATTCGCCAAAGCAACGGGAGGCGTGAATTAGAAATCTCCTGTGATGGGAGGAAGTGCAGCAGGATCCAAGAATTTGAATGCTACCACAACTCTCTGTCTCTTCTATATGTTTCTCTATATGTCACCTTTATTCTCTCAGACCAATTTTCTTCACATTACAGGAAACTCAAAAGCCAGGACTTCCTGTCCTTAGTGCTTAGCCCCTAGAAAAGAACTGAGACTTATTCTCTCTAGTTCCAAGTTCAAAAACCCTAAAGAAGGGCTCTGATTCATCTAGTTTGAAGCAAGCACTTTTTCCCTGAATCAGGCAACCGTAGTGCCTTGGGATTGACTCACCTTGGGTTATGATGCTCATCCCTGGGCCAGTCAGCAGGAAAGGATGGGGTGGTCAATAAAATAACAAACCAGCCCCCATTTAACCTAGATTATTAGTATAATGATAAGGAACTTTTTTTTTTTCAAAATGGGGTGAGGGTTTTTTAAGGGAAGACCAAAAATAGATAGCTCCTGAAGTCTACACATGGCTGCCCACACACATGCATGGTACACACCCAGTCACTTACATGTGCTTCTGGGCACAATACAATGTCAGAATGCCTCCTGCCACCAATGGATAAGTATATGATAAATCAGGGTCAGTAAAGTGACTCAGCAAGCTGTTTACCTGACCCTCTAGAGGTCTTAATTCACTGGCCTCAGAAAAAAAAAATATCTTCTTTTAAAAACAAATATCTGACCTTTTGTTTCCAAGTGACTTCAGATGACTTACTCTTATGGCACCTTCCTAAAAGGTAA
This sequence comes from Sus scrofa, assembly GCF_054392235.1. Lineage (NCBI taxonomy): Eukaryota > Metazoa > Chordata > Mammalia > Artiodactyla > Suidae > Sus > Sus scrofa. Next base: position 83,080,584 of record NC_139391.1, on the reverse strand, counting down.
AAGAAGTAAATGGTTTAGTCTCTGGTCTTAAATTTTTTTCCCAGGTTGCTGCCTCAGAGGAAAATAGGAGTGAACAGATCAAGTTAATGAGTGAGGAGTATTGAGAGCTGGTTAGGAAGGAAAGTCAAGATATAAAATTGGGTTGTGATGATTGTTGTACAACTATAAACGTAATAAAATTCATTGGGTAATTAAAAACAAACAAAAGAATCCTGATGTGGTCTGAGGTAGCCATGAGGATTGACATGAGTAGAATCACCTGATGAAAAAGGAAAGTTAAACAGTGGTATTGGGTTTGGGGTTGTCAGATACATAGGAGTTATCCTTTGTACCCACAACATCTAATATCTCACCAGGTCCTGTCTGTTTTACCTCCTAAATATCTCTACTCAGAGCCTTCTTTTCCACATCTAGCATCACTGCCCAAGTTTAAAGCTACTGTCACCCCTCCCCTTGACTCTACATTTATCCTCCTCTATTCTCATCCCTCTCCTATCCAATCCACACACTGCAATGAAAAGAGGGTTCTACTTCCTCCTTGCTTAGAAGACTCTGGTATCTTTCCACTGCTCCTAGGTTAAAAACTAAAGTCCCGAGCACACTTAGAAGCCCTAGGATGTGCCCCAACCCAGCTCTCTTGCCTCATCTCATACCAGTTTTCTGCTTGCTGTCAGCAATCCAGCTATACCAGGATTCTGAGACCTGTGATGTTGCCCTCTGCCCCAGGACCTTTGCAAAGGCTCCTCCCTCTGCTGTAGCTCTCTCTTTTGCATAGTTAATCATCCTCAGTTCTTCAGAAAAGAGCCTGGGCACCACTTCCAAGGAAAACATCCTCTTGATTAGATTTATTTGTAAATGATTCTTGTGGGACTGTGTGGCTTTCCTTCTGTTCACCTCACTCACTTTGTGTTACTCCCTCACTGACTTGACAATGCCCACTGGATTGTCATCAGGAGACCTCCATTTTTCTCACTGCTACAAGCACATAGAGGATACTCAGTATATACTTGCTGAATGAATGAATGGAGGGAGAGATCCAGAGCCATCTTCTAGAAGACAGTGTAAAAGTAAGAGTAAGATTGGGGGAGGGAGGTTGGCTTTATTTCACTTTCAAAGGAAAGAAAACACTTAGAGGAAAAATGCAAAGCTACTCTCAAATTATTTGGTTGTGGAGTAACATGAAGACCTTTCCCACTGAATGGAGAAGCCAGATTGAACTAAGAGTAGGAATACATTTGGCTTCATCATGTGTAGTTCAAGTTGGAGCTAAGAGATAAAATTTCAGGTTAGGAAGAATAAGTACAAAAAAGTGCCCTGTAGTTTTGGCAAGCAAGACATTGCTCCTTTCTCTGGTGAATTGAATTTCTGCAACCTTGGGAAGGCAGGACCCCGTGAAAGAGCCTCTAATATGTGTGATCATTTCCTAGAGCTTGGAGAATAAGAGGACAAAGGTGGAGCAACAGGAATAAAATTAAGGAATGAAAGAGGTACATTTATTTGAAGATTTTTTTAAAAAGAACCTTGAAAACCACAGGAGCTCCTTGAGATGTTTTTATAATTGAATATAATTTATCTGGGATGGAAAGGAATAATAATCAAAACATTTTTTACTTAAATGCATCTGGAGGCATATGAAATTAGACTCTTGATGGTGGCCTGTGTCCTCGGTGTTTTGTCCCCGGGCTGCAGACTGGGAATGTGTTTTAGGGTGCAGACATTGAGCACAAAATAGTAAATGAACTTTGCCGTATTCAAAACACCCAGCAGTGTAACATCCTCCTCATTTGGCAGGGAAAGGGCTCAACATTTGGAAACTCAGCAGTGCATTAAGTATTTTAATAATCATTGTTGACACACAAAGCATATGGCCTTTCAGAACTCACTGGGTCAAGTATTGAAGTCGTCTTCTAGGTTTCTAAAATTACTTTCCAAATTCAAACAAAATTAAATTAGGACACATTTCACTGTATGTTAATTCATGAGCTTTTTGTAGTAAGCAAAGGAAATAAGTTTGCTTCTCGGATAAAAGAAGCACATAGTTATCTATGTGTAACTAATTATGTTAATATAAAGGAAAAAGTAATTTACATCCCCACAAAAAAAGTAATTCGCATTTAATTAGTAAATCTAGACCCTCCCCATAAGCAGCCAACCTTGTTCCTACCTTGTATTTACTATGTACTCCCATTCATGCTTTAAGACCCACCTCAGATATCCCCCCATTTCAGAAGCTTTCATTGTCCACCTACTTATTGTTAATATCAGTTATGTGTATAGCCACAATAATGCCATGAAATAAGCAACCATAACACTCAATGGCTTAAAACAATAAGCATTTCTTATTGCTCACAGGTCTGTGAATTAACAAGGAAGGCAATTCTGGTCTCATACATGAGTCTGTGGTCAGCTGGAGGTGGGGAGGGGCTCTGCTGATCATGGCTGGCCTCCTTCACATGTCTAGGAGTCAGTTTGCCAAAGGCCAATCTTTTGGGACCACCAGTCTCTCTTCCTCATGTCTCTTGCATGCACAACCTTCAACACCCCTCCCGCTGGCCAGCCCAGGCACATTCTCAGGTTGACCCGGGGGGCATGTTCCCATGGCAGTCTCAGAGAAGGCACAAAGAAAGTGTAAGCAGGCTAACATTTTTTTCCCAAGCTTCCAGGTTCATCCCATTCATTAACATCCCATTGACCTTAACAAGTTACGTGTCAAGCCCAGTGTCAGAGTAGAAGGAGACTACAGAGTTACAGGGCTAAAGATGTGGATACTGGGAAGCGTGTATTTGGGGTTTTAATGCCATCACCCAGCACCCCTGCCCATGACACCCCCAGCATTAATCATTCCCTAGCCTGTGCTATTCTATCTTCATTCTTAGTTCTAGTGTTCTAGTGTACTTTCCCCATTGTATTATAATACAGTTGCTAATTTGTCTTCTCTAAAAGATCAGAGGGTCCTTGTGCCTATGGGCGTTCATTCTTCAGTATTTATTGGCCACCTGCTATATGTCTTATTCCTTTACAAAACCCCATCACCACCAAGTACCTAGCACTGGTCTTAACACATAATAGGTGCTCACACTCACTAGTATATGTGGAATAAATGCATGCATGAAAGCTTGCACCTGTATTTATCTCTGTCCCCTTCAGAAGGAAAGGGGGAGGACAGATGCCTGTCAGGATCCCAGCTGAGTTTTTCCTGGCTTGAGCAATTTGAACCAGTGGGAACCAGCACTGAGATTCTCTGGTGCTTAAACATCTTTCCTCCACATGCTCCCACTTCTCCCTTTAGGAACTCAGGTTTTCTTTTTTGTGTGATCCTCGTTCCTCTCAAATGCATTCTAACTCTTTTTACAGTCCACCCTCCCTGGTAGCTTTCCCCAGAGCCTCTCCACTGCATGATGAGGAATGGTCAGGTTCCAGGATTTATTTAAGCTCATGGTGTGTTTTGAGAGGGGCTGGATTACTTCCATTCACTGGTTTTCCAAGCTCTGTAGACTAGGAATATAGAGGAATTCTATATTCCTATTCATATACATTATTCATATACAAGGGCCTATTCATATACATTATTAATTCTGTCAATATGGTACTAAATATACTGCCTGATTATTTTCTAATTCCATAGAATCCTATAGGGAAAACTTATGTTTCTGGGTAGAATCATAATTTTGAATTTCCTGATTTTCCAGTGGTTAGAGAAAGTTGGTTGAGGATAGAAAAGCATGGCTATGGAGGCAGACAAGCTAATCTAGAATGCCAGCCCTGCCCGTTAGATACTTCCCCTGAAGAAGCCTTTTACCCTCAGCAGTCATGCCAATATTTTGCCACACCTGCAGCTTCTGGAAGTCCCTAGGCTAGAGATTAAACCCGTGACACAGCAGTGAGCCAGGCTACTGAAGTGACAACACCGGATAATTTACCCACTGCACCACAAGAGAATTCCAAGAATTATATCTGTGGTTAATTTTTTAATTGTAAATTGTTACAGATGTTAACAATTGTATCAGTGGCTACTCTTCTTTTTCTTTTTTTTGTCTTTTTGCCTTTTCTAGGGCCTCTCCCTCAGCATATGGAGGTTTCCAGGCTATGGGTGTAATCGGAGCCATAGCTGCCAGCCTATGCCAGAGCTACAGCAATGAGGGATCCAAGCCGCATCTGCGATCTACACCACAGCTCACACCAACACCGGATCTTTAACCCACTGAGCAAGGCCAGGGATCAAACCTGCAACCTCATGGTTCCTAGTCAGATTCGTTAACCACTGAGCCACGACGGAAACTCCGCAGTGGCTACTCTTATTATATACTGCCCTATAATTTTAAAAACCACAAATATAAGTTAATGTTATTAGTGGTAAAAATTAATATATTGTAAGCCAAATGTCTTCATGTTTATTTTTGTTGAAAAATAAAATCATCACTTTTAGGACTAAAGGTTCTACTTTAAAATAGTACTCAGGTACTTCATCTTTTGAAATGGTGTGGAAATTCTTCATTTGGCATCTGCTTTGTACCAGGTCACCAGGTGTGCTGATCATATAATGGTGATCAAGGTTGACCTTATCCTCAAGCACCCAATCACCCCCACCTGAGATATTCTATGATGAAAGAGTGTCATTAATGAGTCAGCATTATTCTCAGCTCCCAGTTACCTACCTGGTAACACCAACTACATGAATTATCTAATATGTGAGTAGCTTTCCCTGGTTAAAATATAACATGGTGATGCTTCAGGTTGGATGAAGGGAAAATTTTGACTCCCCAATTTTTAATGTAGCTGAATTAAATTTCAAAATCTTCTATTTTATTTTCAAATAATATGTAGAATAGACATTTCTGAATCTTCTGTCCCTGAATTACCACATGGCTTAGGGATGGATAGAGGATTGCTTGTATACATAGTCATAAAAGGTTGACAGTTTATCAATGGGGAGAGGTTTTCAGGCTGTATTACAGTGTCCCTATGTGCTATCTTAGATTGGATCTTGGAACAGAAGAAAAAGAAGGACGTTAATGGAAAAGCTGGAAAAATCTGAGTAACATCTTTTGCTTAGTTAATAGGATTGTATCAGCATTAATTTCATATTCTTAATGAATATGCGGTGTTATGTAAGATGTTAATATTAGGGGAAGTAGATGAAGAGTATATGGGTAGTCAGCCTCACACAACCCTAACAAAAGAATAGGGCAGATATTATTTCCTTCCCACTCCACGTGTTTCCAGACTTCTTCCTATGGTCTGTCTGCGAATGCCTTCAGAGGAGAGGAATTGTAACCTTCAACTGAGAAAAATAAAATTAGAATGCTAAGACTGATGTAAAATCATGATATAAAGTACTGTTACTTAGGTCCTTTGGAGGTAAAGAATAGATATTATAGGATCTTCTCACTTGTGTGGAATTTTCATAGGTGTTTTCTTATATGAAAGACATAATCCTGCTATTGGTCCTTCCTCACTAACAAATTTTAACTACCTAAGAGTCTGAGTGGTTCAGAGATTCCCTTTTACCTTTCTAGGTGCAAACACAAGTTCGCCTTGCCAAAAAAAGCTTTGACAAATTGAAGATGGATGTGTGTCAAAAAGTGGATCTTCTTGGAGCGAGCAGATGCAATCTCTTGTCTCACATGCTAGCGACATACCAGGTAACAAAGTATTGCTTGTCACAATGTACCAAGGATGTTACAAGCTTTAGATAACAGAAAAATGGTGTTTGAGCCGAAAGTATGGTTTGGGCATGATGATGTTCTGATTGTCTTTCTCATAATTTACTTTCCACATCCCTCCTTTTTAGCATCCTAGAGTTAATCAAACTGAATATTAGCTATTCCCCATATACACACTGTAATTCTCATCTCCCTGCATTTATTGAGGCAGTTCCTTCTGCCTGAATGACTGCCTCCTCCATGTGTACTTTTCCAGATTCCACTTTGATGTACCAGAGTGTCACCTCCTTCAGAAGGCCTCCTCTGAACTCCCTTACATTGCTGCCTATAATTCTCATGGCATGGTCACATCCTTTTCAAGTTGTCGTGATTTAATGAACTTGCTTTTTAAATTTTTTTTCATCTTTTAAAGTTTTCTTGAAATATAGTTGATTTACAAGGTTGTGATAATTTCTGCTGTATAACAAAGTGATTCAGTTATACATGTACACATAGCCATTCTCTTTCAGATTCTTTTCCCATATAGATAATCACAGAATATTGGGTAGAGTTCCCTCTGATGTACACCAGGTCCACATTCGCCAGTTGTTCTATGCACCACAGTGTGCATATGCCAATCCCAAACCCGTAGTCCATCCCCCCCAACCTGTCCCATTTAGTAACCATAGTTTTTTAAAGCCTGTGAGTCTCTTTCTGTTCTGCAAAGAAGTTCATTTGTATCCCTTTTTTAGATTCCATCATATGATGTTTGTCTTTCACTATCTGACTAACTTCACTTAGTATGATAATCTGACTTGCTTTTGTTTCCTCATTGCCTCTGAGTTCCTCAGGATGGCATTTGTATCCATCAAAGGACTGAGTGTGGGAGGCAGACTCTGGGTATGGTAGGGAATATATGGTGGATAAGACCAGATTTCCTGTCCTCAAGGAACTTAGTTTAGGAAAGAAGTCAAAGACAGTAAAGTCTGTATTTTCTCTACCACAAGGAGAGAACAGGAAGTGCTAAGTGAAATGAGATCCACAAAATCCAGTGGAGGTGTATTGAGCGGGATATGGAATCAGTTAAGGGATAACAAAAGTTCACAGTTAATGACTAGCCCTGGGTTTTGGAGGGTGGGTCAGATGGGACAAGCCCCAAAGAGAATGGAGAAGAGAACATCCCAGTTGGTAGAGCAGCAGGAACTGCAGGGACACTGTTTGGGGAACAGGGGACCATTAAGTTGGGCTGAAATACAGAGCATAAGTAGGAACAGAATAAGAAAAAAGACTGCAGAAATGAGTCGAAATCATGTTTGAGGGGACTTGAAGGCACAGATGGGCACTCTTCTTTAGGGCCCATGACCAGATCTTGGCATTTAAGATATTAATAGCTTTACTTTCTTTCTTTACAGACCACTCTGCTTCATTTTTGGGAGAAAACGTCTCACACCATGGCAGCCATCCATGAGAGCTTCAAAGGTTATCAGCCATATGAATTCACTACGTTAAAGGTATGGCAGCTAGAGAAGCCATTAGAAAACCTTATAAAAAGTACAGGTTTGTTTATGACACTAGCTACGTCCCTTTTAAGGGGGTCAAGCATCATTATTATAGCAGACTCCAAATGTCAAAGAGAGAATTATGCCCCCAGCAGAGTCTTTATTATCGCATCAGTACTCAATGCAGCTATAAGCCACAACAATCCATAAAACACAGGCTAAACCTTGGTACTTGTAACAGAGATGAATTGTGGTGAACTTGAGCCGAATGATGGGTCTTGCTCCTTTAAAATACATATTTGGCACTGTTAAAGGGAAAATTGTACAAGGCTAGTACACTCTCTTACATTTTACTTATTAAAATATGCTCACTTGAGAAGACATCTTCCTTTCTTTCTTTCCTTACTTCTAACAAATATCATTTCACTTTCTGAGTACCATCCAATATAGAATTTGATTTTTTCCTAACACTGCAGTCATATTTTCTAATTGAAGAAGCAACATTAAGTTCAGTGACTTCTCAGTTCAAAAGGGGGCACATGCAAAATGTCAGGTTCTCAGTATTGCAGCTGACCATGGAATCAGTTTGTTCACCATTGATTTCTGGGGGTGAATGCATATTAAGATAAGGAAGTGGGAGTTCCCGTCGTGGCGCAGTGGTTAACAAATCCGACTAGGAACCACGAGGTTGCAGGTTCGATCCCCGGCCTTGCTGAGTGGGTTAAGGATCCGGCGTTGCTGTGAGCTGCGTCATAGGTCACAGATGAGGCTCAGATCCCACATTACTGTGGCTCTGGCGTAGGCTGGCGGCTATGGCTACGATTAGATCCCCTAACCTGGGAATCTCCATGTGCCATGGGTGCAGCTCTAGAAAAGGCAAAAAGACAAGGAAAAAAAAAAAAAGATAAGGAAGTGATTTGTGTTCTAAAAGGAGTTTAAGAATAGTGAAAGAGTACTGCGTGCTTTGTTGCCGGGTCATAGCTTTGAAAGGAAAAGACCAGGAAAGAACTAGTTAAACTTCATCTTGAAATTACCTTCTTTTTTATTTTTTAGGTAGTTTGTAAGTAAGTGTCTCATCTCTTTATCTAACAAAACATTAAAAAAGCCTTTTCTGTTCTTTTTTGGGGTTTATTATTATTTTTTTTTTTTTTGGCCTTAAAACACCTCTGATTTTGAGATGCCACTACATCTACAAAAGTATAAGACAGAAACCTTTGAAGGCCCTGGCCCTTTAATTGGAGATCCCAAGAGGAACCCAAGACAACCCATTCACCTTATGATGCACCTGGCCTGTCCCCAGGCAGGTCCCCTGGCCATTGAGTTTGTTTTTCCTAATCCCCCTGTCAACTGGTCACTTGTTCTTTCATTGGTGCTCACTGATGTGACCACAGTAAACAGAATGGACAGAGCACTTGGGTGGGCAGGCTCTGTCTTTCTTATGCCTCCTCCTTGGCCCAGCCAAGTGCTGTGTACACACTGTGAAGCCACAGCCCTTATCACAACGTTACAGTGGTTGGTAGGGACCACATGGATTCTCCATGATTTACTGCTGCTCTCAGTGCCCTAGGAAGCAGCTATCTGGACCAAGGCAGACTGATTAAAATGATTTTAACTCACACTACTCACAGTTCTTATATGGGTGTGAGCAGAAGCCCATGGATTAATCCTTGACAAGTCAGCAAGTTTTAGATTTTAGGCATAAATGTATGTCAGATTTTATTTTACAATAAATACAAAGGTTATCTGTCATTTGAAAGACAATTGGACATAACACAAATTGGCCAGGGGGATGATGAGATGATGCCTCTCCCAAATACAATTTTAAAGACATTCCAATTTGAGTTAATTGCATACAAAGTACAGTATGAAATCATGAAACTGAAGTTGTACCACAAGCAGGGAAGAATCCTTATGTTTATCCCTGGCCTCCTGTTCTGAGGAAAATATGACTCCTTAATTTTTTGCTGTATTATTTCTCCTGCAGAAAGGACCAAGGTGATTATGTTAGAGGATTTCTGGGTAGAGAACTGAGTGAAAGTTTGATGGCAATGCTTCAGGGTATAATTACAAATATTTGGGGCAGATGATTATCTATTACCTTTTACATCCCTAGAGCCTTCCTTAAATTATGGTTTAACTATCAGTTTATGGTTTAATTATAATATAAATTCAGTAGGAGGAATACATCTGTTAAGGTGTAATAAGATTATACTGATGTCAAGACTGTTAAGTGTCCAGAAGTCAACCAAATAAACTACACTTTTATTACCTCTTTAGAATGCTATTCATCTAGGCTTTTAGTGATTACATGTTATATTAGAATCTGAAGTTAGTAGCTAATTATTTTCTTTACATGAACGCAGACCCATAGAATAGAACCCTGCTATTACCCAGCCCATTACTGCATAGATGGAGGCACATTGCATGTCAAACTGTCTGCCACAAACCATGAAAATGAAACCTTTAACACCTTATATATCACAGTCAAGGATGGGCTGTACTAGACTTAACCAATCCTCTTGCACTGACCATTTTTTAAAAATACAGGCCTTGTGGAGTTCCCGTCGTGGCTCAGTGGTTAACGAACCTGACTAGGAACCATGAGGTTGCGGGTTCGATTCCTGGCCTCGCTCAGTGGGTTAAGGATCCAGTGTTGCCATGAGCTGGTATAGGTCACAAACGTGGCTCAGATCCCACGTTGCTGTGGCTGTGGTGTAGGCTGGTGGCTACAGCTCCGATTCAACCCCTAGCCCGAGAACCTCCATATGCTGCAGGAGTGGCCCTAGAAAAGGTGAAAAGACAAAAAAAAAAAAAAATACAAGCCTTGTATATAAAAGATTTGTCTTGATAAAGTCATATATATATATACATGGCACTATATATATGGCACTGTGTATTGAAAATGAATATTTTGAAATTTAATTTAAATATTTTAATGATTTATTTGTTCTTTGGATTTACCTAAGCAAACAGCCACTTAAATGCCTTTGGAGATGCTGACTGGAAAGAAAACATTGTCTTTGGAGAGGTGTGCCAAACCCTGTTAATGAAAAGCAACCCATTTGCTGTCTTTGCTGCAGGGCGTATTCTGAGTGTGTTGGTAATTGTGCCATCACAGCTGTATTTCCTGACTGTTAGTTTTATGCTTGATGAAGGATGATAATTAATGTGTTAAACACTCGCTGCATCCTGTTTGGAGGGAAGAACCTTTTGCTGCAGAATTACAGGGATAGAACGCATGCCACAGAAGTTCAGGTTTTATTTCTAATCATACTTTCTCTAGAAAATATGCATAATTCTTTCTTGCGTGGTATTTTTTATTATAAAAGTAAATTGAGTCTCTGCCTCTCATACCTTGAAAGTTTTCCAAGTGACCATTTTGACATTTTATGAATAGTTTGTGGTAATGTTTTATGTGATAGCAGCTATTACATTTTTACTTGGGCATAATATGATTATACTTATACCACATTTATTGATATGTTTCTTCATCATTCTAATTTCATGATATATAGATTTTTGTAGCATCTTAACTTTATGGAAAAAAATTTGCCTTGCAATTGAAAATTACAAAAAAAAAAAAACCTGTTAATCTAATAATTGTAACAGCTCAAACTGAAAGTTGAGAGACTATCTTTTGAGTGGTTTCCAATAATAGAAGCACTTCCCTAATCTCGTATTTTTCAAACAATAAATATTGGTTCAGTAAGATGTAACTGAACGTATATACTTTGCATGAATAGTCATTAGTGTGTTAATTTTAGGTTGATTCCAGATCCTGAGGGAATGTCTTTTACATTGGTAGAAATTATCAAGTCATGAGGACAGGAATGGAATGAGACTCGCCCTGTCTTAAGAGCAGTCACTTCTGTTTCAGAGAAAGTAATTTAGACTAAGAATTTAAAACTTAAAAAAAAAAAAAAAAAAACCTGAAAGAAACGCTCTCTGTAGGAAAGCAGTACCCATCTTAAATTACCAGCCTTCAGATGTGGTCACGTTTGCTTCATCCTTTCAGGATGTCACTTACTTAACACATTGCCCCACAGATCTAGAACAGGCATTGGGGGGAGGCAGGGAGGGGAAGAAATAAAAAGAAAAAAAATGCCCTAAGGAGTCAAGTGACTTTTTCTTGGAAAAATCTGAAATTCTGGTGGCCTTTTCTTTCCTCTCTGGCTCCAGCAGGTGCAGTGAGTTGTATGTCCTTATAGAGAAGTGAGCCCTGGGACTTTTGTAGACATGGCTACAATCATGGGGGACTGGGTGAAGAGACAACTGTCATTCTGTTTCTGTGTCTGTAAAGAGATGAGTACTTGTATTCAAGTAAAGGGTCAGTTGCAAAGCATATTCCTGGGATGTGTCCCATTCCAGTGTTTTTGAAAGAAGAGCTGGTTTTTGACTATCTGGTTATGGGATAAAGCAGAGGGTGTCAGTGCACAAGCTCTGGAGCCAGCCAGACCTGGCTCTAAGTCCAGCTCTGCCACTGCCCAGCCATGTGTGGTGGCGGTGGCAGCAGTCATGAGGGTGACAGCTATGATGGTGACCCCACGGAGCCCCGTGGTGGCAGTGAAGGGGACTTGTTAAACATTCCGTAATGGGTTCAGAAGACAGCCATTGACAGTTTTCGAAACAGAAGGGTTTGTTGCGGTTATCAGGTTCTGTAGCCCAGCTTCAGTTGCTTTTTTACTCACCATTTTCACCCTAGATTATTAGTTTTGCACAGGCAAGGCTATTAATGGCAGTGCAAAAGGAGGTCTCATAGACCTTGCCCGGGGCAACACAACCCACTCCTTCCCACAGATGCTGCGGCAGCCCCATTTTCAAACTTGCACTCTGCCTTGCAGCCCTAGTCCGGGTTTATATCATTCCCACCAGTGCAAGGAGGGGACAGAGCAGGCCTGCACCCCAGAAAGGCAGGTGGTCTTCCCACCCCTACAAAGGGCTAAGTCTGAAAAATGCACTTGGGCTTTGCAACTGACTCTTGGTCTGTGCCAAGGTTTTAACTCTAAGGAAACATGAATTTGAAAATGGAACTCTGAGCCTGTTCAAAAATAACCATTGTAACAGATGTGCCAGTGTTCCCTCCTTTCTCTCGTGGGGTCCAAAACTTAGCACTGTTACATGGAACATTGTTCTGGAGACCAAAATGCTTTTAACTCTCACTGTTCAAAAAAACATCTTTTTCTAAATTTTGTTTTTCTCAAATTCGTATGCCTAACAGCCTTCTTCCACCCACCTCCACATTTCTCAGTTAATCACTTGAACATTTACCGACAAGCCACATGGCTCTGTAGTTACTTGCTTTGAAAATAAAGCCATAATAGTTTTTATGAAAATTGAGTAAATATCCCTGCAATGCAATTTTAGTTGCCAGTCCCAACATGGCAATTACTCATGGCAAACCTCCAGAATATCATTTTAGACTTTTAAGTTTTCTCGCAGTGTCATTACTTTACACAGCATTTAGCAGAATGATTTTTTTCTCCAAGCTGCTTCAGGCCAGATCATTGCAAATAGTAAATCAGGATGCAGCCAGGTCACTGAAAGAGGAGGGCTAGAGAGACTGACCATGGTTACCACGGACATCTCAGATGGACTAGCCCAAGCATGACTGGTCATCCACTCATCCTTCCCTTATGATGACTGATACTTGTTCTTTTGGGCAGCTGGCAGCCCAGGTCCTGTTCACAGCAGTGAGATGCTTCTCCCCTCCCCACCCCCACCCCCAGCCTTTTCTCATTTTCTAGCTCTTCCTTGAGGGAAAAGGAAGAAAATATTATCATGGTGTGGGTAGTTACTTTTGCTAGGCACTCTGCTAAGGGGGAAGTGCAGTCATGTCTACAAGAATTTCTCATGGTAGGTGTGACTCTAACACACAAAGTTTGGGTCATATAATGAATAATATGTTAGGTTCAGCACTGATGTATAGAAAGTGCATAAGTTTTAGTCAATCCTCAAAATAGCCTTGGGGAAGTGGGTATACATGTTCTTGTTCCCATCTTTCAAATGAGGAAATTGAAGCTCAGAAAGGTCTAGTAATTTGCCCATGGCCACATGCTCAGGATACAGTAGAACTGGGAGCTGCTTCCAGGTGTCATTCTGACCATGAGGCAGGAGGGTGGAGAAAGCGGAAATGCCATCTTTAGAAAATACAGCTATGAACTTTCAATTAAAAATAGCACTTTGGGGAGTTCCCATCATGGCTCATAGGATGTGCATCTGACTAGCATCCGTGAGGATGCAGGTTCAATCCCTGGCCTCACTCAGTGGGTTGAGGATCCAGTGTTGCCATGAGCTGTGGTGTAGGTCGAAGACGTGACTTGGATCTGGTGTTGCTGCTCCTGTGGTGTAGGCCAGGGCTACAGCTCCCACGTTGACTGGAAACCTCCACATGTCACGGGTGTGGCCCTAAAAAGACAAAGAATTTGCACTTTGAAGAATTTGCTTGAAGGTGAACAGCATCTTTTTTATGTCAGTCCTTGGACACCTGCAACCTATGACCCTTCCTTTAGAATTTGGAATGAAGTGCTCTGGATCTCCTTGGCACTTCATATGAAGGAGGTGGGGGAAGCTGAGTAAATAATCTTGGCTTGGCTATTCAATACCATTTCTAAACTAGTTGTAGAATTGTAAGGGCCTGGATTCAAATATTGCTTCAGCTTGTTTTGCTAAACAAGTAACTTTGCCTCTCTTGAGTCTCCATTTCTATGTCAGCAAGTCAGAAAGACAGTGTTTATCTGGGTTTGGGGAGATGTGTGAAACATGGAATGCAGTATCCAGCACAAAACAAACCCCTTAAGACATCTGATTCTTTTTAGATATTTATTTATTTATTTATTTATTTATTTATTTATTTATTGTCTTTTTGCCTTTTCTAGGGCCGCTCCCTCAGTGTATGAAGGTTCCCAGGCTAGGAGTCTAATCGGAGCTATAGCCGATGGCCTACGCCAGAGCCACAGCAATGTGGGATCCAAGCCAAATCTGCAACCTACACCACAGCTCACAGCAACGCCAGATCCTTAACCCACTGAACAAGGGCAGGGATCAAACCTGCAACCTCATGGTTCCTAGTTGTATTTGTTAACACTGAGCCACGACGGAAACTCCCTAGATCTTTAAAAGTGTAAGATAAGAAAGTGCTTGCTATGAGCTTGATACTGTATAAAAGCGTTATCTCAGTTAATCCTCATAGTATCCCAAGAAAGGTCGACTTTTCTCCTTTGTTCTGGTGGGAAAACAGAGGCTACTGAGAGGTGAAGACCCTTTTCTATGGCACAGCAATTCTTGAACTGTTTCCAAAGTCCATCTCTGCCCAGTACCCTGTGCCACCTTCCTAGGTCCCATTTTCCATCTTATTTTAAAGAATCAGACTCTTTAATTATTTATGATTGTATTTATTTCTCTCAAATTTTACTGTTGGAATTTTTTTTTCTACAGTAGAATTCAAGAGTACCTTCTGATCCTGGATTAAGAGTGTTCCTTATACAGTGCCTTTATAAATTTATAGCTGCCTGGGTGGGGAGGACATGTGTGCTAAAGGTCTGTGAATTATTGGCTCATACACGTCATCATGGCCTCTGCTTTTTATTCCTCACATGCTACCAATTATACAAACAAAAAATATACACACACACCCAACTGAGTTCAGCATCTTTTAACCATGGCTTGCTATCTTGAGCACTTTTGTTTCCTTTTCTAGACATTTATTTGGCACCTCTATATACATGAAGTGTAATTAATGGGAAGTAACATAAGAAAATTAAATGTTGCAATTAAAGATTAGAGAAAGTGTTACCCAATTGTCAAAGTTAAACATTAAATTTAGGTCATAGATGAGGACTGGCTGCTGGCCATTTGCCTGTGAAATTTGTTTTGCTGAGTAGTTTTGCTTTCATTCAGATGAATGTTGCTGTTGCTTTTATTTTCCTAATACAGGAAGTAGTAACTCCCATTATTATATTAAGCTGTTTCCTTTCTAAGACACTTTTGCAAGCTCGGTCTGTACGTTTCCTCTGTCACGCTGATCTTACATATTGTGTGTGTGCTTCCTGAAAGCATTTAAGCATTGATGGAAACTATTAGCATGTCAGTGCAGCCCTTATAGAACAAGGTTACTTCGTATGAAAACATTCTCTCCTTCCCAGAGAACCTTTCCGTCTTATATGATGCTGTGTTGCTTCTAATTCAAAGTTATTTTCACAAGCAATTTTAATGAAGGACCTAGTAGGTTTGGGGCTTAGAAATAGAATGCTTTGACATTTTATTTCTGGACATGGATTTGAAAGTGGCTTCCATCAGCCAGTGATGCAAACTGGTTCCATCTGATGGTTGTCTTGTCTGTACAGTCAGCCAAGCCTCTTAGATTTTGCCTGAGCAGATGTTTGTGTCACACAGAAAATGCTGTCACCTTTGACTTTTAAAGAGCCTATAAGGTTAAGCGTTTTCAGCTGAGTTATGGACTTTCAAATCATCTAAAGAATCCATCTCCACCCCTGGCCCCCAGTTGGGCCTTTGTAATCAAACCTTGGAAAGAGCTCACCATGCAGAATATCCTACATCTGACGGTCACACCCGGGAACTAATTTGGAGGGAAGAAAGCAGACACAATTTGTCCTCCATGATGTTTCAGAGTTCCTCTAAGACTCTTTATATCTTCAATGTGTACCATCTTTTGTAAGAAACAAGTCCCATATGTGGTGTTGTGGGGTTTTATCCCTGTAGAAGAACATAGCTTTGATCTAAAAACTTCTTGCTTTAAGAGATGCCCTCTAAAAATGTTCTAAAATTGACTGTAGTAATGATTAAACAACTGCGACTATACTAAAAACCATTGAATTGTATACTGAATTAAATGAGTTAACCTGTGGTATATGAATTATATCTCAGTAAAGACGCACACAAGTCCTCTTGGTTCAAAATTCTAATATTTAATAAACAAGCCCAGGTGCTCAGGATTTTATAAGCCTTTTTATATTATTCCCCTGAGTTAATTTATAAACCAACAAGTACCTACAAGCCCTCTCTTGAGTGGCAACAGCCAAATTATTTTAAGGACAATGGTAATGGTAGGAAGAAAGGAGTGATTGTCATAGGAATTATTAATAGTAAATTAAAGTAGCAATTGGAAATGCAGCCATTCTGTTGATGAAGCACAATAGTGACCTAACCCTGATTGTGGAGACAGGGAGCCAACAATGGAATCCCTGCTAATGGCCCAAATGGGGGCAGGAGTTGAAAAGAAGGAATCAGTGGTTTACATTACAAAGGAATTGTCTGAGAGCTGCTGGAGTGTGGTTCTGAAGGGAGGTCAGGCTGGAGACAGAAGGGATGATAACCATGGAGCTGTCAAGGGCATCTCAGGGGCTTAGGCAAGCTCTGTGGAGGCTAGATTCAGCCCCTGAGAGCAGCCGTCCTGAGCCTGCTCAGTACTGATGATACAAAGGAAACACAGTGAGAAGATAGCTCAGCAAACCAGGGGGCCTGAGCAGGTGTCACAGAATCTAAAAACAAAACTTGAATCCATCAGAACCTTGGCTGAAAATTCTCCTGGCTGCACTTTGACCAGGGTTAGAACACTCTTTGGAGAATAAAACTGCTAGAAGGTGTGTGTGTGTGTGTGTGTGTGTGTGTGTGTGTGTGTGTGTATAAAATGCTATGATTGTCAGCTCAATTGAGAAGAGTAAGTCCTTGACATCCGTTGAACTCCTTGTGGTTACAGATTTCCAAATACACACACACATTGGGCACACTTTTCCCAGAGTGTGCCTTTTGGGGTATGTATGTGTGAATAAATAAAGAACACGTAAACTACAGGCTATGTTCCAATTGCCTCATTTACTCCAATGCTGTCCTTCATAACATTTCCCCCTTCAGCAAAGGATCATGGATTCCATTTCATTGTCATATGGTAGAGAGAGAGAAAGAGTATAATGAAACTAATGGGGCAGAATGTTAAATATTACCCATATTCATGTAGGTAAAGGAACATTCTGCCTGTATGACCCCTCCTGACGTCTTTATCCTGGTCGCATAAGACTTGTCCCCCTGCCCACTGCACTGCAGCCCAAACAAGCCAAGCTGTTCCCATCTCTAGGTCTCTGCACAGGGTCTCCTTGTCTCCCTGAGCAGCACATGGCTGGCTTCTTCATGCCATTTGGCTCTCAGCTGAAATATCACTTCTAAGAGAGAACATTCCTATTATCTAAAGTGTGACCCAATCACTTTTTATCCCCCATTTCAATTCTCTGCCTGGACCCATTACTAGCTGATAATCTTGTCTGTCTTGTTCTCCATGGATCCCCAGCACCCACAAGAGCACCTGGTGCTTGGTAAGTGCTTAGACTCTATTTGCTGATTGAGTGTACTAATGTAAATGTCTAGAAAAAAGGAATTGTTAAACATGATGGCAATGCTATATGGATGTGGTTTATGCAAGAAAATGCTTCAGAACCCCACTTAGGGGACATATACTCAAAGAAAACATTTTAGCCCTACCTTAGAATATTGGTGAATGAGTGCATATTTATATTTTTAATTCAGTATTAAATTTTTAAGATAGATGAAATATTTTTTTATATTCTCCACTCTAATAAACTTGATAGCTATACTAGTTAAACATAGATATTAATGGTTAAGCAGACTACACTATATAAGAATATCTACTATACCAAATGAGACTCTATATAAGTAATATGAATATGAAAAAAAGGAAAGAAATATATGAAGATAATAACTCAGCATTTTAGGGAAATGAAATTATGAGTAATTGTTCCTTTTTTTCTTTACTTCCCAAATATGCTACATGTGGATTTATTGTTTTTCTAATTTAAAAAATATTTTTGAGACAAAACATAATACAGTATATATACATATATGTATATATATATATAATCAAATATTAATAAAACTGTAAATGCAGTTTGGAGAGGGAAGGACTGTCTTGAATTTGGCATGCTCAGCGATTGAAAAATGGTACTTTATGGAAAATGGTAGTAACTGATCTGGGCTTTGCAAAGACTGATAGGACTTTTGAGCCTAGACAGACAGGTAGGGAGAGCTCTTTAAGTTAAAGAGGCAGAATGGGCAAGGCTAGGAAGGGAAATGTAGCACACAGGAGACTCTTAGGTGGGGCCTAAGTGAAGGGGAAGACGTGTGGGGTTAGTGGGGATGTTAGGAAGGCATCTGGAAGAATAGGATAGGGTCACATTTTAGAAACTCTTTAAAACTGGTCAGAGAAGTTTAGACTAGAAAAGGGAAGAAATAATTACTATGTGGTTCTTGAGAAAAAGGGTAACATGATGGCCTAGGTGTTTTAGGAAAATTGTTCTGGCAGGAGGAATGATTCCATGTCCATTTGGTGTCCATGGCAGACACCAAAATCAGTCACAGCTCCGCTCTGCTGAGACTCGGCCTTCAGCCTACATTCACCCAGGCCTCTGGTCAGCCATCACTTATCCTTCAGAGTTGATATATGAAACATAATTGCCTCTTCTATGTGTGTTGCACTAGAAAAGTAAAGGAAGGAGATGGAATAGAACAGTGAAGACCCAAAGGATAAAGACTTAGATTTTAAGAATTCTGAAAATATAATCAGGACAAGTATCTTGAGATACTTCTTTTGTGTCGGTATTATAATTAGGGCCAAAAATAGAGGTCTTTTTGTATAACTCATTATTCAGTTGTTACAGGAATGTTTTGCTTTTTCAGACTTTGTCACTGGTGTGCAGTTCCTAGGCACTGGCTTGGTTTTTTTTTTTTTTTAAATCTTTCCTTAAATTTTTGATAAACTTTAAGAACAGTAACTCAAAGAAATTATGTGCCAAAAAAAGGCTTTCACCCATTTTTAATCTACAAAGATTTGAATGCACCTGTTCTGTCCACTCGTGGGAGTTCACTTGTCAGAATATGCTAAGCCACTATTTTGGGTTTGAAAAAAAAAAAAGGTTTTGTTTTCTCTTGTTTTTTTTCAAAATAAGCTGTTTTTAGATTGCAAAACAGCAAACAAAATTAAAAATAAAATTGTCTCATCTTTGCGGGAGAGAAAGCTTCTACTCTGTCAGTGTGTGGGCTGCAAGCAGAACAGAATGTTTATCTTAGCTGCATGTTAAAGATGGAAAATAAAGTTAGCAATAGCCAAAAGGCCTTCTTTCAAATAGCTTATCACAAACGGGAAAACATAAATCTAGTGGCGAAACGGCTCTCCTTTATAAGCTAGTATTTCTTGGATGGATCTGAGAACGTGTAAAACTTTATTCCTGCCGGCTTGACTGGTTCAAGATTACCTCCCTAAACCTCTACTTCAAAGTTTGATTACTGGGACCAGTGGCAGTCAAGTTTTTTGTTGATCTTTCTTTTTCTTTTTTCTTTGTTTTCCTTTCCACTATTGTCATCAAGAGCTTACAAGACCCTATGAAAAAACTGGTTGAGAAAGAAGAAAGGAAGAGGATCACCCAGCAGGAAAGTGCCGAGGTCACTGCAGAGGAGCCCAGTCAGTAAGTCTCAGCTTCTTCTCTTGGCAAACCTTTCCTCTACAGCTAAGGGCAGTGCCATCCTCGCTGCCCGAGTCTGCCAGGGTCTCAGACGCATCAGATTGCTCTCCTTCCTCCCTTCTCAGAGGAAACATACAAAAATTGAAGCCAAATTCCTGCTAAGCCTGGGCTCACTTATCCCTGTTAGCTTAGAGGGGCAACTTGTGAGGAGTTGACGGGGGCAAGAAAGGGCAAAGGTCCCCAGTGCTCCCTGACCTCAGCCCCAGCTTTCTGCTCACTTGGATTTCTGGACCCCATCTGTTCCTTTTGTCACCATCGGTTACAAGATCCTGTCCTAGATAGGAAACCCCCAGCTTTTCTCTCACAGAGGGAAATAACCTATGACATTGCCTCACAACACACACAGTACTCAGGTGTTGTCAAACACAAGTGTTGGGTTGGACATTTTGTTTTCTACTCCTCTTTTCTCCTCTTCGGGTGCAGGAAGTAACTCCTCCATCTTCATTTCTTGCCTCTTTACAGAGAAGGCGCTGCCAGTCATGTTAAATACCGAGAGGAACTTTTCAGCCTATATGGTGCATGATTCCTAGTCTCCTACATTGAGGAAGAGGTTTAAATGTGAACCTATGTCTTCTTCTGTTGAGATGTCATAGCCAGTGGAAACGGGGTTAGTCTTGAACTAGCCGACCTAGGAAAGCAGAGTAGATGGACTTACCTCTCCCTTTTCTCTTCATTTTCCCCACACACAGAAAGTTTAGATGACAGTCCTGTGGCAAAACAGCCCTCTATTTTTACTGTGTTTCTAAATAAATTTTTGAATATAGCTTTTTCATCTGACAGAAATAGTCATTGCCCGTGGTAGTCCTCTTTAATTTTAAAGCAAATACTAGACAAAACAATTTTAGTGCAGAACGAAGGCAATTTTTCATTGTAGGAACAACCTGAGAATGTGATCTGAATCTGGTACAATGGACTGTTTTAGGAGGAAGCAGTTTAACCTGTTCCTGGTAGTAATGGTGATGCTAGCTACCATTTAGTGAGTGCCTACTATGTGCTTTATTCATATTAACTCGACTTCTTCTCATGATAACCATACTGTATTAATGTTCATATTTCCCCATTATGTAAATGATAGAAGCAAGACTCAGAGAGGTTAGAAGACTGCCTGCAGCCTCTGATGTCGTGAGAGGCAGGGCTCATGGAGTGAGTTCTGGTGCCTTCTTTTCACCCTTATATGTTCATGCAATCAAAATAAAACATTAGGAGTTCCCATTGTGGCTCAGCAGTAACAAACCTGACTAGTATCCATGAGGGTACAGGTTCCATCCCTGGCCTCGATCAGTGGGTTGAGGATCCAACATTGCTGTGAGCTGTGGTGCAGGTTGCAGACGTGGCTCGGCTCCTGCGTTGCTGTGGCTATGGCATAGGCTGGCAGCTGCAGCTCCAATTCGACTGCTAGCCTGGGAACTTACATGTGCCACAGGTGCAGCCCTAAAGACACAAAAATAAATAAATAAAGCATTAGTTTTTACTTAGAGAGGAACCACCCAAGATTGTCTTGATTAGTTTTAATTTCCTATTTCTTTGTTATTTTAGTACTTCCTTTTTTTAAAGTTCAAAGATTATAACCCAGTAACTATTTTAAATGCCACTGAAAATATAATATGACTTGTGTTCAGAAATAGCAGGTAAAGTGAGCCACTGTGTTAGGAGGGAGGCTCAGAGGCACCCGCTTGGTCTCAGAGTGTGGATATCTCTCTGCCGTGATCTTACCCAGGAATAGTAAAAGTCCAGGAGGCAATAGAATTCTGGACTTGAGCGTGAGCCTGCTTTCAGCCCTAGAGAAGTTAGCTAACTTCCTGAGGTGTCCCCTCCTATAACTCCAGGAATCAGAATGAATACCTGCTTCTCCATCAGCTTTTTAACTCTGCTTTTTAATGTGATAACTATAAGTAACTGTCTTTGTTATGCCTAACTACCCACCTAGATATTTATAGGATATGTGCCTTACCATGAAACCAACTTCAGATGTTAAGATACTCTTGACCAGCCTTAGGACAGGGACAGGAGAAAGCCAGCAAATTTCCTTCCTCTTCCAAAAATGTATAGTGTGTAAATGACTATATGTTCATATTTCACATGTAAGTATAGTAATAGATATTGTACAGAAACGTGGCTCAATCATAACCTTTTCAGAACATGGCTAAACTTTGTTTTTTAATTTTAAGGTTAATTTCATTAGAGGATGAAAACCAGCACAAGGAATCCTCTAGTTTTAAGAGTAAGTTTTGATTTTTATTCATAATTGCTTCTGAAATACTACTGCACAACAGACATCTCATTTTCTTTTTTGGCAGACTCCCCCGAGGCTTTTTTTCTCCAGTTGAGAAACTTCTATGCTAATTGGCTTCCTCTTGTTTCAGTTTTACATTTTCAAATATCAGTCCTGTTGACCCTGTCGTGTTATCTAGAGAGGTTGTGTATTTTAGACCAGAAAATAGCATTATTCATCATTTCAGCAATAGCCCCGTCAAAGTAACATCACAGTTGGAACTCAACAGAGATATTTCCTTTACAACAGATGATGACACCTCTGCTGTTACCATTACTGGTTGTAACTGCCATTTGGGCTGCAGAGATGGTTGTGATGGGATCATGTGATGACATTGTGGGAGATTGATTTTGTG
The DNA here is from genome assembly GCF_054392235.1 of Sus scrofa. Lineage (NCBI taxonomy): Eukaryota > Metazoa > Chordata > Mammalia > Artiodactyla > Suidae > Sus > Sus scrofa. The sequence continues at coordinate 83,058,271 of NC_139391.1, read as the reverse complement.
GGGTGGGTGTTAGCCATTGCTGTGAATGGATGGGAGAGCTCGGAGCATGCTCTTCCAGGTGGTTCCTGGTGCTCCTCTGTCATGAGTGACACCATATCCCTCGGACCACTCGCTGACCCTTGTGTGGTCAGAAAAGGGATCAGAGCCTTGGTGGACCACTCAGTGTGCCATGAAGGGTTTACCAGCTTTTCCTGCCTCCTGCCATCACTGCTGGTTCTTTCATTGGTGGTTCTTTTGTTTTGTTTTGAGAGTTAAGTTTTATTTGGGGTGAAATTAGGACTCCTGCCCAGGAGACAGCATCTCACGTAGCTCAGGTAGCGCTGAGAAACCACTCCAAGGAGGTGAGGGGGAAACTAGGATATATGAGTTCTTGCAACAAAGGGAAGGTAGTAGGAACAAAAGATCATTGACAGTTCTTATTCTAAGGAGACGAATGTGATGGGATTCATGGGGTGGAAAGCTGACCCTTTCCATAGGACTCACATCTTTGGAGATGCAGGAAAAGTTTTATAGGTGACATGCATTTTTCCAAAATGTAATATAGTTAGAATTATGCTGTACATAACCTTTACAGGTTTGGCTTCTTTCACTTGCATCTGCCCTTTAATTTTAGCTAGGTCCATGTGGCCAAGGTTCATTAGCTCCATCAAGTGACATGACGTCAAGTACTTAAGTCATGCATTTGCCCACAGAAGGAGAATTATTATCAGTGTTGAATAGTTTTCTACCAAAAAAGCAAGGATTCAGGGTTGTTCACTCAGTGTTCATTGA